>NW_026652282.1:18070634-18226654 GCF_009828535.3 Hylobates moloch
TTACACTGTTGGTGGGACTGTAAACTAGTTCAACCGTTGTGGAAGTCAGTGTGGCGATTCCTCAGGGATCTAGAACTAGAAATACCATTTGACCCAGCCATCCCATTACTGGGTATATACCCAAAGGAGTATAAATCATGCTGCTATAAAGTCACATGCACACGTATGTTTATTGCAGCACTATTCACAATAGCAAAGACTTGGAACCAACCCAAATGTCCAACAACAATAGACTGGATTAAGAAAATGTGGCACATATACACCATGGAATACTATGCAGCCATAAAAAATGATGAGTTCGTGTCCTTTGTAGGGACATGGATGAAACTGGAAAACATCATTCTCAGTAAACTATCGCAAGGACAAAAAACCAAACACCGCATGTTCTCACTCATAGGTGGGAATTGAACAATGAGAACTCATGGACACAGGAAGGGGAATATCACATTCCGGGTACTGTTGTGGGGTGGGGGGTGGGGGGGGCGGGGACAGCATTAGGAGATATACCTAATGCTAAATGACAAGCTAATGGGTGCAGGAAATCAACATGGCACATGGATACATATGTAACAAACCTGCACATTGTGCACATGTACCCTAAAACCTAAAGTATAATAAAAAAAAAAATTGACTTTATTAACATTCCTGATGACCAAATTATAATATTGTGTGAGAAAGCATACAGTTTTACCACTGTTAAATAAAAAGTTATTGAGAAGAGTTATCCTCTTACTATAAAGAATTTTGGAAGACCTTAACCATTTGTTCATCAGGATCTTCTTTGTATTATGCATATAATATATAATAGAAATCTGTGTCTAATTAACTCTAAATGAATATGCTTTCAATAAAAATGTAAAATAAAAATTCAGAAGAAAGTACAGGGTCACAGTTTAATTGTGCAGCATTTTTCCTTGGAAGTGGTACATAAAATAAGAATAAATCTTACAGTCAATGAGGTCTTAAACTTCCTCATGAAATGTGATGGTACTGGAGATCCCGATTCACATAATAAAGAAATAGAAAGAAATATGATGTATATCAGTCAGGGTCCAGTCAGGAAACAGAGCCCATGCCAAAAAGTTCAAAGAGGGAGTTTAATATAAAGACAAATAGCAAAGGTATTGGAATAGCTGACAAGCCAAACAGCAGGCAGGTTTGGGAGGATGTAAGAGCAGGAAGCTTCTACCACTTCTAGGGCAGAAGGGATCAATGGAAGAGATGGTGTCACCCAGCAGCAGAATTTCTTTATAAGATACCTAAATTTATGACCTAGGAATTATGCTCCTATTTATATACCCCACCTATGTCCAAGGGATGATTAATTCCAAGGGTATTAATACAAAGGGGTTCCTCTGAAGGGAAAAATATATATATTCAGGGAGGGTATATGTCAGGCCTGTACGGTACTGGTAATCCTATAACATTTCTTAAGCTGAGGAGTTTGTGAGATAAACGCATGTTGGGTATAAGAATGACTGATTCATGCTCCTTGCTATATAGTATTTCAGTTATAAATGTACCAGAATTTATTCATTTTTTCAACTGTTGATGGATGTATAGAGAAAAATAACCTATCCATACTTACAGGTCAAAGCATATGGAAATGTATCTTTCTGTGCTTTTGAAGGTACCTACCACTGAGATCATCTGATGGGGAAAAATGCCTTAAATATAATTATTGTATAGAGGAAATAAAAGAAGCAAATTTTGAGCTTTTCTAAAATCCACATAAATTAGAGTTTACTTTTAGTTTTGTTTATTTGTTATTGTTGTTGTTGTTTAACAGCGACTCAGCTCACAGGCTTAGCAAAATCGCCTCACTAGTAATTCAAAGAAATTTAAGATAAGGTGAAAGAAAATTTGCAAAACATTGAGAGTGCCGTCGTTTCACCACTGAATTGACAAATGGCTTTCAAGTCTAATGTTCATTAAGTTTTGGAAATAAGTCTTCTCTAGACAAATTTTTAAACCTGTATGAGGAAATGCTCAAATCTGGGGAGGAGTACACACAGAAATGTGATAAAGAGTAAAAGTCAACAGAAAACCTAGTACATCTCCATAGAAAAAGAATGTTTCACTTATTTAAGAATATTGTTCTTTTTCTTTACAAAAACATGTTAAGGCCAGGGGAATTTACACTATTTTTTAAAAGTAAAATTGAGTTATTTATAAGCCTCTGATCACACTGGTATATGATTTCAACTTCAAACACTTCAACTAAGATCTAGAAAAAATAATGCAAATAAAGGTACGTGCATTATTTTTTCTACAACTCAGTTGAAGTGTTTAACTTTTCTTTCTGCTACCTATATAGTGAAATATGAAGAAATTTAAACTAGAAGTATAAAGAAACACACTTTATTGAGAAGAAAGATTAATTTTTTTGAAAAATTTTCATTATATCATCTTACATAATACTGGATCTTAACTTTTATTTGGTAGAAAAGTAAGTAGTACAATTTGGTGTAAATGGCATATATGTTCTGAAGATAACACTAGAAAAGTAATTTCAAGTAAAATTGGAAATGGCTTGCTATACAAAGGATTTTAAACTTTACATAGATGAATTGTGGGAACAACTGGAATTTAGGAGCAGGGTTATAAAGTTACATGATTAAAATTGTAGTTTTAGGGGGATACATTGGCAGCAGTGTATAGGGAATTTATGGAAGAGGTACATATTAGAGAGAAGAATGGAAGAGGATAGAGAAAGGGTGGCCTGTTAGTTTGCCTTACCTAAAGTGAGAAGTAATAAGGCCTGAAATAGGATAGCAGCAGCGGGAATAGAGACAATGAAAATATGCCAATTATATATGTAGTCTTATATCATCATTACATATACCATGGACTAGGCAAATATCTAGTTACTATCTTACGTGATATGACCTCCTCAAACATTTCCAGGCAATAAGTTATTTTGTCTAAATTCTCCCAAAGTTAATTGAATAAATATTTCCTACAATGGCAAAAATATGCGTTAACTAACATTAAAGATAGATGAGTAATACTCTATCTGCTCCTGAGAAGCTGGTAGTCTAATGGAAGGAATGTTCTATATGCAACTGAATAATAGAAGACAGGTGGGAAAAGATGCTGTAGCATAATAGTTATTATTTCTGAGGCTTATGTTTAAACTTCCATGACATATTTTTATACCTGTATGCTGTACATGCATTTCTCTGGAAGGAAACACAAATAACTGATAACAGCTATTTTCGCTGAGGAAGGAATTTGGTGGCTGGTGAAGGGTTGGAGAGAGACTTGCTTTTCACCATATATTATTTCATAACATTTGAATTTTGGACCATCTGAATGTATTACTTATTTTTAAATATTTTTTAAAATATATGATTCTTTAAATTCTTTCTTGTAGAAAAGTATTAGCACTTTAAAAACATAACACATTCTATAAATGAGATAATTATAATTTTTTATTTATTTAATCATTGAATGTTTTATTTCAATCTTTGTTATTTCCCATTCATAGTTAAATACATTTTTTTCAAGGTGAAGAAACAAAGTTGATTTACTCAAAGTTTGAAATTATGCTCAACTCTAAGGTATATTTTATTAAAAATTACCAAATTAAGGAGAGTAAAATTCCAAGAATCTCAGTGTCTAAGAGCTGGTCTAGTCTCCAGCACTTACAGCTTTATGTCCATGGCATAGTCCTTTACACTCTCTGAGCCATAGATTACCTCTCTATAAATTGTATAAAATGCGGGAAGTAACACATACTCTGTTTATTTTATAAGATCATGTGTGGTAATATCCACAATAATACATACAGTATATATAAAGTGGCTAAAAAATGCACACAGTTACAGAACTCAAGTATGTGAACATGAAACTTCATTTACTTTTCTAAAACTAAACAGAATCTAGATTTCTAGTTCTCCAGTTTCATTGATGGCATAAAACTTAATCTTGCTAATTCAGTTGCTTTCAGATTTTTCTTAACTTTAGTTTTTCATTCTCCCTCTTCCCCTTCTTCTTACATCTGGTTCACAGTGATTAAAGAAGCTAGTGATGAAAGGAGATGATCTAAGTTCTTGGAGAAGGTGAAGGAAGGGACATATATAAATATGACTTTAGTACCAGGGAGATATGGGACATGTGATCCAAAAACCATCCTTTGTCTTCACTGGCCTCTGCTTAGTTACACTCCATGTCATTTGGTCTTCCTCAAAGGTGGGCTGGCAACTTTGATGTCTGCCTGCTCACCATGACACCTGATCGTTAGGTCTATCCATGTATTATATGTCCAAGTCTGATATCAGACTCCTCTCAGCAATTTAGAGCCCCCCACAACCACGCTAACATGCAGAGAAATCCTGGGCAGCTTTACCACACCAAGCAGGAATGCTTGTGACTCAGTGAGGCTGCCTATCCTGCCAAACCCCTCAGCCAATACTCTCTTCCCTATCAGCACCATGCTACACTGATCTCTAGGACAGTTGCCAGAAAATCACGACCCAGATCTCCTGTATTCTGGGCCCAATCAAACTTACCTGTGTTCTTATCAATCCTCTTAACTTGGAGGGGGAAGGATATAAGAGTCCCATATCCTCATTGTGTATGAGAATGCAAACCCAAAACTAACTCTCATTTTCATCTTTTTATTCTATCTCAATATCAATTTCATCTTCTCTATCAGTGGTAACCAACTCTTATGCTAAATTCCATTCTGAGTCCACAGTCTTTTAGACTTTTCACATTCAATCCCTCCCCCTTTTTTCCACAAAAATTCCAGGCATCTGCCTTGGCCTTCAAGATTATTGTCATAAGTTAAACAAGAAAATGTAGGTATTCATTAAAACTGTACACAAATTTCATTTCTTTTAGAAACATGGTACCATTGAACTTAGTCACCCATTTTGATATTAGGCCTAACATGTGGCCTACTCTGGCCAATGAGAAGCAAAAGGAAGTAACATGCCACTTCTGGGCAGGAATAAGAGCTGGTGTGCATTTTGCTGTGCTCCATTTCAACAGCCTTAATTATAGAAGCATGTTGAGATGGAGCCTCTATCAAACTGGATCCTTGATTGCAATAAGCAAAGCTCCCCATCAGTTCATGTTCAACATCTAGTATCAACAAGAAATAAGCTTTTTCTGGATTAAGCCACTGAAATTTGAGACATTTTTATTACTGTAGCATAATCTAGACTATTCCAATTGGAAAACTTAATTTAATCTGGATCTATACCTCTACTGAGGCTGTAAACACTACTGATAAACAGCCACAGGGCAAAAAAAAACGTGTAGCAAAAAAAATCTTCAGTTGCTTGAAAATATCACTTATTTGTATGTTTAAGGTATTATGATCAGTCACATTATTTTGGCAGGTATAAACTTCACTATATAGGAAGAAGGTGCTCATTTATAAAGGAAAGTTGAAACTTGTTCACTAGGCTGAAGACCTAGGCTGGTAGTTAGAGGTGAATAACGAAGGGGAATTTAAGCTGACCTAGGGAGAAAGAATAAGAGCAGAACCTTCAAAACAAAGTAACAGTAGATGGGACACAATGCTTGAGTAATGCTAGAGGGACATTATGCTGCATTATAAATCCTTTCTGAAAAATATGAAGAAGAGCCTATGCTTCTCCCTTATTAACATAAGACATTTGAATTAATGATGGCTATTTAATTATTGTTATTCAGTCCCAAATTTATTCCTTTGTACATTGTTTTGTGAAGGTGGATTCTGCAATCTACATTTCCCAGATTCCCATTCCAGCTGAACACTGGCTATGGGACTTGTGATGATTACTACTGAATGTGAACTTGATTGGATTGAAGGATGCAAAGTATTGTTCCTGGGTGTGTCTGTGAGGGTGTTGCCAAAGGAGATGAACATTTGAGTCAGTGGGCTGGGAGAGACAAACCCACCCTCAATCTGGATGGGCACCATCTAATCGGCTGCCAGCACAGCTAAGATAAAAGCAGGCAGAGGAATGTGGAACGACTAGACTGTGAGTCTTCCAGCCTTCATCTTTCTCCTGTGCTGGGTGCTTCCTGCCCTAGGACATCAGACTCCAAGTTCCTCAGCTTTTGGACTCTTGGACCTTCGACCACAGACTGAAGGCTGCACTGTCGGCTTCCCTACTTTGGAGCCTCCTTGCTCCTCAGCTTGCAGATGGCCTATTGTGGGACTTCACCTTGCGGTCCTGTGAGTCAATACTCCTTAATAAACTCCCTTTCTTATATACATCTATCCTATTAGTCCTGTCCCTCTAGAGAACCCTGACTAATACAGGGCACCTGCCACCAAAGGTCCAAACCCCATCCATAGGTCATCCTACTCAGAAGTCTGGACAATAGTTGCCAGGTGCTCCTGTACAAAGGTTTGGGTGTTAAACTGGAGTGCCCTCCTCAGAAGCTCAAGCACCAATCCCATGTGGGCTTGTCTTCTCAGTTTTTAGGGGTCCAGTGGCCTGAGGCATGACAATATATCTCATTCAAAATGAAACACAAGTTGCTGTACCTAGCACATCCTACAACAAAGAAAAAGGCACAGTGCTTTGGATTTGAGAGAATATATATATATATATATATATATATACACACACATATATATATACATATATATATACGTGTGTGTGTGTGTATGTATATATATATATATATATATATATATATATATATACATTCTCCTGGATGGAGAAGTGGCCAGAAGTATTGATCTAAACTGATTTGTGGACAGTGGCTAATATTTTGACTTAAACGATCAGGGGCCTGGAAAAAACATGATTGGTAGATTGGTGATGAGGAGATCTTGGAGAAAATTATGTAGATGAAGTTTCCTAATAGTAGATGGTCAAGGTCAAGATAGCCTGTCCTGTGGATTTCAGTCTGCCTTTTCACCAGACACCCAGATACTTGCTCAGTGAGCTTATACACAGTGTCCATGGTGGCAGAAATGGGGGTTATGGATGGGTGCAACAACATGGACTTGTTTCTCACTGATGCTGATCTGGCTACCACCATTACTGAGTGCCTAACTTGCCAACAGCAGAAACCAATGCTGAGCTCCCAACATGGCATCATTCCTCAGTTGAATCAGCAAGCAGGTGATTATATGAGACCATTTCCATCAGGAAAAAAAAGCAGCAATATTTCTATCTGGAATAGAAACTCTAGACATGGATTTGCCTTTTGTGGTAGGCAAAATTCTGGGAAAACTCCCAATCCCCACTTCCTGAGGTACACACCCTGTATAATCTCCTGGACTGTGACTATGACAGATTTTACTCATATAATTACTTATGTTATATGGCATGGTTGACTTTAAGAAAAAGATATAAGCAAGGTGGGCCTGACCTAATTACCCCCTTTAAAAGCAGAGAGTTTTCTACCACTGGTGGCAGTAGAGGAAGTCAGAGATTCAAAATATGAGGATTTAACATGTACTTGCTGACTTGAAGATACAGGGAACCACATGGTAAGGAATTCATGGGCTCAGAACATCCTCAAGCTCATAGCCAGCAAGGAAAAGGGACCTCATCCTTATAGCTGCAGAGATTGAATTCTTCCAACAACAAGAATGGGCTTGAAAGGAGAAATTTCCCCCAGAGCCTCCAGCTGAGAACTCAGTGCAGCCAACACCTTGATTTCAGCCTGTGACACCATTAACAGAGAACTCAGTCATTCCCTGTCAGCTTTCTTATCTACAGAATGGTGAGCTAATAAATGGGTACTGTTTTAAGCCCCTAAGTTGTGATTATTTGTTTGAAAGCAATAGAAAACTAATATGCTTTACCTGAATGCAATGACCTACTGAAGACTACAGCACCAGTTGGAAGTTACAGTGCTAGTTGGACAAAAACATCTGGCGAAATTAGCACTCTAATCTACAAGATATGAAATATGCTTTGAACCAGTCACAAATACATGGCCTTTTCTTCCATAGCCAAAAATACATGGATCCAGGAATCACAACAGGTGGCAATTAGAGGAGATCCTATTTCTCTTATATCTAATAACATAACTTTGTGTTCTGCTAGCTTAGAAGTCTAAGATCCCGAGGAAGAAATGCTTCCACTTGAGAAGATGATATTTCCATTTAATTGGAAGCTGAGGTGATCACCTGATCATTTGGGGATCCTCATACCACTGAGCCAAAAGGAAGATAAGGGTGAGGGTGATCGATCCCTATTATCAAGGGAAATTTGGGTTGCTTCTACAAAATTGGGGGCTATATCTAAATCTCAAGGGAGTCTCTGGGGCACCATTTCATCTTTGGATATTCAATAGTAAAAATTAATTTTAAAACTAGAGTAATGCAAATAAGAAAGGACTACTAAGGACTCAGATCCTTCAGGAATTAAGTTTGGGATCACCTCACCATGTAAAGATTCAATGAACTGATTTTCTGTCTGACAGTAAAGCAAACATGGAAAGGATAGTAGAAGGAAGACATTAGAAAGATCAACTATGGCCTTGTGACTAGTTACAGAAACAAGAATGTAGCAGCTCTGCATACGAGTGTTACGAGTATATTAACTAGTTTATATACTTGATTGTTACGAGTATATTAAGTAGTTTATCCTTTGTTCTTCTTTTCTATATTATTTTAATTAAAAAGTGCTACTATTATCTGAATGGCTATTTCTACATCCCATTGTGCTCTTTCAGCTTTCCAACACCTATGTTAACATTTTTCTATATTAAATCTCCAGTTTAAATATGTAGCATAGTTTCTGTTTAATTCAGTGAACCCCAGCTGACACATCATTCTCTCCTCTCCTCATCAGACCTCGGTCACTGACTATAGTTTTGCATTATACTTCCACCACCCCTCCCCCAAGCTATGTATCTATTCTGTGTTAATTTCTTATTAACAATAAGAAATTCACTATACATATTGCATGTCAATTTTCAGAAACTCAGAATTTCATGTGGTAGTCTTCCCAGGACTTCAAGAACTATAAATGATGGTAGAAAGATGGTGGGCAAGTGGTAAGGAGCCACAGTTGCTTTGGAGGCTATATGGGAGGGAAGATGTCACTGTCTGATATACTGGCATAGCTATTTAAACGTGGACAACAATAAGGGATTTAAATGGTAACCTTTACACATAGGAACTAAGGGATCTTGATGGCTACCAGAATGAAACTTTCTTCCTTACCTTAAAAATACACCTTTAAAAAGAGATTTAATAAAAATTACCTATGCACAGCCAATATAAAAATAAAGGTAACATTTCAAAGAGTCCCAGTAGTTTTATTTAGAACTAATTAAATAAAAAGTCCAATTGGTTGCTTGTTCTAATAAAGAAATATATTATAAATCAAATTGCCTGTTTGATAGAGACAGATTGTTTGACTTGGCATAAATTATATTTTTAAAGAAATACATTTTAATGAAAAAAATTGTCTGGTATATAATAACCTTATTTTCTTCAAAATTAAAACAGAGGACTAGAAAATGAAAAGATTATGCAACCATTCTGCAAGTTTATTGGCAAAATGAATGAATGTGTGTTTTGGTTGTTCTGCAGAGACTTGACCTAATTGAAAGAGAAATGTGATGCCTGGTGACAGAGCTGAATAATTGTCTTTTAGAAAAAAGGAGTCAAATAATTATTCATCTTCTGTATTTCTTCCACATAGAGTTTATGATGACTGTTTCAACCCTGGGAAATAACTCATACCCCCGAAAAAAGTCCAAACAGAGACTCTAATATTTGTAGTTTAATTTGGGGCTTTTATTAGCAAAACCAGCATTTCTTTATCACTATAATCTCTGATTAATCAGAAACTGTCCTTCATCCAAAAAGGTAATATTGCTGACTCACTATCTATAAGACATGAGTTCTAAGGTTGTTGGGGTGGGGAGTTGTTTTTGGTTTTGGTTTGTGGGGGATTTTTGTTTGTTTTTCCAGAAGCAGTTTAAATTTTTTTCTGATACATCCATAATCCCTGGCTGTTTTCCTCCTGACCAAAAGCATGGATTTATTGTGGTGGGTCTGTAGCTAGAAACACATTAATGCTAAATAGGCATACAATAAGGAAAAAAAAATCTATCAACATTGCCTCCCTACCCCATAGCCAAAATAAGAAAATCTTCAAAATTTGCTCATTTCTCTTAATTACCAGGAAAGTGTGAGCTCCTTTGAGAATTAATCTTGTTTTTCTTTGTATTCCTAGTTTCTAAATAATGTACTCAATAAATGTTGATTTGTACAATGGATCACCTAAGCTTCAGAATAGACTATTTATGGAGCAATACCAGTTATTTGACCAGGCTGCTAAACCAAGTTCTTAGAAAAATATATAAGATGAAAACACTTTCTTAATTGAGTTTTTACTCTTATTGCCATTTAGAATTGTAGTGTTCACAACCTTAATTTCAAAACCACTATCTTATGCTTTATATCCCTTAATGTCCAAGAAATGAGACCTATTATAGAATAATGAAAATTGTTAAGGGTTTAGTTACTCTTATAAATCAGCTTCTCAGAAGTAAAATAAACAACCACTCTTTCAATTCATTTGACATTTACTGAATAACAAGTTGTGTGCTAAATGTTGTGAATACAAAGATGAATAAGAGAAAAGTCCAAGTCTTAAAAGACTACATAATTTAGTTGATCAAACAGATTCCTGTAATGCAATATAGAGTTATACTGCAGGATATTATGAGACAGCAAAGAGAGGGCCCCTGTTCCAGCCCAGGAGCTCAAGGAAAGTTTCCTAGGCTGAGTCTTAAAGAAAAAGTAGGAGGTGGTCAGGCAAAAGGACAGTTTAAGCAAAGACAGAGCAGAAAGAACATGGTGTGTAGGAGGAAGTACAAACATTTTTGTGTCACTGAAGCACAGTGAAGAAAAGAGTACCAGAAGATGGCAAAAAAAAGGCATGCAGTAGCTAGATAACAGAGAAAAAATGAGAGCCAAGTGAAAAGGGAAACCCCTTATAAAACCATTAGCTCTCATGAGACTTATTCACTACCACAAGAGCAGTATGGGGGAAGCACCCCCATGGTTCAATTATCTCCCACCAGGTCCTTCACATGACACGTAGGAATTATGAGAGCTAAAATTCAAGATGAGATTTGGGTGTGGACACAGCCAAGCCATATCATTCCGCACCAGCCCCTCCCAAATCTCATGTCCTCACATTTCAAAACCAATCATGCCTTCCTGGCAGTCCCCTAAAGTCTTAACTCATTTCAGCATTAACCCAAAAGTCCACAGTCCAAACTCTCATCTGAGACAAAGCAAGACCCTTCTGCCTATAAGCCTGTAAAATCAAAAGCAAGTTAGTTACTTCCTAGATACAATGGGGGTATAGGCATTGGGTAAATATGGCCATTCAAAATGGGAGAAACTGGCCAAAACAAAAGGGCTACAGGCCCCATGCAAGTTCGAAATCCAGCAGGGAAGTCAAATCATAAAGGTCCAAAATGATCTCCTTTGACTCCATGTCTCACATCCAGGTCACACTGATGCAGGAGGTGGGTTCCCATTGTCTTGGGCAGCTCCACCCCTGTATCTTTGCAGGGTATAGCCTCCCTCCTGGCTGCTTTCACGGGCTGGCATTGAGTGTCTGTGGCTTTTCCAGGTGCATGATGCAAGCTGTCAATAGATCTACCATTCTGGGGTCTGGAGGATGGTGGCCCTCTTCTCACAGCTCCACTAGGGAGTGCCCCAGTGGGGACTCTGTGTGGGAGCTCACGCCCCACATTTCCCGTCTGCCCTGCCCTAGCAGATGTTCTCCATGAGGGCTCTGCCCCTGCAGCACATCTCTTCCTGGACATACAGGTATTTCCATCCTCTGAAATCTAGGCAGAGGTTTCCAAACCTCAATTCTTGACCTCTGTGCACCTGCAGGCCCAACACCACGTGTAAGCCTCCAAAGCTTGGCGCTTGCACCCTCTGAAGCAACAGCCTGAGGTTTACATTGGCCCATTTTAGCCAGGGCTGGGATGCAGGGCAACAAGTCCTGAGGCTGCAGAAAGCAGCAAGGCCCTGGGCCCAGCCCACAAAACCATTTTTTCCTCCTACGCCTCTGGGCCTGTGATGGGAGGGGATGCCATGAAGACTTCCAACATGCTCTGGAGACATTTTCCCCATTGTCTTGGTAATTAACATTTGGCTCCTCATCACTTATGAAAATTTCTTCAGCCAGCTTGATTTTCTCCTCAGAAAATGGGTTTTTCTTTTCTTTGGCATCGTCCGGTTGCAATTTTTCCAAACTTTTACACTCTGTTTCCCTTTTACCACTTAATGCTTTTAACAGTGCCCAAGTCACCTTTTGCTTTGCTGCTTAGGAATTTCTTCCACCAGATACCCTAAATCATCTCCCTCAAGTTCAAAGTTCCACAGATCTCTAGGGCAGGGGCAAAATGCCACCAGTCTCTTTGCTAAAACATGGCAAGAGTGACCTTAGTCCAGTTCCCAACAAGTTCCTCATGTCCATCTGACATCACCTCAGCCTGGATTTCATTGTCCATATCATTATCAGCATTTTGGTCAAAGCCATTCAACAAGTCTCTAGGAAGTGCCAAACTTTCCCACATCTTCCTGTCTCTGAGCCCTCCAAGTCTCTAGGAAGTTCCAAACTTTCCCACATTTTCCTATCTTCTTCTGAGCCCTCCAAACTGTTCCAATCTCTGCCTGTTACCCAGTTCCAAAGTTGCTTCCACATTTTTGGGTATCTTTACAGCAGTGCCCACTACCTGGTACCAATTTACTGTATTAGTCTGTTCTCACACTGCTAAATAAGACATACCCAAGACTGGGTAGCTTAGAAAGGAAAAAGGTTTAATAGACTCACAGTTCCACGTGGCTGGGGAGGCCCCACAATCATGGTGGAGGGCAAAAGGCATGTCTTACATGGCAGCAGACAAAAGAGAAAATGAGAACCAAGTGAAAAGGGAAACCCCTTATAAAACCATTAGATCTCAGGAGACTTATTCACTATGATGAGAACCGTATGGGGGAAACCACACCCATGATTCAATTATCTACCATGAGTTTCCTCCCACAACACATTGGAATTATGGGAGCTACAATTAAGATGAGATTTTGGTGGGGACACAGCCAAATGATATCAATGTCCTTATTTCTGTCATTGGTGTTTTATAGTTTTTAGCATACAGATTCTGCACACATTCCGTTAGATTTAAATCTATACATTTCAGTATTTTGGTACTGTTCTTTCAATATTGTATTCCAATTGTTGATTTTTAAAATATAAAAATAAAATCGGCTTTTTAGATTTATTGACTTTGTATCCTGCAAACTTGCTAAACTCATTTATTATGTCTAGGTGTTTCTTTGTAGACTTGTTGAGGATTTCTGTATAGACAGCCATGTCATTTGAGCATAGAAATAGTTTTGTTTCTTTCTTTCTAATCTGGATGTCTTTTATTTCTCCTTCTGGACTTACTGCACAAGGATAAGACTTCCAGTAAGCTGTTGAACAAGAGTAGGGGGAGGAAATATCCTTGTCTTGTTCCTCATTGTATAGAGAAGCATTAGTCTTTCATCATTCAGTATGATGTTAGCTGTGGGTAACTCAGGTAAAGGGAGTTGCCTTCTATTCCTAACATGCTGAGATTTTTTTCAAAAAATCATTAATAGATGTTAAATTTTGTCAAATGCTTTTTCTGGTTCTATTGAGATGATATGTCTTCTTTGATCTCTTAATATAATTAATAATGTTAATTATATTGGTTGATTTTTGAGTGTTGAACCAGTCCTAGATTCCTGTGGTAAATCCCACTTGGTCATGATACATGATTCTTCTTATGTATTGCTGGATTCAATTTTCCAAAATTTTAGTAGAGGATTTGTGTATCTTTATTCATGAGGAATATCAGTTTGTGATTTTGTTTTCCTCTAATGTCTTTGTGTTTGATATCAGGATAATGCTAGCCTCAAAATTGAGTTGAAATGTGTGTTCTCCAATTTTGTTATTTCTATTTCTATTTTTCTAAATAAGTTTTGGTGATTTTTGTTTTTCTTGGTATTTGTTCATTACACTCAATTTGTCAAATTTATGGACATAGAGCTGTTTTAGTACTACTTCATCATTTTAACATCTATAGGGTCTATAGTGTTCCTTCTTTTATTCCTGATTTTTTTTGTAGCCATTCTCATAAATGTTTAGTGGTATGTCATTGTGGTTTTAATTTGCACTTCTTTGATGACTAATAATATTAACCATCATTTCATTGCTTTTGACTTCTGTGTTTTTTCCTTGTTGTCTTCATATATCTGCCCATATTCTAATTTCATTTTTTGTTTTCTTACATTTGACTTTTGAGACAGAGAGTTCTTTATACATTATAGATATTAGTCTTTTGTAGGATATGTGCTTCACAAATATATTCACACAATCTGCAGCTTTATCTTTCCATTCTCATCACATTGTCTTTCACAGATCAAAGTTTTAATATTGATGAGGCCCAATTTATTAATTTTACCTTTCATGAGTCTTGCTTTTGGTGACAAGTCCAAGAATTCCTTACTTAACTTGACATTCCAAAGATTTTTAGAAGATTTATAGTTTTACATTGTACATTTAAGTCCATCACACCTTTTGAATTACATCATGTATTTATCATTATAGTATCAAACAGAATACTTTCACCACCTTAAGAATGCCATGTGCTCGACCTATTCATTCTCTCTTTCCTCCCTCTTCCTAAATCCTTGGAAACCACTGAAATTTTTACTGTCTCTATAGTTCTGCCTTTTCCAGAATGTCATATAGTGGGAATCATACAGTATACAGCCTTTTCAAACTGTCTTCTTTCACTTAGTCATATGCATTTAAGGTTCATTCATGTCTTTTCATAGCTTGATAGTTCATTTGTTTTTATCACTGAGTAATAGTCCATTGACCATGATTTGTGTATCTTCATCTATTGAAAGACGTCTTGGTTGCTGCTAGGTTTTGGCAAGAATAACAGTGCTATTAATATAAGTATTTGAGTGCATTGTTTTATGTGGACATAAGTTATTTTTTAACTCATTTGGGTATATACCAAAAAGTATGACTGCTGAATCATATGGCAAAAGTATGTTTAGTTTTGTAAGAACCTTTCCATCTGTCTTTCAAAGTGGCTATACCATTTTGCATTCCTACCAGCAATGAATGCTAGTTTCTGCTGCATCCTTGTCATCATTGGATGTTGTCAGTGCTTTCGATTTTAGCCAGATGTGTGATGATAGCTCATTATTGTTTTAATTTGCAATTCCCTAATGACATATGATGTTGAACACGTTTTTATTTCCTTATTTGCCATTTGTATATCTTCTTTGGTGAGGCATCCTTCCTTCCTTTCTTTCTCTTTCTTTCTTTTTCTTTTCTTTTTTTTTTTTTTTTTTTCGAGGCAGAGTCTCACTCTGTCACCCAGGCTGGAGTGCAGTGGCAGGATCTCAGCTCACTGCAGCATCTGCCTCCCGGGTTAAAGCAATTCTCATGCTTCAGCCTCCTCATGTGGCTGCGACTACAGGTGCACCAACATCCCCAGCTAATTTTTCATATTTTAGTAGAGATGGGGTTTCACCATGTTCCCCAGGCTGGTCTCGAACCCCTGAGCTCAGGCAATCCGCCCACCTCAGCTTCCCAAAATGCCAAGATTACCGGCATAAGCCACCACACCAGGCCAAAAATTGGTTTTTTTTCTTATTGTGGAATTTAAGAGTTTTTGTGTATTTCCTTTTCTTATTATTATTTTGAGATGGAGTCTGGCTCTGTTGCCCAGGCTAGAGTGCAGTGGCACCATCTCGGCTCACTGCAACTTCTGCCTCCAGGGTTCAAGCCATTCTCTTGCCTCAGCCTCCTGACTAGCTGGGATTATGGGCATGCACCACCATGCCCAGGTAATTTTTTGGATTTTTAGTAGTGCACCATGTTGACCAGACTGGTCTAGAACTCCTGACCTCAGGTGATCCTCCCACCTCAGCCTCCCAAAGAGCTGGGATTCCAGGCATGAGCCACTGCACCCAGCCTGAGTTTTTGTGTATTTTCAATACAAGTCTTTTATTCAATATTTTCTCCAAGTCTGTTTATTTTCTTTTCATTGTGTATTTCATAGAGCAGTTTTTAATTATAATGAAATCCAACTTATCAATTTTTTCATTCAAGAATAATGCATTTGATGTTGTATCTAAAAAGTCATCACCAAACCCATAGTTATCCAGATATTTTTTCTGTTACTTTTCTAGATACTTTACACTTTTGCACTTTACATTTAGATCTATAATCCATTTTGAGATAATTTTGTGAAAACTAAGTTCTGTGTCTAACTTTTTTTTTTGCACGTGGATATCCAGTTTTTCTAACATCACTTGTCAAAAAGCCTATCCTTTCTCCATTGAATTGCCTTTGATCCTTTGTCAAAGATCAGTTGAGTATATTTTTGTAGGTCTATTTCTGAGCTCTCTACTTTGTTCCATTGATCTAGCCATGCATTCTTTTGCCAATACTACACTGCCTTGATTACTGTGGCTTTATAGTAAGTCCTGAACTTGAGTAGTGTCAGTCCTTTGGCTTCATTCTTCTTCAGCATTGTGTTGACTATTCTGGGCATTTTGCCCTCCTATTAAACTTTAGAGTCAGTTGGTCTGTATGTACAACATATTTTGCTGTAATTTTGATTGGGATTGTGTTGAATCTATAGATCAGTTTGGGAAGAACTGACCTCTTAACAACATTGAGTTTTCCTATCCTCAAACATATAATATGTTGAAGTATTGAAATCTCCTACTATATATAATGAGAGACTTGTCTATTCCTCTTGGCAGTTCTATCACTTTTGGCCTCCCATATTCTGATGCTTTGTTCTTAGGCACATACATATTAAGGATTGTTTTGTCTTCTTGGAAAACTGTCCCCTTTGTCATTATGTAATGCCCCTCTTTATCCCTGATAATTTTATTTGCTTTAAAGTCTGCCTTGTCTCATATTAATGTAGCCACTCCAGGTTTATTTTGATTAGTGTTAGCATGGTATACCTTTCTCTATACCTTTACTTTTAGTCTATCTGTGTCTTTATATTTAAAGATTTCTTATAGTTAACATATAGTTGGTTCTTACTATTTTTTACAATTTATAGTCACAGTCTTTTAATTGGTATATAGATTATTTACAGTTAAAGTGATTATTGATATGGTTGCATTAATATTGACCATATTTGTAACTCCATTCACTGCCACTATCTTTTGTTTCTTTTTGTGTCTTCCACCACTTTTCTACATTCCCTGGTTTTAATTGAGCATTTTATATAATTCCATTTTCTCTCTTTTCTTAGCGTATAAATTATACTTTAAAAAATGTTGTTAGTAGTTGCCTTGGAGTTTGAAATATATATTTACAACTAACCCAAGTATAGGCTAAAATAACACTATGCCAATTTTCATGTACTGTGGGTACCTTATAACAGTATTCTCAATTCCTCCCTCCTGTCCCTTATAACATTGTTCTCATTTATTTCACTTATCCATAATCTATAGTCATCCAATATATAGTTGCTGTTATTACTTTAGGAAAATGCTATAAGTCAGATCAATTAGGAAAGGAAAAATAAGATAACTAACCCTTAATTATTCCTTCACTAATACTCTACCATTCTTTATGAAGATCTGAGTTTCTGACCTATATAATTTTTCTTCTTTCTGAAGAGCTTCTTTTAACATTTCTTGAAATGCAAGTCTACTAGCAACAAATTCCCTCAAATTCTTTTTGTCTGAGAGAGCTTTTATTTCTTCCTCACTTTTGCAAGATAATTTTGCTGAATACAGATATCTAGATTGGAGGAGTTTTGTTTTTTCAGCACTTTAAGTATTTCACTACACTTTTCTTGCTTGTATAGTTTCTGAAGAAAAAGTTTGATATAATTTACATCTTTTACTTCAACAGTAAGGATTTTTATCCCTCTGGCTTCATTCAAGTTTTTCTCTCTTTCATTTTTGGCACTTTGAGTATGATATGCCTAGGTGAAGATAATCCTGCTTGGTGTTCTCTTAGTTTCCCGAATGTGCAATTTGGTTTATGTCACTAATTTTAGAAAATTCTCAGCCATTATAGCTTCACATATTTCTTTATCCCTTTCTCCCTTTCATCTTTTTCTGGTATTCTCATTTTGTACATGTTACACCTTTTATAATTGTCCCATATCCAGTTGGATTTTTTTCATTCCTTACTGTCTTTGTTTTTGAGTTTAGGAAGTATCTATTGACAGATGCTTAAGGTCACTGATTCTGTCCTCAGCTGGTTCCAGTCTACTGATGTGTCCACCAAACGTATTCTTCATTTTTCTCACACAGTTTTTGATTTCTAGAATTTCCTTTTGATTCTTAGGGTTTTCATCTCTCTACTGACATTACCCATTTGTTTTTGTGTGTTGTTTGCTTTTCTGTTAGAACCATTAGCATATTAACTGTTGTTATTTTAAATTTCCATTTTAATAATCCCCAGATCTCTGCCATATCTAAGTCTGGTTCTGATGCTTGGTCCAATTCTTCAGGCTTTTTGTTCTATCTTTTATTTAGCATGTCTTTTAATTTAAAAAAATTTTTTTAAAGCCAGACATGATGTATCAGGAAATGTACTGAGAAAAATAGGTCTTTAGTGTGAGGTTTTATGTTTATCTGAGTAAGAGTTAGGCTATGTTACTGTTTGTCATAACTGTAGATGTCAGAGACTAAAATTTCCTCTAGTGTCCTTGTTTCTGTCTCCCACATTGCTTTTGGGTTTCCCCTGAAATTTCTTCTCAAATGCAGCCTAGACCTTGTAGTTCTATTCAACTATAATCCTATATTATTATACAAGAGGCTTGTTGAATTCTTATAAGAAGCATTTTATATTGCTATTAATACGTCTCCATCATTTACTTGGCCAGTGCTTCTGTGCCGTAACCTTCACAAGTGCTTCTCAGCTTTTTCCCTTCCTTATGTGAGAAAGGAAGGCTAGAGGGAGCTGGAGTTATGTATTACCCCTCCCCCATTATAAAGGCTAGATGGGGTTACAGATGGGTATTTCCCTTCTTCCACACTGGTTAAGCTCTCATAACATCCGCATGGGTTAGGCTCTGATAAAATAGTTTCTCCTTAGGTTAAAAGATCTTGTTTGCAAGCCTCATAGTAATCTCAAGTCTAAAAACCTACAAAACATACACAAAACATAAAAAGCAAGAAATGAAATCATACCACCAGAGAAAATCATCTTCACAAAAAGGAAGGAAGGAAGAAAGGAAGGAAGGAAAAGAGATCACAAAACAACCAGAAAACAAATAACAAAAGGGCAACAGTAAGTCCCTATTTATAAATAATGACACAGAATGTAAATAGACTAAACTCTCCAAACAAGACATAGAATGGCTGAATGGATTTTTTAAAAAAGACCCACTGATCTGTTGCCTACAAGAAACACACTTCACCTATAAAGGCACACAAAAACTGAAAATAAAGGGACAGAAAAAGATATTCCACGCCAATAGAAAACACAAAAGAGGAGGAGTAGCTAAACTTACATCAGACAAAATATATTTCAATACAAAAACTATGAAAAGAGACAAAGAATGTCATCATATAATGATAAAGGGGTCAACTCAGCAAGAGGCTGTAACAATTTTAAATATGTATGCACCTGACACAAAATCACCCAGATATATAAAGCAAATATTGTTAGAACTAAAGAGATACACAGACCCCAATACAATAACAGGAAACTTTAACACCCCACTTGCAGCATTGCACAGATCTTCCAGACATAAAATCAACAAAGAAACATCAGACTTAATCTGCACTATAGACCAAATGGACCTAATAGAAATTTACAAAACACTTCATCCAGTGGCTGCAGAATACACATTCTCTCCCTCAGTACATGAATTATTCTCAAGGATAGACCATATGTTAGGTCATAAGACAAGTCTTAAAGCATTCAAAATTGAAATTATATCAGTTATCTTCTCTCACCACACTGGAATAAAACTAGACATCAATAAGAGGAATTCTGGAAAGTATACAAATGCATGGGGACTTTATAATATACTATGGAATGACCAGCGAGTCAATGAAGAAATTAAGAAGGAAAATTTAAAATTTCCTTCTTAATTTTATTATGACAATGGAAACAAAACATACCAAAACCTATGGCATGTAGTGAAAGCAATACCAAGAGGAAAGTTCATAGCGATAAGCTCCTGCATCAAAAAAGAAGAAAAATTTCAAATAAACAACTTAACAATGCATATTAAAGAACTAGAAAAGCAAGAGCAAACTAAACTCAAAATCACTAGAATAAAAGAAATAGTAAAAATCAGAGCACAAATAAATGAAAGTGAAATAGAGAAAACAATATAAATGATCAATGAAATGAAAGGTTGATATTTTGAAGACATAAATAGAATCAACATACCTTTAGCCCAACTAAGAAAAAAGAAAAAAAATCCACATAAACAGGATCAAAGACGAAAAAGGAAGCATGGGGCCACAATGCACTGGGACTTGTTCCTTTCCCCCATTGACTCCTGCAGAGGGGGTGAGTTGAACAGGCAAGGAGCAACCCAATCTCACCACAGGCCTCTGAAATTCTGGCAGGAGGAGACCCCTCAACCACCATGGGCACTTGAGTTGGCAGAAAAAGCTGGCTAGAGAAGTGATAAGGGCAGAACTCCAGCCAGAGTGGAGCCCAGAGGGTTTGGTGTGAGAATATCTATAGTGGGGCATGGCCAGGGATGCCCGATCCCCTAGGCTCAACTTGCTCCCATAGGAGACTTCAGTCCTAGGGGAACTGTCAGACCCGAACTTTTCAAGGTGATCCTGCCCAAGACATGGGGCTGGTCCAACCTGAGTACTCCTTGGTCTGCTGGCCTCTCCTAGGGCCCCAGTCTGACCATGGCTTGCTTGCAGTGCAGCCCCAGGTACTTCCTGCACATGACCAGCAGAGTGCTTCAGCAAAGAGGCCCCTAGGAACATGTACCAACCTGCCTGTGCCCTCCCTGCTTTGCAGCCTCCACAGTGCTGTTTTGCCTGCAGGCACTCGCCCATGGCCACCTCCCACATGTGCCAGCACATTTGTGTGCAGGCAGACCTTGCTTTCCCTTCCACCCACCCCATGCCCACCAATGCCCTGCACCTGCGCCAACACTGCTGCCAGTGCAAAATAAGGCATGGAAAACTGTAAACCCTCCCACAGGACTGAGCAGCCACTACCACCAATGTGAACAGGCAGAGGGCACACACAGTTCTGTGCACATGAGCACACTTCCCCCATGCTAACACCACCACCAGTGTGAATGCATGCACAGTCACCGGCAGAGGTCCCCCGCCATCCCATCAATATGTACTGCTACCGCTGTTGCAGCAAATGCTTGCAAAGAGGCCAGCACCCCAGCACCCAATAGCACCCTGCTGCAGCTGACAAGTATGCATGCTGCTATGCTGCCACTGCCACTGCTGCTGGCATGTGTGAACGAAGATAAGTCCTGCTGCCATCACTCTATGAAATGTGTTGGCAGGCACCACCAATTGGAAAGTTGTGACCAGCAGTGTGGGAGCACCTTGATCCCTCCAGCACAGCAAGTTCCTAACTTCAAGAAGCCAGAGAATAAAGCTGGGACCCAAAACTAGTCCCCCAGAGTTAGAGCATGTATTCCAGGAGTCCTAAGCTGAGCCTTGGCCCCCTAAAACCTTCCAGTAATGAAGTCAGTCAAATGAACACTCCTTATACCACAATCAAACACCTCATAGCATCAAATAGGATAAAAGAAAAAATATCACCCAAAGGACAGCAACTTAAAAGACTGAAGAAACATCAGCCCACAAAGATGAGAAAGAAACAGCTCAAGAACTCTGACAACTCAAAAATCCAAAGTGTCTTCTTTCCTCTAAACTACTACACCAGTTCTCCAGCAAGAGTTCTTAACCAGGATGAGATGGCTGAAATTACAGAAATATAATTTAAAATATGGATAGCAACAAAGATCATCAAGAATCAGGAGAATGTTGAAACCCAATCTAAGGAAGATAAGTATCACAAAAATCTATACAAGAAATGAAGGACAAAATAGCCAGTATAGAAAAGAAGGTAACCGACCTGATAAAGCTGAAGCTCACACTACAAGAATTTCATAATGCAATCACAAGTATTAACAGCAAAATAAACCAAGCTGAGGAAAGAATTTCAGAGCTTGAAAACTTGCTTTCTGAAATAAGATAGTCAGAAAATAATTTAAAAAACAATGAAAAGGAATGAACAAAATCTCAGAGAAGTCTGGGATTATGTAAATAGACTGAATGTACAACCCATTGGCATCCCTGAAAGAGACGGGGAGAATGGAAGCAACTTGGAAAACATATTTCAGGATATCATCCATGAGAACTTCTCCAATATAGCTAGAGAGGCTAACGTTCAAAATCAGGAAATGCAGAGAACCCCCACAAAAAAAAAAAAACACTTAACAAGATCATCCCCAAGACATCTATTAGTCAGCTTCTTCAAGGTCAAAACAAAATAAAAAATATTAAAGGCAGGTTAGAGAGAAAGAACAGATCACCTACAAAGGGAAGCCCATCAAACTAATAGTGGACCTCTCAGCAGAAATCCTAAAAGCCAGAAGAGATTGGAGGCCTGTACTCAACATTCTTGAAGAAAAGAAATTCCAATCAAGAATTTCATATCCAGTCAAACAAAGCTTCATAAGCAAAAGGGAAATAAGAGCCTTCTCAGACAAGCAAATGCTGAGGTAATGTATTACCTACCACCACACCTGCCTTACAAGAGCTCATGAAGGGAGCACTAAATGTGGAAAGGAAAGGCCATTACCAGCCAATACAAAAACACACATAAGAATGAAAACTAGTGACACTATAAAGCAACCACACAAACAAGTCAATATAATGAACATCTAATAACAGGATGACAGGATCAAATTCACAAATATCAATGGTAATCTTAAATGTAAACAGGCTAAATGCCCCAATTAAAAGGCACAGAGTGGCAAGCTGGATAAAGAAGCAAGACCCAGTGGTATGCTGTCTTCAAGAAACCCATGTCACATACAACAACACACATAGGCTCAAAATAAATGGATGGTGGAAAGTCAAACATGCAAATAGAAAACAGAATAAAGCAGGGGTTGCTATCCTAATTTCAGACAACACAAATTTTAAACAAACAAATATAAAAAAAGGCAATTAAGGACATTACATAATGGTAAAGGGTTTAATAGAACAAGAAGACTAACTATCCTAAATATATATGTGCCCAACACAGGAGCACGCAGATTCACAAAGCAAGTTCTTAGAGACATTCCATGAGACTTAGACTCACACACAATAATAGTGGGAGAATAAAACACCCCACTGACAGTTTTAGACAGATCATCAAGGCAGAAAATATATATATATTCAGGACCTGAACTCAATAGTGGACCAAATGGATTTGAAAACATCTACAGAATTCACCATCCAAAAACAACATGACATACATTCTTCTCATCTGCACATAAAAATGATCTAAAATCAAAAACATAATTAGATGTAAAACAATCATGGGCAAATTCAAAAGAATTAAAATCATACTAACCACTCTATCAGACCAAACTGCAATAAAAATAGAATTCAAGACTAAGAAAATTGCTCAAACCCATACAATTACATAAAAATTAAACAACCTACTCCTGAATGACTTTTGGGTGAAAATGAAATTAAGACAGAAATCATGAAGTTATTTGAAACTAGTGAGAACAAAGATACAACATACAAGAATCTCAGGACACAGCAAAAGCAGTGTTAAGATGGAAATTTTTAGCACTGAACTCCCACATCAAAAACTTAGAAAGATCTCAAATTAACAACCTAACATCACAACCAAAAAAAAAAAAAAATAGAGAAGCAAGAGCAAACCAGCTCCAAAGCTAGCAGAAGACAAGAAGCAGCCAAAATCAGAGCTGAACTGAAGGAGATTGAGACATAAAAAGCCATTCAAAAGATCAACAAAGCCAGGAGCTGGTTTTTTGAAATGAAACTTAACAAAATAGATAGACCACAAGCTAGAGAATATTAAGAACACTTCATGCACATAAACTAGAAAATCTAAAAGATATGGATAAATTCCTGGACACATACACCCTCCCAAGACTGAAGCAGGAAGAAATTGAATCCCTGAACAGACCAATAAAAAGTTCTGTAATTGAGGCAATAATAAATAGCCTACCAACCAAAAAAGCCCAAGACCAGATAAATTCACAGCCAAATGCTACCAGATATACAAACAAGAGCTGGTACCATTTCTACTGAAGCTATTCCAAAAAAAATGAGAAGAGACTCCCCCACTAACTCATTCTATGAGGCCAGCATCATCCTGATACCAAAACCTGGCAGAGATACATAAAAAGAGAAAACTTCAGGGCAATATCCTTGATAAACATCAATGCAAAAATCCTCAACAAAATACTAGCAAACTGAACCCAGCAACAAATCAAAAAGCTAATCCACCATGATCAAGTTGGCTTCATCCCCAGGATGCAAGATTGGTTCAACATATGCAAATCAATAAATGTGATTTGTGAGATAAACAGAACTAAAGACAAAAACTACATGATTATCTCAACAGACACAGAAAAGGCTTTGATAAAATTCAACATCCCTTCATGGTAAAAACTCTCAACAAACTAGGTATTGAATGAACTTACCTCAAAATAATAAGAGCCATATATGACAAACCCACAGCCAACATCATACTGAAAGGGTAAAACCTGGAAGCATTTCCCTTGAAAACCAACACAAGACAAAGACGCCCTCTCTCACCACTCCTAGTCAACATAGTATTGGATGTCCTGACCAGAGGAATCAATCAAGAGAAAGAAATAAAAGGCATCCAAATGGGAACAGAGGAAGTCAAACTATCCCTGTTTGGAGAGGACATTTTATATATCTAGCAAAGCCCATAGTCTCAGCCTAAAAGCTTTCTAAGCTGATAAACAATTTCAGCAAAGTTTCAGGATACAAAATCAACATACAAAAATCACTAGCATTCCTATACACAACAACAGTCAAGCTGAGAACCAAATCAGGAATGCAATCCCATTCACAATTGCCACAAAAAGAATAAAATACCTAGAATACAGCTAACCAGGGAGGTGAAAGATCTCTACAAGGAGAATTACAAAACACTGCAAAAGAAATCAGACATGACACAAACAAAATGAAAAACATTCCATGCTCAGGGATAGAAAGAATCGATATTGTTAAAATGGCCATACTTCTGAAAGCGATTTACAGATTCAATACTATTCCTATCAGACTACCAATGACAGTCTTCACAGATCTAGAAAAAAACTATTTTAAAATTCTTATGGAACCAAAAAAGAGCCTGAATACCCAGAACAATCCTAAGCAAAAAGAACAAAGCAGGAGGCATCATGATGCCTGAGTTCAAACTATACTACAGTAATCAAAATAGCATGGTACTGGTACAAAAAGAGACACATAGACCAATGGAACAGAATAGAAAGCCCAGAAATAAGGCCACACACCTAAAACCATCTGATCTTTGACAAGGCTAACAAAAATGAGCAATGGGAAAAGGACTCCTGTTGCAGGAAGTCAGGGACCCCAAACGGAGGGACCAGCTGAAGCCATGGCAGAAGACTATAAGTTGTGAAGATTTCATGGACATTTATTAGTTCCCTAAATTAATACACTTATAATTTCTTAAGCCTGTCTTTACTGCAATCTCTGAACATAAATTGCGAAGATTTAATGGACATTTATCACTTCCCCAGTCAATACTGTTGTGATTTCCTATGTCTGTCTTTAATCTCTTAATCCCATCAACTTTGTAAGCTGAGGATGAATGTCGCCTCAGGACCCTGTGATGATTGCATTAACTGCACAAATTGTTTAAACAATATGAAATCTGGGCACCTTGAAAAAAGAACAGGATAACAGTGATGATCAGGGAACAAGGGAGATAACCTTAAAGTCCGGCTGCCTGTGGGCCGGGCAGAACAGAGCCATATTTCTCTTCTTTCAAAAGCAAATAGGAGAAATATCGCTGAATTCTTTTTCTCAGCAAGGAAGAGCCCTGAGAAAAAGAATGCGTTCCTAGGGGTAGGCCTCTGAAATGGCTGCTCTGGGAACGTCTGTCTTTTACGGTTGTAGATAAGGGATGAAATAAGCCCTGGTCTCCTGTAGCGCTCCCAGGCTTATTAGGACAAGGAAATTCCCGCCTAATAAATTTTGGTCAGACAGATTGTCTGCTGTCAAACCCTGTCTCCTGATAAGATGTTATCAATGACAATGCATGCCCGAAACTTCATTAGCAATTTTAATTTCACCCCGGTCCTGTGATCTCACCCTGCCTCCATTTGCCTTGTGATATTTTATTATCTTGTGAAGCATGTGACCTCTGTGACCCACACCCTATTCGTAAACTCCCTCCCCTTTTGAAAATCACTAATAAAAGCTTGCTGGTTTTGTGGCTTGGGGGACATCATGGAACCTGCCAACATTTGATGTCTCCCCTGAACAACTGGCTTTAAAATTTCTCTCTTTGTACTCTTTCCCTTTATTTCTCAGACCAGCCAACACTTAGGGAAAATAGAAAAGGACTCATGTTGAAATATTGGGGGCTGAATTTCCCCCGATAGACTCCCTATCCAATAAATGGTGTCATGATGAGTGGTAGCCATATGCAGACGATTTAAACTGAAACCCTATCTTTAACTGCATACAAAAATTAACTCAAGATGGATTAAAGACTTAAATGTAAAACCAGAAACTACAAAAACTCTGCAGCACTAGGGGGATGGTGTTAAACCATTAGAACCATAATCCAATCACCTCTCACCAGGCCCCACCTCCAACACTCAGGATCACAATTCAACATGAGATTTGGGTGGGGACAGAGAGCTAAACCATATCACTACACATCTGACAAAGGTCTAATATCAAACATCTATAAGGAACTTAGACAAATTTACAAGACAAAAACAACCACATAAAAAAGTGAACAAATGATATGAACAGACACTTTTCAAAAGAAGACATACATGCAGCCAACAAGCATATGGAAGAAAGCTCAATATAACTGATCATTAGAGAAATGCAAATCAAAAACACAATGAAATACTAATTCACATCAGTCAGAATGGCTATTACTAAAAAGTCAAAATTAACAGATGCTGACAAGGTTGTGGAGAAAAGAGAATACTTATAAACTGTTGGTGGAAGTGTAAATTAGTTCAACCATTGTGGAAAGCAGTGTGAAAATTTATCAAAGAGCTCAAAACAGAACTACCATTCAACCCAACAATCCCATTACTGGGTATATACCCAAAGGAATATAAATCATTCTATCATAAAGACACATGCATGGGGATGTTCACTGCAGCACAATTCACACTAGCAAAGACAAGGGATCAACCTAAAGGCCCATCAATGGAAGACTGGATTTTAAAAATGTGGTACATATACACCATGAAATGCTATGCAGCCATAAAAAAGAATGAGATTATGTCCTTTGCAGAAATATGGATGAAGCTGGAAGCCATTATACTTAGAGAACTAATGTACAAATAGAAAACCACAACGAGTGGAAAAAGAGCCACTGGGGGTCTACCAGTGGGTGGAGAGTGGGAGGAGGGAGAGGAATAGAAAAAATAAATATTGGGTACTAGGCTTAGTACCTGGGTGATAAAACAATCTGCACATCAAACATCCATGAAATGAATATACCTATATAACAAGCCTTCACATATAGCCCTGAACCTGAAATAAAAGTTTTTAAACAATAAAAAAAGAAAAAGGAGACAGGACAACTAATACCACAGAAATTCAAAGGATCATTAGAGACTACTATGAGCCACCATATGCCAATAAATTGGAAAACCTAGAAGAAATGGATAAATTCCAAGACACATAAAATTTATCAAGATTCAACCATGAAGAAATAAAAAACCCAAAGAAAACAATAATAAGTGATGAGATCAAAGCCATGATAAAACATCTCCCAGCAAAGAAAAGCCCAAGACCCAATGGCTTCACCACTGGATTCTACCAAATATTTAAAGAAGTACTAATGCTAATCCTAAGCAAACTATTCTGAAAAAGAAAGAAGGAAGGAATATTTCCAAAGTGATTCTATGAGGCCAGTTTTACGGATACTAAAACCAGACAAAGATACATGAAAAAAAGACAATTACAGGCCAATATCCCTGATGAACATTGATACAAAAATCCTCAACAAAATACTAGCAAACCAAATTCAACAACACATTAAAAAGATAATTTATCATGACCAAGTGGAATTTATCCCTGGGATGAAAGAATGATTCTACATATGCAAATCACTCAATGTGATACATCATATCAACAGAATTAAGGGCAAAACCCCTCTGGTTATTTCAATTGATACTGAAAAAAGCATTTGATAAAATGCAGTATCCCTTCATGGGAAAAAAACCCTCAGAAAACTGGGTGTAGGAGAAACATACCTCAACACGAATAAAGCCATATAGGACAGACCCACAGCTAGTATCATACTGAAAAATTGAAAGCTTTTCCTTCAAGATCTGGAAGAGGACAAGGGTACTCACTTTATGACTGTTATTCAACATAGTACTGGAAGCCCTAGCTAGAGCAATCCGACAAGAGAAAAAAGAAAGAGCATCCAAATTGGAAAGGAAGAAGTCAAATTATCCTTGTTTGCAGATGATATGATCTTATATTTGGAAATACCTAAAGTCTCCACACACACACACACACACACACACACACACACACAAACGATTAGAATTGATGAACAAATTCAGTAAAGTTTCAGGATACAAAATCAACATACAAAAATCAGAAGCATTTCTATATGCCAACAGCAAACAACCTTAAAAAGAAATCAAGAAAGTAATTCCAGGTACAATCACTACAAATAAAATTAAATACCTAGGAATTAACCAAAACAGTGAAAGATTTTCTAAAATTAAAACTATAAAACATTGATGCAAAAAATTGAAGAGGACACAAAAAATAAAAAAAAATTCCATGTTCATGTATTCAAAGAATCTATTGTTAAAATGTCTATATTACCCAAAGCAATCTGTAGAGTCAATGCAATCCCTATCAAAGTAACAATGACATTCTTTACAGAAATAGAAAAAATCCTAAAATGTATAAGTAACCAGAAAAGATACTGAATAGCCAAAGCTACCCTAAGCAAAAAGAACTAAACTGGAGGAATCACATTACCTAGCTTCAAATTATACTACAGAGCTATAGTAAGCAAAACAGCATGGTACTGGCATAAAAACAGACACATGGACCAGTGGAACAAAATAGACAACCCAAAATTAAATCCAGACATCTTCAGTGAACTCGTTTTTGACAAAAGTACCAAAGACATACACTGGGGAAAAGACAGTCTCTTTAATAAATGGTACTGGGAATACTAGATATCCATATGCAGAAGAATGAAACTAGACCCCTATCTCTTGCCATGTACAAAATTCAAATCAAAATGGATTGAAGACTTAATTCTAAGACTCTAAATTATGAAACAACTCAAAGAAAACTTTGGGTAAACTCTCTAGGACGTTTGGATAGGCAAATATTTTTTGAGTTATACCCTACAAGCCCAAGTAGTCAAAGCAAAAATGGACAAATGGGATCACAGCATGTTAAAAAGCTTCTGCACAGCAAATGAAATGATAAACAAAATGAAGAGACAACCCAGAGAATGGGAGAAAATGTTTGGAAAGTATCCGTCTGACAAGGGATTAATAACCAGAATATATTAGGAGATCAAAAACTCAACTAATAATATGATTCTAAAAATGAGCAAGAGATTTGAATATACATTTCTCAAAAGAAGACACACAAATAGAAAATAGGTATATGAAAAGGTATGCAAAATTATTGATCATTAAAGAAATGCAAATCAAATGTACAATGAGTTGTCATCTCACCCCAGTAAAAATGGTTTTTATCTGATATGGTTTGGTTCTGTGTCCCCACCCAAATCTCATCTTGAATTGTACTCCCATAATTCCCATATGTTATGGGAGGGAGCCAGTGGGAAATAATTTAAATCATGGCGGTGGTTTCCCCCATACTGTTCTTGTGGTTGTGAACAAGTCTCACAAGATCTGATGGTTTTATCAGGGGTTTCCGCTTTTGCATCTTCCTTATTTTCTCTTGCTGCCACCATGTAAGATGTGTCTTTCACCTCCCGCCATGATTCTGAGGCCTCCTGAGCTATGTGGAATTGTAAGTCCAATTAAACTTCTTTTTCTTCCCAGTCTCTGGTATGTCTTTATCAGCAGTGTGTAAATGGACTAATACACTATCCAAAACATAGGCAATAATAAATGCTAGTAAGGATGATGAGAAAAGGCAACCAATGCACACTATTGGTGAGAATGTAAATTAGTATGGCCACTATGGAAAACAGTATAGAGTTTCCTCAAAAACTAAAAATAGAGCTACCACATGATCCAATAATCCCTCTACCAGGTATATACCCAAAAGAAAGGAAATTCATATATTGAAACAACATCTGCAGTCTTATGTATATTGTAGCACTATTCACAATAGGCAAAATTTGGAAGTAACCTAAGTGTCCATAAACAGACAAATGAATAAACAAAGTGTGGTACGCATACACAATGGAATACAATTCAGCCATAAAAAAGAATGAGATCCTGTTATTTGTAAAAACATGGATGGAACTGGACCACATTATGTTAAGTGAAATAAGGCAGGCACAGGAAGACAAACTTCACATGTTCTCAAAAATTTGTTGGAGCAAAAAATGAAAACACTTGAACTCATGGAGATAGTAAAATGATCATTACCAGAGGCTGGGAAGAGTTGTAGGGGGTGTGGGGGAATGGGGATTAATAACAGGTACAAAAATACATACAGATAGAATGAATAAGGTCTAGTATATGGGGAGCACAACAGGGTGATTACAGTCAACAATAATTTATTGTACATTTTAAAATAAAAGAGTATAATTGGATTGCTTGTAACATAAACAAATGATGAATGCTTGAGGTGATGGATACCTATTTACCCTGATGTGGTTATTATGCATTGTAAGCCTTTATCAAAATATTTTACATACTTCAGAAATATATACACCTAGTATGTACCCATAAAACTTAAAAATTAAAAAAATTAAAAATAGTTTGTCTTTAGGACAGGCGTTTGTTAATGAGAACAGAATACTCTTGGCATATTTTGAAATACTTACTTTCCCCTTGCCCTGCTAAAAGCAACAGTGGATTTTCTCTGATCTTCACCCTGACAACCTATTGGGGCTTCTGGAGGTATAAATCAATCACAAAAGTAGGAAATTTCCCAAAGGCTAGGTGCCTAGGAATGTTTTATCTCTCAAGCTTAACCCATACTCAGGTTCAAGCAATTCACCAATTACAATTTATGTGTTTCTACCAGGTTCCAACTGCAGCTTCTGTTCTGGTAAGTTGTGATTCGCTATATTTCCATCTTTCCAGTTTTCAGAGCAGTGGTTTTCCTTATGATCACAATTCTCTAATGGATCTAAGAAGAATTGCTGATTTTCTGTTTATTTGGCTTTTTGCTTGTGATGAATGGATGATGACTTCTAAATTCTTTACATGTTGGACCAGAAACTACAAATAAGTGGATTTTGTGGGGATTTTTTCAGTCACTCTGCCAATCTTTCTTTTAATTGGTGTAGACAAACCATTTACATTTAAGTTAATTATTGTTATGTATGTCTTATGTCAGATATTATATTGTTTTCTCTTTGTTTTCTGTTTCTCATTCTTCTTTTTCTCTTTTCTTATCTCCCTATGGGTTTTAAATATTTTGAAGATTCTATCCTGGCAAATATATAGTGTTTTTGAATAAATTTGTCCATACAGTTTTCTTATAGTTGTTCTAGGTATTATAATATAAATATGTAAATATACTAATGTACTGGTTTTAGTATTATAAATTTTTTGTAAAATATTGAAACATGACCTCTATTTATGTCCTTTTATCCTCCCCACTTAAAAAATATTTGTTTCAAGTATGTCCTCTACCTATGTTAAGCACCACATCAACTGGTGTTATAATTTTTGCCTCAACCTTCAAATATAATTTTAAAAACTTATGAGGGCCAGACATGGTGGCTCATGCCTGTAATCCCAGCACTTTGGGAGGCTGAGGTGGGCGAATCACCTGAGGTCAGGAGTTTGAGACCAGTCTGACCAACATGGTGAAACCCTATCTCTACTAAAAATACAAAAAAAAAATTAGCTGGGTGTGGTGGCAGGTGCCTGTAATCCCAGATACTCAGGAGGCTGAGGCAGGGGAATTCCTTGATCTTGGGAGCTGGAGATTGAAGTGAGCCAAGAGGGCACCACTGCAATCCAGCCTTGGCAACAGAGCAAGACTCCGTCTCGAAATAAATAAATAAATAAATTAATTAATTAATTAATTTTAAAAAATGAAAACTTATGAGGAGTTGGATAATCTATTATAGTTACTCCTATTTTTACACATTCCAATTTTCTTTCCTTTCTGAGGTTGAAAGCCTTCTGTTATTAGCTTTCTGAATATAGAATTTTCTTTAGCAATCTGTAATAGGACTGTTGCTTGCACATAATTTTTAATTTTCCTTTGTATCAGAACATTTTTATTTCCCCTTCATTCATAAAATATATTTTCTCCAGATACAGAACTCTCTGTAACAGTTCTTTACATTCAGCACTTGAAAACTGTTGTGCTATTTACTTCTGATCTCCATAATTTCAGATGAGAGATCAGCAGTCTTGGCAATCAGTGTTCCCCTATAAATAATGCAGCATCTCTCTCTGGCTGCTTTCAAAATATTTTTCTTGTCTTTAATTTTCAGAAGTTTAATTATGATTTCTGTTAGTGTGGATTTCTGTGAATTTATCCTATTTAGAGTATGCTTAGCTTCTTGAATCAGTAGGCTTATTTCTGTGGTCAAAATTTCAGCCCCCAATAAAGAGAACAGTGGGACCAAGATGACCAATTAGAAGCAGCTGTGGTCCATGGCGCTCATGGAGAGGAATGAAAGGGGTGAGTGAAATCAGCACCTTCTACTGAAATATACAGGTTATTGCATTGGGACTGATTGGGCAAACAACTCAATCCACAGAGAACAAAGAAAAGCAGGGTGGGGTGACGGCCCACCCAGGAGCAACACAGAACCAAAGGACCTCCTACCCACAGCCAAGGGATGTAGTGAGTGATTGTGCAACCCCATCTGGGAAACCATGCTTCTCCCATGGATCTTTGAAACCCATGGGTCAGGAGATCCCCTTGTGAGCCCACACCACCAGGGCCTTGTGTCTGATACACAGAGCTGTGTGGAGTCTCCACAGTGCAGCCACTCAGGCACACACAAAGACCCAGCAATTTTATATACTCTGGCCCTGGGATCCCTGGCAAGGTGGAAGGTCCATCCATACATACCCTTAGGATGGGGCTGAATCCAGGGAGCAAAGAAGCATCATTGTGCAGGCTCCATTTCCAAAGTACCTCAAAAGATAGCACCCATTGGCTTGGAATTCCTACCAGCCAATGGCAACAGGCTAGAGTCTGCCTGAGATGGGATGGAGTTCCCAGAGGGAGGGGTGGCCACCATCTCTGTGGTTCAGTCAACTCAGCCATTCCAGCCATCCAGCTTCAAAGAGTACAAACAGTCTGGATGAGGAAGGGTTCCCCACCAATTCAGCACAGCTGCTTTGCCAGATTGTGGCCAGTGGCACAATCTCGGCTCACTGCAACCTCCACCTCCCAGGTTCAAGCGATTCTCCTGCCTCAGCCTCCCAAGTAGCTGGGACTGCAGGCACACACCACCATGTCCAGCTAATTTTTGTATTTTTTAGTACAGATGGGGTTTCATCACGTTGACCAGGATGGTCTTGATCTCTTGACTTCATGGTCTGCCCGCCTCAGCCTCCCAAAGTGCAGGAGCTCCATCCCAGTGAGAGATCACAGCTCTGTGTGTATAATCCTGGCTGGAGTGGCTGGAGCCCCTGCAGGGAGGTCCTGCCCAGTGAGGAGGAATGGATCGTGATCTGGATCCTGCTTAAAGAAGCAGTCTGGGCCAGGCGCAGTGGCTCACACCTGTAATCCCAGCACTTTGGCAGCTGCCATCTCTGTGGTTCGGTCAACTCAGCCATTCCAGCCTGCTGGCTTTGGAGAGTTCACATGGTTCAAACAAGGAAGGGTCCCCCAACAAAGCAGTACACCTGCTCTACCAAAAAGCAGCCAGACTGCTTCTTTAAGTGGGTCCCTGATTCTGCTCCTCCTGACTGGGTGAGACCTCCCAACAGGGGTCTCCAGACACCTCCTACAGGCATGTTCAGGCCAGCAACAGGTCAGTACCCTGCTGGGACAAAGCTTCCAGAGGAAGAAGCAGGCTCCCATCTTTGCTGTTTTGCAGGCTTCACTGGTGATACCTCCAGGTACAGGAAAAACTGAGGAAACTAGGGTCTGGAGTGGTCCCTTAAAAAACCGCAGTAGCCCTATGGAAGACTGGGCTGACTGTTAAAAGAAAAACAGTAAACAACAACAACAAAGACTCCACAAAAGCCACATTCAAAGATCAGTAACCTGAAAGACTGAAGGTAAATAAGCCCACAAAGATGAAAAAGAATCACTGCAAAAACACTGAAAACTCAAAAAGCCAGAATGCCTCTTCTCCTCCAAATGACTGCAGCACCTCTCCAGCAAGGGCACAGAACTGGGCCAAGACTGAGATGGCTGAATTGACAGAAGTAAGCTTCAGGTGTGTAATAGTGAACTTTCCTAAGCTAAAGGAGCATGTTGTAACCCAACGCAAAGAAGCTAACAATCATGATAAAACAATACAGGAGCAGAGAGGCAGAATAGCCAGTTTAGAGAGGAACATAACTGACCTGATGGAGCTGAAAAACAGACTATGAGAACTTCACAATGCAATCACAAGCATCAATAGCAGAATAGATCAAGCAGAGAAAAGAATCAACAAGCTTGAAGACTATCTTTCGGAAATAAGAGAGGCAGACAAGAATAGAAAAAAAAAAAACAATGAAAAGGAATGAACAAAACCTTCAAGAAATATGGAATTATGTAAAGAGATTGAACCTATGACTGATTTGGGTACCTGAAAGAGACAGGGAGAATGGAACCAAATTGGAAAATTCCGCAGGATATCATCCAGGAGAACTTTCCCAACTTAGCAAGACAGGCCAACATTCAAATTCAGGAAATTCAGAGAACCCCAGTAAGATACTCCATGAGAAGATCAGCCCCAAGACACATAATCATCAGATTATCTAAGGTCAAAATGAAAGAAAAAAAGCCAGGTCACCTAAAAAGGAAAGCCCATCAAACTAATAGCAGACCTCTCAGCAGAAAACTACAAGCCAAACAAGATTGGGGGACAATATTCAGCATTCTAGAAGAAAAAAATTTTCAACACAGAATTTCGTATCAGGCCAAATTAAGCTTCATAAGTGAAGGAGAAATAAAATCCTTTTTCAGACAAGCAAATGCTGAGGGAATTTGTCACCACCAGGCCTGCCTTGCAAGAGCTCCTGAAGGAAGCACTAAATACAGAAAAGAAAAGCTGTTACTAGCCACTACAAAAACACACTGAAATACACAGACCAGTGACACTATGAAGCAACCACATAAACAAGTCTGCAAAATAACCAGCTAGCATCGTGATGACAGGATCAAATCCACACATAACAATGCTAACCTTAAATGTAATTAGACTAAATGCCCCAATTACAAGACACAGAATGGCAAACTGGATAAAGAGGCAAGACCCATCGGTGTGCTGTCTTAAAGAGACCCATTTCATGTGCAAAGACACATATAGACTCAAAATAAAAGGAAGAAGGAAAATCTATCAAGCAAATGAAAACAGAAAAAAGGAGGGGTTAGAATCCTAGTTTCTGACAAAATAGACTCTAAAACAACAAAGATTAAAAAAGAAAAAGAAGGGCATTACATAATAGAAAAGGGTTCAATTCAACAAGAAGAGCTAACTATCCTAAATATATATGCACCCAATACAAGAGCACCCAGATTCATAAAACAAGTTCTTAGAGACCTACAAAGAGACTTAAACTCCCACACGATAATAGTGGGAGACTTTAACACCCCACTGACAATATTAAACAGACCATTGAGACATAAAATTAACAGAGATATTCAGGACCTGAACTCAACTCTTGATCAAGTGAACCTGATAGATATCTACAGGACTGTCCACCCAAAAACAACAGAACATACATTCTTCTCATCACCACACAGCACTTACTCTAAAATTGATTGCATAATTAGAAGTAAAACACACCTCAGCAAATGCAAAAGAACTGAAATCAGAACAAAGTCTCTCAGACCACAGCACAATCAAATTAGAACTCAAGATTAAGAAATTCACTCAAAACCACACACCTACATGGATAATGAACAACATGATCCTGAGTGACTCTTGGGTAAATAACGAAATTAAGGCAGAAATCAAGAAGTTCTTTGAAACTAATGAGCACAAGGAGATAATGTACCGGAATCTCTGGAATGCAGCTAAAGCAGTGTTAAGAGGGAAATTCATAGCACTAAATGCCCACATCAAAAAGCTAGAAAGATCTCAAGTTAACAACCTAAAACCACAGAGAAAAGAAGTAGAGAACCAAAAGAAAACAAATCCCAAAGCTAGCAGAAGACAAATAATAACCAAGATCAGAGCTGAACTGAAGGAGATAGACACACACACACACACACACACACACACACACACACACACACACACAAAAGAACTTCAAAAAATCAGTAAGTCCAGGAACTGCTTTTGTTTTAATTAATAAAATAGACTGATAGCTAGACTAATAGAGAAGAAAAAAAGAGAAGAATCAAATAAGCACAATCAGAAATGATTAGGAGGATATCACCACTGATCCCACAGAAATACAAACAACTATCAGAGAATATTACAAACACCTCTATGCACATAAACTAGAAATTCTAGAGGAAATGAATAAATTCCTGGGCACATACACCCTCCCAAGGCTGAAGCAGGGAGAAATTGAATCCCTAAATAGACCAAAAACAAATTCTGAAATTGAGGCAGTAATAAATAGCCTACCAGCCAAAAAAACAAAACAAAACAAAAAACCTCAGGATCAGACAGATTCACAGCTGAATTCTACCAGATGAGAAAACAATAGCTAGCACCATTTCTACTGAAACTATTCCAAAAAAGTTGAAAAGGAGGGACTCCTCCCTATCTCATTCTAAGGCCAGCATCATCCTGATACCAAATCTTGGCAGAGATACGATAAATAAAAGAGCACTTCAGGCCAATAACTTTGATGAACATGGATACAAAAGTCTTCAATAAAATGTCGGCCAACCAAATCCAGTAGCACATTAAAAAGCTTCTCCACCATGATCAAGTTGGCTTCATCCCTGGGAGGCAAGGTTGGTTCAACACATGCAAATCAATAAATGTGATTTGTGAAATAAACAGAACTAAAGACTAAAACCACATGATTATCTCAATAGATTCAAAAAACCTTTGATAAAATTCAACATCCCTTCATGTTAAAAACTCTCAATAAATTAGATATTGAAGGAACATACCTCAAAATAATAAGAGCCATATATGATAAACTCACAACCAATATCATACTGAATGGGCAAAAGCAGGATGCATTCCCCTTGAAAACCAGCACAAGACAAAGATGCACTCTCTCATCACTCCTACTCAACACAGTCCTGGAAGTTCTGGTCAGGGAAATCAGGCAAGAGAAAGAAAGTAAAGAGAATTCAAATATGAAGAGAGGAAGTCAAATTACCTTTGTTTGCAGATGACATGATCCTATATCTAGAAAACCCCATTGTCTCAGCCCAGAAGCTTCTTAAACTGATAAGCAACTTCGGCAAAGTCTCGGGATAAAGAATCAATGTGCAAAAGTCACTAGCATTTTTACACACCAACAAAAGGCAAGCAGAGAGCCAAATCATGAATGAACTCCCATTCAAAATCACTACAAAAAGAATAAAATACCTAGAAATACAGCTACAAACCACTGCTCAGAGAAATCAGAGAGCACAAAACAAATGGAAGAACATTCCATGCTCATAGATAGGAACAATCAATACCATGAAAATAGCCACATTGCCCAAAGTAATTTATATATTCAATGCTATTCACATTAAACTACCATTGACATTCTTCACATAATTAGAAAAAACTATTTTAAAATTCATATGTGAATGAAATAAGAGCCTGAATAGCTAAGACAATCCTAAACAAAAAGTACAAAGCTGGAGGCATCAAGCTACCCAACTTCAAACTATACTACAAGGCTACAGTAACCAAAACAGCACAGTACTGGTACAAGAACAGAAACATAGACCAGCAGAACAGAATAGACAACTCAGAAATAAGATGGCACACCTACAACCATCTAATCTTCAACAAACCTGACAAAAACAAGCAATGGGGAAAGGATTCCCCATTTAAAAAATGGTACTGGGAGAACTGGCTAGCCCATATACAGAAAATTTAAGCTGGACCCATTCCTTACACCATATACAAAAATTAACTCAAGATGGATTAAAGACTTAAATGAAAAACCCAAAACTATAAAAACCCTAGAAGAAAATCTAGGCAATACCATTCAGGACATAGGCATGGGCAAATATTTCATGGCAAAAACACCAAAAGCAATTGCAAGAACAGCAAAAATTGACAAATAGGATCTAATACACCTAAAGAGCTTCTGCACATCAAAAGAAACTATAATCAGACAACTCATAGAATGGGGTAAAATTTTTGTAATCTATCCAGCTGACAAGATCTAATATCCAGAATCTATGAGGAACTTAAACAAATTTACAAGAAATAACCCCATTAAAAATTAGACAAAAGACATAAACAGACACTTCTCAAAAGAAGACGTTAGTGCAGCCAACAAACATGAAAAAAGCTCAACATCACTGACCATTAGAGAAATGCAAATCAAAACCACAATGAGATACTATCTCACATCCATTCAGAATAGCTATTATTAAAAAGTCATAAAACAAGAGATGCTGGTGAGGTTGTGGAGAAAAAGGAATGCTTTTACATCGTTGGTACAAGTGTAAATTAGTTCAACCAATGTGGAAGACAGTGTGGTGATTCCTCAAAGGCTTAGAGGCAGAACTACCATTTGACCCAGCAGTCCCATTACTGGGTATATACCCAAAGGGATATAAATTATTCTGTTATAAAGATACATGCGGCCGGGTGCAGTGGCTCACGCCTGTAATCCCAGCACTTTGGGACACCGAGTCAGGTAGATCACCTGAGGTCAGGAGTTCCAGACCAGCCTGACCAATATGGTGAAATCCCGTCTCTACTAAAAATACAAAAATTAGCTGGGTGTGGTGGCGTGCACCTGTAACCCCAGCTACTCAGGAGGCTGAGGAGGAAGAATCACTTGATCCCGGGAGGCAGAGGTTGCAGTGAGCCAAGATCATGCCACTGCACTCCAGCCTGGGCAACAGAGGGAGACCTTGTCTCAAAAAAAAAAAAAAGATACATGCATGCATATGTTTATTGCAGCAATATTCACAATAACAAAGACATGAAATCAACCTAAATACCCATCAGTTATAGAATGGATAAAGAAAATGTGCTACATATACACCCCGGAATACTATGTGGCCATAAAAAGGAACAAGATTATGTCTTTTGCAAGGACATGGATGGAGTTGGAAGCTATTATCCTCAGCAAACTAATGCAGGAACTGAAAACCAAACACTACATGTTCTCACTTATAATGGGAGCTGAATGATGCGAACACATGGACACCTGGTGGGGAATAACATACACTGCAACATGTCAGAGGGCATATGTGGGAAGGGACAGCATCCAGAAGAATAGCTAAGGGATGCTGGGCTTAATACTTAGATGATGGGATGATCTGTGGAGCAAACTACCATGGCACACCTTGACCTATAACAAACCTGCACATCATGCACATGTACCCCTGAACTTAAAATTTGAAAAAAAAAAGGGAGACCAATGAATGAAGGCACCAAGGCTAGGATTGTAAATATGCATATGAGCATGGCTCCTTGGGGTGGGGCAAAGAAAGGCTGAGTCCTTAACTCCCTCCAGAAAATTGCAATCCATTGACAGTGCAAATGTGGTATGAGGAGGCAGCTTCTTCCCAGTCAGGCTTGCTTATAACCGGGCCTGAAAGATCACACATAGGATTTTTACCTGGAGCTGGACTCCTCAATAAATAATAACAAATTGCCAAAACAAATTCAGCCACTATTATTTTTTGTTATTACTTGAATAATATTTCACTGCCATTGTCTCTCTCCTCTCTTTCTGGAACTCTGATGATAGAAATGATCTGTTTTGCTATTGTCTCATCAGTCCCTGGGACTCTGTTCATATTTTTTTTCAGTCTATTTTTTCTTTGTTGTTTAGACTGCATAAATTCTATTGATCTTATTCTAGTTCATTTATTTTGTTTTTTATCTTCCGTACTGCTGAGCCATTGAGCAAGGTTTTCATTTTGATTATTTTAATTTTATATCTATGATTTCTAGTTATTTATCTCTTATAGCTTTATTTCTTTGGTGAAAAATAGAAAATTAATTTCTTTCCATTTTTCATTATTTAAAATAATTCATAATTTCTTGTTGAAACATTTTTATGATAGCTGCTTTAAAAACTTTGTCAGGTAATTCCAATACTTAATTTCTCTTGGTGTTGACATCTATTGTTTTTTCTTGATTATGTCTGATTTTCCTGGTTTGTGTTATAATGGATGATTTTTATTGTATCCTGGACATTCTGGATATGATATTATGAAACTATGCATCCTATTTAATCTTCTTTATTTTAACAGACAGTCCATCTGTTTAGGTGTAGCTGCCATGACAGCTGGGGTGAATGTCCTGCCAACACCACCCAGGCAAAAGTGGGCCACTTACTCACACTGCCTCATGGAAGATGTGCGAATAAAAGCTCCTCCTCAGCCCCCACAGATAACTTCCTAGTGAAAGTGGGACACCGACAGGTGGGTGTAGCGACTCAGCTTCCTACAGGACCACTTTGACATCTTCAGTGAAGGAACAGAAGAGCTGTCTAGCCTTCCTTAATACCACATCATTCAGTCTCATTACTGCTGGGCAAGTTTAGAGGTTCAGCTCTGCACTGGCCTTGTCGACACCAGGGGTAGGCAGAAAGTGAGTGCTTAGTAGTCCTGACTAGCACTGCCTTATTCAGTCTTATTAATCTCAGGTGGGAGTGAAAGTGCAGCTCCTCACTGGGCCCTGTGACATGGAGAGGGTGATGGGTAGTGAAGCCTACTAGTGGCAAGCACCAGCCCCGACCACCTCATTAAGTCTTATTGCTGCTAGGTACAACTCAAGGTTTAGCTCACCACTGAATACCACTGAAATGACTCTGGTGGGGAAGTCTGAACATTACGTGCTCCTGCCAGGTGGGGAATGGAAGTTCCTCTCTCCCATCCCAGCACAACCAATAGTATTCCAGTAAGGGAATCAGAGCACTACATGCTTCTACCATGCAGAGGGTAGAAGATCAGCAGCCTGCTTGGTCCAATTAATACTACTTTTACAGGGGAATCAGATAACTGCTGCCTGCTACTACTGGGCAGGGGATGGAAGATCAGATCCCCATTCAGCTTACTGACAGTGCAGAAATTAGAGTGCTACTCACTTGCATCAAATGGAATATTACTGAAACGATGGTGGAGTGAGGTGTTGTCTCTCCATTGTTGTTTGTCGTGTATAGCATAGGTATTGATAAAAAGGTTTTCTGATGTTAGGCCACACTTTTCCTGATCGTTTGGCTTGGTGGGAGGGGGAGACTGGCTTTTCTTGGAACTTATTTTGTCTTTGCCTGTTGGCAGTTCTGGATAGAAGGATTCTGCCTTACTCTGTCCAGGATATATAGGAAGTAATAAGGAAATTCAGGAAACTCATCACTGTGTATTTCCTCAAGTAACAAATTACCTAAGCTGTCAACCTGTTTCTTTCAATGTTTCAGAGTCTTCCTATGCCTGTTTATATTGTTAGATCTAGGTTATTTAGTTGTGAGCGGAGGACCTAGAAGGAATGGGGCTATTCCATCTTGACAGAACCAGAAGTCACCCAAAAGATTATTTTGACGAGGCAATATTTTTATTATAACTTATTAGCATTTTAAAATAGGGATTGAATATTTAATTATGCCAAATTCTTTTTTGCATATATTTGGAGGCTAACATATGCATTTGACCTTTAATCTATTTATTAGGGTTATGATGGGCATTCAAGAAAATAGTACATGATGGCCTGAACTTTTTTTATGAAGAAGGAAGCATAGTGATCTATTAACCAGCAATTTTTAAAACTTAAAAATGGATTTTAAAATTCACCACTTTGTGGGAAAAGCTGAAATTAGTACTAAAGGTTTTAATATTTAATGTTAATGGAATATGTAATTGATGACTAGGAGGTGCTGAAGGTGCTAGTAAAGCTGGGGTACCCCCGAACAGAAGTATTGGCAACCATTTTAATGCTTATGTATGTGATATATTCGTATGAGAACAACTGCTCATGCAAGTGTCTCCCAATATTTTGTTTCAGCTAACATCAACATGCTCTTCCATTTTTAAAATTATTATTATACTTTAAGTTCTGGGATATGTGTGCAGAATGTGCAAGTTTGTTACATAGGTATACATGTGCCATGGTGGTTTGCTGCACCTGTCGACCTGTCATCTAGGTTTTAAGTCCAGCATGCATTAGGTATTTGTCCTAATGCTATCCCTCCCTTTGTACTCCACCCACCAACAGACCCTGGTGTGTGATGCTCCCCTCCCTGTGTCCATGTGTTCTCATTGCTCAACTCCCACTTATGAGTGAAAACATGCAGTGTTTGGTTTTCTGTTCCTGTGTTAGTTTGCTGAGAATGATGGTTTCCAGCTTCATCCATGTCCCTGCAAAGGACATGAACTCATTCTTTTTTATGGCTGCATAATATTGCATGGTGTATATGTGCCACATTTTCTTTATCCAGTCTATCATTGATGGGGATTTGGGTTGGTTCCGAGTATTTGCTATCGTAAATAGTGCTGCAATAAACATACATGTGCACGTGTCTTTATAATAGAATGATTTATATTCCTTTGGGTATATACCCAGTAACAGGATTGCTGGGAGAAATGGTATTTCTGGTTCTAGATCCTTGAGGAATCACCACACAGTCTTCCACAATGGTTGAACTAATTTACACTCCCACCAACAGTGTGAAAGCATTCCTATTTCTCCGCATCCTCACCAGCTTCTGTTGTTTCCAGACTTTTTTTTTTTTTTTTTTTTTTTGGTTGGGTCTCGCTCTGTCACCCAGGCTAGAGTGCAGTGGTGTGATCTGGGCTCACTGCAACCTCTGCCTCCTGGGTTCAAGCAATTCTCCTGCCTCAGCCTCCCAAGTAGCTGGGACTACAGGCATGTGCCACCATGCCCAGCTAATTTTTTGTATTTTTAGTAGAGATGGGGTTTCACCATGTTAGCCAGAATGGTCTCGGTCTCTTGACCTCGTGATCTGCCTGCCTCAGCCTCCCAAAGTTCTGGAATTACAGGCGTGAGCCACCGCACTCTGCCTGTTTCCAGACTTTTTAATGATCACCATTCTAACTGGCATGAGATGGTATCTCATGGTGGTTTTGATTTGCATTTCTCTAACGCTCAGTGATGATGAGCTTTTTCTCATATGTTTGTTGGCCACATAAATGTCTTCTTTTGAGAAGTGTCTGTTCATATCCATCACCCACTTTTCGATGGGGTTGTTTATTTTTTTTCTTGTAAATTTGTTTAAGTTCTGTTTAGATTCTGGATGTTAGACCTTTCTCAGGTGGATATATTGCAAAAATTTTCTCCCATTCTGTAGATTGCCTGTTCACTCTGATGATAGTTTCTTGACATGATTGTATATGTAGAAAACCCCATCGTCTCAGCCTCAAAACTCAAGCTGATTAGCCATTTCAGCAAAGTCTCAGGATGCAAAATCAATGTGTGAAAATCACAAGCATTCCTATAAACCCATAACAGACAAACAGCCGAATTGAGTGAACTCCCATTCACAATTGCTACAAAGAAAATAAAATACCTAGAAATACAACTTACAAGGGACGTGAAGGACCTCTTCAAGAACTACAAACCACTGCTCAAGGAAATAAGAAAGGACACACACAAAGGGAAAAACTTTCCCTCCTTATGGATAGGAAGAATCAATATCATGAAAACGGCCATACTGCCCAAAGTAATTTATAGATTCAGTGCTATTCTCATCAAGCTACCAATGGCTTTCTTCACAGAACTAGAAAAAACTACTTTAAACTTCATATGGAACCAAAAAAGAGCCCGTATACCCAGGACAATCTTAAGCAAAAAGAACAAAGCTAGAGGAATCATGCTGACTTCAAACTATACTACAAGGCTACAGTAACCAAACTAGCAGGGTACTGGTACCAAAACAGATATATAGACCAATGGAACAGAGCAGAGGCCTCAGAAATAACACCACACATCTACAACCATCTGGTCTTCAACAAACCTGACAAAAACAAGCAATGGGGAAAGGATTCCTTATTTAATAAATGGTGCTGGGAAAACTGGCTAACATATGTGAAGAAAACAAACTGGACCCCTTCCTTATACCTTATACAAAAATTAACTCAAAATGCGTTAAACACTTAAACCTAAGACACAAAAACCATAAAAACCCTAGAAGAAAACCTAGGGAATACCATTCAGGACATAGGCATGGGCAAAGACTTAAACCTAAGATCTAAAACCATTAAAACCCTAGAAGAAAACCTAGGCAGACACACATAGACTCAAAATAAAGGGATGGAGGAAGATCTATCAAGCAAATGGAAAACAAAAAAAGGCAGGGGTTGCAATCCTAGTCTCTGATAAAATAGACTTTAAACCAACAAACATCAAAAGAGACAAGGCCATTACATAATGGTAAAGGGATCAATTCAACAAGAAGAGCTAACTATCCTAAATATATATGCACCCAACACAGGAGCACCCAGATTCATAAAGCAAGTCCTGAGTGACCTACAAAGGGACTTAAACTCCCACACAATAATAACGGGAGATTTTAACACCCCACTGTCAGCATTAGACAGATCAACGAGACAGAAAGTTAACAAGGATATCCAGGAATTGAACTCAGCTCTACACAAAGTGGACCTAATAGACATCTACAGAACTCTCCACCCCAAATCAACAGAATATACATTTTTTTCAGCAACACACCACACCTATTCCAAAATTGACCATATAGTTGGAACTAAAGCTCTCCTCAGCAAACATAAAAGAACAGAAATTATAACAAACTGTCTCTCAGACCACAGTGCAATCAAACTAGAACTCAGGATTAAGAAACTCACTCAAAACCGCACAAATACATGGAAACTGAACAACCTGCTCCTGAATGACTACTGGATACATAATGAAATGAAGGCAGAAATAAAGATGCTCTTTGAAACCAACGAGAACAAACACACAACATACCAGAATCTCTGGGACACATTCAAAGCAGTGTGTAGAGGGAAATTTATAGCACTAAATGCCCACAAGGGAAAGCAGGAAAGATCCAAAATTGACATCCGAAAATCATAATTAAAAGAACTAGAAAAGCAAGAGCAAACACATTCAAAAGTTGGCAGAAGGCTAGAAATAACTAAAATCAGAGCAGAACTGATTCAAAAAATTAATGAATCCAGGAGCTGGTTTTTTGAAAAGATCAACAAAATTGATAGACCGCTAGCAAGACTAATAAAGAAGAAAAGAGAGAAGAATCAAATAGACGCAATAAAAAATGAAAAAGGGGATATCACCACCGATCCCGCAGAAATACAATCTACCATCAGAGAATACTACAAACACCTCTATGCAAATAAACTAGAAAATCTAGAAGAAATGGATAAATTCCTCGACAAATACACCCTCCCAAGACTAAACCAGGAAGAAGTTGAATCTCTGAATAGACCGATAACAGGCTCTGAAATTGTGGCAATAATCAATAGCTTACCAACCAAAAAGAGTCCAGGACCAGATGGATTCACAGCCGAATTCTACCAGAGGTACAAGGAGGAACTGGTACCATTCCTTCTGAAACTATTCCAATTGATAGAAAAAGAGGGAATCCTCCCTAACACATTTTATGAGGCCAGCATCGTCCTGATACCAAAGCCTGGCAGAGACATAACCAAAAAAGAGAATTTCAGACCAATATCCTTGATGAACATTGATGCAAAAATCCTCAATAAAATACTGGCAAATCGAATCCAGCAGCACATCAAAAAGCTTATCCACCATGATCAAGTGGGCTTCATCCCTGGGATGCAAGGCTGGTTCAACATACGCAAATCAATAAATGTAATCCAGCATATAAACAGAACCAAAGAGAAAAACCACATGATTATCTCAATAGATGCAGAAAAGGCCTTTGACAAAATTCAACAACCCTTCATGCTAAAAACTCTCAATAAATTAGGTATTGATGGGACGTATCTCGAAATAATAATAGCTATCTATGACAAACCCACAGCCAATATCATACTGAATGGGCAAAAACTGGAAGCATTCTCTTTGAAAACTGGCACAAGACAGGGATGCCCTCTCTCACCACTCCTATTCAACATAGTGCTGGAAGTTCTGGCCAGGGCAATCAGGCAGGAGAAGGAAATAAAGGGTATTCAATTAGGAAAAGAGGAAGTCAAATTGTCCCTGTTTGCAGATGACATGATTGTATATCTAGAAAACCCCATCGTCTCGGCCCAAAATCTCCTTAAGCTGATTAGCAACTTCAGCAAAGTCTCAGGATACAAAATCAATGTACAAAAATCACAAGCATTCTTGTACACCAATCACAGACAAACAGAGAGCCAAATCATGAGTGAACTCCCATTCACAATTGCTTCAAAGAGCAATTACAAGGGATGTGAAGGACCTCTTCAAGGAGAACTACAAACCACTGCTCAATGAAATAAAAGAGGATACAAACAAATGGAAGAACATTCCATGCTGATGGGTTGGAAGAATCAATATTGTGAAAATGGCCATACTGCCCAAGGTAATTTATAGATTCAATGCCATCCCCATCAAGCTACCAATGACTTTCTTCACAGAATTGGAAAAAAACTACTTTAAAGTTCATATGGAACCAAAAAAGAGCCCGCATCGCCAAGTCAATCCTAAGCCAAAAGAACAAAGCTGGAGGCATCACACTACCTGACTTCAAACTATACTACAAGGCTACAGTAACCAAAACAGCATGGTACTGGTACCACAACAGAGACATAGATCAATGGAACAGAACAGAGCCCTCAGAAATAATGCAGCATATCTACAACTATCTGATCTTTGACAAACCTGACAAAAACAAGCAATGGGGAAAGGATTCCCTATTTAATAAATGGTGCTGGGAAAACTGGCTAGCCATATGTAGAAAGCTGAAACTGGATCCCTTCCTTACACCTTATACAAAAATTAATTCAAGATGGATTAAAGACTTACATGTTAGACCTAAAACCATAAAAACCCTAGAAGAAAACCTAGGCAATACCATTCAGGACATAGGCGTGGGCAAGGACTTCATGTCTAAAACACCAAAAGCAATAGCAACAAAAGCCAAAATTGACAAATGGGATCTAATTAAACTAAAGAGCTTCTGCACAGCAAAAGAAACTAACATCAGAGTGAACAGGCAACCTACAAAATGGGAGAAAATTTTTGCAACCTACTCAACTGACAAAGGGCTAATATCCAGAATCTACAATGAACTCAAACAAATTTACAAGAAAAAAACAAACAACCCCATCAAAAAGTGGGCAAAGGACATGAACAGACACTTTTCAAAAGAAGACATTTATGCAGCCAAAAAACACATGAAGAAATGCTCATCATCACTGGCCATCTGAGAAATGCAAATCAAAACCACAGTGAGATACCATCTCACACCAGTTAGAATGGCCATCATTAAAAAGTCAGGAAACAACAGGTGCTGGAGAGGATGTGGAGAATTAGGAACACTTTTACACTGTTGGTGGGACTGTAAACTAGTTCAACCATTGTGGAAGTCAGTGTGGCGATTCCTCAGGGATCTCGAACTAGAAATACCATTTGACCCAGCCATCCCATTACTGGGTATATACCCAAAGGACTATAAATCGTGCTGCTATAAAGACACATGCACACGTATGTTTATTGCGGCACTATTCACAATGGCAAAGAGTTGGAACCAACCCAAATGTCCAACAACGATAGACTGGATTAAGAAAATGTGGCACATATACACCATGGAATACTATGCAGCCAGAAAAAATGATGAGTTCATGTCCTTTGTGGGGACATGGATGAAACTGGAAAACATCATTCTCAGTAAACTATCACAAGGACAAAAAACCAAACACCGCATGTTCTCACTCATAGGTGGGAATTGAACAATGAGAACTCATGGACACAGGAAGGGGAACATCACACTCCGGGGACTGTTGTGGGGTGGGGGGAGCGGGGAGGGACAGCATTAGGAGATATACCTAATGCTAAATGACGAGTTAATGGGTGCAGCACACCAACATGGCACATGGATACATATGTAACAAACCTGCACATTGTGCACATGTACCCTAAAACCTAAAGTATAATAAAAAAAAAAAAAAGAAAACCTAGGCAATGCCATTCAGGACATAGACATGGGCAAAGACTTCATGACTAAAACACCAAAAGCAATTGCAACAAAAGCCAAAATTGACAAATAAGATCTAATTAAACTAAAGACCTTCTGCACAGCAAATGAGTGAATATTTTTGATTTCTCATTTTGCAAACAATTATACTTGGTTATTTTGTGCTCTACTTTAATTTTTTGTAGAGTAGTATTTTAAACCCAACATACAGACTGAAGATAGAATAATATAATAATTGTAAAATGCAGATAAATTATTGTGAGAAACATAACCAAAGAAATACAATCCATTGGTGTTAAGCACTCAAAATTGTCATTTTTGGAATGCTGATATAATTCAAAATATTCAGGAACTTTTAAACATTGTCTTCAGTAATTTGAAGTGGCATGACTTTTAAAATGTCTATTTTATAGCTATTCTTTTTTTTTAATTTAACCAAAAACAGTGTTAGCTAGTTGGAGCATCGAATTTACTGGGTAGACTTGGTTTCAAATGAGTTTTGACTACCAAAGATAACCTTAAAGATTACCTTAAAGAGTATTCAATCTTGAGGATATTTTGGTATTTTATACTACGAATGCTACACAACTTGCATAACAGCTTTACTACACATTTGCATAGTTTACAATGAGTTTTGATAAATTTTTTCACTTGAGCCTCATGACAATTCTAAGAGGTGGGAATCCCCATATTTCCAATGAAAATTGCAAGGGTTAATGGGGTTATGTAATTTACCCAATATTATAGAGCCCTAAACTTGAAATTAGACATAAGTTCCAACTCTTCTCACCCTTAATTTAGCTCTCTCTCTATCACATTGCTTCGCAATTCTACATGTTCTGGTAAAATTGTGATTTTTTTATACAAAATTTATTTTCATATAAGTTATAAGAATGCAATTTATGCAGCTAGCTAGCTCTGTGAGATAATTTTGATGAGCATATATACTTCAATGAAAATTAAGAAGTTTTGCTACTAAAACCATCCTTAATTTTGCCTTTTGAATTTACACATTCAGATTAATAGCTAGGCAGATGTAAAGCCATAAATCTTTATTTCCAAACTGCCAGACATCTGGTACCCTAAGAGTCATCGTATTAGAACAACCAATCATTGATACCAATTTAAAAATCTAGACACAGTCAAAGGCAAATAAGTAGTAATGCACCCCTTCTCATAATGGCCATAATCTGCCATAAAATAAAACAAAAATAAGATTGTTTTGTTGAAAATTAAAAGCAGCCAAATGTTAATGGAAAAGAGCTTGGTAATTATGCCTTCATATAGGATTTTTGCAAAATTATTTGCCTGGAAAGCAAGAAAATGCTGTCAAATTTTCATTATCAACCAGTTTCTATTTCTTCTATCAGATTGCAAATCTCATAAAAATTGGATTAATTTATAATTGAATGATATGGGACATTTTGTCTAATGAGAAAAGATGTGCTGCTTCAGAGAAGCTTAGAAATAATATATTGTTCTGAAAATATGGTTTCTGACTTAGGAGACATATGGTGAATTTCCATGAAGTCAGGAAGAGAGGAAAAGTTGTCATAAAATGTGATCCATTAGAATTTCCAGGGGTCAGACTATACTTTCCTACTAACAACCCTTTTTAAATATGGATGTCCATATATTTTCATATTATATGTACAATTCTTGTGCTTCTTACCTATGAATATGTGAAACTTTTTCTATTTTGAATTCAGAGAGTTCATGTTCTATTTTACTTCCATTCAAAAAGTATACTGTATACCCATTGCATATAGAAATGGAATGAAAATAAAACATGCTCAAAAGCAGATAAGAATTCTACCCTTGGAAGTAAGCGAGTGGTTGATTTGGAAAAGATTCCATAGAGGAAGATACATTTCAATAGAGTCTTGATGAGTTAAAATGGTGCTTGAGTGACAGACTAAACAAGAGAAGCAAGACTGTTTTTTGATGTCGCTAAAACATAAATCGTGCTAAGAGTATGGTTAGAAATAGTGAGGTAAAGCTAGATTGAGGTCATCCTGTAAATGACTTGACGACCATGCAAGGGACTTCAGTCTTTATGTGCTAGTAAGTCACAGTAGAGACTTCTTATTTATTTAAAATATTTTTAGGCCAGACGTGGTGACTCATACTTGTATTCTCAGTGCTTTGTGAGGCTGAGGTGGGAGAATTTCTTAAGGCCAGGAGTTTGAGACCAGCCTGGGTAACATAGCAAGACCCTGCCTCTACAAAACAATTAGCTGGGCATGGTGCTAAAAAAATTAGTTGGGCATGGTGCATGCCTGTAGTGCTTGCTACTCAGGAGGCTGAGGTGGAAGGATTGTCTGAGCCCAGGAGTTCAAGGTTACAGTGAGCTATTATCATGCCACTGCACTCCAGCCTGGGTGACAGAGCAAGACCCTGTCTCTCTAAAAAATAAAATAAAATATTTAAAAGATGTTTACTAAAGTAATACATACGAGTTAATAATCAAATGGTTTATAAGGACTTACAATGAAAAAACCGTAGTCCTCTGCCCCATCCTTATGCACTTCCTTTTTACCTCATTTAAGCTGATTGTATTAGTAGATTTGTTAATTTAGGGCATTATCCAAGGACTTTTTGTCATGGCATAAGAGTATTTAGCTAATTTACACCATACCTCTACTGCTTCATTCGTTTCCCCCATGTCATTTTTTTTTTTATTTTCAGCCCCTTTATTGCTTACCATTGTAACTTTAAGGAATATATTTAGACGATTTTTTTTCCATCAACCAGGTAAAGTATCCCTTAACTCTCCACCACATAAAATGAGTATACCAGCCTTCTGTTTTACTCCTTTAGTTTTCTTCCCCTTTGAAGTCTACTTTATCTGATGTTAATATAGCTACTCCTTTAAAAAATATATTTGCACAGTATATATTTTCCATCCTTTTACTTTCAACCTATATCATTATATTTGAAGTGAGTTTCCTGTAAACAACATATAGTTGGGTCATGTTTTTAAATCCACTCTACACTCTTTTGTGTACTTAGACCATTTATATTTGAGACAATTACGTGTTGGAGCTTAAGTGTGCCATTTTATTTTTCTCTGTTGTTTTTCATCCGTTTTCTTTTTTCTGCCTTTCTATGGGTTATGTGAATATTTTTTAGAGTCTCATTTTATCTACAGTGTTTTTGAGTATATCTGTGTTATAGTTCTTTAGTGGTTACTCTAGGTATTATATTATATAAACATAACTTATCATAGTCTACTAGTGTCATTATTTTACCAGTTCAAGTGAAGTTTAGAAAGCTTACCTTTCTTTACATGACTTTACTTTCCCCATTTATACTCCCTAGTCATATGTATCATCTACATACATTTAAAACCACATCAGACAATGTTATAATTTTTGCTGAAACCATAAAACATAATTTAAAAAACTCAAGCAGAGAAAGTCTATATTGTATTTATTCATATTTTTGCTTCCTATGTTCTTTCTTCCTAATGTTTCATTATTCCTCCTTTTATGATTTCTTTTCTATGTAGAGAACTTCCTTTACCCATTTTTTATGATATTTATGCTGGCAAAATTTCTTAGTTCTTCTTCATCTGAGGATATCTTGATTTACCTGTCATTCTTAGACAATATTTTTGCTGAATATAGAATCCTAGGTTGACAGTACTTTTTTTTTCAACACTTGAAAAATGTGCCATTTCTTTCCATGGCTTCCTGCTTTTTGCCTTTTTTAGTATTTTTTTTTATTTTGGTAAAACATACATAACAAAATTACCATTTTACATGTAAAATGTAGTGGCATTAAGTATGTTCACAATGTTGTACAACCATCTGCACTATCCCTTTCCAGAACTTACCCATTAGGCAACAACTCCCATTTTCCCCTCCCCCAGCCCCTGGTAATCACTATTTAACTTTTATCCTTGTCAGATAATTCTAATATTTCTGTAATCATGTTGGCCTCTATTGATTATCTTCTTTCATTCAGTTTGAAAATTTCCTGGTTATTAGTCTGACAAGTGAATTTCAGTTGAAACATAGATGTTGGGGGTATTGTTATGAGCCTTCGTATCTTATATAAACCTTCTTTTAATTGTCTTTCTGTAATCAGATCCAGCAAGAGAAGCAAGGGCACTGCCTTCTTTCAGCCAGGTGTGGTAAATGTCCAGGCTCCCCACTCAGCCTTCATTGACACCTAAGGTGGGGCTTTTCATTACTGCTGAGCTATATGAACTACAGTTAGAGTTCTGACTTTCCTACAGGCTTCCACAAATACCTCCCTGGCTAGGATTGGTAAGAGTGGTTCATTACTTAAGGTCACCATTTGGTTTCTGCTGACATCATGGGGTGGGAGGTGGCCTAATTACTGCTTGGCAGTGGTCAAAGTCTTAACTCTCCACAGGGACTCCTCTGACACCATCCCAGTGGAGAAGGGGGCACTCCATTGCTGCTGGATGGAGGTAGAAGTCCAGGTTCCATTGACACTGCAGATGAGTAGGTGGCTCATTACTGCCTAGCAAAAAATCAAAGTCCCAGTTCCTACTTGTCCTTCTCTGACTCTGTCCACCATGGCGGTGATGTTTGGGTGCCTTGATATGGCCTTGCAAAGGTGGAAGTCTAGGCTCCCTACTTTGCCTTTGCTGGCATGGGTGGGAGTAGGGCCACAGTTTTTTCTGTGGTTGGAGTAGAGTGGTTATTGTCTGAACATTTCCTATCTTTCTCAGCTGACCCTTTCCTGATTACTTTGATAGAGAGAGCAGGCTTTTCTCAGACCCTTTTTGTCTGCATCTTTGGCATTTCCAGGTTTCCGGCCTGTTCAGCTCAAAGTCTGATACATATGAGGCAAAAAATTAAAAACCTGAAGAACTCACCACAATGTTATTCCTTGGTTCTGAGTTAACTTCTTGGTCTGCTTTCTTCTCTCCACCTTTCAGTCTTCTTATGTTATACATATACATAATGTCCAGGGATTTTAGGTGTGCTTAACAGAAGGAATAGGGAAAGGTATGTCTACTGCAACTTTCTAGAAGTGGACCTCCTTATATAATTTAAAAAAAAAGTCATATCATGTTTCTGACCTGCTTACAATCCTCAGTGGCTTGTCACTGCACTTTAAGATAGTTATCACATAGATTACAACCCTGTTTTCTCTAACTCCAGCCTACTTCTCTAGCCTCTTTTTATGCCCTTTGCCCATTCACTGTTTCAGCCATGCTGATTTCCTTTCTGTTCCTCAGTCATCTCAAATTCTTTATGCCTTAGAGATTTCACACATGCTTTTATTTCTCCCTTGAATGAGCTATTTCTGGTCTTTTCATGCCTATATCCTTCTTATATCTCAAGACTGTGCCTAAAAGTCAACTACTCAGAGAAGTATTTTCTGATCATCTTAGGGAGTTTCCTCTTTCCTTCACTCCAGTTGTTTTCTATCACTATACCTTGTACATTTCATACCAGGGCTTTTCATAATTTGAGTTTATATATATATATATAGTTTACTAGTATATTGTACGGTTTGTAAGCTCCATAGGATCAGGAACCAGTCCATTATATTCACTGATTTACCTATGGTGCTTAGCCCAGTACCTGGTGCACAATAACCATTTAATAAACGTTTGTTGAATGAATGGAGATGAAACATTATACATGGTACACAATAACTGTTTAATAAATGTTTGCTGAATGAATGGAGACAAAACAAAATACACAAATTACATTGCCATCTTCTTTGTTTTAATTTCAACTTTTATTTTAGATACAGGGGATACATGTGCAGGTTTGTTACATGGGTATATTTCACCTAGGTAGTGAGCGTGCTACCCAATACATAGTATTTCAACCCATGCCTCCTCACCAGTAGTCTGCAGTGTCTATTGTTCCCATGTTTATGTCCATGTGTCCTACTTATAAGTAAGAACATGCAGTATTTGGTTTTCTGTTCCTGCATTAATTCACTCCAGCTCCATCCATGTTGCTGGAAAGGACATATTTTTTGTGGCTGCATAGTATTCCATGGTGTTTTATGAAAAACATTTTTTTCTTTATTCAATCCACCAATGATGGGCACCAAGGCTGATTCCATGTCTTTGCTGTGTATGGCTTTATTTCTGAGTTTTCTATTCTGTTCCATTAGTCTATGCAGCTGTTTTTGTACCAGTACCATGCTCTTTTGGTTACTGCAGCATTACAGTATAGTTGGAAGTTGGGTAGTGTGATGCCTCTGGTTTTGTTCTTTTGGCTTAGGATTGCTTTGGCTATACAGCCTCTTTTGATTCCATATGAATTTTAGAATAGCTTTTTCTAATTCTGTGAAGAATGATGTTCATAGTTTGATAGGAATAGCATTGAATCTGTAAATTGCTCTGGGTAGTATGGCCATTGATTCTTCCAATCCATGAATGTGGAATGTTTTTCTATTTATTTGAGTTGTGTTCTTTCAGCATGGTTTTATAGTTCTCCTTGTAGAGCTCTTTCATCTCGTTGGTTACCTGTATTCCTAGGCATTTCATTTTCTTTGTGGCTATTCTAAATGGGATTATGTTCTTGATTTGACTCTCAGCCTGGACATTGTTGGTGTATAAAAATGCTATTGATTTTTGTGCATTGATTTTCTATCCTGAAAACTTGCTAAAATAGTTTATCAGTTCTAGTAGCCTTTTGGTGGAGTCTTTAGGGTTTTCTAAGTATAGAATCATATTGCCAGTGAAGAGAGAGAGTTTGACTCCTTCTTTCTTATTTGGATACTTTTCATTTTTTTCTCTTGCCTGATTGATCTCCATTGCCGCCTTCTAATATAGAGAGATAGATGCTTTTTTATTTATTAATTTGGTATGCACTTATATTTTCATACTGTGACATACACTCATAATACTTTTGTATGTCTCTGTCATTACACTTGCTACATTATATCAAAAATATATATTTGTATGCTTTTTTGGTTTACAGGCTTTGAGGACAGAAACCATGTTTTACTCATTTTTGTATTGATAGTGCTAAGCACAGGGCCTATACAGAGTAGATGATCACTTTGAAAAATCAATAAATGACAGCTTGCATTATACTATAAAATATTTGAAATAGTTCCTAAGAGTAACTAAACCAAAATATTTTCATTACATTACCGAAATAACTGTTTTCTTTCAAAATCAAGAAAATGTCAAAAGCAATGACACACTTACATGCCTCTCTCTCTTTCTGGATACAGTTCCTGGTCAGTAGGAATAATTGATTTTGTTCCAACTTGGTATGAGCATCCTAAGTTACCCGATCTTCCTAGAAGTAAATAAGACCTATTTGAGGAAAAAAAAAAAAACCTATGGAGAAGGGAAACTATCTTTCCCAATCTCCATCTTTCATACTCTGTAGTCTGTCAATTATTAGCCAAATATTAAACAATTGCTCTCCTACCTTAAACACATTTTCATTAAAATTTTTGATCTGTCTATAGAGATGTACCAGTTAACCTATAAACAGGACCTTTCAGCTTATCTAGCATGAATTTTGCCAGTTCACATTTGCCACTTCCAAGTAGGACTGCTAAATGTTCAAATGAAAATGGACCTATAATCTTGAATGTGACAGCATTCCCTAAATTTCTGTGTTTTGTAAATAACATTAAAGCTCAGAATAAAGGCTTTAGATCAGAGTCTTTCCTTTGTTTCCTATCCTGCAATATCAACACAGGATTTTTATTAATTATGGGTTATCTTAGGAAGCCCTAATGATTAGGAAAAATGTAGTCTTTTCAAATCTGAAACAGTTGCTGCTGCTGCTGCTGCTCCTGCTGCTGCCGCTGCTGCTGCTGATATACTAGGCCACGCTGGACTGGCCTAGTTTATCCACAGGCAGACGTTCAGCAGATCTGACTCCTTTTGGGCGTATTTATGGGCTTCTTAGGTCAGATCTGTGCCAAGTGGTCAAGCAGTACCTATGCAGCAGCATGGTGGCAGCTGCTAAGTTGGCTTGTCACACTTCCATAGATTTGGCCAGTAAAGAGACAACTCCGAATAGATTGGGAAAGTTTATTATTTACACAGACAGCAGTGCAAAATCAGCATGATGTTGGCTCCCCATGTCCCTAGTCCCATAGGATAACACCAAATCCTAAGGGACAGATGATAGAAGACACGGATGTTGGGTCACTCTGTTGTTGAAGAGCCAACTCTAAACTACAGCTAAACCATTTTTAGTCTGAAACTGTATCTGAAGTTTGGGTAAGATGGAAAGTCCCATGCCTCACTGGAACCAGGGTGGCAGATGAGAAATTGACTTTGATAGTTCTTTACTAGACTGACTGTCTTGCCATGTTCCAGGCAGGATTGTAGAGCATTCTGCCAAAACATGTGTCACAATGCAATTGATCTTTGCCTACAGGGCTTATGTGGAGATGTGTAAGATCCCAGGGTGCCACGGCAAAGCTGTTCCCCTGTAACTGATGGAGGGGGGATTTCAAAGCCAGTCCAGTTTAAAGAGTGTCATCATACTACTAGAAGTGGTAAAATATAACCAGATAAGAGTAGGTGTCATTATTAGTGTCTGGGATTTCATTAGAAAAGATTAATGCAGGCTGGGTGCAGTGGCTCACGCCTTTAATCCCAGCACTTTGGAAGGCCAAGGTGGGCGGATCACAAGGTCAGGAGATCGAGACCATCCTGGCTAACACGGTGAAACCCCATCTCTACTAAAAATGCAAAAAATTAGCCAGGCCTGGTGGCGGATGCCTGTAGTCCCAGCTACTCTGGAGGCTGAGGCAGGAGAATGGCGTGAACCCGGGAGGCAAAGCTGGCAGTGAGCCAAGATGGTGCCACTGCACTCCAGCCTGGGTGACAGAGCAAGACTCCGTCTCAAAAAAAAAAAAAAAAAAAAAAAGAGATTAATGCAAGTGGTAGTGGGTAAATTGAAGAATTGTAGTAATTCATTGTGGATCCATCTGAATAAAATATGCACATAGGTAGGCTATGGGGAAAGATAGAAGGAAAATCAACTTGTGAAAAAATTAATGCCCTATATACCAAGCCTCCCTATTCTGACATCCAGTTCTTTCACAGACCTTAATAATGCCATAAAGATATAAAAACTGACAAAACTACCAGATTCTTTTTTTCTGTTCTTGTTGGAACAGCATCATTTTTGCACTTCACACAATTTTTCACTTCTTTCTACCTGAAATTCTTTGTTCATTGGGGTATCGTGACACTACATTCTCTTGGTTCTTCTTATAATTTACATACCTTCTCTTTCTCTTCTGTGGGCTTCCTCAATGGGGCACCTGACATCCTCCCTGTCTCATCCATATTCTTGTTTTAGTAGTAACTCTCAAACATATCTTCAGCCCATACTCAGCTTCACATTCCTATACATGATCACAGAAACTACCTACTGGAAATCTCTTCTTGACTGCCCTATAGGTATTTCATCTTTAGAATGTCCAAAACAGAACTAATATCTCAGATCACTTTCCCCTCCCAAGTCAGCTCCCTTTATTTTTTATATGGAGGAGAAACAATTTACCCATTTACCCAAGCTAGAATCCCAGGAATCATTCTTGATATTGCTCTTTTTCTAATCTCCTGTATCTAATGGAGAACCTATTTATTAAATATATCTTTTTCTCTCCATCCCCACCTCCACTGTCCTATTTCTGACCTGAGTCATCTCTTCACTGGTCTATTGCCACATCCTCTGAATTGCATCCTATCTCTCTTGAATCTGTTTTCTCCATGGTTGCCAGAGTAGTCTATATAAAACATAAATGTATAAATATGACCAAGTCACTCCATTTCTTAAAATCCTTAGATGGCTCTATCTTGGACAGTTTGATTTTTTCCATAATCTAGCTGTTGCCTATCCTTCCCACCTCATCTCCTGTCACCTCTTGCTTTGGTTTTTAATGCCAGCAATCCAGGTACCTATACATAGTGCTCTACAACTTTGACTGCACTGTCCCTTCTGCCTATAAGCTCGCTTCTGCATTATTGCCTGGCTGTCGTCCTTTAAAATCTAAATGAGGCATTATCCTTTCCATATAGTCTTCCTCCCAGCTGCTAGGTATTTCTCTTCACATATCACTGGACACATCTATCACTGCACTTATCACATTATCCTATTAAATTAACTACACGTTTCTGTTTCTGCTACCAGTCTATGAAAATCTTGGTCGTCTTTGCATCCACAAAATCAAGCTAATTTTTCTGATCAAAGGATACAACTTGAGCAGCACATTGTGCTCAAAGAAATGTTTATTGAATAATGAGTTTATATGCCTGTCATTTATGGCTGAAAAGCACATTGAAAGCTTCCCTGGTGGGCTAGGGCTTTATGTGTTAAGAAAACTAGGTTTCCTAATCTTGGTGGGCTCTGGGATTTTTATTAGATTGTGATTAATGCAGCAGGGAGGGGCCCTGGAAAGAGCCCTATTAAACCCTATTGGGATAACCTCAACTCAAGCCAATTTCTCTTCACCCAGAGAGTATTGCTGTATATCATGGTCAAGAAAGGACGTGGCTGGATTTAATACAGTTTACCCTAGAGGCAGAACAGCAAAGAAAGGATTCTATTAATTTAATTATCCTCTCTGGGTGCTTCTCCCTGTTAATCTAGAGGGAGATCGGCCCAGAGCAGTGCACTGAAGGCCCATTTACAGTTAAAGTCTCTGATGATTGGAAGCTTAGACAGATTGCCATCAAGTGGTTGGGTATATCAGAGGCTTTGGTACTTAATTCATAGCTGTTAGTTGGATTACACTGCAAAGAAATTGTTTCAGAAATTTTGCTGAGATTTCTCTGGACCAAGTTTTACATATTGTTCTCGGGAATAATGTGTTTTGTTTACTAGTCTTACCAGAAACGCCTAATTTTTTCTGATCAAGGGGTATAGTTTGGGCAAGCATAGAACATCAACTTTTGAAATTATAGGGAAGGTCTGAGCAAAAATAAGTGGAAAAAGGAGGTTCCTATCCTTTCCTCTAGTTTAGATAATGGACTACCCTCAAAGCTGTTCTGTGTTGTCATTTCTTACTACCCATTAAAAGACAACAGATAAAAGAGAGAAAATAGTTTGATAGAATATTACTCATTAAAATGGCAAGAATTCTAAAAATCAAACAGACGGCTCTAGCAAAAAATACTAAATCTAAATGAACTGGGAAAATTACCAGAAAGGACTCTGCAATACATTTTGTCTAAATGTTAAGTAACTAAAAACATTAAAATATGTCTTACATGACAAGTCTGAGGTCTGATGCAGAGCAAGCATTTTAGCAGGAAAAAACGCTAAGTGAAGATTATGGCCCCTATAAGATAGCCTAGGTTGGACAACGTAGGGGTCAGAGATACTAAGCTTGCAGCTCAAGAAGAAACATTCTTATTTTTTACTCCTTTCTTTGGCCCCAAAGGGACAAAGGATTGAAGGTCTTTCTTCCAGTGGAACGCTCCCTCCCTATCTGACCTAACCTCTGAAAGTCAGATCCTTTGAGCACCCAGCTTCTACTTAGGAAACCATTTGTAAATTCCATATCTGAAGCTAATTAGAATCACTTCTTTTACTATAAAACCTTAAGAGAATATTTTGGTCAAGAGTTTTTTAGTGAAATCTAGAGGCAGAAGATTAGAAAAGACCAAACTATAACAACTAGTGCCATAAATTGACTCGAGATTATTTTTAAAATAAAAAGATCATTTAAAGTGATTCATTTTGATATGGGTGCAAATATCTCACAAGTTATGTTTCCAATTAATTTAATATTTAGGCCGGGCGCAGTGGCTCACGCCTGTTATCCCAGCACTTTGGGAGGCCGAGACGGGCGGATCACGAGGTCAGGAGATCGAGACCATCCTGGCTAACACGGTGAAACCCCGTCCCTATTAAAAATACAAAAAAAAATTAGCCGGGCGTGGTGGCGGGCGCCTGTAGTCCCAGCTACTCGGGAGGCTGAGGCAGGAGAATGGCGTGAACCCAGGAGGCGGGGCTTGCAGTGAGCCGAGGTCGCGCCACTGCACTCCAGCCTGGGTCAAAGAGCAAGACTCTGTCTCAAAAAAAAAAAAAAAAAAAAAAAAAAATTTAATATTTATACTTTGTCTGCTTCCAAAAAGAATCTAAGGCTGCTTCCAAAGATCAGTTTTGCTTTTATGTCTAGACTGTTGAAGTAAGTGTGACATCATTCTATTTACTGCATTATGTTTTAGTATGTATTTTATGACAACACACTTTCTCCTAATCTTTGAGACTGTATTTTGCATTAGGAGAAGGCAAAATTAAGCTGCTAAAGTCTGTATGTAATCACATTACACTACACTTACAAAAATGGAGCGAGACATTAACATTTTGACTAACAAGAAAAAAAATAAAATAAAACCTATTTTATTTGAAAAGTTGTGAAAGGAAAAATGCAAGAAAGTTTTAGCTGAGTCATTTGTAGTTAAGAATAAGAGTGAAGGCAATGAAGATTTAATCCTTTTATTTTTCTTTCCCCCAAATCAAGAATATTTGAAGTAAAAAGCCACTTATGTTCTGAACAAATTAAATGAAGTGATTAATGCTCATTGTATTGTCAAAATCAAAGGCAAATGCTATGTTCTGTAGGGGAAACCTCAGGGAGAAGGAATTAGGGCAAATATTTAAAGCCTTGGTAAAATCTGCTAGATAGTATAACTCCACACCTACATTTTGTTTCAGTCATTACTAGTTCTTAGATTTATTTTTTTTTAATAATCTCAGGTGATTAGACCAAATGAATTCCTTACTTTAACATAAATAAGAGGAGAACATATATGACTGAATTCTGATCTAGGGTCTTCCTCAAAATCTTTCTCTGGGATCTTGTTTTCCCATCTTCTTTGGCACTGGTCTTTTCATGAGATATACATCTATTTTATTTTTACTGCATCCTGGTCTTTGACATTTGTTTTGATATTCCACTCATTAAGCAAGCAATATCTCACTTTGAACCTTGCTTGTCCTGCAAGCCCAGCCTCAAGGTGCAGTTTGGTGTGTCAGTCAAATTTAGTCATTTTCTACATTCTCAGAGTTGCTGTTTAGGTTCTGGTCAGGAACACTCAGGGTGACTCACACTTTTTTGTAGTTACTTCTGATGAGACATATTCTGTTAACACTCAATGGGCTTTCCATCACTCATACTGTTCGTTTTGTGACACTGATACAACTCTTTTTACTAGTTTTAAAAGTTCACATTCTGGAATCACCTTAACTTGGTGCATCATGACATCAGACAAATTACCTTTTTAAGCCTTATTCATTAATTTATCCAACATTTATTGCATTATGTGTAATAGGTTTGGAGATAGGAAGTGAATGTGATAGGTGGGGTTTTCTTATGTGTAAAATGTGGCTAATGATGAGCTGTTTTGGAGGATAAAACACATGTAAGGTACTTAGCACCATGCTCAATAAATATTCATTGTTATTATTAGCGGCATTATTTTGATAAAATTACTTTTAGCATCTCCCTATGACTGCAGCCCCACAATGTATCCATTACATGTTAAAAAATATATATATATATAGCTACTCCTTCAATTACTGACACTGAAAACGGTCTTTTCTAGAAACATTGATGTAATTTTCTTAAACTCTATTGGAATGTAAGCACAACAAAATACAATACCTTTCACACCTGGTCAGCCAAGAAAAAATTGCAAGTCACCACCACGATCTGGATTGTGAAAGTAAAGTGTTGTATCTGTGTCCCCTGAGTGTAGGCTTGTCTAGATAATTTTCTAAATGTCTTTCCAAAATTCTGCATATACTTCTAAGTTTGGATAGTTAGAAAAATAAAGAAGCCTAAATACAGGCCATCTTAAATTTTACTTGTTCTCTATCACTAGCATTGAAATCAGCAGTTAAAAACGTCACAATATTTTAACTACCGTGGTTTCAGCTGTTTGTGTGTGGGGGGGGGAGGGTGTCAACTCATGCCAGTTAAAGAACGTGACATTTCTGCATCTTATAAAATTGGACTAGAGAAAATGGGTTACCACAGGAACTGGCAAAACCTATTGACATTACTGGAATGCTTATTTAAAAAGTTTCTCTTTTACTTAATGGACCTATTTAAGAATGATACAGAGAAAACGCCTATAACGGTGGTAGAGTTTGCATCTACACTCTAGGAATATTTGTCTTTTAAAGTGAAGCCTCATTAGGCAAACTGTATTTTACTAACTGTTGCATAGTAGCCTGTGTATGGTTTTTGAAGAAAATGAGTTTTGAAAAATCATGTTTACAATTTGTCACTCATTTTAAATCCCATTGTTGCCCTTCGGTTCTTATTAATATATAAGAATATCAAACACAAAATGACATTCTCTAAAATAGGTACTTTAGAGGAGTTGGCCCAAAACCTGAAACAGAGCCTTTTCAAATGGTACTTGGGGCAGAACCTGTCTCAAGATCACCACAACCAGCAGCTGGCAAGTGACGGCCTCAACGCCTGACTTCCCAGGACCCGCTCATCACCCGGGGAAGATCCGACAGCACTAGCTCTCCTGCCTCATCATCGCTGCGCTTCTGGCAGGCGGAGCCCCGTTCTCGTCCACGGAAGTCCACACCTCCGTCTCTGCAGGCGTACGCGGGTCTCGGGAATCACCTCCGGAGCCCACTCAGCAGCGGGGAGGGCGAGGGCGAAAGCGAGAGCCAGGAAAGCCCGGGCTCTCGCTGTAAGCCCCGCGCTCAGTGGTGTCCCCCTCCCCTCGGTGGTGGGGCCGCGGATACCTCCTCAGCCGCCTCAGCTGCCGGAGTTCAACTGGTGGGCGGCCCGTCCCGCCGTGGCCGCCACCGCCAGGTCCCCTCAGAGGCCTCACAAAGCCATGCTCCAGCCGCCCGCACCTGATTGACTGACTCCGGGCTCTGGCTCTGCCTTGCGCCGCCACCGCCTCCGCCGCCGCGCACGCGCACTTCGCGCGCCTCTGTTCCCGGACGGCCCCCAGAGCGGGAACGCCAGGCTGCGAGCTGCTGGCACCTGTCTGCCTGCCAGACAGACCCTGGGCTCCGGCCTCGTGCCGGCACGCGCACGCGCACGCGCCTCGCGCGCCTGCCGTCGGCCCTGGGGGCGGGACCGCGCGGCAGCGAGCGGGCGGGGGGCTCGTGGCGCGCGCGCCCCGCACCCGAAGGCTGCGGAGAGATATTTTGGGTGGCAGGAGGCCCCTCGTCATTTCCGCCGGGCAGCTAGTCGTGCTGGGGGCTTCACTCCCGCGCGTGAGGCGAGCGGGCAAGTTGGCTGAGGGCGTGCGGCAGAGGCTGCTTCCCTCGGCGACGCGACCCCTCCAGCAGCTCAAACCATGGACGGAGACCCGAGCGGAGCGGCGGAGGCAGCAGCAGCAGCAGCAGCAGCCGCCTTAGCGGGAACTGAGCAGACCCGGCGCGGAGCCACGACTCCTGCACGTTTCCCTCCCCGTCGCCGTTCCTGCCAGCGGTTGGCTGAGAAACGTTACAGCCGCGAGACCCGACACACAAAAGCCGCTTTCTCCGCGCCGCCCGCCCAGGGAGGCTGCGGCCAGCAAGGGACCCCACCTGAGAGCAGCTCGGGCTGCTGAGTTCGTTTTGTGACTGAGCTCTGCGCTCTGCACGGAACCGACCCCGTACCCATGGCTCTGATAATGGAACCGGTGAGCAAATGGTCTCCGAGTCAAGTAGTGGACTGGATGAAAGGTAATGCCCGCTGCGGGGAGGGTGAGGCGGCACTGGGGCGCGGGGCACCAGTGCGAGGTTAGGAGGGGGCGCCCGCCGCGCCAGAGCCCGCCACCGCGGCTTCCACTGGCGGATCGTCGTACGCGTCGGGGCGGGAGTCCTCCAGGACTGGCAGGGGCCTGGGGTCCCCGGTCTCCTTTTGTCTCCAGCTAGAGGGGCGCGGAGCGGCCAGAGAGCTAGAGGGCAGCGGGCGCCACCCGGTTGGAGGCAGGAAGTCGGGAGGCGGAATACCGGCGCATCTTGCGTACTCCCCGCTCCCCTTACTGCCCCTGGGCCAGGAGGATGTGGCGACCCTTATCTCCCAGCTCAGGGTGGACTCCCCCAGGACCTGCTTCCCTGGTCGCCCTTCCCTGGCCCCTTTGTTCCTGGGAAAGCTGACTCCCCCTCGGCGGCCGCCCTTGCCAGGTGCCTTCCCCAGCGCCAACTCTCCCAAGCAACTTTTAGCCCGCATAATGGGGTCAGGACGCGGCCGCCCCCATTTGGAGCCTGGCATCCCCTCACACCCAGATTTGGCTGAGGATGCCCAGGGCGGGGGTACGTGCTACTTTGAGGGTGAGGACATCATGCTTCCCCTGGGACAGCATCCTTGCTGGTATCTGTGGGCTGCCTCCAGCGCATCACCTCGCATCCTTTGCCTTCTCTGCTTTCTCCCTTTCAAGCCAGTCGAGGTTTTGGACCTCACGGCTTTTTATTAAGGGCTCAACGCCAGATGTAAGGTGATGCGCATTCAGGTACCTTCACATTTCTTCCATCTCGAAGGTTCCCCCTTTTTGCCCCTGGCGATTTATAATAACCACAGTTATAGACACTCACCCTCCTAATCGCAAACGTGAGCTTTTTTTCTAATCCCTGGGCTTTCCTGTCTCACTACCTCCCTCTGTTGTCTGAGTTAAGGGGCTTGTAGAGGACTCCCCCACCCACCAACCCCTTGGATCCCCAGGCCTAACTCTTCCCTAAGATTTTGGGAATTGAAGAGGGGATGAATGGGATGGAATGGAGTAAAGGATCCGTGGCCACACTTGGGAAATGTTAGCTCTTTGCTCGAGGTCATACCTGAGCAAACTCTAGGTAGATCAGTCAGGGACCAAAGGCTTATTATCGCTGAAAATGCCCGTTCCTACGATGAAGGAGCCCCTTCTTGGGCTTACTTAGCAGTCAGACTTTCTAAGCTCCAGATAATTTAGAACAAAAGGTGAAGTGATTGGGAGGGATTGAGAGTGACAGGGAGAAACTGATTTTTTTTTGCTCATTTTTTTCCCCAGCCTTTTTGGCCGCTTGCTTATTCTTGTGGATTTTTCTTTATTTTGCTTTCCTTTTATTCCCTTACTCGCCCCTTTATTCCTCATTTACTTTGCTTTTCTTTTCTAATATGTGGAAACTGCTTTGTAACTGCTAAGCAGTACAAATGTGAGTGAATTGAATTAAACCTAATACATTATTTATCGACTGCCCTCCTGTGTGCAGTGCATTGTGCTAAGGTGCCATGGGGGATATAAAGATGACTAAGACAAAGTCCTGCAGTGGCTCATCTTTGCTGCTGCTTTTTCTCTTTATATATTTGCTATTGAAATTCCAATATCTTAGATTCCCACCAATTCTCCTCACTCTCCACCTTCTCTGTTTCTCAGTGATGGAAGAAAGAGCCAGAGTATATGCAGGAAGCAACAATGCTTAAAACCCCGTTCTTTGGACTTGTCTAAAAGGTTACTTTAGTTTGAGTCTGTTGCTGAAATATTAAAAGACAAGCTATCTTGGCTCCATGGGAGTCTGATTACCTTCATAGACTACCTTTCGCAAATTCCCATGATGCCTGTAGTGAGTGCTGCATACTCAATCTCCACCTCCCACCCTCCCAGTTATATTCTTGCAGTTTCCCCTCTCTCCATAGTTTAGGTCCACTGAAGCAAGTAGAATATATGATGCACCTATTCTGACACACATTATTAGTTGTTCAGTACACTAGTCCTTTAAAAATCTTTCCAGCCTAAAACGTGGCTTCTTTGAAGTTAGGTTAACATTGTTAGCTGTGATTTGAAATTTTTTTTTATATGTAAGTCGAATACCTTGTTTTCATACCTGTTGGTGACGCATTTTAGAGCTATTTGAAAAGATCATTTGGGTAGCCAAGATAGTTTGTGTATCGTGTACACATATGACTGGAAGAGAATGAATGATATAATTACCTGTATATTTCAAATCCCAAACTACTTACTGCTGAAATTTCCTTAATATTCATATATATTTGATTTGAGATATTATCAGAAAATGATATTTAAAAAAATAGTTGGATGAAACAAACATTTCCTCAACTTGTAACTTACACTGTTACCTTAATTTTTCTCTCTTTGCCCTTTTCCCCAAATAAAGTTTAACAAAGGACATTTTAAAAATATTTTCGTCCTGCAGTAATGCAGTAATATTTAAAAGTCAACTGCTAATTTAGGCTGTAGCTTTGAGATGGCTAAACCTCATTTAGTGTTGTATAATATGTAGTGTTGTAAAGGCAGTACCAAAGAATGAACAAGACTCTTGAACAACTGCAGTGTGGGAGTTCTTCAGAGGATGCTCCAAATGAGACAGTTTCATCATCCTTAACATTAAAAGTATATAGTATATGCTTTCAGCTGGTCACAATCATAAATAGTTATAACTGTTTAGTAAGGTACATTCTTTATGTACTTTCTAGGGTATTTTTCTCTTGACTAAACAGAAAAAGAATCACTAAGTGTATAAGAATAGGAATGGCCATGTATTTATGATTCTAGACAATTTGTAGAAGTGGTATAGAAACTCAGTCCCAGAGAGGGAAATGAAGGTGGAAAAAAAGCTGACAAGATTATTAAGCTTTAGTGGCATATATTCAAGATTATTTATGAGGGACAATTTTTACATTGCAATTTTGATGCAATGTATAAATGGATTCATTTTGATTGATTAATTTTTATTAAAATATTTGAGGGAGATGGAAATATAAAATTCATATATTGTTAGTAGTGAAGATATAAGGAAATCCTTGTATTCATTTGCTCACCAACTTTATTATTTGTAAAATCAAATTCTCAACTAAATTTTCTACTGACAATAAAAATTGGATATGACACAGTGTCAATGTTATTTCCAGTAAATACATGAACTCCTTATGAGTCAGTGAAATAAGTAGCTATATCCCAAATTATCCTGATAGTACTTCTGTCTACTTGGAGATATCTTATAGACCTTCAAATTAATTTTTAATATTAATTTTATAAAAATATTTTTGGAGAAAATCAAATACTCATAATTTAGCATTTGAAACTGACCTTCTTCAATTGGAAATTGCATCCAATCCCTTTGTAGTTTTTATATTTTAAAACATAAACTCTTTTCAAGATAAATAAAGGCAAATGAGTTATTGGAAAAAGCCATAGGCAGAAAAGTAGGCCAATAATTGTTCTAATTTTTCCTCCATCTGTTATTCTAAAATAAGTTATTTCTCAGCTCCTACCTGTTCACTTGCAGGGCCTGGAAATATTTCATAATCTGCAGTTGTTTGAGTCCCCAGACCATCTCTACTTTTTTGCCCACTGAAATATAACAAAAACCCCTGAATGCTTTAGGGCCACTGTTAGTAACTTTATTATTAATTTTCCTAGTCCATGTCACACCCAGTCATTCCAATTTTTTTCTTACGTCTTTTCCAATTCTGAGACGCATTCAAAATATCCACATGACTAAGTTATTTTTCTAGGACTCAGCTCCCTATATTACATTCTTCCAGTAATCTTTAATCTCTCTGAGTCAAATAAAATGATTATGACTTTTCAGAGTTAACCAATAGGCCCCATTTTGCTGGTCTTCTCTTACCATCTCTGTGATTTAGCTCCAGCCACTTTTGTATTATTATGTTTCTTAAAATAATATAAATTTTTAAGATAGCCTTTTCTCAACCCATTCCACAATCAACTGCTCTACTCTTTCCTGTTTACTATAAATCATTTCTTCAAGAGGCATTCTCTGACTTCTAATTTCTGTCCTGATGACTCAGCCATCTTGAGGATAGAAAATAAAATACATTCTTTTAGGTATAAAAAGCAAAACCAATGTTTTGTATACAATCCTATAATAGAGGAAAATGTAGTGATTATATAAAGTCTAGTCAGTATAAAAGTTAAATGCTGTAAAGGAGAATGTATTGGATAAGGCAAAGATGTTTTGACAGGTACAATACTCTTTAGTAATTATTTTTCCCGTCATAGGACCCAGAGCTGAGGTTGAAGTTTGTCTTTATTACATAAAGGAAAATATCAAAATTTTGAGTTAAACTGTCTTGAGAGAGACATTGGAAATAATTTTCTGGCAGGAACTACAAATAAGCTTAAGTGATCAAATTGTTTGTATCACTTCCTTTTGAAAAATTAGGGTATTTTTTTCAATTGAAAGGTGACTAAATTGGCACCAACAATTGTCTACTTTGGATTTGACTTTTTTGGGGGAACAGGAATTCTTGTCATTTTATGTAAAGAAGAAATATATCTTTTCCATATGTAGAATTTTGTTCAGAAGAAATGTTATTTTTCTTATAGTGTTATTAACATTTGCTCCTTAATGTAACACTCATAATTTAGTGCAGATTAGGAACAAGGAGTATATTTATGTAGATATATTTGCTCTATAGATATTATTTTCTCAGTGCTTTTGCATGGAAGGTGCTTTAATGGGTTGTTTTAAATTAATTATTCTCTGCTTTGGGGAAATTAGCCTCTGTAAGGGATGGTAGTGACATTGACAAACTTAGGCAAAGACAGAGAGAGGTGCCAACTAGCACACATAGTAATTTTTTTAAAGGCTGTATATGAGTACCACTGGAAAGAGAAGATGATAATTTTATTGAATCAGGAAGGGATCTGTGAGGAGGGTGGGGTTCTAGCAACTATTTAAGCTACTTATTTAATTAAAGCATAATCTAAGAGGGATGTGTACTAAATGTAGCAGCATAGCAAGAAACTCTAGAGTTGAAATGGGGTTATTAACTAAAGGGGGGTTGTATATAGGTTTGTCTGGATGAAGGAGAGAGGTGGGCAGTAGAGGGAAAATGAGGGAGGAGCATGAGTAGGTGGCACAAAAGTACAAGAACAAATCTGCATTTCACAAAGACAATAAAACTCTCATCATGTCCTGAGTTTAAATAAATGCCACATTATAAAACTTTAGCTGCCAAAAATAAGCCCACAAAGAATGTGTATTGAATTGGTACAGCTGTTTCAAATCTGTTTCTCAGGAATGATTTGAAAACAGTGTTAAATTATTTTGAAGACTAATTAAATCATTAACATTACGTTGTTAGATATTTCGAATTTTACTGAACCAAGTTCTTATATGAAGAATGGAAATAGACTTTTAAGTATTAATACTGTTCTTAAAGCAATATTAAATTATCATTTTTATTTATAACAGAGCAACCCTAGATTAGGGCTCAATTTGTTCTTTTTTTTTTTTTGAGATAGAGTCTTGCTCTATCACCCAGGCTGGAGTGCAGTGGCAGAATCTCAGCTCACTGCAACCTCCGCCTCCTGGGTTCAAGTGATTCTCATGCCTCAACCTCTCGAGTAGCTGGGATTACAGGCACCCACCACCACCCCTGGCTAATTTTTGTATTTTTTAGTAGAGATGGGATTTCACCATGTTGGCCAAGCTGGTCTTGAACTCCTGACCTCAAGTGATCCACCTGCCTCAGCCTCCTAAAGTGTTGGGATTACAGGCGTGAGCCACCGCACCCAGCCTCAAATTGTTCTTAATGACTTTTAGCTTTCTATGTGTCTTCCCTGCAGTACTTCACACATAAGGGTTATTGTGAAAAATAAAGTTATTAGCTTCTAAAAAGAGTACTAAAAGAATGGATCATCTATACTAATTTTTAAAAAGGGTGGGGGAAGGGAGTATAAAGTAATTTGAAAAAAATGGAGTCTATAAGTTTTAATTGTTTATGGCTTTTTATTGTTTAGTGTCTGATTAAAAACAGCAAGTATAGTCTTCAATGTGGAATCATTGTGTTGAATTACATTCAGTGAGTGAATTCACAGTTTTCACGTACAGCATAGGCCTGTGTTCCTCAAAATGGTATATTTTTGTGGTTGTAGAAGTCAAATGATCAAAAGAAGCCAAAGAGTTTTTTTGTTTTGTTTTGTTTTGTTTTGCTAAGCTTTTTAAACATTATATTAAAACAAACATGGATATTATATTCATGATGTAGAAAGCAAAATTGGCATTATTTCAAAGATGAGACCAGAGACTTAACAGGAATTTTAGGCTTGCAGCAGGCTGTTTAAAGCTGTATTCTCCAGACCTCCCAGGGTTGAGTACACTCTTTTGAGCAATTACAGATGCATCAGTGGAAAAGTTGGAGAAGTGGTGGTTGAGTTTAAAAAAGGTAAAATTAATGTACTCTGTTTCCCTTTTTTTCCTATTACTACAAGACACAAAATATGACCATTTTCATTTGAGGTCATGATAATTGTAGCATCTTAATTTTGTTTATTTGTTTGATCCATACACCTGCAGTCAGGATGAATTCCTTGAAAATGAATCTCATCCGATCTCATTCTCTCACTTTTTACCCTCATCAGTTTAAAACAATTTAATGACTTCTCATTGTTTTTAGGGTAAAGTCAAAGTCCTTAACATGGCCTATAAGACCCTTGAAGGTTTGGTCATTTACTATGAGGTAAGCGTCATGCCCAGCACCAAGTATACAGGCTGCCTCACCGTCCTTCCTGTTTGCCTACCACTGGGCATTTGCACTTAATATGTTCCCTCATCCCTCTTCACCTAGTTGAGTCTTACTCACCCTTCACGTCTTAGGCTTTTTCTCATCCACCTTAGGAAAGCCTTTCCAGATTTGTTAAATCACATCAAATCCTCAGTTATATGCTGTCCTAGTACCATGTATATCTCCTGTGTCCCATTCACCAGTTTTATTTTTATATTAATTTGGATGGTTATTTGATCTCCAACTCCCCCACTAGATGAGTGCAGGGACCCCATCTATTTCTTGTACCAGTGTGTAAAAAAGTATCTGGTATAAAATAGGCACTTAGAAAATATTTGTTGAGGGAAGGAATAAATTAATTTATTCACAGATTACTGGTCTGTCAGCAAATCTGCTTTCCTAAATGACAATGCACGTAAAGTCTCTTATAATGCTCTAATGGATACTTCAGTGCCAACTTGTATATTGTGTGCCAGAATACAGTAGAAGTAGGGTTGCTTTATCCATTTCTCATAGTTGTAGTGCTCTAGCCAATTCAAAGATACGAATCATGGTTTAAACTTATTTTGTTATAAAATAATAATTTCAGTAAATTAATAACACGTTTGTATTTATGCCATATTATAAATAGTATAAATATTACTAATGTCACTTAATAAGACAACATGATAAGCAAAGACTTATTAAAACATTAAAACACCCTCTTTCTCCTAAGCATTTATTTCCCTTCATTCAAATTTTCTAATTGTTTCTTCATTTGGGTATTTTTTAAAGAACTCTATATATTTTAGAATGCATGATAGAGTGAAATTGATCAGATGTCTTAGTTTTGTCCTCATAAAAATAAAAACAAAAAGCTCATATAAAAAATTAAAATGCATTATTCTGTTGTGAGGATATCCTTTATTTGTTAATTGGGATGATAAAATGGAAAAACAACCCTTGGGCTTGATGAAACCATTATCTTATTTATTATATTTAGTGTTCAGTTTCCGTTTTTATTAATAGGAATACAATTAAGGTATTTAAAGCTGCATCTTAAATCAGCATTTTCTTGGGTAATTTTTCACCCTTCCCTCTGATTTTGAAAAAAAGAAAACTTTAAAAACTAGATGTAAGTTTATCATTACTAATTTTTGAAGGGCACTTGTTAAGAACATATGTACAGAATTATTGCAAAGCATAGTTTGCTAAATACAGGTGCCTCAAGTGGATTTTCTATGAATTACATGCTGCTAGATAATCACTAGTAGGCAAATTACCAAAAATTTTCTAATAAAGCCTGCCTCCTCCCAATTTAGAATCATTAAAATAAAATCAGAATAAGTGAAATTGTAAAGATCTTAATAGGCATGCCAGTTTGTTAACTCTTTATAAAACCCCATCAGGCTTAAATGTTCTAGCTAGTACTGCAAAACAATGGATTGCAATTGTGCCCTGATTTGTCTTACAAACAACTATTCTACAAGATGGAATTTTTAAATTTTAAAGATGTATTTAATTTATTGTTTGATTTTAATTTAAATTACAATCATTAATTCTAATGGAAGTTTTCATTATCTTACTCTTGCAATTTCAGGAAAAAAGAGTTTGTTGCTATTTGCATAAATGCATTGAATTTTAAATTTTACTAAAGTGCAGTAATAACTGTTTTAGCTTTCTTTGTTCATCTATTGACTATTTTACCACAACATAAAATTGTTTGAAAAACCAAGATTTATTTAATAAACCAAAACTTGCACTGACACCAATATATGATAGTTTTTCATGATAAAAATATTGTTACATAACTAATATCAAGTATAGCATACATGACCGTTATATGTTTACTTGACATTAATGTTCTTAGAAATTAGGTAGGTTGGATAGTCTTTAGTTACAGTGGTAGATAAGAAGAAACCTCATTAAATTAGTTGCCTTTTTAAATGTTGCTCAATATCTTTTTTTTTTTTTTTTTTTTGGTGTTTGTTTGAACTTTTTATTTTGTTCCAGATACGTCTGCTATTTTTAAAACAGGCTTGCAACATGTTTTCTTAAGTAATAGCTAGAACAAATCAATGGAAGCCTGGCTTAGATCCTAGATTTTCCTTTTTTCAACTTACTTACCAAAGATTATAAAAGAATCTATTTTCTAGTAAGTTGTTTGTTATACTTAGCAATGTAATTTATTAGTAAAAACCTTTAAAATGCTGGCATTAAATAATACAGCTGAATGATTAATGTTAACACTGGCTGAATTTTTGTTTTAATTTTGGTGTGTTTTTTATGTGTATATAGGAATTTATTTTGTATATTTTTTCAGAAAATTTATATTTTAATTTTGCGAAAATCATTTATATTTTGATTTTCAAAACAGGCCATTGGGATATTAAATACATATAACAGAGAAAGTGTAGAGATTTTGCTCATGATGCTCAAAACAGACATATAGTAGTCCAGTGGCTAGTTTTCCTCCTGGCCTGCTGGAACCTACATAGAAACCAAGTTTGATGTGGTATAGAGCTAGCATAATATGGCAGGGCTAGGTGCTCTTTCCCCATTTCCCATTATATTGGTGTCAGGATGAGCTTTGTGGCAGTCTCTGTTGGCACCAATGTTACATTAAATCAAAGGAACAGGGCCTCCTTATCCAGAAGCCTGCTCTGTTGCCTTCTAGCTGTCAGACCAGAGACTTTCAGTTTGATGTTGACTTGACACACACACAGTAGTTAGTTCTGTGAAATATTTGGGTTAGATGATTTTTCTTTCCAGTGGCCCTAGACATAATGCTTTGAGTTTATGTATGGTAAAAACCTGTTAATTGAGATTCTGTTTATTTGGGATTTGTGATAATTTCACTGTGCTCCTATTGAAGATTACTCTTAATATGTGAAGGAAGGGTTTGCTGATCAATCTAATAATGCAAACAAGATTGGAAAGAAATTGTTTGACCTGGGACAATACAATGTCTTTTTACTATACTTTGCCAGGAGCCACTTACATACTGAAAATATGCTAGTTAGAAAGGAGTTGTATTTTTACTTAGAATTTCTGTATACTTAGAATTATCAGTTTTTATTTTTTGGAGTATTTTGCAAACATTATTTAATATAGCTTGGTTCTTCTCATTCACCCAAATTGGAAAGGTCATGTACTTCACATTATATTATTACTAATAATCTTTAAAAGTGAGATAAGGGAGAGTTATTAACACCTTTTTGTAGGTAAAGTACAGAGAAGTTAAGCAGCTCAACAGAGATTGTACAGCTGTTCAGTGAAATTAGGTTTGACGTCAACTTTTCCCCTACTGGATTGGATTTACAATTTAGTGGGTAAAGGACACAGTTCAGATATGTACACAATGGTTTTCAGAATTGACCTTTTAAAATTTTTTTCTGTATTTTCTATCCTTTTAAAATTGGCATAATATATAATATAGTACAGGTAAGAGCACTTTGGAATCAAGATACCTGGGTTTGTATCCTGACTTTAGCACTTCTTAGCTTGTGTGATCTTAGGAAGATTTTAAGTAATTTTCCCAAGTTTTCTCCTTTTTATAAAATGGGGATGCTGGTATTATCTACAATTACCAATCTAAAAGGTGTTTCTACATTTTGCCACATTTTTCTGTTGTGGTATACTTAAAACAATGCCTTGTATATAGTAAGCACATATAAATGTCAACTTTTTTAAAGGAAGAGATTATATTCTGTTGGCAATATTCAGAGGCAGAACTAATAATAGATTATATTTATTAAGTGCTTACTACATACTGTGTCCTGTGCTAGGTGCTTTCCCTACATTACATTTAATGCCTGTCTTAGCCCTGAAAGGTTGGACTTAATCCCTATTTTACAGATGAAGGAACTTTGGCTTAGAGAGATTTTTACTTAGAAATGTTGAATGACTTGTCCTATATATCTGTATATTTATTAAGCAGGTGTTTGTTTTAAGTATTTATTTCTGATTGGTTCCAAAATACCTAATATTTCCACCTTGCTTTTCTAGCAGAGGTAGATGTGACGTGAGAGGAATCCTAGAAATACTTTTCAAAGATGTGTCTGTCCTCTCCATCAGACCTACCTTCTCTAGTATCTGGTAAGGTGGGCTATAGTTTTTGTGTCCTTTGGGCTTCTAGTGAGATGTGTGTGTGCACGTGTGTATGCATGATGAGTTGTTTCTACTTCTCAGGATAGGGCTTTCATTAGTGACAAAGATGCCACATATTACTGTAGTCTCGGTGACAGCTTTTCTATTTTGAAGTGACCCCTAGAGTTTGATGTTCCCCTCTGCTGAGTCTGGATGTAGGCAAAAAAAAAAAAAAAAAAGCCTACTCTGAGCACTACTGCCAAGAACCCAGTGCTGAGATGTTTTGTTCTCAAAGGATTGTTAATATGTGGTGCCTGATAATAGACATTCATAAGTATATCATATTTTACCAAAAATAATGATGTTTTGTTCAGATTTACTCAACAGTGATTAGCCTTGCTACCTGCATTTCGTTAGTGTTTCTTTGAACAGCAGACATTTTTTGGTGCATTCCGATGGATCTGAAACCCTTATATACCTACAAAATGTTAATTCATCTCCTCAAATTGTTTTGTTTGGAAACATTTATCGTAGACCAAATTGTGATATGATAGGAAAGCTTAGTGAATCACAAAAGCAATTTAAATGCTAGAGGAAATTTAATCATAATTAGTTAAAAAACTATTGTGAAATAAATGCAAAATATGGAGTGGTCAAGTTGAATTAGAGATATTTGACCAATGGAGTGCTTGTAAAATGGTAACGAAAGGCACAATTCCATCTACATTATATTTGAAAGTGATACACATAATTTTGTATATGTTTTAAAAATATATATTCTAGTATATATGTGGAAACTTAAAGTAGGATTTGTTCAGATCAGAGTTATGCAAACATGGTATTTTCTGTTTCTCCTTGCTTTCTTTTAATAGAAAGAGTTAAGGTGAGTTTGCTTCAGACTGGAAGTGTTAAAATAAGTGAAAATAACTTAAATTGTTCTTTACTTGTGGAGAGAATGGTTTGAAGTTTCTCACTTTTTATAAAAGCTATTACAATACCCAGGACAATAGAACCTTAAAACAAATTGTGAACTGTGGTAAATTATCAACTACTTTGAAGTTACCTTAGTCTTGTCTCTCTGACTCTATAAAGCACCTTTTTCTCCTAAACTGCTCATTATCCTTTAAAATTCATATGAATTAAATTTAATTTTGTTTGGGGATGTTTTTGAGAATTTCATCACTTTCTTTGAAATAATTGTTGACATCTTGTTTTAAAAAACAATCTGGTTTAAATATGGTAATATTGTGAATCTCCATCTACATTAATTTTAAGATGTGTCTGATTTAATGTTTAAAGGCAGTGGTTTCTTATGTTTTAGATTTTCAAATGAAGCTGCTTATTCTTAAACATATACATACTGGAAACTAATGCATGCACATAGAAAATAAATACAGCAGTGGGCTGGGTGTGGTGTCTCATGCCTGTAATTCTAGCACTTCAGGAGGTTGAGGTGGGCAAATCACTTGAGCTCAGGAGGTCGAGATCAGCCTGGGCAACATGACGAAACTCTGTCTCTACAGAAAACACAAAAATTAGCCAGGCATGGTGGGGCATGCCTGTAGTCCCAGCTACTCAGGTGGCTGAGGTGGGAGGATCACCAGAACCAGGAAGGTTGAGGCTGCAGTGGGCTGTGATCGTGCCACTGTACTCCAGCCTGGGTGATAGAGTGAGACCTTGTCTCAAAAAAAAAAAAAAAAAAAGAAAAGAAAAGAAATACGAAATACAGCAGAATAATAGCTGAGGAACTATAACACTATTATCACACCACTGTCCATTCATTCCTTAATATCAATATCTATTTGTACAAATTTCTAGTTTCATAAATGTCAAACACTTTTTTTTCTTCAATCAGAATCCAGATCAGGTGCACACATTGTAGTCTAGCTTATTCTTTTTTCCTATGTCAATCTTTTTGGATGTTTTACATAACAGATGTTATGTAATATCTCCTGAAATAAAATTCACAGATAATATAACCTACCTACTCGCATAATTTTTAAAAAGTCACTAAAATGCCCTTATTATAATAAAAAGAAAAATACATAATAAAATAATATGGGTTTCTATATGTACATACTCAGTATGACTATACAAGAAGAAAATAATTGATATTTTTCCTACTTTTTTTGTTTTGAGATGGAGTCTCGCTCTGTCGCCCAGGCTAGAGTGCAGTGGTCGATCTCGGCTCACTGCAAGCTCCGCCTCCCGGGTTCACACCATTCTTCTGCCTCAGCCTCCTGAGTAGCCGGGACTACAGGCGCCCGCCACCACACCCGGCTAATTTTTTATATTTTTAGTGAACACGGGGTTTCACTGTGTTAGCCAGGATGGTCTCAATCTCCTGACCTCGTGATCCACCTGCCTCAGCCTCCCAAAGTGCTGGGATTACAGGTGTGAGCCACTGCGCCGGGCCTATTTTTCCCTACTTTTAATGAACATATCTGGATTTAAAAGAAGCATTAAGATCAGAAGTTGTTCCATAGAGTGTATACAAGAAAGTGGAAGAACAGATGAACTAATAGACAGTGAAGTAAAAACAAATATTAGGAGAAGTGTTAATGGACCAGACTCATTTGATACGCCATTTTAGTAATTCCTATTGAACATTTGAAAGTCATGAGTGAAGGAAACAGCTTTTTGGAGAATGTTATATTCTAGGGCTGGGATAGGGAATATGTGAGAAGAGCCTGGAGTATCCTGTAGTACCATAAAGTAAGGAAGTGTTCAAAAAACACAATGATGAGGGCATGTAAAAGACTCAAAAGCCAATCTGAAAGAGCTTCCAATAGCTAAAGCTGGAACAGTTTGAACAATAAAGTATTATAGTATTGGATTATAACCCAACATCTAAAATACATATATATTCATGGATCCATCCTGGTATAAATAAATGTCTGGATAAGTAAAGAAATGGAGGAGAAGAGACAAATCTTCCATGTAGAGAATTACAAATCGTTTATATACATACTCCCTAACTCCCACCACAAAAGAGGTGGCACTTAAATTCCCACTCCTTGATTGTAGGTTGCACTTAGTGACTTGTTTCCAGAGAGTAGAGTATGAAAAAGGGGAAACATACAACTTTATAGTGGAGAAACCTGGCAGTTGCTACCTTGGCCAAGTGATCAAGGTTAACATCATCAGCGATAAGTCATGTTGATAGCATGTACCCATGATACGATGTGATATGATGTGATGTGATATGATTGATATGATATGATGAGAATGGTTCTTTATCTCTGTGGTCTTTCCTTACTCCCCACAAACGCATAACCCCATTCTAACCATGAGAAAAACATAAGAAAAGCCCACATTTAAGGACATTTTTCAGAATACCGAACCAATACTCCACAAAACTGTCAAGGTCACCAATAACAAGGGAAATGTGAGAAACTCAAAAACCAGAAAAGGCTAAGGAGACATGGTAATTAGTTATATTATGGCATTCTAAATAGGATCTTGGAATGGAAAAGTACATTAGGAAAAAACTAATGAAATGCAAATAAAGTGTGGAGTTTAGTTTATTAGCAATATAACAAGGTTGGTTCCTTAGTGTAGTGAATGTACCATAGTAATGTGAGATGTTAATAATAGGAGAATATGGGTGAAGAGTATACAGGAACTCTTTATACTATTTTTTGCAACTTTTCTGTAGATGTAAAACTATTCTGAAATTTTTAAAAAGTTGTTCAAATAAAAAAGTTACAGTATTTTTCAAATTTGGTAATACCAAAAGATAAGCTATGTCTCATATATGAATAGTTTTATTTTGCCTCTCTGGAAGTATTAATAATAAAGTCTTTCAAATAAAAAAGGGCACTTGGGATATAGAGTAGTTCTTCACTATGTGGGATTGTTCCATCCATGGATCTAGTAATCATTCAGTAACCTAATCATTGTGATAACCCAGTACTACTCATAATTCTCAAAATGCTCCCAGGAAACAATATTGGCCCTGGCCTGGCATCAGGATCCCTGGCCTTACCACTTTTCTTTTTTGTAAACCTTATACTTTTCCACGTGTGAACATTTTTTAAATTTTATGAATACATATTGTTGTGATTTGAAAAATAATTTTATTGAATGAATGTTATACTTTGTTTTCATTCTACTAAATTTATTCTTTTATTTGATTAGCATTTTCTACCTTTTGCTAATCAGGAAATATGTTTAAGAAAAGGAGACTAAATGTACATGGATAGGATGGAGACCACCAAAAGTTAGCTCCATCTTCTCATTTTACCTTAATGCTAAACAATTTGCAATTAAACTCTCAGACAGAAGAGTGTGCTATTCTAAACATTGTTAACAAAGCTTGACTCCCAGTGTTCCTTCTAATTGTAGTTTCTGTTTCCTGTAGGCAATTTGTGTGGGAATGTTAAGCAAGGCATGATAATTTTTAAGTAAATAAATCTTGTGGTTTATAATTGATAATCAGCTGTATATATAAATGTGTGTATAAATATGCACACACATTTACTTAGGGCAGATATTTACTTACCTAGGGCAGTATATTAGTCTGTTCTTGCATTACTGGCATAAAGACCTACCTGAGACTGGGTAATTTATAATGAAAAGAGGTTTAATTGGCTCACGGTTCCACAGGCTGTACAGGAAACACGGCTGGGGAAGCCTCAGAAAACTTTCAATCATGGTGGAAGGTGAAGGGGAAGCAGGCACGTCTTACATGGCTAGAGAAGGAGGAAGAGAGCAAAGGGAAAGGTGCCACACACTTTGAAACAACCAGGTCTCGTGAGCACTCACTCACTATCATGAGAACAGCAAGGGGGAAATCCACCCCATGAACCAATCACCTCCCACCAGGGCCCTCCTCCAACATTGGGGATTACAATTCGACCTGAGTTTTGGGTGGGGCCACAAATCCAAACCATATCATTCTGCCCCGGCCTCTCCCAAATCTCATGTCCTTCTCACATTGCAAAATAGAATCATCCCATCTCAACAGTCTGCCAAGTCTTAACTTATTTCAGCATTAACTTAAAAGTCTACAGTCCAAAGTCTCATCTGAGAGAAGGCAAGTTTCTTCCATCTATGACACTGCAAAATCAAAACCAAGTTAGGTACCTCCAAGATACAATGGGGTTACAGGCATTGGGTAAATACACCCATTCCAAAAGGGAGAAATCAGCCAAAAGAAAGGGGCTACAGGACCACGCAAGTCTGAAACCCAGCAGGGCAGTCATTAAATCTTAAAGCTCCATAATTACCTCCCTTGACTCCATGTCTCACATCCAGGCCACACTGATGCAAGGAGTGGGTTCCCAAGGCCATGGGCAGCTCTGGCCCTGTGTCTGTGAAGGGTACAACTCCCTTGGTGGCTATCCCAGGCTGGCACTGAGTGCCTACGTCTTTTCCAGGTGCATGGTGCAAGCTGTTGGTGGATCTACCATTCCGTGGTCTGGAAGATGGTGGTCCTCTTCACAGCTCCACTAGGCAGTGCCCCAGTAGGGACTCTGTGTGTGGGCCCCACATTTCCCCCCAACATTGCCCTAGTAGAGGTCATCCATGAAGTCTCCTCCCCTACAGTAGACTTGTGCCTGGACATCCATACATTTCCATAGATCCTCTGAAATCTAGGCAGAGGCTCCTAAGCCTCAACTCTTACCCTCTATGCACCCGCAGGCTTAACAACATGTGGAAGCTGCCAAGGTTTACAGCTTGTACCCTCTGGAGCAGCAGCCTAAGGTGTATCTGGGGTCCTTTTGGCCGCAGCTGGAGCTGGAGTGGCTGGGGACACAGGAGGCAGTGTCCTGAGGTTGTACAGGGCAGCCAGGCTCTGGATCCAGCCTACAAAAACCATTCTTCCCTTCTAGGCCTCTGGGCCTCTAACAGGAGGGGGCTGCTATGAAAGTTTCTGAAATGCCTTCGAGACCTTTTCCTCATTGTCTTGCTTATTAACTTTCAGCTCCTCTTTACTTATGCAAATGTCTACAGCTATCTTGAATTCCTCCCAGAACCTTCCCAGAAAATGGGTTTTTCTTTTGTACCAGATAGTCAGACTGCAAATTTCTGAACTTTTATGCTCTGCTTCCCTTTTAAATATAAGTTCCAGTTTCATACCATCTCTTTGCTCATGCATATGACCATACACTGTTAGAAGCTACTAGGCCACTTCTTGAATGCTTTGCTGCTTAGAAATTTCTTCTGCCAGATACTCTAAATCATCACTCTGAAGTTCAAAGTTCCACAGATCCCTTGAGCAGGGGCATAATGCTGCCAGTCTCCTTGGTAAAGCATTGCAAGAGTGACCTTTACTGCAGTTCCCAATAATTTCCTCATTTCCATATGAGGTTACCTCAGCCTGGACTTGACTGTCCATATCACTATCAGCATTTTGGTTACAATCATTCAATAAGTCTCTAAGAAGTTCCAGACTTTCCCTCATCTTCCTGTCTTCTTCTGAGCCCTCCAGACTGTTCCAACCTCTGCCCATTACCAAGTTCCAAAACTGCATCCACATTTTTAGGTGTCTTTATGGCAATGCCCCACTCCTACATACCAATTTTTTGTGTTAGTCCATAGTCACGTTGCTAGTAAAGAACTACCTGAGACTGGGTAATATATAAGGAAAAGAGGTTTAATTGGCTTACAGTTCCACAGGCTGTACAGGAAGCATTGCTGGGGAGGCCTCGCAAAACTTTCAATCATGGCAGAAGGCAAAGGAGAAGCAGGCATGCCTTACATGGCTGGAGAAGGAGGAAGAGAGCAAAGGGGAAGATGCCACATACTTTTAAACAATCAGGTCTTGTGAGTATTCACTCACTATCACAAGAACAGCAAGGGGGAAATCTGCCTCCATGATGCAGTCACCTCCCACCAGGCGCCTCCTCCAACACTGGGGATTACAGTTCAACATGAGATTTGGGTGGGGACAGAAATCCAAACCGTACCAAGCAGTTTTGCTGAAATTGAATATAACTCAGAGACCTTTTCTGATTGTTTTTAATCAAGGAAGTCAATGTTTTTCTTCTTGTCATTAAATGTGGTACCTTATTTTCATCTTAAAATGAGTCCATGTAGTGCATTTAGTAGATGAGTTTGGGTTATGAGGGGTTGTAATTTAAGACCTCCTTTGGTCACATCTCCAAGAAATTACATTATGTTTCAAAACTTCATACTTGCCCTTAATTCTTGTGCCTTTCTGATTAAGATCATCCTTGTTTTTTAGTTTAATGGTGTGAAAATTCTAAAAAGCTCAGTCTTTGGTAATCAGTAGATAAAGAAACTGACAGAAAACGTAATGCATTAACCTGATACTTTTTTTCTTTCCACAAAAAATTGAAATGTTAAAATTGTCACAATTTCAACTTACTTGATTCTTTGTTATTAATCCCTCTCTGTAAAAATGTGAAGTTCTGTTGATGTTGTTGATGTGAATGTCTTGAAAGTGTTGCCCTGATTTGCTGCCAAATGTCTTTTTCTGATTTATGCTCTGTGAGTACCAGCCTAGCTATGCATTAATGTGCTCTCTGTGAAATGCTTCTGCTTTTTGTACAAACTATTCTTAAGCTATGCTCACAGGAATGAAGGACAGGTTGTTTTATTTCAGTAAGGTAAGAATGCTTTACATTTAAAGAAAGCTTCAAAAGACAACCTGTGTCAATTATACATTAAATATCAAGGGTTTGAAACTAGTTTTGAATATATGGCCAGAAAGGATGGTTTGACTTTTCAAAAGAATTTCCAATATCTTAAAACTTTAGAATTTATCTCGGGTTAGGTGGGCAATGTTTAGACTAAGTTGTTTCAATGCTTTCCAATAATACTTTTCATAAAATTTCACAGATTTAGGGTGGCTAGCCATTGCAGTAATACAGTCTTATAATAATTAACAACAGAATGTTAGAAGCAAATTGTGTGATTTGCATAACTTATGAAATGCAGATGGTGAGAAGTAGACTTGGAAGCTTTTTCAGGGTGCAGATGGACATGAGTTCTTCAGTGAAGTTAATTAAAAGTAATCATTGTATAGTAACCACTGTCTTGTAGGCTGCTAAGAAATTAGTATTCTACTTTCCCAAATGAAAATGCCAGATGATGCCTTTCCAGGCTGTGGGAAATATCTTTATCACCTGTAGTCATGTCAAAAGATGCATTCCTCTTCCCCTTTCTTCCTCCATCTCTAGATTGCATACAGATGAATAAAATTAAAGGGACAAATACTAGTAGGAAGCACTGTATATAGAAGACAATACAAATTATCTGTAGTACCAAGTTGTGATTGGAGGTTGTGGTCCATCCCACATTCTGTCCTGTATTTGTATGTGTGTTTAATTCATGTCTTTACTTCTCAAACCCTTTATTTTAAAATGGAGATAATTAAAATGTATTTTATAGAGAATAGCTGAGGAATAATTAATATACAGTCCAGGCAGAAATGGAATAACATTCTGACACTGGCAAAAAAGAATTTATTACTGTACAGGATTTAAAATGATCTTAATGGAAAAGAATTTTTTATGTATTCCAGTTTAGAAATAAATTACTAGATATAGCTCACATGTGTTGCCTTATGATATGGCATGAAAATAAGATTATACTGATTTAAAAATGCGTCTGGGTTATAGATTTCAGGTGGCTGGCTTTGTTTTGGGCACTCTTTCCCTTTTACTAACTTATGTCATGTAGCCACTTCTTTTTCTAACAGCTGTATTGGAGTGTTTCTCTCCGAATCAATGTTTTTACTTATTTGAGTCAAAAGACTACTTAACTAATTTAGCCTAGTTATTAGAATGGTATATTCCATTTTTCCTTCCAGGGAACTCAATACAAAGGTCCTAAGGCATTGTTGTTGATGGCTCCACCAAACCTGGCTAAGTCCTGAATCAGTATAGGCCTCATCTCAGTAGTAAACCTTGTATATCACGGTCCCCTAGTACTTCTCAGCGTTATTTTATCACAAGGTTTATGATTATTTAAATTTTATTTCTCAAATCTTGTCAGAAGATTGGAATGTAAGAGTTTTATTGTAACAGGTTTATTATTATACATGGTGATCAAAATTATTATGAAACACTGAATCTGTGCAATGAAAATGATAGGTACTTAGCACTAGAGCTCCATTTAAGTGATAGAAATGTATTGACTTTTCATAGGAAAAACAGTCAATTGTAAGAAACAAATGAACCAATTCATTTCAGCTTGGATCACTGAAAACAAGAGAGAATCATTGGCAAAACAATGCCTTTTCTCATTCATGTGTCACAAGTGGTATTTGGATTGAGGACAATTGAGAAGCATTAAGACTGCAAATTAGTTCCCAAATTGTGTAGAATAGTTGTTTGAAAGTGTACTTTCCCAAAGCTCCTATGCCAGCTTTTAATTTTTTTATTACCAGCAGTTTTGTTTTTCTTAGGTTTTACATTTTGGTCTGCATTTGTGTTTTCCTTATAAAAATGCTCTATATATCCAACTAGTACATCTTGTGTAAATGATGTCAACTCATATATAAGACTTCATTTTGAGGAATTTAAAAAATACACAAATTTATTAAGAGCTTTCTTTTAATCAGTATAATAATGTAACAATGTTGACCTTAAAGCTTTTCAGAAATATTCACCATGATTTTGTTATTGCTACTTCTTCAATCTTTTTGATATTGACATATTTCTAAACGACAGTGGATAGTAAGATGTCAGATTTTATATTTTCATTTAAACTTTGAAGACCATTTGGATTTTTTAGAATGGTCGGCTCTCAGCCATTCATAACTCAATTATTAAAAACACATAAGTCTTCGAGTAAATGAATGCCTTGAAAAAAAAAAAAGAGATCGTGTGGTTGAGACAGCTCTACTTCTGTCAGGGTTACCTAGGGTAGGGCAAATTATTTGGATTTCTGGTTTTCTTTCCTATAAAAGAAAGTTGGATGATATGATCTTAAAAGCTGTAAGATTTGGTGATTATAAGCTTCTGAATTCATGTTCATACTTGGTTTATAAGTGATGAATGATAAACATTCTTGATTTTCTTTACATCTACTTTTATGACCACCAGTGACAGTTGGGCCCTCTGAATTTTTCAGTTTAAGTTTTTTTCTACCCAGTAATTAAATGCCAAACACGAAACTGTATGTGCTTTACTCAAAGATTTGCTATGTAACAAAAGTGGAAGGTGTATTTTTTATGTTTTAGGTGGATTTGAATGCCCACAGGTCTAGGCCACCAATGCCAGTTTATCTTTACAGATTCTGTTTGGCAAATTCCTAAGACATTAGGTTACAAATCTTTATCCTTTCTCTTTTTTCTTTCTTTTTTCCTTTTTCTTTTTTTTTTTTTCTTTTTTTTTTTTTATTATACTTTAGGTTTTAGGGTACATGTGCACAATGTGCAGGTTTGTTACATATGTATCCATGTGCCATGTTGATTTCCTGCACCCATTAGCTCGTCATTTAGCATTAGGTATATCTCCTAATGCTGTCCCTCCCCCCTCCCCCCACCCCACAACAGTCCCCGGAGTGTGATGTTCCCCTTCCTGTGTCCATGAGTTCTCATTGTTCAATTCCCACCTATGAGTGAGAACATGCGGTGTTTGGTTTTTTGTCCTTGCGATAGTTTACTGAGAATGATGTTTTCCAGTTTCATCCATGTCCCTACAAAGGACACGAACTCATCATTTTTTATGGCTGCGTAGTATTCCATGGTGTATATGTGCCACTATAGTCTTTCACCACTGAAAACTTTTAACAGTTACAGGTTAGCAAGCATATCATTGAGCAAATGCCCTCCAGCCTCTTGGAGAGTCTTAACTATTCACACTGTCTTCTCTGCCTGCCCCTTGGTAATATACAAAAAGGTTTCAGGTGGCTGAAGCCCTAATATATTAAAAACAAAAATTTGAATTCTAAATACACCTGTAAGAGCAAGGAAAACATAAATTAAAATATGTGGTATATGTAAATTGATATGGAGTATCTGAAAAAAACAGTACTTTTTGTTCTTGGTGGTCATATTTAAATCATACTTTTAAAATTAAAAGTCTGTGTAATATGATAGTTCTGTAAGTTATATCTAAATGTCTGTGAATGCATCAAACAGATTTTTTTTATGCTTGGAGTGCAAGTACAACCCTTAAGTTCTTAGCGAAATTTATGCCTATTTTTATCAAACTTTAACATGTATGGTTTTATTATATTTAATGGGCAAATTTGAAACACAAACTCAAATACAGTTCTTGGTCCGTTATTGAAACACATCATCATTTAAAACAGTTTGTAACATTTTCTTTTATAAAAGAACATGCTCTACACACTGACACTCTTGTTCTCTGCACAATCTATGAGATGAATTGATAGCTAGAATGAGAATGAACTTTTAGAAATCTCTTGGCCCTATGCCCTCATGTTACTTGTAAGCAACTGAGCTCAGAGAGGTTGAAGGACTTCTCTAAATTCATATATCTTTCTAGTAGCAAAATTAGTATAGCAAATAACTCAATATGAAAGCTCAGAAATACTATGTTGCATAGATCTTTTCATTGTTGTGAGGACATCCTCTATTAGAAACAAGAGAATGAGTTCTTTTGATCACTGGTGTCAAAGTTACAGCACGTCTTTATTAACACACGCAACAAACCTACTTCGTAGAATAATCCCCTCATTAGAAATGTTTGTTTTAGATTTCATTTTATCATAACTGAATGTAAGATTCTGAAATGCCAAACCCCATTTATAGTTAAAATGCTATTAACTGCTAGAAAATCTTCTCCTGATGGTCTTCTAATCTCTGTGGGCTGTGACTCAATGATTTTAAATCTCATTTTCTAAAGCTTTGCAGATTTTTAACATAGCCCAGTGCAACAGGATTAAACACAAATCTGAACACACAGTACTTTTTGAGGTCCGTTTAGAGCTGAATAAGTGGTTTGCTGTGCTGAATAATTTATTGTAATTCACTTTAATAATTTTCCATTTTAATTATGAGCAATATACATGCACGTAAAACTCTAAGTGTGAATTTTTTGACGCTTTAAACCCTTAGCTGTCTATATTATTTAAGTAACCTCATTCATACTACTGGAATTAATATATTAGAATAAATTGGTCCCTTGTGTTTTATAATACAAGTAGCTGTCTATGATACACCAAAAAAGTACATTTGATACCACATGTTCTCACTCATGTGTGGTAGCTAAAAAAATTGAATGCATTTAAGTAGAGAGTAGAATTGTGATTACTAGAGGATGGGAAGGGGAGTGGGGATGGGGAATTGGAATAGGGGTTTGGGAGAGGTTGGTTAATGGATACAAAATTACAGTCAGATAGGAGGAATAAGTTCTAGTTTTCTATAGTACTGTAGGGTAACTATAGTTAACAGTAATTTATGTTTTCAAATAGCTAGAAGAGAGGATTTTGAATGGTCCCAACACAAAGAAATGATAAACGTTTAAGGTGATAAATATGCTAATTACCCTGATTTGATCATTACATTGTATACACGTACTCTGTAGCCCGTAAATATGCACAATTATTACATGTCAATTTAAAAAGTGCATTTTGAAAGATCAAGGCTGCTGAATTATTTTAAAATTTATTCAGAAAGCTTATTGATTTTGATGTCCTCCTTTGTGCCTATTGTACATGTTACTTCTATATAGTAGACTTTATATCATTTAAACTGTTCTGATTTCTGTCTCTTTCCAACATTCCGACATCCTAGTGATATAAAGCCTCAACAATTGGAATCTCAGATTTTAAAAAAATATTTATTTAAAATGAGAGTAACTATAGCAGTGTGATACCTGCATTTATCAGTGCTTTGATAAAGTATGTACATTGTATGGATCATAGTGAAATTTCTGGTAATTATTTTAGTAACTAAAAGTATTTAACAAAATGGAAACAAATACATTAATAGATTTTTCAAATTTAATATTTATATAGGTCTCTTGTACTATGTGTGCTGTCAAGTATTCAATAAGTGAAAATATAAAATACTTTTTTTCACCACTATAATGCGATTGTGTGATTTTTATTCTACATATTTCTCTAATGGTACTTACTATCTTTTACAAACTACTTTCTGTTGTATGTTAATTTTTAGATATTGTATTTTTCAAGATTTGTCATCCTTTAAGGAAGGCAAAAACATGTAACTTAATCACTTGAAAATGAACTGTGTCATTATGCACATTTTCTGATAGCTGCTGTCAAAGATAAAATAACACTTCCTGCCACCTTAAGAAGTGTGGTCACCTCAGGACAGCACTGAGTCATACATCTGGGGCCAGTAGGAAAAGTTAGCGTCATTGGCAGCCGCCTGGGCTCTTCATGTTCCATGGAAAATGGCAAACTGGCACATAGTGTAACTTAAATATTTCTCAAATGCCTAAGTCCTTGGAAAAATTAATGTTAAGTGGTATAAAAACTGAAATCTATGACTTTATATTGAACCAGCAGTTTTGAATTCTTAATTTAGTTATGCTTGTTTCACTCATTTGTAATTCTGATTTAGTTTAGCTAAATTTAAATTATAACTTGATATGTTAAAATGAAAGCACCTTGTATAGTAGAGAACTTAATAATTGAGTCGTTACTGTATTTTTTTTAATGCGTTAACCACTCTCAACCTAGGTAGCACTGGAATATGACCCTTAATGTTTTTTCCTATCTGTCTTTGTAAGATACTGCTGTTAAAATTTAACTTAGATCTCTGCTGGACTTGGAATCTATATGTATATCTAAAGTATTTATGCAATTATACAGACCAGTAATACAATATTAGAAAACTTGGTTGATTACTCTTCATAAATACCAATAGAATTTGGAAGTACAGAAACTGCCCACCTCCATCCACTCAAATAAATAACTTGAAAGCATAAATGCCGTTTAGAAGTGTTTTCTTAATATGAGTTCAACATACTTAAGTACCTTATAAAAAACAAAATCTTTAATCCAATGGCTACTTTCTGAGTATATATCCTCAGGTTATACCTTATATGTATTTTTTATATGGAAGTAACTTGCATATCCTTCAAATGAAAGGAAATTTATTTTAAAGTCAGTAGTCCCTCTATCTTTGTAGTCTTACTTGAAAACACATAGTTTACTAATTATAACAGCACTAATTCTGTATGTTTGGGTAATATTTTTATTTGTATGAGTTCGTTTTTTAATAGTAAAATAAAGCATGTTGCTACATACTTAGATGTTTTAAAAATTTTCTCTAAACGTTTAATCCATTATAAAAACCTCTTAGGATAGTGCAGTTATTCTTTTCATTAGGGGATCAGAATAGCCCCATTCTAAGTTTTGTCAGAATCTTTAAGTCACATTAACTTGTACTTCCAAAGAATAGGCCTGTCAGGGCTGTCTACCATGACTATTGTATAACTAACTACCACCGGCATACATTGTCACTATATTACAGTGTGGAAAAGTGTGGCCTTTGAAGCCAAATACACCTATATTTAAATGCCAGCTTTGCTATTTATGGCTGTGTGAATTTGGGTACATAATAACCTCTTTGAGTTATTCAGTTTTCTCGTTTTTAAAATGAAGAAATAACACCTACCTCAAAGAGTACTGAGGTTTAAATGACGTAGTCTATGTAAAAGATGTACTAAGTCACTGGCACTTAGTACATTCTAGTTCAGTGTTGGCTATTATTAGTACCACTACCACCACCACCACCACCACCACCACCACCACCACCTATAAAGAAGAGTTGTAGTCAGGGGGTGATAATATATGCAAAGATCATAGTAGAAGCTAATTATTGTTACAACCAGGCATCATGCCAGTAACCTGCAATTAATTAATACTGTAATTGAATTTCAATGAAATAATGTATTTTTGAGGCATTCCAATTTAATTTCACTGAAATTACATAACGAAATTAGAGAAAAATAAAAGATTACCGAGAAAATGTACATAGAAATAAAGAGCCCAAGAATGGGCAGCTGAACTCAACATGGCCTGCTCATACAAAAATTTCTGATTGTAGAGTGCTTTGTCTTAATATACTTGGATGCCCTGTTTCTGATCATTAAAAAAAGGCATACTTCTGAAATGTAGAACTGCACATAATTTCCATTTGGTTATACATGATATTTTATTACGACTTAGCAGTGTCTGAATTTCTGAAGACTTTAAGAATAGTATTTGGCACATGGGCACAATAAATATTTCTCAAATGAATAAATGAAGGAAATCACCCTAGTTAATAAAACCTGATCTCAGGCAACTGCTACTCCTCTTAAACTTTTGTGTCATATGTAAATTTAGGGGCAGGGCCAGAAATATTGTAGGTCTCCTTTTTTTTTCTCTTCTTCCTTTTCAAGACCTAAGAAAGATACATTTTATTTAAGATCATTTATTTCCTTTTTATATGTTTGTATAGATTAAACATTTCTATTGAAAGCTGTTCTATGAACAAAAAGTTCATAGGTTGTTGCCTGAATGAAAAACCAAATCAAAATATATAGAGAAAATATTTTTCAATGAATAAAATGCCTTAATTCTTTTTGGACAAACTTGCCTAAATTTAGAAGTTTCATTATGTATGGACTGAAAGGGCAGATGAAAGATCACATTTTAAAATTTTATGTTTCAGTGGCTCCTTTCTTTCTTACTTCCTTACAAGTGTTTTGCAGTGCTAGAAGTATGCAAGTAGAGTTTTAAAAGATTTTAGTCTTTTTTAGCTTTTAAGTCCAGGAATTTAAACTATACCTTGTTCAAGCTTGTTCCTTTTGGCCAAGATATATCTTTGCTGAACAGTGATTTGTTAAATTAGGATTTCTATTATAAGCCAGGATGTCAGCAATACTAATAGTATTAGAATGAATGAGCTTAGAAAACTGGGTTAAGAAATGATCAGGAAGAAAGTAAGGAGGTTGGATAGTCCACTATAAATAATCTTAAAATAGCTGAAAATTTTCTGTAAGGGTAGATAGCAACCTTTTGACTTTTTAATGTTATATGGTTAAAAAAAAAAGTGTATTTTAAAATTGGAAATAATATGGGTTTGTATTTCTTGATCATTATCTAAATCTACAAACTTAACCAAAATGGTAATGGCATGTGCTACAAAGATCTGGCTCTAAAATAATTTATTTTGGCCTTTTTCAAAGCCGAACAAATATCACTTCTGGGTTCGGGGCACATCATTTTTCAATGCCCCATTTTTCCCCTTTCCTTTCATAATTATTTAGTCCTGGAGTGAGAGTAGGTATGTGTATACGTGTGCATCTATGTACCTATTTCAGTAGTGTACTAAGTCCTGTCTAAAGTAGAGAAACCTATATAACATACAGCAATCCCTATCTTTTGGTTAATTTCATTTTAAGAATCGGTCAGAGCAAACATTTTCTTTTTTACCACCTTTGTTTTTAGATCACTGCACAGCTCATTCTGGAAGCAACAAAGAAACAGAAATAGCATAGTCTTTGATCCTGGGAAACTTCTAATGTACAATAAATGTAAAACTAGATATTTGTACAAATAGTAACTATTCATGCTGTGCCCATTAAGTGTCAGCCGCTTTTCATACTGACTTGATTTGGACATTGCAGCAGCATCTCTAGTTTAGATGTTATTAACCAATTTTAAAGATGAAACAGATTAAAGGACTTACTAGTAAATAATAGATTCAAAACTCAGAACCCAGGGTCCTCTGAAGCAATAGACCATGCATTTTCTCTCAAACATATGGTCTCTCAAATTAAATAAGAACACCTACACAATAGTGACCCTTATTTATCTCTAGTTCATCTTACCTGAGTTCAAAGAAGTGCTTTTCTACTGATCAAAAAAGGATAAAAACAGGGTTGCCACAGCCATACATGGTTGTGTAGGTTAACAGTACATAACCTGCACGACTCTGTATTGTGTCACTGGATAAGTAAGGACATAGAGTTGCAAACCTAGGGCAAGTAAAAGGAACCTTTATAACACCCCTATTTTTGTTTATTCAATAGAATTTGGAAAATTAGAATAAATTATTAATATTTTAAAATGATTTTTAAATTTTCATATTTAGTTAGGTAATGCAAATGTTTATGCTGAAGACTATATTTGAAGTTATGAACAACTTAGGTTTAATATTTTAAAACAGTATGTATGATTTTTTCATTTTTAATCTAGCAACTAATATGAAATTTTAGTGGCAAATGAGCACGTAGATTATATTACAACATTTTACAAATAAAAATACATTTTTAGTATCTTAGAACGTGAAGCTAGTTGACATTTAATTAGCTCCTAAGTATTTATGCTAAAAGAGAGGATAATGCTAAAATAGTAAATAAAGATTTTTATATTTATTTGACATAATTTTTTGTGCGTGATTTACCATTTTAATTATGTTTAGGACATAATTCTTAAATTGATCTGTTGAATCCTTAAGCTCATGATTGAGTCAAACCTATTAACAAGTTCATCAAACCTATGAACAGGAAGAGCCAGGAAAACACTGAAAAACTATGAGGGAAGATTAGCTTTACCAGGCATTAAAATATTATAAAACCTCTATAATAAAAACAGTATGGTGCTGGCCCATGCATAGACAGATATACCAGTGGAAAAGAATAGAAAGCCTAGAACTAGATCCTGGCACATATAGAAGTTTACTATATGATAAAGGTTGCATCTCAGATTACTGGGAAAAAGATGGTTGTCCATTGCCATTTGGAAAGAGATACAATTAAATACTTTGCAGCTTACACAAGAATAACCTCCAAGTGGATTAGGGATCTAAGTGTAAAAATTGAAGCCACAAAAGTACTAAAAAACCCAAGATTTTTACATTGGTATATATTTCTAGGGAAAATTTCACATACAATAGGAAAATTTTCTTCTAACATGGCAGACTCTCCCCCACCTCATTTTGCAGATGTGATTATTTGCAGGTAACAGGCATACGGGAAATCAGTTCTCCATCAGCATTCTCAATCTTGTCACCTGCTACATGTATTCTCTTTAAAACATCACTGGCAAAATTATAAATTTATACTGTTACTAACTTTTAAGAGTAGACTCATTCCTAATTACCATGATTTGTTTATATACATTAACAAACAGTTCTACCCTAAATTTTATCATATGAACTTTAGTGTCAATTAGTCTAACTTCATAAAATATCAAAGGTAACTCAGATTTCATGATGGTGAGATATGGAAAGTATGTTAAATTCTACTGTGACTGTGACTGATGATCGTAAAGTTTAGTTATAGAGAGAAAAGAGTTAATTGGTGATTCTTCAATAAATGTAAGTTTCGGAAGGAAAAGATCTTACATAAAATTTATAGAAACCCACAAAAGTAACTTTAAATCTATGTTGAATTTTAAAATAAAGCAGAAAGGATGCTCATTATGCCAGCATGTATTAAATACCTTCTGTGAACTAGGTGCTATTCTGGAAATACAAAAATGGCATTTAGTCCCATAGCTGGTCTTACTATTAATAAGTATCTGATAATTAAATGCAGAATCTTACCCTAAATAAGGGTTATTGACTCCAATGTATAAGTTTCTGTTCTTTATACAGCTACTATATTTCATGTATACCACCTGCTACTTGGCAGAACAAAGGGTAAACTACAGTACATTTTAAGTAACTACTTCCAAAAAATAGCATTGTATAGCAAACAATTCCACATAGGGTCTTTCATTGCAGCTTCTATTTTCATAAATAGAAACATGCAGCAATATGTAGCTAAGTAAACCAAATTGCAAGAATAGCTTAATTAGTTGAAAGATCCAGTGTACCTAATCACTTACCTTTCATAGAATTTGCTTTGAAGAAAAAAATAGCCTATTCTGGGATCTATATAGGAGAGATGCAACATGCTTCTATAAGAAACAGTGGCTCACTAAAGCATAACATCTTAAGGAGTAAAGCGGGAGAAAGGGGGATGATGAGATTTTATCAGAAGCTAGGGTTTATGTGTGTACAGTTTTTAAAAAGTCCCCTAAGTGTCTTTTAACAGGACAATATTTAAAACTTAATGTTCTGTCTGTCATTTTTTCCCTTTTGTGGCTACTCATTGTTGTATCTTGCTTGGGAAGACATTTTCCATCCCTATATTATATAAATCTTTTCCTATATATTGTCCCAATATATTCATTTCTTAAAACCTTTAGCTTTTTATTATGTAATTTTAAAAAATGTACAGTATATTCTGGCCAGGCATGGTGGCTTACACCTGTAACCTTAGCACTTTGAGAGGTTGAGGCGGGCAGATCATTTGAAGTCAGGAGTTCGAGACCAGCCTGGCCAAAATGGTGAAACCCTGTCTCTACTGAAAATGCAAAAACTAGTCGGGCATGGTGATACGTGTCTGTAATCCCAGCTGCTTGGGAGGCTGAGGCAGGAGAATCTCCTTAACCAGGGAGTCAGAGGTTGGAGTGAGCCAAGATTGTGCCACTGTACTCCAGCCTGGGCAACAGAGCAAAACTCTGTCTCAAAAAAAAAAAAAAAAAAAAAAGTGCAATATAAAGTAGAGGATCTAACATTACTTTTTTCCCAGATGGAGAGCCAGGCGTTCTAACACAACTTATGGGGTAATTTTCCCCTCACTTATTTGAAATGCTAACTTTATAAAAAATCAAAATGATAAACCTCAACTATGTAAACTAAAATACAGATGCATAGGTCTGTTTCTGGATTCTTCCTTTTTGGATATATTTATCCATTTTCTATTTCATTGGAATTTTGAATTATTGTTACTTTATAGAATGTTTGCTATCTGAATGACAAGTTTCCTCACCCCCATGTTTTGCTTTTTCAAATATTTCTTGATTACTGCCCATTTTTCCTTTCATGTGGTTTTGGAATATAGATTAGAACTATATTATTTCTAAAATAAATCTTAATGCTGTAAGGTGTTTGGAAGCAAATATAAAACTGTACTTAATGTTGTACTCAGGAATTATTAGAAGGTTGAAGTGAAGGACAAAAGAAATAAATTTTATCACAGAAAACATGTCTCCTCATTAAGTATTCATTAACTGCCCAAAGTTGAACTTGTTAACCTCAAGGTTGGAATATACTCTATGTGTTGGAGAATAGATGCCATAGTAGAACCTTTGGTAGTTAAGACAGATGCACCTGGGCCATATTTTCTTCCAGAGAATACTAGTTTCTCAAGATCAGCTATTCTGTTTCCTATGCTATGCTTTTTATTATTCTCTAGTTTCTTTTTCTTTTTCTATTGTGTTCTCACAAGATTATCAAGAACCCCTCACCCCCTCCTATTCAAGCAGAAATTTTGGTTGTTTTTTCCTCCTTCTTGGCAAGATTTGGGATTGTCATGAAAAGTAATGAAATCAGCTCTTTTATATATAAAATTTTCCATGGATGACATGACTCAGTTTTGAATAGAAATGCAAGGTTCCATTTTGAATTCTTTACCTTTTTTGGATTATAGCACTGGTAGGTCAAGATCAGAGCGCTTTGTTCATAAGTAAAGTGTATAAAACGTAACAGGAACTTAAAGTTGCCTTTATCATTACTGAATGAATCACACACTTCTTAAATTTTTAATCTGTGGTGCTATAACCAAAGGAACATGTTTCCTGGGAGGCTGCTGACAATAAAAAGTAATTGTAGATTTTCTTATGTTGTTACATATTTTAGTATATTTCTTATTTTCTTTTTTTAAAATAAAAAGTTCTTATTCACTCTAGGATCCTTAGAAATTTTTTCCATTTCTAGAAAAATATCTTGAATTCAGTAGCCTGCTGTTTAAAGTTATCATGAGTAGTGAACTATTGCCTTTGGGAAAGGAGCATTTTGATCCAACTATACATTTTAAATAGAAAGATAATATTCATCTTTCCCATATACGTTAATTTAGAAATGTCTACCAATATTTTCTATACATTTCATAATGATTATTTGCAATTCTTATCAACATTAGCTTTTACTTGTTATATTTATAACATTTGCAGGATAGTGCAGGAAATTCCCGTTAATCTGTGGCTACTGAGGATGACTCTCGATAAGTTGTTGGTTTCTTTCACAGGTTGATTTACAGCTGTCTTGAGTATAATTCTGTGTAGCAGGCAATGGTAGTGTATTTATATGTATACAGATCTTGCATCCGTCAGGTTCTTCTCATTGAAACACACCAGTGGAGAGCTTACTAAAAGATTGTTTGCACAGCTGCTTTCAGGCAGTGACCAAAGTTTCCTAGGAAAGTGAGTGAAAATACACTTGTTGAGCCAAGCTCAGAAGTTTCTTGGATAGTGCTTTACATAATATAAAGTCATTACATGTGTTGGATCTTTGCCCTTACCTAACCACCCCCAACCTCCACTCCACTCCACTCCACGTTCTTTTTTGTCTTGCTTAGTCTCCTTTCCCTAGGAGAAGAGCTTTTGTTTACCCTTTTATGTCTTGTGAAGGTATTAAAAAAGATTTGTCTTCTCATATGACGTCAGTATCTAAGGACCTTCAATTACATATCATGTTAGTTTTTTTAAAATTCTGAGACCTAAGTGAAGATGATGTCCATATATTTTTGTCCTCTTATAGACTCCTATCTATGAAACTAGGTTTTTCAGCAGTAATGTAATCACAGGAGAATCGTAAGAACATTAAGCTCCTTTAACTGTTGGGTTGCCAACAATATGAATGTGGTGTTAAATCATGACTTGGACTTTACAAATGTCATCTAAAAGTTAGTTCTTAAATTCCTGGCAAGCAATTACACTGTGCTAAGAAACAGATGTTATGGAGGTTAATTTGTGACTGGAGAAGAAATGTCTCTGTAGTAAGAGATGAGTACAGGTTCTGGGCAATCCATTTGACTTTTAAATGTAAGAATGGAATTCCAAACACTTAACACATTCAGCTATATGACATAAAGTAAATCTATGGATATGGTATTTTGTGAATGATCTTTTAAATGAAAGAAAACCTTACATAAAAAAATAAAAAAATTATATATATGTGGGTCTGTCAAACTGTTTCTTAGTCACAGTATTAGTCAAGGTTTGATATCCACTCTCCCCACCATCGTCATTCAAAGGCATCTGCAGAACTTTTTACTCCTTCCTTTATGACTTTCAGGTATTTCTTCTGATTCCTATCCAGTTGTAAAATTTGGAGTCTAGGGGGAGCCAAGGGAAAGCAGTGATTACAACTGACATCTTCTAGTTTGATTGGTGAAAGGAGAAACCTCACTTCCTCAATGAACGTTGATCATAGTAAAATGCTGTCATAACTCAGGAGAATTTTGCTGAGCAGAGAGGAATTACAAAAAAATTAGAATACATATTTTCAGAGTTCTTTGAGAAATGTTTGATAAGGAATATGAACTTATATTGTTTGTGGTTTCTTTACTTTTTTGAAGAGCTTCTGCCACATTCTTTTAGAGTTCATAACAGTATTGTGCAGGTTGAGACTAATTTTTCATTTAGCCTGGTGAATTTCTCCACAGGCTTCACTTTTGGGAAAATAAGGAAGTTCTCTATGTATCCATAAAACATGAAATTAGGGATTTATTCAAATAAACATAATTAAAATTATTTTGGAATAGACTTTTTCTCTCCTTTTAGTTGTAATAATTTGTCTAGCTTACAGTTCCTTTGTTGTCTATAGAGTTCTGAGAAATATTTGTTAATTCTTGAGTATCATTATATATTTTCTAATTGAGGCTGGCAGTTACAAAAACGGCATGGCTAAATAATCTAGAAACATAAGCCTAATTGTGTGTGTGTGTGTATGTAAAACCGTGTGTGTGTGTGTATATATATATATATAAAACCAATCATCATTATTGTCCTATTTGATGACTTCATCACTTATTGAAAAAAATCAAGTCTCTTTTTGCCTTCGACAAGTGTTGCTCTAGTAATGTTAATATTTTGGAGCTTGTTAGAAATACAAAATCTCAGGCCACACTCCAACTAAATCAAAATTTACTACAGTTTAATCAGATCCCCAGATGTTTTATATGCATATAAAATTTGAGAAGCAATGGAAAACTGACATTGTTTTGAGTAGTAATTAGAAATTTGTACTTAATATATAATTTTAAAATAAAATTGGAATTATTTTGAGAAAATCTTATATATTTTAGGAGAAAAAAACAGGCCTTCAAAATAGGCTATTTTCCTGGGTCAAGTAAAATTTACTTCATAGGTGAAAAGAAATTATTTGGCTTTTAATTTCATTGTGCTATGTTACAAATTGATTCTGATATATAAAGCAAAACAAAAAATTGGATATCACCACTTATATTATTTTTAGGAAACATAATCAGAAATGGCTGTTGTATAAATGTAGGATTCTTTTTATCCTAACATTAAATCCTTACTTGTGATAAGATACTAACATTCATAGCTTTATTTTAACTTTAATATTCAATAAAAGTAATGATAGTTTAGTGATTAGATGCAAAGTGCATGTTGACTAAGTATTTAAATTAGCCCAGTATTTTAGAACATGTTTTAAGAGTCAAAAAATTCTAAAGCACCAAAGGATTTTGTGTGTGTGTGTGACTCTGTAAACTTATTGAGTAGTTAATAATGCTGACATTCATTTATATTGGGCAAGTGTGTGTTTGTGTGTGTGTGTGTGTGTATTTGAAATGATGAATAAGATTTGTTTTTTATTAGGGAAGGATCACAGGGGATATATTTAGATTAAGTTTAATAGTAGATGGTGCCCTTTGTTTCTGCAGTACTTTTATGCTAAACTTTTCTTTTGTGGAGATTATTTCAGTCATATTTAATAAGATGCATATGTCTGAATTAATATGATCAGCTGTAACTTCTAATGGCAGTTTTTTTACCTCTATATTACTATACAGTTTTTTCTGGAATTACCACTTTTGAAGGTAATTTACCTTTTACCACATTTTTTCTGTTGATTTTGAATTCTTTTTCAGGAGACAATGGATATAGTTCTAAATAATGTATGAAATAAGTTCTACTTGTAGATCTTTTCCTTAACTTCCATTACTAAGAGGAGAGTAAGAGGAATTTTAGATAGGCATAGAGGAATAAAATGGCCAAAGAAAGAACATGTGTAGAAAAGCTTCAACTTGCATAGCTAAAATAGCGAACCAAGTGGAGGTGCCAAGCAGGAAGATTACAACCAAAGATGATCCTTTCTGCGGCAAAAGGCAAAGTGGCCACAAGTCACTGTTCTACACGTTGAAACTAGAGAAGAGTTTTTCAGAACAGGAGTCTGAACACAGCCTTCAGTCATGGTGGCCTTCTTTCAATGCCTCATACTCTCACTCCTGTCTCCAAGCTGCTGAGTCCTTGCTGTTTTCAGGGTCTAATACTCTTTCCTCCCTCTTTAGCTAGTTAACTCCCAGTCATCTCTAGACCTCAGTTCTTGCCACACTTCTCCCAGAAAACTTACCCCTGATCTCTCTGACATGGTCAAATCACCGTATTATGGGCTCTTGGAGCACCATGCCAGGTACCTTTACTTTCCTTCAATTACTTTTTGGGTTGTTTGTGTGATTACTTAACGTGATTCTCTCTCAATAAACTATTACCTCAGTGAAAGCAGGGGCCATGTCCATTTCTGCTCATTTTTCTTCTTTACTCCCTAGAATAATGCCTGGCTCAAAAATAGGCGTTCAACAAATATTTGTTCAATTAATAAATAAAAGTTGGTATCAGGAATTAGAAAAGCAGTGAGATGAGCATCCTGATACTAGGGACAGGAAGGGAGGCATTCCTTAGGAAAATCGTGTAGAAGTCTGTGTTGTAGAAGAATAAAGAACAGGCAGTTATTGACTTTGGAACCTAGTTTAAATCTAAAAATATCAGGAGCATTAGGGAAGCCTGGGACTGAGATAAGCCAAGATTAGATGTGTCCTCAGAAGTAAAGTTGGATCAACAAGTTTTGCCCTTTACAATGGCAAGTCTCCAGCATTGTTCTCATTACCACTTCCTCTTACCTCCCCCACCTGGAAGACTGTCTCCTCTTGCCCGTGGGCAAGTCCTCCTTGGAGAAGATAGTTTCTCCTGGCACCTTGGCAAAGATGACTGACTAATTCTTCATGACACTAATTACTTTAAAATTCATCTAGGTGTCATTTAGATACAAAATTCTTTTTTCCCTTGATATTTCTAGTGTACGGTTTTCAGCATGTCCTCACTCAATATTGCTTAGATATTAAATGAAAATATTTAAAAAGATAGCCGTATTAAGTCCCATCATGATTAGGTAATTTTTTCATGGTGAATTAGGATTGAGTGAGACATCATACTGATGACTTCTATGTAGAATATACTAAATTGAGCAAATCGTTGCCACTAGTGGTTTCTTTGTATTCAATAGAAAAGAAAATTTTATATCTATTAGTGAAGTTTGATTACACATAGATGGACATAGCATTCGTAATCAGATGTAAAATAGTAACTTAAAGCTGTGGCTTTCACATACCCATATGCCTCCCAAAATGCTTAGGTCTAATTAAAATTTGAAAGGAGCGAATTTAGGCTATTTAAGGTTAATCTGTTGGTTAATTTGTACTTCTTATTATAGTAAAATATAGATAACATAAAATTTGCCGTTTTAACCATTGCATTTTTAAGTGTAAAATGCACATATCATCAAACATACTATCTTAACCATCTTTAAGTGTACAGTTCGCTGGCATTAAGTACATTCACATTTTTGTGCTACTGACCTCAGCATCTATTCACAGAATTATTTTCATCTTGCAAAACTGAAACTCTTTACTCATTAAACAACAATCCCTATTATCCCTCCCCTCAGCCTCTGGCAGCCCCATTCTACTTTCTGTCTCTGAATTTAACAACTGCATGACGACTGCATGCCTCATATAAGCGGAATCATACAGTATCTGTCCTTTTGTGAATAGCTTATTTCACTTAGCATAATGTCTTCAGGGTTGATCCATGCAGTACCATGTATCAGCACTTTCTTTTTAAGGCTGAATAAAAATGTATACACATTTTAAAACGTGTATACAACATTTAAAAAATATTTTTAATTTTTATGGGTACATAGGTGTGTATATATGGGGTACATGAGATGTTTTGATACAGGCATGCAATGTGAAATGATCACATCATGGAGAATGGGGTATCCATCCTCTCCAGCATTTATCCTTTGTGTTACAAACAATATAGCTATATTATTTTAGTTATATTAAAATGTACAATTAAATTATTCGCTATAGTCACTTGACCGAGTGACTCTACTATTTGCTGTCAAATAGTAGAACTTATTCATTCTTTCTAAATATATTTTTGTAAGTATTAACCTTCTCCACCTTCCCCTCACCTCCCCCCACCGCTACCCTTCCCACCCTTTGGTAACCATCCTTCTACTCTGTTTAATTTTTAGATCCCACAAATAAGTGAGAACATTTGATGTTTGTCTTTCTGTGCCTAGCTTATTTCACTTGACATAATGATCTCTAGTTCCAACCATGTTGTTGCAAATGACAGGATATCATTCTTTTTTATGGCTGAATATTACTCCATTATGTATAAGTACCACATTTTCTTTATTCACTTGTTGATGGACACAAGTTGCTTCAAAAATCTTGGCTATTGTGAACAGAACTGCAACAAACTGCAGAACTGCAACAAATCCCTATCAAAATACCAATGACATTTTTCACAGAAATAGAAGAAAAAACCATCCTAAAATTTATATGGAACCACAAAAGACCCAGAATAGCCACTGGGTCTTCTGGGACCCAGTGCAGATATCTCATTGATATCCTGATTTCCTTTCTTTGGAGTGTATACCCAGCAGTAGGATTGCTGGATCATGTGGTAGCTCTATTTTTAGTTTTTTGAGGAACCACTAAACTATTCTCCATAGTGGTTGTACTAATTTACATTCCCACCAACAGCATGCAAGGGTTCCCTTTTCTCCACATCCTTACCAGGATTTGTTACTGCTTGTCTTTTGGATATAAGCCGTTTTAACTGGGGTGAGATGCTATCTCATTGTAGTTTTTCTTTGCATTTCTGTGATGATCAGTGACGCTGAATACCTTTTCATATACCTTATGCCATTTGTATGTCTTTTGAGAACTGCCTATTCAAATCTTTTGCCCATTTTCAACCAGATAATTAGATTTTTTTTTTTTCCTATGGAGTTGTTTGAGCTCCTTACATATTCTGGTTATTAATCCCTTGTCAAGTGGGTAGCTTGCAAATATTTTCTCCCATTTTGTGGGTTGTCTCTTCACTTTGTTGACTGTTTCCTTTGCTGTGCAGAAGCTTTTTAAGTTATGTGACCCCATTTGTTCATTTTTGCTTTGGTTGCCTGTGATTGTGGGGTATTACTCAAGAAATCTTTGCCAAGACCAATGTCCTGGAGAGCTTCAGCGATGTTTTCTGGTAGTAGTTTCATAGTTTGAGGTCTTAGATTTAAGTCTTTAATCAATTTTGAATTTTGTATATAGCAGGAGATACGGATCTAGTTTCATTCTTCTGCCCATGGATATCCAGTTTTCCCAGAACCATTTATTAAAGAGATCAGCCTTCTCCAGTGTATGTCCTTGGCACTTTTGTCGAAAATGAGTACACTGTGGGTGTGTGGATTTGTTTCTGTGTTCTCTATTCTGTTCCACTCTTCTCTGTGTCTGTTTTTATGCCAGTACCATGCTGTCTTGTTTACTATACCTCAGTAGTATAATTTGAAGTCAGGTGTGTGATTCCTCCAGTTGTGTTCTTTTTGCTTAGGATAGCTTTGGCTATTCTGAGTCTTTTGTGATTCCATATAAGTTTTAGGATGGTCTTTTTTCTATTTCTGTGAAGAATGTCATTGGTATTTTGATAGGGATTGCACTGAATCTGTAGATTGCTTTGAGTAATATGGACATTTTAAAAAATATTCATTCTTCCAATCCATGAACATGAAATATCTTTCCATTTTTTTGGTGGTCTCTTCCATTTCTTGCATCAGTGTTGTATACTTTTCATTGTAGAGATCTTTCACTTCTTTGGTTAAGTTGATTCCTAGGTGTTTAACTTTATGTGGGGCTATTATAAATTAAATTACTTTATTTTCTCTTTCAGGTTGTTGACTGTTGGCATGTAGAAATGCTACTGATTTTTGTGTGTTAATATTGTATCCTGCAACTTTACTGAATTTATCACTTCTAATAGTTTTTTTGTGGATTCTTTAGGTTTTTCTAAATATAAGATCATCTCGTCAGCAAATAAGAATAATTTGACTTCTCATTGTTCAATTCCCACCTATGAGTGAGAACATATGGTGTTTGGTTTTTTGTCCTTGCGATAGTTTGCTGAGAATGATGGTTTCCTGACACAGGAAGGGGAACATCACACACTAGGGCCTGTTGTGGGGTGGGGGGAGGGGGGAGGGATAGCATTAGGAGATATACCTAATGTAAATGATGAGTTAATGGGTGCAGCACACCAACATGGCACATGTATACACATGTAACAAACATGCACGTTGTGCACATGTACCCTAGAACTTATTTTTTATATATATATATATATATGAAGAATAATTTGACTTCTTCCTTTCCAATTTGGATGCCATTTATTTATTTCTCTTGCCTGGCTGCTCTAGCTAGGACTTCCAGTACTATGTTGAATAACAGTGGTGGCAGTGGGCATCTTTGTCGTGTTCCAGATCTTGAAGGAAAGGCTTTCAGTTTTTCCCTGTTCAGTATGATACTAGCTGTGGGACTGCCATATATGGCTTTTATTATGTTAAGGTATGTTCCTTCTATACTCAGCTTTTTGAGGGTTTTTATCATGAAAGGATGTTGAATTTTATCAAATGCTTTTTCAGCATCAAATGAAATGATCAGATGGTTTTTGTTCGTTATTCTGTAGATATGATGTACCACATTGATTGATTTGCATATGTTGAACAATTCTTGCATCCCAGGGTTAAATACTTGGTCATGATGAATGATTGTTTTAAAGTATTTCATATTACTGTATTCAGTTGCTAGTATTTTGTTGAGGTTTTTTGCATCAATATTCATCAGATATATTGGCCTGTAGTTTTCTTTTTTCAATGTGTCTTTGGTTTTGGTATCAGGGTAATACTTGCCTCATGAAATGAGTTTGGCAGTATTCTCTTCTATTTTTCAGAATAGTTTAGGTCAGATTGGTATTAGTTCTCCTTTAAATATTTGGTAGAATTCACCTGTGAAGCCATCAGCTCCCAGGCTTTTCTTTACTGTGAGACTTTTTATTACGGCTTCAATCTCCTTACTTGTTATTGGCCTATTCAAGTTTTAGATTTCTTTATAGTTCAATCTTGGTAGGTTGTTTTTGTCTAGAAATTTGCTCATTTCTTCACGATTTTCCAGTTTATCGGCATGTAGTTTCTCATAGTAGCCACTAATGATCCTTTGAATTTCTGCAGTATCAAGTGTAATGTGTCCGTTTTTACCTCTGATTTTATTTATTTATTTGGGTCTTCTTTCTTATTTTCTTAGTCTAGCCAAAGGTTTGTCAATTTTGTTTAACTTTTCAAAATGCCAATTTTTTGTTTTATTGCTGTTTTGTGTTGCTTCATTTCAGTTTCATTTGTTTACGGTCTTATCTTTATTATCTCTTCTAGTATTTTGGGTTTGGTTTGTTCTCTTTTCTAGCTCTTTAAGATGCATTGTTAGGTTGTTTCTTTGAAGTTTTTCTTCTTTTTTGATGTAAGCACATATAACTATAAATTTCCCTCTTAGTACTGCTTTTGCTATATCCCATAGGTTTTTGTATGTTGTGTTTTCATTATCATTTGTTTCAAGAAAGTTTTCAATTTCCTTCCTAATTTCTTCATTGATCCACTTGTCATTTGGAAATGTATTGTTCAATTTTCATGTATTTGTATAGTTTCCAAAATTCCTCTTGTCATCAATTTCTAGTTTTATTCGGTTTCCATTGGCTTGGAATATCTTTTCCATTCCTTTATTTTCAGTCTATGTGTGTCTTTATAGGTGAAGTGTGTTTCTTATAGGCAACAGATCACTGTGTTTTGTTTTGTTTTTAAATTTATGCAGCCACTCTATGACTTTTTAATTGGAGAGTTTAGTCCATTTATATTCAGTGTTACTGTTGATAAGTAAAGACTTCCTCCTGCCATTTTGTTATTTGTTTTCTGGTTGTTTTGTGGTCTCTTCCTTCTTTCTTTCTTTCTGTTCTATCTTCCTTTTAGTGAAAGTGATTTTCTCTGTTGAAATGATTTAGTTTCTTGGTTTGAGGTTCCCATGAGCCTTGCAAATACTATCTTAATAACCATTATTTTAAGCTGATAAGAACTTAACACTGTTTGCACTAACAAACAAACAAGCAAAAAGAAAAGTAATAAAAACTCTACGCCTCAAATTCATACTCCCACTATTTAACTTTTTGTTGTTTCTATTTAGATCTTATTGTACTATGTCTTGAAAAGCTGTTGTAGTTATTATTTTTGATTGGTTCATTGTTTAATCTTTCTGCTTAGGATAAAAGGAGTTTGCACACCACAATTACAGTGTTGTTATACTATTCTGTGTTTTTTTGTGTGGTTACTATTGCCAGTAAGTTTTTTACCTTTAGATGACTAGTTATTGCTCATAAATGTCCTTTTCTTTCTGATTGAAGTACTTCCTTTAGCATTTCTTGCAGGACAGGTCTCATGTTGAGGAAATTCCACAGCTTTTGTTCGGGAAAGTCTTTATTTCTCCCTCATGTTTGAAGAATATTTTTGCTGTTTATACTCTTCTAGGGTAAAAGTTTTTTCCTTCATCACTTTAAATATGTCATGCCACTCTTTGCTGGCCTATAAGTTTTCCACTGAAAACTCTGTCATCAGAGGTATTGGAGCTCCATTGTATGTTGTTTGTTTGTGTTCTCTTGTTGCTTTGAGGATCCTTTATCCTTGACTTTTGGACTTGAGGTAGTCAAGGCACTTAATAATCACTGTTAAAAGACTCTGATGCATTTTCAGTATGACAATTGCATTTTTCGGCTCCAGTATTTCTGCTTGATTCTTTTAAATTATTTCAATCTCTTTGTTAAATTTATCTGATATCGTCTTTGGGTTAAATCTGCTTGGTGTTCTATAACCTTCTTGTACTTAGGTATTGATGTATTTCTCTAGGTTTGGGAAGTTCTCTGTTATTATTCCTTTCAATAAACCTTCTAACCCTGACTTTTTCCTCTACCTCCTGATTAAGGGCAATAACTCTTATATATTCCCTTTTGAGGTGCCTGTAGGCATGGTTAATTGTTTTTTATTCTTTTTTTAATCTCTTCTGACTGTGTATTTTCAAATAGCCAGTCTTCAAGCTCACGAATTCTTTCTTCTGCCTGACCAAATCTGCTGTTAGAAGACTCTGATGCATTTTTCAGTATGACAATTGCATTTTTCAGCTCCAGTATTTCTGCTTGATTCTTTTAAATTATTTCAATCTCTTTGTTAAATTTATCTGATAGAATTCTGAATTTATTCTCTGTGTTATCTTGAAATTTCTTTTAAGTTTCCTCAAAAGAGCTATTTTGAATTCTCTACCTGAAATGTCACATATCTTTTGTTTTTCCAGGATTGGTACTTGGTGCCTTATTTCGTTCATTTGATGAGGTTATGTTTTCCCAAATTGTCCTAATACTTGTAGATGTTTATCTGTTGCTGGGCATTGACAAGTTAGGAATTTATTATAGTTTTTGCAGCCAAGACTTGTTTGTACCCATCCTTCTTGGGAAGGCATTCCAGATATTCGAAAGGACTTAGGTATTATGATCTAAGCTGTATCTGCCTCAGGGAGCACACCAAGCCCAGTGATGCTGTGCTTCTTACAGACTCATAGAGGCCTCCTTGATGATCTTGGACAAGATCTGGGATAATTCTCTGGATTACCTGGCAGAGACTTTTGTTCTCTTCCCTTACTGTCTCCCAAATAAACAGTCTCTCAGTCTGTTGTGAGCCACCTGGAGCTGTGGGTGGAGTGAGACAAGCACCGTTGTGGCCACCACCACCGTGACTGTGCTGGGTCATACCTGAAGCCAACACAGCACTACATCTTGCTCAAGTCTTGCTTTAACCCCTCCCTGGCTACTGCCTATGTTCTCTCAAGACCCTGAGGCTCTACAGTCAGCAAATGCCAAAGCCAATGGGCTTTTGTTCTTCCCTTCGGGGCAGCAATTTCCCCCATGCCCTGGGTGGGTCCAGAGGTGCTGTCTGGGAGCCAGGGACTAGCATTTAAAACCTTAGAAGTGCACCTGGTGTTCTGTTGTACCGCGGCTGATCTGACACTCAAACCACAAGATGTAGTTCTTCCCACTCTTCTCTCCCCTTTCCAAAGGCAGAGGAGCCCCACCCCATGGCCACCATCACCACAAAACCACGGTAAGTACTGCCAGACTACCACTGCTCTTTCCTTAAGGCCCGAGGTCTCTTCAATCAGCTTGTAGCGAATGCTGCCTGGCCTGGGCCTCACCCTTCAAGGACGGTGGGCTCCCCTCTGGCCCAGGGCAGGTCCAGAAATGCCATCCATCCAAGAGCCAAGTCCTAGAATTGTGGACCCCAAGAGCCTGCTTTGTTCTCTAGTCCCCTATGCATGAGCTGGTACCTAAGGTACAAGACAAAGTCCCCTTTCTTTTTCCCTCTGCTTTTTTGAAGCAGAAGGAACTGTGCCCCGTGGTCAACCACAGCTCCAAATGTGCTGGGTCTCACCTGAAGCCAACAAGTCTCACAGTCTCACACAGGGCCCTTGATTTAGTACTTGGGTATCATTGCTGCTTATTCAGGGCCCAAGGGCTCTTCAGTTAGCTGGTGATGAATGGTGCCAGGATGGGGTCATTCCCTTCTGGACCAGGGTATGTCTAGGAATGTCATCCAGGAGCTTGGGCCTGGAAAGGTGCCCTCATGACTCTGACCAGTGCCCTATCCTGCTGTGGCTAAGCTAGTATCCAAGATGCAAGATAAAGTTTTCCCTGTTTTCTCCTCAAGCGGAAGGAAGGAGTCTCTTTTGGAGCCATGAGCTATAAAGCCTGGGGTTAGGGAAGGGATAATACCACTCTCTTGACCACCCTGGCTGGTGTTTTAGTATGTTGTGTGTCACCCCTATCCACTGTCTCTGGGCCCTGTTCAGCATTAGGACTCTCCTAGGATTTGCAGTCCTTGTGGCCTAGACTGTGTTTCAAGTTTATTTATTTAAATCCTCATAGCACTTTAGCCCATGGTGGCAAGGTTTGTGGGAACTCAGGTTCCAACTGCCAGGATTGACGATTCCCCCCTGGCTAGGGCTGGTTTAATGCTCCCTCTGTGGGTGGGCATCAGCTGAGTTTGGTCTTGTTTTCCTTTCTGCTCTATCAGGACAGCAGTAAGTTCAATGCCTCACAAATTGCTGTGCTCTCCCTCCAGCACAAAGAAACACTCTAGTCACCACGCTACCACTGCCTGGGCTTAAGGAAGGTGTGGCATCACTGATTTAAGACTTTTTTTTTTTTTTTTTTTTTTTTTTTTAGGTTTTCAGTGCCTTTTTCAGTGATGCAAAGTTAAAACCGGGTACTGTGAGTGCTCACCTGATTTTTGGTTCCTATGAGGGTGCTTTTTTGTGTAGATAATTATTAAATTGGTGTCCTTGCTGGGGGCTAGGGAAGGCAATTGGTGGAGCCTTCTGTTCTACCATCTTGCTCCACCTCCTCCAACATTTTCTTTATCTACTTATACATCAGTGAACACTTGGGTTGCTTCCACCTCTCGCCTATTGTGAATAATGCTTTTATGAACATAGGTGTACAACTATCTCTTCAAATATCTGCTTTCATTTTGTTTGGGTATATAGCCTGAAGTGGAATTGCTGAATTCTATGGTAATCTTTTTTTTTATTTTATATTTATTTTTTTCTTTGTTTTTTGGAGAGTAGTTTTATTAGCTGGGGATATAGTGGGATCATCACTAGAAGGGCAGGGTATTCCACTGGTTACCACGTGCAACTGTCTGGGGAGCATGATAAAATTCAGTCCAGGGTTCTGTGCTGGGGAGCAGGGCCTTGAAAAGAAGGCAAATTGTCCAGGGAAGTAGTAGCTGTGAGGGTCATGGCTGCCCTGCTCCACTCTACTGCACTGGATCTCCTGGTGCTTTTCAGGCTCCTGTCAATCCTGCATCTGTATGGGGCAATGGACCATCTGGCCCAAAACTTTATCCTCAAATTTGATGTAGGCCAGGCATTTCTGCTTCTTTCCACTGGACTTGACTTTGCACTCCAGATTCTTCTTGCAGAAACTTGTGTACTGGAGCTTAAATTCTAGCCTCACAAAGGACCCTGCTGGGGAGAGTGTATCCATAGCACTGCTCATATTGGTCTCCCTGAAGGCTCACTGCATAAGTGGATGCTTATGGAATTTCCCCAGGGTACCTGCAGGCCCTGCTGCTAGGCCCTTAGGAGCTCAGCCCTGCCTAATCCCATGGTGCCCAGCTATAGGGCCAGCAGGATCAGCAGCTACTGCATGGGTTTCCCTCAGTCACCCTGGACCTTCTTTCCTGTGCCTTCAAGAAATTTCCTAACCTTCACCGTGGCTAAATCTTGGCCTCAGCTGTCAATCTCTTCCTGGTCTTCTCCCCCCGCACATCCCTGCCCCGATGCTCTTTCCTACTGTGGGGGCCTATTTTCACTTATGTACTTATTTTCTCCCTGGAATTATAAACCCTGTTGATAGATTGTAATGTCCTTAAAGTCAGCAAAGATAAACATGTTTCTATCTTCATGATAACCAGTTATTATTTGGTCTGCAATACAATGTAATATTTTTTAAATGTATTTTCAGCCTTGCTGTAAGAAAACAGTCCAATGGGAACTTATAGTTGTATTTATCAAAAGAGTTTATTGAAGGTGTTGTTTATTACATTACACAAGGATTTCTTCCCACAAGAAATCCTTTTTGCTGACTTTAGTGTCAAAAATGGATGGGCATGTTTGAGGTGATGGATATTCCAATTACCCTGTTTTTATCATTATACTTTGTATAATGTATCAGAATACCACATGTATCTCATAAGTATATACAGTTATTATGTATCAGTTTAATAAAAGACTGGATGGGCTTCTCCGAGAAACTGGCTTGCTGTTATCTAATGAATGTTTTAAACTATTGGTGTTTTTCATTTGTGTGAATTTTTTATATTTTCATTATTCTGGCTCCCACTTTATGACTAACCATATTTTCCTCATCTACTTTCAATTTGTATTGCCCTTCTGAATTGTGTATGTGTAAACAATATACTTAAATGCCTTTTGATGCAAAGCATAATTTAAATAAATATATATTAAACAAAGACCTTAAAGTTTTAATGGAAAATAGAAAAACATTTTTGGTATAATGACTTTTGGTATGGTACAGTCTAGAGGTTTGGAAACCATGCTTTCCGTTCCTCCCTCACTCCTAATTCTGCATAGTCTTTAAGAGCATGGATTTAGAGTCAAATGGACTTGGGTTTAGACCTTGCCTTACCATTTATAAGCTGTGGGATCCCAGGCATGGTCCCTAAATTTAAATTTTCTTATCTGTAAAATCAAGATAATGATATACAGTTCATAAATAATAGAAGGTATTACTATTATTCAGCATCAATTCTTCTATATAGAATTGATATAAAACTATTCAAAGTGTAGCCTTTTTCAAAATAAGTTAGGACAGAGTAAATGAGAACAGTCCCAGAAGAAAATTATCCTTCCTTTTAAAATTTTATTTGGTTTTCTTGAGAATCCTTGTGAAAACAAATCATATACTACTTGTTATAGAGCGACTACTTGCTTGTAGGAGGATGACTGTTAAGGATGCCTTTGAAGAACATAAAGAACAGGGGTTTCTCAGGTCAACATGTATTATATTGGTTTCAGTGGTATCAAAAACTATTTGCAATGTTTCCCCTTTCATTCATTCAAATGCAACTTCAGATTGAATGCCATCTGGGTACTTTACACAGTATTGAATTCATCAAGAGTATGCTAGCATGGACTTTAGTCCTTGGTAGTTTTAATTTTTTTTCTGATAGGTCTAGAAGAGTGTGATTTCATTAGCCACTGTTGTATGTTATTCTTCTTTTTCATTTTAATAACTGTATGTTTCTATCTCCATTTACCCATTTATTTTTGCAAGGGTATGAATCCACTTTATTGTTGAGATGTGTTTTTTCAGTCTTGAGATGGTCTGATATAGTCAAATTAGGTTAGATTTTGGATCCTCTGGGACCAGGTTTTAATTATTGGTTTGCTTGCCACTTACTTACTGTGTACACTTAGAGAATTACCTAATCTCACTGAGCTTTAGTTTCTTCACTTCTGAAATTGGTATAACAGCAGTCTCTTTGACATGACTTGGCATCTCTCTGTTTACTTCCCATCCTCACCATTATCCTATAATCTTCTAAAGGAATATTCTACATGCAAGGCCTTCACTTTCTCATTTCCCAGTCATTGCTCAATCCCGTAGTCTGTCTGGCTTCTCTTTGCATTATTCTAATACTGTTCTGGCTAAAATCATTGATTATCTCTTAATTCTCAGAGTGCTTTAGTCCTTATCTTACTAGAATGCTGTGCTGCATTTAACACTTGTCTGTCATGCCTTCCTTATTATTACCTTGTCCTCTCTGATCCGTTTTTGTTTTCATTCTTAGATGCCCCTTTGTCTGGCCAACCCTCAAGTTGTATGGACCACTATACCTTTCACCCTATACAGTTGAGGGAGATTGGTTCCAGGAACCCCCATTGATACCAAACTCTGCAAATGCTCATGTCCCTTATATAAAATAGTATGGTATTTGGATATAACCTATGAAATCCTCTTGTATACTTTTAAGTCATCTCTAGGTTACAAATAATACCTAATGCAAGTACTGCATCCCTTGAGGTCTGTGTCTTATTTACCCTTTTATCTCCAGCGTTCACAGCAGTGTCTGACAAATAATTCCTTCATTTTTCCCCTTGTTCCTGACTTTAGAGTCTTCCTTTTAAAATATAAATCCTGTTTAGCTCTGTGACACTGTAATTAGTACCAAATCCATTTAGGTATTCAGCACATATTTGTAGTAGTATCAATTTACATGTTTATTTTATTTACAAATATCTCAGTGAACTCTCACACAGATCCATAATGTTGTCTTAGTTATTAGGCAGGGAGTCCCTCATCTTACTCACAGGCTATAAATCTACCTGCATCTACACCCATCTTCTCCTCCTTCCCTCCTTTTTCAATAGAGATATACAGTTCTTATCCACATTTAAATATCTTCAAGTCTCTAACATCTTTAAGAAAGAAAAACAAACTCTCTCTCTCAATCCCATATTCTCTAGATATCCTCTTATTTTTCTCTTCTCTTACGTAGCCTGACTGTTTTGAAGACTCCTCAACTCATTTGGTGCTGGCTTATTACCATCACTGTGAAAACAACTCTCAGGAATGTCACTAGTGACTTTCACATTGCTATATCCAGTGAGAACATTTCAGCCCTCATCAGTATACACATACTAATGGAGAATGAAAGAAAAAGAAGATTGTATAGGGAGGCTACAAAGTAATTCTAGTTACTTTAAGGAAGTTTGAGACTGTAGTAAAGACATCTGTGGCCTTATACTAGACCCTGTCAGGAATCACACTGCTTTTAGGACTGACTCGTTTTCTTTCTCAATGGCTACATAATCTCCCTGTTTGGAAACTTGACTTCCTTTTGCACATCTTTTCTAATTTCATCTCTGTTTTTTCTATTCTCTTATAATTTCTGCTCCTCCATAACTTCAGCTGGAATGTAGCCCCTTATAGCCTCTGGTCTCCCTCCTTGACATAATGAGGACCTCTTAGTTTCAGCTAATTGCCTTATTTTCTTGGTATTCTTTACTTAAATTTCTAGAGCGTTAGTTTTATTAGTCCAGTTCATCATTTGTATCAGGCCACTTCACAGGTGATTGAAACTGACTTAATCTATAGCCTAGCCAATCACTTATGAATTGCCCTGGGTAATCCTGATTTCTACTTTTAGATTTGAGTAAAATCCAAATGATAATGGATTAAGGAGTGCATCACAGGTGAGGAAATAAGAGTAAGGGCTTGAATCCAAAGAGGGAAACAGACTAGTGGGGAGCACACATGATCAACGAAATCAAAGAAAGGATTTTGTGTTTTGTTTTAAGACGGCAGAGATTTGAACATAGAATGAGTCAATAGGCAATAGTTGAAACAAAGAGAGAATTTAATTTTTTAGTTATTGAAGTCGTGTTAAGGTGGCAGAATATGGGACTACAGAGTACGGAAAGATAGATTAGCTTTAAATAGGAAGGATACCTCTTCCTATGAAGTGGGGTTTAAGTAAGAAAGTAAGAATGTGATGCAGATAAATTTGAAAATAGGGGAACTTGCCTGTTGGCATACTTTATGAAATAGTCAGCAAGGAGAACTGCACAGAAGAAAGGTAAAGATTTCCAGTACGTGCTGAGGAAAATTCAACTAGGTACCTAACAACTATGTGTATGATGAAGTGATTTTCTTTTTCACTGTAGCCCATAGGTGGGTTAAGAAAGGGCGAAGGATTTGGCTAGTTCAGAGTTAAAATGGACTTAATTTGTGACATGGTAGCACTAATGCTTGCTTCTAACCCACCCTTCACATTTATTTGGTTTGACCATGTTTTCATTCTGGTCTTTCATACTTTTATTTTGTAGGTCTTGATGACTGTCTGCAGCAGTATATTAAGAACTTCGAGAGGGAGAAGATCAGTGGGGACCAGCTGCTGCGCATTACACATCAGGAGCTAGAAGATCTGGGGGTCAGCCGCATTGGCCATCAGGAACTGATCTTGGAAGCAGTTGACCTTCTGTGTGCATTGGTAAGGACATAAAACTGGTGAAGAGGGAAACTTCTCTTTTTCTTCTTTTGTTGCTTTTCCCTTTTTTCTTGTCTTCTTTTGATAATTGAAATGCAAATAGAAGAAAAAAACCCTGATTCTCAACCAACTGGACCTGATATTTTCTTCCTTCCTTAAATTTGTTATATTAGTGCCAAATAACAGTTCCCTGTTTGTAACATCTTTTATAACAGTAAGACTTGGGTATATCAGAACCTTAAGTCCAGATTGTATGTCTCATAAGCAGGGCTCTTCATAGATGAACCACTCATGTGCTAGGCTCTCACACTGCCAGTTGAGAAAGGAAGGAATATTGATTGACAGTGTTAACATACATACAGTCTAGACGTTTGAAGTTTGACCCATGAACAAGGCTCTGCTGACCTAAACCTACTTAAAAGCATGGCATCAGAAATAGATGTCTAGACCACTTCTAAGTTTGAACCATGTAGCTGTGGTGAATCCTTTCAGATGCTGAGCTTTAATCCCTGTACAGTTCTGGGTTTAAGCACCAGGTTTAAGTCATGTCATTTGGATACTTCATTATGTAATTGAGCTCTTCTGGAAGTTAACACGGAAAATAAACAGCAATTTTTTTTTTCTGTTTATTCAACAGTTCCTTAGTCGCAGTCCCCAAAGAGGTCAAATGTTAAACTTCCTTCTTACCCCTTCCTAATGTAGTGGATATACATCAACAAGTCAGAAGTACAGATGTATTTCAGTTTATGCAACAGATGCTTTCTGGGGAATGTAAAGCAAATTTCTGGGTAGTGAATTCTAATTTTCTTCTACATACCATTATGAAATCAGGAGGTGAGATTCCTTCTCAACAAGCTGAGTTGACTAGTCCAGGAAGTTGTGCTATTGGGACTGTATCTTTATCTCCTTCCCCTCTGTCCCCAACTGCTCTTTGAATTTCCCTTTACCCTGCTAAGTCTTGTCTCTCTGATCTTTACTGGCCTTTCTGCATTTTCCTTATGTCTACTGTATTCATTTCTTTTTCAACAATTACATATTCATGCTCAAAGAGTGCTATCACGGGGAATGCAAAGATGAAAAAGACACAGTCTGTACTCCTGAAATATATACAGTCCATTAAGAAAGACAATAGCCATTAGAAGACAACATAGATTTAAAGAAAATTCCAGGGGAGTGTAGAAGGAAATGAACACTTCTGAGGGATTCAGGAAGTGTAGGTAAGATATGCATTTGGTCTTGCAGGATGATTAGATGTTTGCCAGACAAAAAGTTGGAGAAAAGTTATCTAGGCGGAAGAAATATCATTGTGAAAGAATATGGAATATTCAGAGAAAATTGAGAATTTTCATTTAGCTTGTGCAGAATGGGAGGTGATGGGAAAAAAGGTAACTTAACACCTTGTATTACAATTCTTTGCTTAGGTTCTTTTATCCTTTAATTCATGTTGGGCTCCTCAAAGGAAGACACCTTTGTTTAGTTCATATTTTGTATTCAGCTTTCTGCCCAGTGCTTAGCTCAAAAAAGATGTTAAATTAATGTTATCTTACTGAATTAAACTCTCCGTCTTTCTTCAGAGAAGCATGATTTTTCTCTTACCTACACAGCCTTTGACTTTGAAGTTTCTGTTCCTCATATAAGGAAGACAGAAAAATTAGTAGATTCCTTTTGTTTCTTTAAGCTATACTGTATTTTCGTCTACCTTGTCTTGAAGTTATTCCTTATGTGAATAAATGTTTATGGCAGCTGATGAGAATGAAAGGTTTATTTAGCCACTTGTTTATTCATGCAATATATATTTATTAAGCATCAGATATATTGTTTGCATCGTGTTATTCTAGAAAGAAGTAAGCTTTTCATGATTTGGAGGTGTAATAATATTTCAAGCTATTAAGCTATAATTTAGTATGCTTCAATAGAGAGCAAAGAATATTAACTGAAAGAGTAAAAATGTAAATAAAAAATATATATAGCTTAATGTATGGTCCTTAATTTGTGTTCTGACAATACACTTTTTATTAGGAACTGTAAATAAATCATTTGTGACAGGATAAGAACAGTTTTCATTTCATTTTTCATGTACTTATAATTTCAGGCATTTTGCATGAAAGATTTGATGTTTGCAATTGCTGGGATTTGTTTCTTTGCAACATAATTGCTTGGTTCATTCATCTTAAAATAATTTGTTTTCCAAAAAAATTCATTAAAGCAAGCCTTTTAGGACTCACTCATATTTATAAAGCAGTGTATTATAAAGCTAAAAACCTGCTATACGATGCATTTAAATTAAGAGCTCTGAATAAAATGGCATTGACACTGTAAAATCTGTGGTGCCAATATTATTTCTAGTTAAGTGGTTAGTGAAAATTTGCCACTAGTGAGGATATAGCTAACATTATTTTTCTAAAATGTTAAATACATTTCTTTATTTCTTTCAAATGCTTTTGCATGCATATGATTGAAAGAGAAGGCTGATATGAACTTAGCATAAATTCATTAAGACTTAAATGGCTGTGTTGAATCAGTTCTAAGTCATTACTGGTTCTGGCACATGGTAATGGCCAAGTACATGAACGAATAAGTAACATATATGACAAACACAGCAGCTAAGTACATTTCATGTCTAAGTTTTTGTTTTCTTGAGGTAGTCCTTTTTATACTAATAGTAATACCAAGTTTTGCTATGCATATCCAGTAAAAAGCAAATCTGTGGTGAATAAACCTGCATTTGTAAAAAGTTGAGGCAGTGCCCTCCATACCCCTGGCCTAAAGCAAAAGGTGCTTGATTTACTCGTCAGTTCTTTAAATGGTAGGTAAGGGTGTGTGATTTACTGGTGACTTACCAAGTCAAAACAAACCATCCACTTACATGAAAGAAATAGCCAGAAGGTATCTGTATTGGTAGTAATTGAGAGTTGTAATGATAAAAATTAACCTGAGGCTGGGCATGGTGGCTTGCCTGTAATTCCAGCACTTTGTGAGCCTGAGGAGGGCAGATCACTTGAGCCTAGGAGTTCAAGACCAGCCTGGGCAATGTAGCAAGACCACATCTTTACAAAAAATTTAAAAATTAGCCAGGTGTGCTGGCATACACCTGTAGTACCAGGTACTCAGAAGGCTGAGGTGGAAGGATCGCTTGAGCCCAGGAAGTCCAGGCTGCAGTGAGCTGTGATAATGCCGCTGCACTCCAGCCTGGGTGACAGAACGAGACCCTGTATCAAAAAAATAAAATAAAATAACTTCTAAAAATTAAAAAGTTAACTTGAGAGATCAATTAAACTCTTTTGTTAAAATAGTATAGCACATAAATCTGGTTACATACAGATGAGCTTCTAATCTATTATACTCTTCTAAATTTTTAAAACATGTTTTTGGATTATCAGTGTAGTTATGTTCATTAACTAGAACAAGTTTTAAGAATTTCCTTCCCCATCCTCTGCTGCATATCTTTTAAAGATTCTTTTTGCCTCTGCATTTCTCTGTCCTCCACATTTTTCACCTCTATTCTGCATAATCTATTTTTAGAAGGTTTCCAAGTTAGAACTTCTGAGAGTATCCTTCCAGGTTTTGTCCTCATGATTATTATATTACCTAATTCTTGAGTCATATGAAAAATAATAATTTTAGTTTCTTAAATTTTAAAGACTGAAATATTTTTACTTTGCCTTTGGATTTTTATTTATAAGAAGATTAATATTATTTTACCTTTCCTAATAAATCATTTGAGATGCTAGTGTTATATAGAGAGAAACAATTTAAAATAATCTTTTATGGAGGCTAATGGCTACAGAGTGAAATATCAGTTACCAAGTTGATTGAGTAGGCTTCTCTCTAATAAATTGTTATAATTTGAACTTCTGTAAGAGATTACTATAATTTGTTGGCAAACAAATGTTTTCTTATTAAACTCATTTATACACAAAAATGAAAAATGCAATCATTTTTTACTTTAGAAAAATGCTTTAACACAGGGAAAACTTCTGAAAATACTTTACTTTTCAGTATTTTCATTTACAGTTACATTTACAGAAGAAGGATCATTTACAGTTAGTTTGTATAGTTATAAATTGTTCTTATCTAGTCATTAGAGAACATCTTTTATAAACATAAGAGGATTTCTTTCATACTTTAGTGACCGGCTGGACAAACTCTCCCACATTTCACAAATATTCCATTCTCAGATGCAATAGAATTTGAATAGAATGTTGTTTTAGTTGCCCAAGCCAAATCTTTTAACATAAGAGAAGAATATTACAGTTCAAATTAAGCAGTGAATATTTAACATATTTATACTATGTTATTTTAGAAAACAAATTTATAACTTTAGAAGAAAGTGTTCTTTTAATAAATATGTAAATTCTCAGCAAAAGACAGGCAGACTTTTATCACGATTAAATCTGTAGTGGTAACATACATAACTTGGTATTTAATGTTTAGGCATCAGAACCTTCCTCTCCCCTCATTTTGTCTCCACTAAATTTTCTCTTGTCTTAAATTGCCATAGGAAAAGAAGACACCTAAATGTTATATACAAAGTAGGTACCCAATGATTGTTGACTTAATAACATAGTTTAATTCATTGTATGACTTTCCTTTTTCACCCTTCATCTTCCACTTTGACTTAATTATTGTTACCATGTTTCTGAGAATAGGAGTAGAATATTGATGCTAAGGAATGTAGTAGACATATCCGCTCACAGATGGCCTGGTGACTTGTAGTTCCATTCTGAACTCTGTCTAGTCTAAGTACTGGGTTTTTAAGCAAACTGTTAAAAAAAGAAATCTTCCCATACCTCAGTTTCCCCAACTGTGAAAAGGTAAGTCAAACTTAGCCTCCCAGGCCCAAGCAAATTCTTACATTCTTTGGGTTTTGTCATTTTCAGTAAGGTGGTAATAATTTTAACTTTACACACAACAGTAATGTGCTTGCTGCTAAGTGTTTTAATCAAGGTTATCCTTGGATAATAATAACCAGCCTTTTTAAGGGATGTTTTACAACACACAATTAGCTGCTTTACATTTTAATTGTAACTTATGAAAACTTTCCCCAAAGTTTGAAGGGATCCTACAATCTTTTTCTATTTGAAGATAGTAAAAAGGCTTATTACACTTATTCATATAACCCCTTTCTGCAATAAGGTATAATAGATAAGATATTTAGGATGAATTAACAAATATTAGTTGAAATGTGAGAACAAAGAAAAGAAGAAAACAAATACACTTACCAAAAAGTCACTGTGATTGTTTTTGGTGTGCTCCATATTTAGTTGTGAGCTAATACAGCCAGGACAAAAACAAAAATAATTTTAGTTTCATAATTTGTATTACAAAAAGGAGAAAGTGTATTAGTTCCCCTGAGGAAGCAGAGTTTTTCCTGATACCATATTATAAAAGAAGCTTCTTATGCATCATTATGTAGAGTACGTATTTTTTATCTGATTTATTTACCTGATTTATTTCTTACTTTTTCATTTTATTATTGTTGGTTGTGTTTATTTTCCTAACTTTGGGGAAGCAGAATTATTCCTAGTACCTACATTCCTGACCATGTGTATTGTTAATAGAATATCTACTCAAAAATAATTGCTGATAATAATTAATTTCACAAGTAAATAAACTTAGGTTTTGGTTTTAAAAAACAAATTTATTATTTCTTACAATCTTGCTATCTTGGGTAGCATAGTTCTAAGATACAATGCCCTTATCTTTCCATGTTCATATTAGTACTTAACACATTTTATTATAATTTCTTTATATGACATCTTCCCAAATAGTCACTTAACTGTGGGCTCTGCTAGGTCAGGAATCCTATCTTATTCATTTGTAACTCTAATGCTACCCCATTGCCTGTGCATAATAAAGTATTCAGTAAATATTTTCATGAATGAATAGAATTGACTTTAAGTATATTCTCTCTCTTTTTTTATAATTCAGAATTATGGCTTGGAAACAGAAAATCTAAAAACCCTTTCTCACAAGTTGAATGCATCTGCCAAAAATCTACAGAATTTTATAACAGGAAGGAGAAGGAGTGGCCATTATGATGGGAGGACCAGCCGAAAATTGCCAAACGACTTTCTGACCTCAGTTGTGGATCTGATTGGAGCAGCCAAGAGTCTGCTTGCCTGGTTGGACAGGTAAAGTCTTCCACATGTTTCATAAGTATCTTCTCCTCAGACACCAGTTTGAATATAACATTATTTTGCATTTTGTTGTGAAAGGATTGGACAGGCAGAGGACTACCAAGTAATAAATGTCTAATGATGATTTACCACAATATAGGGGTATTAAATAGATATTAGTCTTTTATAAAATTTGATGTCCAACTAAGTAGCCAATCAATAATTAGTCTGACAACTGTAAAATACCTTGCTGCTTTATAAGCAAAATCATTATTTGGCTGTCATAATAAAATTTATAAATTTTTGTTTATTATAATACTGCTTTGTGTCCTGATGTTCTTTATTCGTATTAATTGGTTGTACTTAAGGAAATGACCATTGGGATGCTATAAACAGTTTTAAATAGGTAATTAGACACTGACACCTTCATAGCATGCCTTGTATGTCTCCTTGGCCTCGCTTCATTCATTCTCTGTTATTAATTACATTGTACTATTTTGGATATCATAAACACACTTTTAGACTTTTTAAGGTTTAGGTGATTTTCATTTGTTTTGGAACACATAAAATAGTATAAAAGTCTTGTAATATGAAATGAAAAGTTTAAATTTAAATTATATACTGTATGTGGTTAAACATTATAATGATAAAACATATTACAACTGTTTATTAAAAAACTAAACAAGTTCTCTACTTTCAGTTTTGGAATTTTTGTTAAGGGGTATGTACTATGTTTAATGGCTTAATAATCAAATTTTAAAAATGCTCTTTGTCTTTCATAAGAAACTCTGATAATATGCATTACCAGAATTCTTTCTTGAATAAATGTCAGTAGGATATTCATGTGTTCCTACACAGACACACACACACACACACACACACACACACACACACACACACACACACACACACACACACACACACACACACACACACACACACCAGTATTACATTTTGGCATTTTAAAAACATGAGGCCTTATATTAAAAGTAAAGCTTTTGTATTTTTAAGGTGAAAATTGAGATAATTTTCCTTAATTTTATATTGTCTAATTTTATATATACTTATACATAATATAAAGTGATGATACTAAATCCAAATAGGAAACACTAAACTATATATTACTAGCTTTTTGATAATTAATTAATGGACTACATGTTTCTTTTGCATTATAACATTATTAAAATTTAATTTTCATAATTGTCTAAACCACATTATCAAGTGTTTAAATTAATTGAATTTTAAATATATACATTCCAAAAGTTATGAATGGTCAGTAAGTAAAATATGGCTTAGTCCTTAAGTACTATTAATATAATACATTTGTTTTGGTAGGCTTTACAGTAATCAGAAGGCTTAAAGAATACATCCTTGATTATAATTATATCTTCTTTTACTCTCATTTTCCCTATAATTATAAATTTGCTCAGCCTTGATATTAACATTTAGTAAATTCATTTATATATTTTTTACCCTAGTATTTGTTAGAAGGATAGATAAATTGTTAGAGTGAATAGAGAATGTTTTTACTTCTTGATGACAAATATGGCTATTTATAAAATCGCACATTTCCCACACTATAGTAGTCCTTGAGATTTTATTGTATCAATTTTTTATGGTGGTATTACTTTCATTATGTAATAAAATGCTTTTGGTAAGTGCCAAATCACCTACAAAACACATATGTGCATACACACCTACAAAAGCACATAAAAACACACACAGTGTGTCAGTGCAGATTTGCTTTAATTTGGGGAATTTAAAATGAACCCTGCAAATGAATACTGCCAAGCATTTGATCTTTAACTTTAGTTTATTCCTTCGATATACAATACTTTAGTTGAAGAATAAAAATTTTGTCAGTTAAATAGGATTAATTTGATGTTATAAGCACCTGTTTTCATTTTTAAACAGCTATAAGTTTTATGGCATTACAAAATTTTTATTACATTTTGGAGGAAACGTGTATCCACAGCAATATGTTTGGGGTTTATTACAGTTTTTATTTTATGTCACTTGAAAGGGGAGAAAGAAAAAGAATAGGTTAAAAAAATCTTTAATTTTATTCTAGATGCTGAACTAGATGCTTTATACATACGTATATATACTCTCAGCTCATTGAATTCTCACAAAGCAGATATCATTATCTCCATTTTACATATGAAATGTGAAATAACTTGCCTAAAGTTATTCATCTAGTATGAAAGTTATACGTTGAATCTATTTTTGTCTGACATTGAAGTCCTGTTATTTTTTCCTTCATGTTCCTTTGTCATGCTACACCTCATTTTGAATGCTGACTAATTCTTGAGGATTTTGAGGAAGGGATGTGGCATATAAACCTTTATTTACATTTTGCTATTTCTCTTCAAAAGCTAAATCAAGACTACCACTTTTCTGTTTTGGGCCTCAGTATCTGAAATTGCTATATAGAACTTCATTTATAGAAAATGTTTATTTCACTGTTTATGGTAAAAGTTTACTATTTTCTCTCATTTTTAACATTAATATTTAATTCTAATTGTTTCTAAAATGCCTTTCAAGATTATTCTATTTTAAAGGGATCAATGAAATATTTTTTGATACCATTGCAAAACCTTTAAATGTTTAAGGCATAATAGTGTGCTAGGAAAATAATATTTATGACTCACAAAAACTCCAATTTCAATGGAGCTTCCATTTAAATGAGATACACATTCAAAGACCAGCTCCTTACATTTCTTAAATAAGATAAAATCTAAGGTTAACACAATTCCATTTTTCTCCTAATTAAAATATTGAATTGAGTGAAACACCAGACTTTCCCAGAAGAATACTCTCAGAGGCGAATCACAGTTGGTAGCTTTACTGTTTATTTTCAATGCATGGTTTACTTGTCTGTTTTTAACCTACATCCTACTGTTTTTGACACCTCATATTTCTTGCAGTTTTCTGTGGCTTTGCCAAATCGATCTATACTCAGAAGTTTACAGATCACTACAAGTGTTATGTTGTATAGTAACGTTAGTAAAAATGTTCAAAATTATTATTAAACAAAGTTTATTTTGCCTTTCATAGTAAAAGTTTTTTTCCTTCATTTTTACCAGTAATATCCAATTCTGATAGTTTATAAAATACCTTTTTAAGGCCATCCTGTTTTGATGGGATCAATGAGATCTCTTGATATCATTGAAAACCTTTTACATATTTAAGCCATAAGAGTTTAAGGTACTAGGGAATTTTTGCTAAGATTTCTCTGAAATTTGTTGTCTTGTGTAAGAAAATTGTTAAACTAATTTCTTCTTCCATGATAAGAAACTATGGGACAAATTAATTTTATACCAGGAAAAATATTACAGAGACCAAGAAAACCACATCAAATGCTACCAGATAATGTGATTCATTGTTTGGTCTTATTTTCTCTCATCTGCTCATTGTTTCTCACTTAGCACTAATTATTCCAGGGAAGAGCAGTGACATTGGCACTACCATTATTCATAGACTACCCTAAGGTTTCAGCAGTGCCAACCTGAGAAATAGTAAGGCATTCCAGATTTTCCTTATTAACGTCTTAGCTTTCCTTATTAGTTTCTAATTTGTTTAGGATTTCTGAATCGCTAATAACCTTTTTATAAATGTAATGCTTTTGTTTAGATATAATGTACAAAGAATAATTTCTTATAGGATCATAAACTTTTGCACCAGAGAGAAATATAAGCATCGTATTATCTATATGATGATTTAAGGAGTACAGTTGCTTAATTTTTAAGATTTAAATAGGATAATTCCTGTAACAGCCACTTATCGATGATCCAAGGATTTTATCTTTTTTTCTCTTTCTGGCATCAAAAAGCTTTCTTGCTATGAATTTAATTTCGTTTAATTAGAGTTATTGTGTTCTTCTTGTAAGTACCCTGAACTCTACTTGAGGGTTTCTTCAGACTTAAGAACAGTTTCTTTATTTTTGTTTTTGTTTTTGTATGTGTGTGTATGTGCATGCATGCTGATCATGTTCAGTTATTCTACAGAGATCTATCGTTTTTACTCTTATAGGTGATCATTAAGTCATGACTGAGTAATAATCTTTGGTAAACCACAAAGATTGGAGCCCCACCTGACCTTTTACCCTTATTTATATGTAGATACAGCCCAAATCATCATACCAAACCTTAAAATCTGCTGGCTAAGAATGGCTGTTAGTACAGTTGTATACGATTTGCCTCTAAGACAAAAACTTTTGGGTAATTCTATATCACTACAAAATAAAATCTATTTTCCTTGGTATGTGTTTAGATTTTTCTTTTCATTTTTTCTTTAAATTTAATCTTGAGTGAGAAGCTTGTCCTACTTAAAATATGAATGGTCAGGAAAGTGGAAAACATGCCCTTGGAATTCAGTTTGCTATAGACATTTAGTGATCAAATAGATTTTTTCTTTTCTATGTTTGAAAATCAAGTGAGATCCTTTTAAGTAGTTATGGTAAAACAAAACAAAACAAGACAAACATGCTGTGCATCACCTCATCACTTCTTAATGAAATTTTAAGATTTTATAAACAGGCTCTGACCTTTTCAAACCTAAGAATCGAAACTCTTTTCTAATCATGCCAGAAGCATTTTTGAATTCTTAAAATGCCAGTTTTCATGCTTCAATGCAGCAAAAATGGTCTCTACGTAATTTTTTTTTTTTTTTTTTGAGACAGAGTCTCACTCTGTCGCCCAGCCTGGAGTGCAGTGGCATGATCTCGGCTCACTGCAACCTCTGCCGCCCAGGTTCAAGGGATTTTCCTGCCTCAGTCTCCTGAGTAGCTGGGATTACAGACACTCGTCACCATGCCCAGCTAATTTTTGTATTTTTAGAAGAGACGGGGGTTTCACCATCTTGGCCAGGCTGGTCTTGAACTCCTGACCTCGTGATCCACCTGCCTCGGCCTCCCAAAGTAATTTTTTTAAATTAATGATATTCTCCTAGAAGTGCTTATATTTTTCATTAAAAACTATTTTTATTGAGGCCTAATTTATATTCTATAAATTAACCTATTTTAAGTATACAGTTTGATAGGTTTTAGTAAATTTCGATAACACCTATACAACCACCTTACAATCCAGTGTTAGAAAACTTCCATCAGGATGGATTTTTAAAAGTTGGTTTCTGCTTACAACTAAAGAGGTTAATTTTTTTTAACTGACAATTTTGATTAATCACATTTTTTTCTAATTCAGTTTTTTAAATTCTTATGTCTCCTTTTATTTAAGTAAATTATCTTGAAAAAATATACTGGGTTTTGGAGTAGGAATAGATAAGTTCATGAAAGAGAGCCTATAATACACTGTGGTATAGTCACGCATTGCTAATGATAAGGATTGGCAATTTTGTTGTTGCGCAAACATCATAGAGTGTGCTTACATAACCTAGATGATGCAGCCTACTACACACCTAAACTATATGGTATAGCCTGTTGCTCCTAGGCTACAAACCTGTACAGCATGTGACTGTACTGAATACTATAGGCAATTGTAACACAATGGTAAGTATTTGTTCCATATCTAAACCCAGAAAAGGCACAGTAAGAATACAGTACTATAATCTTATGAGACCACTGTGGTACATGTGGTCTGTTGTTGACCAAAACGTCATTTTATGCAGCACATGGCCGTATATAGAATCATTTAGAAAACAATATGTTAAAACCACTAGAAAAAGAAAGGGCCATTTAATAAATTGTAGTGTGGCACTTGGTTAAGCCTTTGGAAAATAAATAATGATAGAGCATTATCTATTTTTCTTCACTAAAATAAATTTTAGATATATCAGATATCTGAGAAGAAAATATAAATTTACAAGAAAACTAGAAAAAATATAGGCGAAAATGATGTCTAGATGTGGAAAGACTTTCTAAGTATTTTTAAAATGCAATAAAATACAAAGGAATGTAATGTTGACTACATAAAAAAGAAAAAATAAAGTATAAGACAGATGACAAAGTGGGAAAAATATTTGCAACAAACATGAAAAGCAGAGGGTTAATGTGTAATGTGTAATATTCATATATGAACATCTGTGAATATTCATATTGATAAAAAACAAAGCCCACCAAAACGTAACAGATGAGCATATAAGTAGGTAAATCCAAAAAGAAGAAACAGAAATCACTGGTAAAATGTGTATATCAAACAACAGAACTTTAAAGTGCATGAAGCAAAAACTGACAGAATGAAAGAGGAAATAGACAAATCCACAGTTGTAGACTTCATTTCCTCTTTCTCAAGAATAGATAAAATTAAACAGAAAGTCAGTAAGATTAGAAGAGCTGAGCACCACCACCTAACAACAGGATGTAATTGACATTTTTAGAGCACTTCATCCAACAACAGGAGAATAAAAATTCTTTTCAAGTACCCGTTGAACATTCACCAAGATAGACCATATCTGTATCATAAAACAAAATTCAACAAGTTTAAAAGAATTGAAATTAGATAATAAAATGAAACTAGTAACTCATACAGCACACTTATAAGTAATCCAATGGTCAAGTCTCATGGAATATAAAAAGTAATACATTGAACAGAATGAAAAAAGACCAAATCATAATTTGTGGCACACAGCTAAAGCAGTGCTGAAAAGGAAGTGTATAGCACTGAATGCTTATATATATCAGAAATATATATATTCAAAATATGTCAGAAATATATATAGTAAATATATCAGAAGCACTGAATGCTTTATATGAGAAAAGATCTCAAATCAATCATTTAAGTTCCCATCTCAAGAAAATAGAAAAATAAGAACAAAATAAATACAGAGCAATAAGATCCTCTTAATGATAAGAGCAGAAATTAGCAAAATTGAAAAACAATAGAGAAGTCAATGAAAATGTAAAGGTTAATGAACGAATATTACAGATAACTTCACACATAAATTTGGCAGCTCAGATGAAGTGGTCCAATTCCTTGAGAAATAGTACTAAAACATAACCCAAAATGAAATAGATACTCTGAATAATCCTATAACTATTGAAGAAAGTGAATATTACCTAGAAACGCCTCAAGGTGTGGAAAAAGTCTGCAGGCTCAAATGATTTCATTGGTGAATTTTATATATTTGAAGAAGAAACACCATTTCTACACCATCTCTTCCAGAAAATAAAGGCAGGAACTTTTCCTGTATCATTTTTTGAGGCAATCATTATCCTGATATAACACCCCCCCCCCCAAAAAAAAAAAACAACAACTACAGACCAATATTTCTCAGGAGCTTAAATATTAAAACCCTCAACAAAATATTACCGAACTAAATCTAACCATGTGTAAAAAGAATTATACACATGACTAAATGAGTTGCTTCAAACACTTGAAGATACATCGGTATACAGGTCCACCACTTACTAGTTGTGTGACCTTAGATAAGTCACTTAATCTTTCTCTACCTTATGTTTCTCATCTGTAAAATGAGAATAATAATAGTGCCTATCTCATAATGGTTGTGAAGATTAAATGACCTAATACATGTAAAGCATTTAGTATAGTAACTGGCACATAGTGAGCCCTCAGTAAACCTTAGCAGTTGTTATTACTAGCTCTTAATTGTGAATATTCTAAGTAGATACGGTACTCAGAATCTTAGGTTCTTTTGAAAATAAACTAACATATTATCTTTGCCTAAAGTATTCCATTTTTGTTTTAGATGTAGTTAAGATACTTTGTAAGAACCAAAGAACTTAAATAATTAAGAACTTTAGAAAGAGAGAAATTTGTTAGAAAGCAAACATTATATTTCCTGAATTTAATTTTCTTCCAATCATTTCTTTCAAATCTTTCCTTAAAATAAGTCCTGAATATTTTTATCAATATGGAAATTTCAGAACAATTTATTTCATATTATTGAAAAACTCATTTTAGGCTACTATATTTTGGGACTTTTCAAAAGCTGTTACTAGTAATCACAATTTTCCTTTTCCCTTTATAGGTCACCATTTGCTGCTGTGACAGACTATTCAGTTACGAGAAATAATGTCATACAACTCTGCCTGGAGTTAACAACAATTGTGCAACAGGTATTAGCTGACAAACGTTCTTTCTGTTAATTTATTAGCAACCTCATATTCCAACAATGGGAAGTATCCTGTGTACCAAGAGTTTGTAAGATACTGGTTTAGAAGTTTCTCAAAGACAAACCATTCTAAAGAAATGAAATGTGTAATTATTTATTGGGAAACTATGTATATAGCTCAGTTAACTTACCAGAAGATATAAAAGGAACCTGACCTGTACACATACAAACAAATGTGCCTAATAGGTTTTAACAGTGATCTAATTACCCGAACTGATTTTCCACTTCGAATATATCTAAGCCAGGGATCCCCAAACCAGATGCCTTCAGGGTCCAGCAGCTAATATAAATGTTTGAATTAAGTCCGGTATAAGGCAAGGAGAAATGGAAGAGACTTGAGTGAATTGACTGGAACATATCCCATATCCAAACATATCTTTTAGAGGAAATGTAATTGTAGGCATGAAATATTAGTGCTTGTAAATTATATCTTAAATAATCTGTTCTTTTTCTACTGTTATGTGATGATATCTCTGTTCAGTACCAAGTTTTTCTGGGCTCTGTGGTCTCTTGCTACCAGTAGTAGCAAGAAGAATAAGGATTAATAGGTAAAATAATGAAATAAAATAGTTAAGTGTTTATTTCTTTATGGTGAAACTATGGGTGATTTTATTTAGACTCTACTTTTCTCTATTTTCCAAATGAATTTTTATTTTCTAAAATGAATTTGAGTTATCAAAAAACAAAAAAGAATGTTAAGTACATTGAAGAAATACCTCTTTAAGTTTGCCAAAGGAACACAGCTTAGAAAAATACTTAAATTATACTTTAAAATAAATTACATCGCTTACAAACAGTTAATGTTCATCTAATCATCTAATTCAGCCATTATATACATGCTAATCACTGCATTCGATTGGAATTGTATGAAGTATCTGAAGACAGGAATTAAACTTAAGCTGCCAGTAAAAGAGGCCAATTTGAATAAGCAAGGTGTAGACTTTTAAAAAAATCTAGGGCATGCATTTATTACCAGGCTTTCAAGAAATCTCTTCTGAACAGTTATGATGATGATTATGCTTTGAAATATGCTATGCTTCAAATTATTTTTCATTCAGCTTTAATTATTTTTATTCCCTTTGCAGCAAGATGAGATAATCAATATCTAAAAATAAACTGTCACAAATGGCTTTTTTCCCCTTCCTAACACAAAGTGGTGCTACTATGAAGTAAAAGGAAAGTGCTTCTTGATATTGGCCACTTACATTTAAAATAATACTAAAATTAGAGGAGAAAGTTAATGTCAGTTTCTTTTGAAAACCTCCATTTGCAGGAATTTATTTAATCTACTATATTTATTTTACTTATTCCCAGTTGTGATGGGTTTGGATCATTGTATTTGAAGCCTTTTAAAGAGATTTCCGCCCCCCTCCCCAACACTTTCCTCGTCACATAAGATTGGTTATAATGACACTTTTGAAAAAAAAAAAAAAGAAACTGGTTTTAAAATCTTAAATATAATTCTCACAAAGAACTGAAGCTTCATTTAGAACACTGTCAGCAACTGAATCAGAACAATGAGACAGGTACCCACACACTACTTGTCAGCATTGAAATAATTGCCATGATGCCTTCCTTAATGGATATCAGCTTAACCTAAAATTATTCTACTGTACCATTTTTATGTTCTCCACTTCAAACACAAAAATGATGAATTAGATTGTCACTAGTTAAGAAACAAGCACAAAAGTGTTGGTTTGCAAGGTGAAACTTTGGTGAAGCTTAAAATACATGGGGCAAGGTCATAATCTTGGAAGATTTGAGACTCAGCCCTGTTTTTTCATGATGATTCCACATTGGACAAACCATGTCATTGTTTTCGCCATCTGTAAACAGAAATAATCACCTCTACCTCAAAGTTTTTGTAAGAACCAAATGAGATTTATTTAAAAATAGTTAAGACTTAGAATCAACCTAAATGCCCATCAGTAGTAGACTAGATTAAGAAAATGTATGTATACACCATGGAATACTGTGCAGCCATAAAAAAGAATGAGGTCATGTCATTTGCAGCAACATGGATGGAGCTGGAGGCCATTATCCTAAGCAAACTTAACACAGGAACAGAAAACCAAATACCATATCTTCTCACTTATAAGTGGGAACAAACATTGAGTACACATGGACACAAGGGAACAACAGGTACTGGTGCCTACTCGAGGGTGAAGGGTGGGAGGAGGGTGAGGATCGAAAAACTACCTTTCGGGTACTATGCTCATTACGTATGTGATAAAATCTGTACAGCAAACTCCATGATACCCAATTTACTTATATAACAAACCTGCACATGTACCCCTGAACCTAAAATAAAAGTTAAAAAAGTAAAATAAAATAAAAATAGCCAATGAGTGTAAAGTGAAAAACAAAGATGAAAATAATATTATTTACAAAAATGGGTAAGGAATAAAGAGACTTGATAAAAGGAAGTAAAATAGGAACTTTGTTTTGAAAAATAAATGTCAGAGATTTTTTTCTCCATTTGGTGTTAGTTTACATGAGCTGCATTTACAATGAAATCTGAATTAGGTGCTGAGGGAAAAATTCAAACATGTTGAAGAACATTTTAAATCAGATTTTGAAATGTTAAATACAGAGTGAAAAATTCCTCTTAAAACTCAAGTTTTGACGATATGCTTTTTACCTGAACTGGTCCTCTCTAAACTGTATTTATTAAAAATCTCTGCTTGCTTATGGGTCTGTTCATTTCTAACCTTCTTAGATCCATTTTACATGTTCTTGGTTATCACTGGTTGTCTGAATAGTGTTAAAAACATTTTACAGAAAACTATAAGGAAGGATATTTACAATAATCCAATCCTAATTACACAGAAACAATTAGTGCTGTTGCTTTGGTCTTTCCTGTAATAAATGTCTTTACTTAAGTTGTTATTCTGACTTTCTGACAGTTCTTTTGTTTTACTTTGTTCCATATTTAACTGTCAGCTGTATTTTATTTTCTAAACCTTTATTCAAGTAAATGGACAAATATTCTTTAAAGATCAGTATTAAAAATGTTTATTTTTGATGGACAGCCTCTTTTAAATTATGTGTATGTGCTTTCTGTTCACTTGTGTTACCTTTATATTATTTTAAACACAGAAAATAAAAGTAAATAATTTATGAAACATCCTCTAAATGCATCTTAAAATAAAGATATAAATGAGCATATTGAGTACATAGCCCTTTTTAAGTGTATTCCTGCTCAAATGTAATATAACCATTTTATCTGTTTTATCTTAAGTTGTTAATTGCTCAAGGTAAATACTTGAGAAGATAAGAGTTTTTAGGACTTATTGAATTGGAATTTGTGTTTTAAATGCTTAGAGTTCAAAATTTTGTTAAAATGAATAGCCCAGAAGTAATTTTTAGTTTCATTAAAGATTTATTCAAGGAAATTTAGCCTGTAATTTTATTGATTATAGATATTATAGTTTACTTAATTACATTCATGCATATGAATAGTACTTCATTTACCTTCTTAGTTGACATTTCATATCATTTACTTTCACAATTTATGGCAAAATAATGCAGTGGGCTTTGACATGAAGTAGATCCAAGTTCATCATCCTGGCTTTGCTTTTCAACAAACAGTATAAACTTGGAAAAATTACTTCATATCTCTGATACTGTTTTTCTTTTTCTGTAAAAGTGGATCCCTACCATTTTTAGATTATTGTTGGGCTGTTGTGAAGATTAGAAACTGATTTAGCCCACCATCTGGCATATAGTGGGAGCTTAATAAATGGCCACTCGAGTTATTTTGTGTAGCGAAAGAGCCTTTGGAAATGCTAAACTCAGCTAGTTTCTTGCTCCACAGAAAATTTCAAGGAGTGATGCTCTGCTTACTTTTGGTATTGAGTGGCAGTGAAGAAAGATCTCATTTCTAAAATGAGTGATTTTTTTTTAAAGAAAAGGATTTTAGTATAATTCAGAATGTTCTTTAGATTTTAATGCAAATTCATTACTGTGCTTCATTTTCTGCAAGATATGTTGAAACATTCATGTTCAAATGTAATACAGAAATTAATTTTGATTACCCAGGAATGTATCATCTCTATTCACACATTCAAGTTCAAGTAGTAAATACACATAATGATGTAAAATGGGGATATAAATTATGCTGGAGTAGGCAAGGTACATATTCTGTCGTTCATATGGTAAGTGTTGAAAGCATATGAAAAGCCTGTCCAGAATGGTCTCACAGATGTTTAAAACACAACTTTAAATACTACTGTTACTATGTACTCAGAGTTAGTGTTTAAACCTTCCTGAATCAGACATTCTAGGTGACCTGAAAATTGTATTGGGGCTCTTGAGATTGAAACTGGGACATTTCAGACCAAAAAACAGGACAAGCTTTATATGTATTTTTAAAACAATATGGATTATATTAGCATACTCAAGGCAATTTAAAATGTGATTCTGTTTTTTCACTTTTTTCTTTTATTTTTACTTGACACATAATTGTATATGTTTATGGAGTACAGAGTCATATTTCAGTACATGTATGCAATCTGTAATGATCAAATCAGGGTAGTTAGCATATCCATCATCTCAAATATTTTTCACTTCTTTAGGGTGGGAACATTCAAAATCCTCTGTTCCAGCTTTTTGAAAATATACAATAAATTATTGGTAACTATATTCATTCTACAGTGCTATAGAACACTAGAATTTTTTTCCTCCCGTCTAGCTGTAATTTCGTATCTATTAACTAATCTCTCCCTATGCCCTCCGTTCTCCTACCCTTCCCAATCTCTAATAACCACAATCTACTCTCTACTTCTATGAGCTCAAATTTTTTAGCTTTCGCATATGAGTGAAAACATGTAATATTTATCTTTCTGTGCCTGACTTATTTCACTTAACATAATATCCTTTAGACTTATCCATGTTGCTGTGAATTATAGGATTTAATTCTTTTTATGGCTGAATAATATTCCATTGTGTACATATACCACGTTTTCTTCATCCATTCATGTGTTGATTAACATTTAGGTGGATTCCTTATCTTGGCTGTTATGAATAGTGCTGTAATAAACATAGAGATGCTGATATCTCTTGGACATACCGATTTCCTTTCCATTGGATAAATACCTAGTAGTGGGAATACTGGATCATATGATAGTTCTATTTTTGTGAAATATACATTCTATTTTCCATAATGGCTCTACAAATTTACATTCATACCAACAGTATTTTTTCATTTCCTTTCTGTTTAAACAAATAATGCTTTTAATTCAGTTCAATTATAGTTTATCCTTTAATTTTTCTTCAGCCTTTTACTTTAATTATAAAGAAGCAATATCTTTTCAAATTTTCTGTATAATGCTAATATAGTAAGTCAGAAGTAAGATATAAAACTATCAGAAATAATACCCAGATAACTTGAAGACTTTTTTCTGAAAAAAAATACAAAAACTAAAAATATATAGTTTTCAAAACCGAAGATATGTTATATATGTGCACCTGTATCTTCTCAAAGGTGTGTGTATGAGAATATTATCAAAATAGATATAAATACACATACAAGAAATTCTCATTCATGATATTAAACACCTAATTTTTGGCAGCTGCATATTTCTGAAGGCTCAGAATGAAGAGGTAAGAGTGATGACATCATTTCATACTAATACTTAGCAAAGGACTCTAGAAGAGTGGGGCATAATAATTTATTATTCTTGCAGCTTTCTGATACTGGCCTGGCTTGTGAGCAAAAACTTAAAGACTTACGGTGTATAATATTAATATGGATGCTGAATAGATTGTTTTCATAGGTTTATTCTTTTATAAACCAAAACTATATTGCATGTTATCAGAGTCACCCTGTCAATGCACTTTTAAAGATATTATCACCATCAATAATATTAGAAGGAGAATAGATGAGGGTGTACTAAACTCATCAATTCCTTTTAGATAGCAAATGGTAAATCCTATTTCTCAGACATCTTCTTTCTTCAGTGTATTACATTTTGAAATTTATGAAACGTACATACATGCAAAAGAGTGCATATATGTATGTTATGAAGAATAATAATAAATACTCATCAATCTGCCCTCTAATTAAATAACTACAGCATTACCAATATTGTTTCAGTTACTTTTGAGCCCCTCCCCCATTTCATCAGCTTGCCTCCTCAAGGTGTTTATCGTTTTATTTTTTCTTGAAATAGTTTCGTATACTTCTCTAAATGTATCATTTGATTATGCTTGTCTTTGAGCTTGTAACAATGCTGTCACTCTGTTTCTTACTTTTTTCAATGTATGTATTTCTGAATTCATGCATGTTTTCCTCTGTAGCTGTAGTTCATTCATTTTCACTGCATGTAATACTGAATTATGTGCATTATGTGCATACCCCAATATGATTATCCATTGTTCTGATCATGGACATTTGGGTATATACCTACATTTAAGTGTAATTACTAGGAGTGTAATTACTAGGCTATACAGTTTGCACATGCTCATCATTACAGTTGTGAATATCATGTTCTCAAAATTTTATTGCTTATTATGTCTTGTACTTTCATTATCTTTCTACTCTCTGAATTACTGTATTTGAGTCCTATTATGCAGTTCACCTTTGAAGAGGCTTTTATAGTTTTCTCACAAAGACCCTAAGAAGAGGTAACTTTTACCTTTATTCTTATACTACATATAGGGATACAGATGTAGAAAGGTGGCTTAGGCTATTTTTGACCCTCATGAGTGATAAAATAAACTTCAGAGGAGAGCCCCTGATATGCTACCATTTGTGATATACTATGACTATTCTTTTTAAAGAACCAAGCCAACAGTAATAGTTCATTTAAGAAAAGATTTGCTGTGACAGACTTGGAAGCAGGAGTAGTCCCCATGCACTTTTGTGTCTCCAGTGCCTGGCAAATAAGTGTTTGTTGAAAGAATGATATAATTGTTTTTCCCTTAAAAGTTCACCAAAAATGATTACAGGAATTTAGAAACTTTAGGAGCTTAGAATCAAGTAAAGAGCTGTTTCAAAGCACTGATGCCTGAACCCCATCTAGGACCCGTTAAATTAGATTCTTTTTGGTGGGGTTTGGCATCAGTATTTTTGAAGTGATGCCTCAAGCGATTCAAATATGAAGCCAAAGTTGATAGCAATTATGCTATACTCATTCTTTAGAGGGAGACAATATGGGTGGGAAAAATGCACGTAATTAAGAACAGTATTTCCCAAAGGAAACACTGGACCATGTTTCCATGGACCATGATTCATCTAAGGAGGCATACTGAAAATGCAGATTCTTTAGACTTTACCACAGACTGAATGATTGAGAAGTGTGGATCAGGAGGTTCAATTATTTATAGGTGATAACAGCCCAGAGCCTATACATTTATAAAGGAGTCTGGTTAGTTTTCAATTTATAACTGTAGTTATTAGTGGGTTATAGTCCCTCTGTAGTAAATACATATCCAAAATGATTAGGCTTGTTCTTTGAAACATCAAATATAAGTTATTAATTAAAAAGTGGTTTTTGCACACTTGTAATAAGAAAGAGAGAACCAGTGCTAGAAACTGATGTGGTGGTAGTAGACAGGGGAAGGCACTAAGGTTAGTAAAACAAGAAGCAATAATAATCGTTAGTAATGTTTTAAGCATTTATTATATCATATTGTACCATACATGAATTACATGACATAGATTTTCATACCTACATAAGATGAAAGCAGCAAACCAAATAAATTATAGTTACTATTAGGTTGGTGCAAAAGTAATCATAGTTTTTGCCATTACTTTTAATGCTTATTATGTCTTGTACTTTCATTATCTTCCTACTCTCTGAATTACCGTTTTTGTCATATGTCATAATATTAATATTACTTTTAACGGCAAAAAACACGAATACTTTTGCACCAACCTAATAGTTATAGGCACTGATTTATTAAGGCATTTCGCTTCTGCTGAAGTAGTTTTTTTTTTTTTTTTTTTTTTTTTTTTTTTTTGAGACGGAGTCTTGCTCTGTCACCCAGGCTGGAGTGCGGTGGCTCAATCTCGGCTCACTGCAAGCTCCACCTCCCGGGTTCACGCCATTCTCCTGCCTCAGCCTCTCCGAGTAGCTGGGACTACAGGCGCCCGCCACCACGCCCGGCTAATTTTTTGTATTTTTAGTAGAGACGGGGTTTCACCGTGGTCTCGATCTCCTGACCTCGTGATCCGCCCGCCTCGGCCTCCCAAAGTGCTGGGATTACAAGCGTGAGCCACCGCGCCCGGCCCTGAAGTAGTTTTTAACATCCCAGTCTGCTTAGGTTGGGTCAGAATGACCACCAACATCAGATAGGTAATTCAAATAAAATTAGGCCCTAACACAAGTAAAATAATGGATTGAAATTGTAAATGACAGCGGCAGGTTGAAGAACTGGTCAGAATCAAGTAATTAGGACAAGTGAGCACAAATCAAACTTATAAAATAAGTCAAAATTTATCTGTTAAAACCAGATTGAGCCAGGCGCAATGGCTCATGCCTGTAATCCCAGCACTTTGGGAGGCCAGGGCGGGCAGATCACCTGAGGTCAGGAGTCAAGATCAGCCTGGCCAACATGGTGAAACCCTGTCTCTACTAAAATTACAAAAATTAGCCAGGGAGACCTGAACCAGGAGGCGGAGGTTGCATGACTGAGATCACACCACTGCACTCACCTGGCAAAGATGAAACTCTGTCTCAAAAAAAAAAAAAAAAAGACTAGATTTGCAAGAAGGTAGCAGAATGTAACCTGAGGTTGATTGTGAGTAACAATATGTGAGGCTTGACATAGCACCACTAAAAAAAATTAATAACCCATGAAGTGAAGAGATGCAGCCTGGAAAATTAATGAAATGGTTATTGCATTAAAATCTGCATTGGTTAGGTCTTCATATGCACGTCTGCCTTATGTTTCCCTTCTATTGGTACAGAGTTGTATCAGTCAAGGAAAACTAGATTATGCTGCAGTGACAAACAACCTGAAAATATTAGTGGCTTTTAATAATGCTCATATCAAATGCCCATGCTCCATGTGCATCCTGGGTTGCTATAGCTTTACTCTATGTCTTATTCACTTCAAAGCCCAGGCTGATAGAGTAGTCTCTTCTAGAACATTGCTGGTCATCATGGCAGAGGAAAAAGAGAACATGGTGAACCATGCACTGGCTCTTAAAGCTTCTGCATGAAAATGAGACCTACCTAACACATCTACTCACAATTCATTGGTCAAAACAAGTCATATAGCCATGACTGACTTCAATGGCTCAAGGAAGTTTACTTTTCCCTTTAAAAAATGGCAGGTATATGTTTGGAAATCATAATACAGTCTGCCACAGCAATCAATCTATGAAGAATTCCAGTATAGCATTATACTAGAATTTTGAGGACAATATTTTTTATTTGAATGTAAACTCTCTCTCCTCAATACTGAAGTGTGTTTGTACTGTGTGTGTGTGTGTGTGTGACAGAGAAAGGATCACTCGGTTTTTTAAGTATAATCTGCTGGAATATGACTGGTAGGTTTGGGTGGGGGGCAATAAATGACCTGTTAGATTTTGTCCAAGCACAAAATTCTGGTTAATAATCACTCAGTACTCAGCGTTAGTACTAGGAAACTTAAATGGATATGGATTCTATGGAATATCTCTTTTCAAGGTGTACCAAATTAAGCCTAGATTTAAGATAGTACTATTACTTGGACAATTTAGTATTTATTATGATTTTTATATCTTGTCATCATCAATGATCTAAAACTATTTTTTTGCATACCCGGACATAACTGGCGCTTTTTCAAATACTGCACACAATTACTGAAAAGAAATGATTCCATTTTTTACAAGAAAATGCAATCTAAATAGATAAAAGAGACAAATGTATAGGGCCTGAGGAATTTTTTAAACTAATAGTAGAAATTATATACCATACCATCTCTATTTTCTGACAGCCAAGTGAATAATCTTGAATTAAAGAATTAATGTTGAATTTATATTTTTTTATGATAGTATTTGATTTTAGTTTTGCTTTGCACCCTTTATTTGAGTTTATTACAAGGGAAAAAATGCCTCCCATTGCTTAGTCCCTATAGAGTTTCCTTTCCTTGGGACATCGTAGATGGTCATTACCATAAGCAACTTGAATATCTGGAAGCTAGAGAGACTTTCTATTACAAAGAAATGTTAGCCTCATTCTATGACTATAAAGTTATTGATATCTTTTCTATAATACAAATCTTGCAGTAAAGGCTCAACTATTTTTGTTAAATATATCTTCTGAGATCATGCAGATTGAAGTTTAAAACCAAACTCACATATAGAATGTTTTAAAAACTGTGAAACTCAGTCTATTTTTGTATAAAATAGAAGTGTGAAGAAACTAAGTGTACCGTACTAGCTTTGCAATTAGAAATTTTATTTTCAACGATATGGCTTTATGAGTTGCATTTTTATACTCATGTAAAACCAATGTGTAATATTTATTATGGAAAGTGAAAATAGAGAATCAATGCAATAAAATATTGATAACAGATAAATTCAGATTATATTTATAGAGTGTACAGAGAACCTTGAGAAAGTAAAGAGACGTTGAAGTTGAATATAGGGTTCCTTCTTTGAAAATATTAACAATCTAATGGGAAAGACTAAGACTAGCAAATAACTGATGAAAACTTAAAATATGTAAAGCTAGTAGACTTATCTGGTAGACCATTCAAAACCATTTAGGCCTTGTCTCAAGACATGCAAAATAAACAAACTTAGTTCATAATGAGAATTAACTCACCGCCTCTTCAGGCTGTCAAAACACAGCTATTAAAGTTACAAGACAGCTATTAAAGTTACAGGGATTACAGTCTCAATCTAATGAATTAATTAATTCATTTGTTTATTTATTTTCCCCAAGATGGAGTCTCACTCTGTCACCCAGGCTGGAGTGCACTGGCGCAATCTCGGCTCACTGCAACCTTCACCTCCCAGGTTCAAGCAATTCTCCTGCCTCAGCCTCCCAAGTAGCTGGGATTACGGGGTGTACCACCATGCTCGGCTAATTTTTTTTATATTTTTAGTAGAGATGGAGTTTCACCATGTTGACCAGGCTGGTCTCAAACTCCTGACCTCATGATCTGCCTGCCTAGGCCTCCCAGAGTAGTGGGATTACAGGCGTGAGCCACCATGCCTGGCCCACTCTGAATGAATTTTCTAATCGTTGATAACCTTGACATTTTTACTTCAGTCTTGAAATTTTGATTTTTTTGATTTGTTAAAGACCCGTATGAATGCTGAAAAAACAATTAGCCTTTCTTTTGCCTGTACCCTCACGTCTCTATATGCTAAAAAATTATTTTACACACTCATTCAATTATTGGGGCATTAGTTTTTCATTGTGAAGTGAAAGACTACAGTAGTTGGAGCTAACTTTAGATGACCTCGTGGGAGAGAACTGGAATAGAATTTTGTAGAGGAATATTATGCAAGATGTGGAAGAATTGGCCATGTTCACTGACAGAAGAACAAAGTAGTTCTCAGCCATTTTACAAGCATGACTTATTTTATTTTATTTTATTTTATTTTATTTTATTTTATTTTATTTTATTTTATTTTATTTTATTTTATTTTATTTTACAGACCCCATGTGTTAAAAAATTTAAGGCTTTTGAACTACATTTCTGTAATAATAATAATTTCCCTAATTTTTGATTAATGATGTGTAACCACTAGTCAGCAGGAGACAACCAGTGTTACCAAAGTCAGTTTGTGCAATATATGGTTTCTTTTGCCCTTTTTGAATTACCCATAGTGGTTCTCAGGCCACACTCCTCCAGAGCTATCTCTATATACTATCCTGGAAAATATGAGTAATAATATCTTTCTCTTTTATTTTATAATTTGGAAAAAATTAAATGACAGAAAGAAATGGAGAATAATGTAACAAGCACACATGGACCAACACTTCAAATTGATAAATATTAAGATTTGGTCATATTTGCATCAGAACTTTTTTATAAAGTTGTTTGTATTTCTGCTCAGGCCCCTTCCTCAGAGGCATGCATGAGCATTGGCATGTATCCTTTTAGTTGATATTTATATACTTTGCTATACATATATGCAGAAACAATATATTTTACTTCTCAATTTTAGTCAACAATAAAACATCATGGAGTTTAAACAGAAGGATGTGGGATTATGATAGGATAATTAAAGTGGTTCAGAAGTTTGATATAGTAGTCATATCAGACCCTGCTTGAAGCTCCTTAGTGGCTTGCTCGTTAGCCTCAGGATAAAACTCATATTATTTAACTGACTTTCAAGGCAACACATTATTAGATTGGAATCCAAAGTTTTCCCTCTTCAGTTCATCTCTCCATATTTCTCTTTCATATCTCATGCCCTTGTTGCTCTGTATGCCTCAGCCATAGGACCTTTTAAGTTTTTCAAATTTTCAGTCTCTAAAGCTGTATTAGTCCATTCTTGCATAGCTTTAAAGAGCTACCTGAGACTGGGTAATTTATAAAGAAAAGAGGTGTAATTGACTCAAAGTTCTGCAGGCTGTACAGGAAGCATGGCTGGGAGGCCTCAGGAAACTTACAATCATGGCAGAAGGTGAAAGGGAAGCAGGCACATCTTACGTGGCCAGAGAAGGACAAAGAGAGAGCAAGGGGGAGGTACTACATACCTTTCAACAACCAGATCTCGTGAGAACTCACTGTCACAAGAACAGCAAGGGGGAAACACACCTCCATGATTTAATCACATCCCACCAGGCGCCTCTTCCAACATTGGGGGTCACAATTTGACATGAGATTTGGGTGGGGACACAAGTCCAAACCATATCCAAAGCCTTTCTACATATTTGTTTTGCCCAGTACAATTCTTCCAACGTTAGTTCCTCTCATCCTTCCAACCTCAATTTACACATCACTTCCTCTGGGAAGTTGCCTCTGATCCTTCCAAAATATGACACCCAAGCCCAATTAAGACATTTTAGAAGCCTCAAATACTAAAGGTCATATAAGTTATATGACTGTTGCCCTACCACCGTATTATTCACAATAAACACAATATTAAGTGCAATGAAGTCTGAAATTTTGGTTTCCTAATAGTGACTATTTTGATGATTTTATTCTTTGAGGTATTGAGTATCATATTTATTTCACAAAATCAAGTTTCTTGTTTGCTTATTGCACAACAGTCTGTTCTTAACCCATCATGGTGCTTATTAAATAATCTTATTATTTTCCTGCACATTTTACTAGACTGTAAACAATTTGATAGTAGGAATTATGTATTGTTCAACATCCTATCCCCAGAACAAGGACAATGCCTGGAACATGGATATTGATCAATAAATATTTGTTAAATGAAAAAATCAATGTTAACCTAGTTTCTCATGGTTTACAATTACTTATTCAAAAGCCTTGCCTTCTCTAAGTTTATACTTAGAGATGAGCAATTCTGACCTAAAAGGACGTGAAGATCAAGTTATTCCTGTGTGTCGCACTCACTGTATAACAGAGTGGATCTTCAGATGAGGGAAAATATGAATATAAACTATGTCTAAAGGTACATCTGTTTGTATAATATTTTACAATTTATGAAGTATTTTCAAATATACCATCTCATTTGGTCCTTATAGTACATTTGGGAGGCAGATATTTTTGTCTAAGTTTCAGATATAAGGCAACACGCTGGGACAGGTTAAATAACCTGCAAAGTTATGTGGCAGTAAGGCAGGACTAGAACTTAAGTCCACATCTTTTGACTCTAAATAACCTCTCCATATGGAAACCTGTGGATCAATTTACCTCTGGCTATAGAGCAATGTAATTCTTTCTGTCACTGAAAATTCCTAACCTGAATGCTTATTCATGATGATCAAAGTAAAGCAATGGCGCAATTAGAATATATCTTCCAACTGACTGGTAAATCAATGGATTTTATATTTCAAAAGAAAAAAGTAAGCTTAGTATTTTTCTCTCTTACATATCTTCTAGAGCCTTTACAAACCTGAGAGTGTCTATATACTCATTCTTACTACTTTCTGAGTTTTTGGCATCAATAATGTTCTAGGTTTTTATAGTGAGATAAAAGTGTTAAAGTATTGGATTTAAGTCTCAGAAAACATGAAAATCCAACTATTTTTATTTTATTAATTATTAAACCAACAAAATTATATTAATGATTTTATGTGACATTTTTGCATAAAGCTTCTACAGAGTCTTCTTTCTATGGTTTCAGTGTATAACCAATAAGTCATTTTTATGTAAAGATGTTTGCTTTACCCAAGAGATTGTAAATGAAACTTTTATACCCCAAGCCATTCTGTAATGAAGATTGCCTTATGTAACAGATTGAATGAAAGCAAGTCAGAAATAAATCTTTGTAGAAAACCTTATTGGCAAAATTCTCCCTCATTCTTTTTTAATCCCCTTAAATCATATTGCCACCAGAGAGATTGATGTCAGTGGCATATTTGATCATAACACTCTTCTGCTTATACCCCTTCAGGGGTACCCCCTTAATGTACAAGATAAATTTTAAGCTCTTTCAAAATGGTCAAGTACTAGCCTATTTCATCAGCTTCATTTCACTTCTTCTTGCTTTACAATTCATATTCTAGTAAGAACAAACTATGTTTAGCTCCCTGCATAAATCTGGTTCTCAGCCCTATGCCTTTTTAATCATGCTATTCCCCTTACCTTGACTATTCCTCAGCCTTTATCTGGATAACTCCTGTTTATTCCTCCAGATTCTACTCATGCTTCTCTTTAAAATAAATGCCTTTCTCAGACTGCTTACCTAGGTGGTAGTCTTTCCTTCCTTAACACCCTCTACCCGTGTCTCTCTTTACAGCTACTAATTTATATTTTTCCAGCTTTATTGAGGTATGATTGACACGTTAAAATTGTACATATTTAAGATATACAACATGATGCTTTGATGTATGTACACATTGTGAAATAATTACCACAAACAAGCTAATTAACATATTCATCACCTCACACAGTTTCCTGTATATGTGTGTGTATCTGTGTGAGGTAAGAGCACTTGAAATCTACTCTCTTAGCAAATGTCAAGTATGCAATACATTATTATTGACTACTGTCACCATGCTGTACATTAGGTCTCCAGAACTATTCATCTTATGACTGAAAGTCTGTGCCCTTTGACCATTATCTCCTCCCACCCTGTCCATTGTAGCCACCATTCTACTCTCTGTTACTAAGAGTTTGACTTCGTTTTTTAGATTTCATATATAAATGAGATCACACAGTATTTGTCTTTCTATGTCTGGCTTATTTCATTTAGCATGATGTCCTCTTGGTTCATCCATGTTGTTGCAAGTGGGAGAATATCCTTCTTTTTAAAGGATGATTAATATTCCATTGTGTGTGTGTATGTGTGTATCACATTTTCTGTATCCGTTCATCTTATGTAGTACACTTTGATTGTTTCTGTATCTTGGCTACGGTGAGTAATGCTGCAATGGGAAAGCAGACATCTTTTCAAGATAGTGATTTTATTTCCTTTGGATATATACTCAGAAGTGGGATTGCTAGATAATATAGTAGTTCTATTTTTAATTTTTTCGAGAAACCTCCATACTGTTTTCCATAGTGACTGTACCAGTTTACGTTTCCACCAACAGCAGACAAGAATTCTCTTCTCTACATTTTTGCCAGTACTTCTTATCTTTTGACATTTTGGTTATAGCCATTCTAACAAGAGTGAGATGATATCTCATTGTGGTTTTGATTTGCATTTTTCTGATAATTAGCAATTTTGAACATTTTTTCATATACCTATTGGCCATTTGTATGTTGTTTTTGGGAAAGTGTCTAGTCAGGTCCTTTGCCCAGTTTTTAATCAGGTTATTTGTTTCTATTTTTGCTGTTGAGTTGTGTGGGTTCCTTACATATTTTGGATATTAACCCCTTATTGGATACATGGTTTGCAAATATTTCTCCCATTCTGTAGGTTGCCTTTTCATTTTGTTGATTCTTTCTTTTGCTGAGCAGAACCTTTTTGGGTTGATGTAGTCCCACTTGTTTATTTTTGCTTTTGTTGCCGGTGACTACCAATTTGTACACATATATGCGATTTTTCTTTCCTGCTACCCTTTGAGCTCTTTGCATCTTCTTTCCTTGGGAATTTCGGTATTTTTCTATCCTTGTATCTTTTGGATGGTCTGTGCATATTTTTCTCTAGACCACTAAGTAAAATAACATATAACTTGGCATAATGTATTGGTAAGAAGTCAATAATCAATAAACACCATGCCAAGAATAGAACATTTCGTTATTCTTTTGTAGTTAGGTAAGACACTTTGATATTTTTTGTTAAACATCATTGTATGATACATCATGATATTGATTAATGTATTTTAGCGATTCAAGCACATAACGCATTTCAAAGGTAATGATAATCTGTAAATGTGTGCAGATGCAAGTATACCAGTGTATGTGGTAGGTGGAAAATTACTACAGCTGTGGGTATGGAGACACTGCAAGTACAGAATTATGGAATCAGGGCCTTGTTCACTTGGAAGGGAACTTAGGAGTCACCTTAATTCAGCTGCTTTTGAAATTTGTGTGTGGATCATCATAATAACAGCTAAAATTTGCATGTTTTGTAATTTACAAAACATTTCCATATCCCTTGATGTTCATAGGCAGTTCAACAGAGTTGTTATTGTTATGATGCTCATGGTAACTCTACAAAGAGAATTGGTTTCATTGTACTGTGCTGCTATTGTAGATTTCATGATAGACTGGAATCTGCTGTTTGCTGAAGGAATAATAAGGGATACATCTTGTTAGTACAACTGAATCCCTCCATGTTTTCTTCCAGATGTGGCCTTTACTCTTATTTGTTTGGCATTTTTATTAAATGGCTTCCTGTTTTGTAACTGTTGGGTGGACTGTAGTATATTTCTCTAGACATGCACTGCATCTAACACCACAGTAACCACTAGCTGCATTTGGATATTGAAATGTAAATTTAAGTCAATTAAAATTAAGTAAATTCAATTCCTCATTTGCATGAGCCACATTTCAAGTGCTCAATAGCTACGTGTGTCTAATGGTTATCAAATTGAACAGAATAGACAAAGAACATTTTTGTTATCCCAGAAAGTTTTATTGGACAGTGCTATTCTAGACCATTGCTATATGTATGCATCTTGATGAAGTTGTCATCTGTCAGTACTTAAGCTGGGATGCTGTAAGGCAGAAATCTGTAAAAGTAATCAGACTGACAATAAGTGGTAAATGGATGAGGATTGTTCTAGCTTATTATTAAAAATGGAATAGTCCCTCTCCCCTATGGAAAAGTTGTTAGAAACTTTTTTGAATGTAAAAGACTATAAAATGACTTAAAACTAGTGAAAAACTGAAGTTTTGCTTTCTTTTTTAACTTTTAAGATCAGGGGTACAAGTTGACGTTTGTCACATAGTGTATGTGTCATGGGGGTTTGTTGTATAGATTATTTCATCACCCAGGTATTAAGCCTAGTACCCATTAGTTATTTTTTCTTTTCCTCTCCCTCTTCCCACCCTCCACCTTCCGACAGGCCCCAGTTTCTGTTGTTCCCCTTTATGTGTCCATGTGTTCTCATCATTTAGCTCCCACTTAAAGTAAAAACGTGGTATTTGGTTTTCTGTTCCTGTGTTAGTTTTCTTTTTACAAAATAAATTTTGCTTTTGTTGTTCTTCAGCTCATTGTGGCCAATACTATATCATAGTATCTTTTTTCTCTGAGGAATAAGCAGCTCATCTCAACATTTTCTCCTCCTGACAATATTCTTCATCCTTCTTTTTTTTTTTTTTGAGATGGAATTTTGCTCGTGTCCACCAGGCTGGAGTGCAGTGTCACGATCTCAGCTCACTGCAATGCCTGCCTCCTGGGTTCAAGCTATTCTCCTGCCTCAGCCTCCCAAGTAGCTGGGATTACAGGTGTGCACTACCACCACCCGGCTACTTTTTGTATTTTTGGTAGAGACGGGGTTTCACCATATTGGCCAAGCTGGTCTCGAGCTTCTGACCTCAAGTGATTCACCCGCCTCGGCCTCCCAGAGTGCTGGGATTACAGGCGTGAGCCACCAAGCCCAGCTATCCTAAAGCTTCACCAGATTTGTGCCTCCTTGCCCCTGATTGATAAATTTGCCACATTTATTATACTGTTTTAAGAAGATGGAAAGTATTAGATATATTCTTGATTCATTTATTTTTCCCTTTAATATCACACTTCAGTCAGCTAGTCTCCTTTCTTCATATCTGTCATGTCAACTCCTCTAATGATGCGTTCTGCTTGGTGTGTATATAGTACTAGATCTTCCATCTCCTAATACACTGTCCCAACAAAAATGACAAGAATCATGTTATATAGAGCATACTTATATATTCTTTGCATGTATAATCTTTACATCAGCTGAGTTATATAAGTATGTTTATCTGGATTTTTGTAAATTACTGTATCATGATAAATGCTAAACTGCCCTCTTTTTTTCATCACTTTGACCCTGCTTCTCAAAAAACTATACTTATAGTTCCTTTCCTACCTTGAAATATTTCTTAGAAGGCCAGTTTATATTAGTACTCTTACATGTACATCTGAACTCCTCACATTGTCTTTTTCAACTACTCCATCTCCATTTTTAAATTAAAACTGATTTTTAAAGCTTCTTGCTGTCATTTTTCTCAGACTCTTACTTAAATTAGACACTGTTTTTCCCTTCTCCCTTTCCAAAACTCTTTTCTTGTCTCTGTAATATCACTTTCTTCATTTAATCCTGGCCATGGGATTAATTCTTGCTCTGGCTCCTAAACAAGCATTGTCTGAGGTTTTATCCTCAGCTGTTTTCCCACCATACATACTCTGTTCTGGTGAAGTCATCATTGTTGTTTTCTTGTAGCTTTAACTATCCCTTCAATGTCAGTATCTCCAAGATCTGTCTCTATTTCCATTCTAATTCAGTTTTATCAAATGCTTGCTAGACAATTGTATGTAACATGTTCTGTTTTCAGCCGCTTCTAATTTTATGTGCACAAAATAAAATTGTTTTAATCTCCTCAATTTCCTTTCTCCATCTCTACTATACCATTCATCCATCCATTTCCTCAGGCTTGAACACTTAAGAGTAATGTTTAACTTTTCCTTCTTGTTTATTAATTTGCGAGTAATGTTTAACTTTTCCTTCTCCATTATTTCTTGTTTATTATTTTGCATATTTGAAATTTTTTGTGGATACATAGTAAGCATATATATTATGGAATACATGAGATGTTTGATGCAGGCCTGCAATGTATTCATAATCACATCATGGAAAATGAGGTATGCATCCCCTCAAGAATTTATCTTTCATGTTATAATCCAATTATACTTTTTAAGTTATTTTTTTTTTTTTTTTTTTTTGAGACGGAGTCTCGCTCTGTGGCCCAGGCTGGAGTGCAGTGGCGCAATCTTGGCTCACTGCAACCTCCGCCTCCCGGGTTCACGCCATTCTCCTGCCTCAGCCTCTCCGAGTAGCTGGTACTACAGGCGCCCGCCACTCGGGCCCGGCTAATTTTTTGTATTTTTAGAAGAGACGAGGTTTCACCGTGGTCTCGATCTCCTGACCTCGTGATCCGCCCGCCTCGGCCTCCCAAAGTGCTGGGATTACAAGCGTGAGCCACCGCGCCCGGCTTTAAGTTATTTTTAAATGTACAATTAAATTATTATTGACTATAGTCACACTGTTGTGCTATCAAATACTAGATCTTATTCTTTCTAACTGTATATTTTTTATACCCATCCCCACTTCTCCTCCACCCCCCACCCCCCGCTATATTTCCCAGCCTCTGGTAACCATCTTTCTACTCTATCTTCATAGGCTCAATTATTTTGATTTTTAAATCCTACAAATGAGTGAGAACCTGCAGTGCTTGTCTTTAGGTGCCTGGCCTGTTTCATAATGATCTCCAGATCCGTCGATGCTGTTGCAAATGACTGAATCTCATTTTTAATGGCTGAATAGTACTCCATTGTACTACATTTTCTTTATCCATTTATCTGTTGATAGACACAGCTTGCTTCAAAATCTTGGCTATTGTGAACAGAGCTGCAAAAAAACATGAAAGTGCAGATATCTTTTTAATATCCTGATTTCCTTTTATTGGGTATATACCCAGAAGTTGGATTGCTGGATTATGTGGCAGCTGAATTTTTAGTTTTTTAAGGAACCTCCAAACTGTACTCCATCATGATTGTACTAATGTACATTCCTACCAACAGTGTACAAGGTTCCCTTTTCTCCACATCCTCACCAGCATTTGTTATTGTCTGTCTTTTGGATATAAGCCATTTTAACTGGGGTGATATGCTATGTCATTTTAGTTTTGCTTTACATTTTTTTGATGATCAATGATGTTGAATACCTTTTCATATGCCTGATGGCCATTTGTATGTCTTCTTTTGAAAACTGTCTGTTCAAATCTTTTGCCCATTTTTAAATCAGATTATTAGATTTTTTTTCTATATCATTGTTTGATTTCCTTACATATTCTGGTTATTAATTGCTTGTCAGATGGGTAGTGTGCAAATATTTTCTCCCATGTTGTGGCTTGTCCCTTCACTTTGTTGATTGTTTCCTTTGCTGTACAGAAGCTTTTTAACTTGATGTGATCCCATTTGTCCATTTTTGCTTTGGTTGCATGTGATTGTGGGGTAATACTCGAGAAATCTTTCCCAAGACCAATGTCATGGAGAGTTTCCACAATGTTTTCTGGCAGTAGTTTCATAGGTTGAGGTCTTAGATTTAAGTCTTTAATCCATTTTTATTTGAATTTTGTATATGGCGGGAGATACAGGTCTAGTTTCATTCTAATGCCCATGGATATCCAGTTTTCCCAGCACTTCAAGAGGCTGTACTTTCCGCAGTGTATGTCCTTGGCACCTTTGTTGAAAATGAGTTCACTGTAGGTGTGTGGATTTGTTTCTGGGTTGTCTGCTCTGTTTTACCGGACTCTGTGTCTGTTTTTATGCCAGTACCATCTTGTCTTAGATACTCTATCTCAGTAGTATAATTTGAAGTCAGGTGTTGTGATTGCTCCAGTTGTGTTCTTTTTGCTTAGGATAGCTTTGGCTATTCTTTTGTGGTTCCATATACATTTTAGGATTTTTTTCTATTTTTTCTATTTCTGTGAAGAATGTCATTGGTATTTTGATAGGGATTGCATTGAATCTATAGATTGCTTAGGTAATGTGGACATTTTCACAATATTGATTAATCCAAGAACAAGCAATATCTTTTCATTTTTTGGTGGCTTCTTCCATTTCTTTTATCAGTGTTTTATAGTTTCTATTACAGAGATCTTTCACTTCTTTGGTTATGTTAATTTCTAGATATGTAATTTTATTTGTGGCTATTGAAAATGGGACTGTTTTTGTTTTCTTTTTCAAATTGTTCACTGTTGGTATGTAGAAATGCTACTGATTTTTGTATGTTGATTTTATGTCCTGTATGTTTGACTAAACTTGATTATCAATTGTAATAGTTTTTTCTTGGAGTCTTTAGATTTTTCCCAATTTAAGATCATTATCATCTGCAAGCAATGGTAATTTGACTTCTTCCTTTCCAATTTGGATACACTTTATTTATTTCTGTTGCCTAATTGCTCTGGCTAGGACTTCCAGTACTATGTTGAATAGCAGTGGTGAAAGTGGGCATCCTTGTGCTCCACATCATAGAAGAAAGGCTTTCAGTTTTTCCCGATTGTGATACTAGCTGTGAGTCTATCATACATGGCTTTTATTATGTTGAGGTATGTTCCTTCTATACCCAGTTTTTTTGTTTGTTTGTTTTTTGAGACAGACTCTCACTCTGTCACCCAGGTTGGAGTACAGTGACGTGATCTCAGCTCACTGCAACCTCTGACCCCTGGGTTCAAGTGATTCTCCTGCCTCACCCTCCCGAGTAGCTGGGACTACAGGGGCGTGCCACCACACCTGGCTAATTTTTTAGTAGAGACGGGTTTTCACCGGTGTTAGCCAGGATGGTCTCGATCACCTGACCTTGTGATCCGCCAGCCTCGGTCTCCCAAAGTGCTGAGATTACAGGCATGAACCACTGTGTCCGGCTCTATACCCAGTCTTTTGATGGTTTTTATTATGAAGGGATGTTGAATTGTATCAAATTCTTTTTCAGCATCAATTGAAATGATCCTATGGTTTTTGTCCATCATTCTTTTGGTATGATGTATCACGCTGACTGATTTTTGTATGTTGAACCATCCTTGGAACCCAGGAATAAATGACACTTGGTCATGATGAATGACCTTATTAATATATTGTGGAATTTGGTTTGCTAGTATTTTGTTGAGGATTCTTACATCAATATTCATCAGATATTGGCCTATAGTTTTCTTTCTTTGGTGTGTCTTTGTCTGGTTTTGGTACCAGGGTAATACTGGCCTTGTAGAATGAGTTTGAGTGTTTCCTCCCCCACCTCTATTTTTTGGCATAGATTGAGTAGGATTGGTATTTGTTCTTCTTTAATGTTTGGTAGAATTCAGCAGTGAAGCCATTATGTCCCCAGCTTTCCTTTTTGGGAGACTTTTTATTATGGCTTCGATCTTATTGCTTGCTATTGGCCTCCTCAGGTTTTAGATTTCTTCATGGTTAGATTTTGGCAGGTTGTGTGTGTCTAGGAATTTATCTATAATTTTCCAATTTATTGCCATGGATGGATATCGCTGCTGCTAGTTATTCAGGGCCCAAGAGCTTTTCAGTTAGCAAGTGATGCATGCTACCTGGACTGGGTCCTTCCCCTTAAGGCAACAGGTTCCCTTTTGATCCAGAGTGTGTCTAGAAATGTCTATCAGGAGCTAGGGCCTGGAAAGGGGGCCTCAGGACTCTGACTGGTACCCTATCCTGCTGTGACTGAGCTGGTATCCCAAGACGCAAACAAAGTCTTCCCCACTCTTCCATTTCCTCTCCTCAAGTGAAAGGAAGGGGCCTTCTTTGGAGCCACGAGCTATGCAACCTGGGGTTAGGGGAGGGCTGATGCCGGTGCTCCCTTAGCCATCCCAGCTGGTATCTCAGTAAGTTGTGTGCCGCCCCGCTAGTCCACTGTCTCTGGGCCCAGCTCAGCACTAGGACTTGCCTAAGAGTTGCTGTCCTTGTGGCCTAGATGGCTTTTGCAGTTTATTTGGGGCCCCACATCACTGTAGCCCATGGTGGCCAAGCTTGTGGAAACTCAAGTTCAGATGGCTGGGACTGGTGATTGACTCCCCTCTGGTTAGGACTTGTTTAAATGCTCCCTCCATGGGTGAACATGAGCTGAATTTGGTTCAGTTTTGTTTTCTGCTATAACAAGGTCAGCACTGAGTTTAATGCCTCAGAATTACTGGCTTTCTTTCTCCTCAGTGCACAGAAACACTCTCATCACCAGGCAGCTGCTGCCCGGGTTTGAGGGAAACGGGGCATTGGCAATTGAAGACTGTTTATCCTACCTCTTCTGTGCCTCTTTCAATGATATGAAGTTAAAACTAGGTATTGTGAGTACTCACCTGATTTTTGGTTCTTATGGAGGTGTTTTTTTCTATGGAGATAGTTGTTAAATCGGTGTCCTTGTTGGGGGCTGGGGGGACAATCTGTGGAGCCTTCTATTCTGCCATCTTGCTCTGTGCCTCTCCCCTACCTATTATTAACCCCTTAGGCATGTAAAGACATTTTGATAATAATAGAATATGTTGAAGTATTGAGTATGAAGGTACCATTATCAAAGGTTTACATAGATGGATTATTTATATATTACTTCTAAGTAAAACAATATTTTTATATTATTTGTAAAAGTATACAATATATACATGAAAATAAGACATATGGAAATTTATGGCATTTATAAAGTTCCATGAAATATAATAGTATTATTATTAGAGATATACACTATTTCCCTTCACTATCTCTCTTTATATATTTACTATTAATAACATACGCACTGTTCTTATGATTATAATATACAATTGATGAGAAATACTACTTGTTCTGAGCATTCTGACCCACCAGGTGCTTAAAACTTGTTGACAAAGTGTGGAACATCAGTGGTAATATGTAGGAGTAAAAATTGTTCTGTTATTCTGCTCAGTATAGCAATTGCATCATTGTTTCACAGAAAGGATAACATTATGATCCTGTGTGGGTGTATAGCTCATCTGTGGGAGGTTGTTTCTGTGCATACTTAGTGATCAAAATTCAAGAAACACGCCTCATTTAATGAATATTTTCTCATTAGGAATTTGGCTCATGTAAATGCATCACATAGTTTGTAGAAGCATTATATGGAAAAGGAAAAAGAAGAAATGAATTTGTTTTGCATATACAATAAAAGCTTGAGCTACTGAAGAGAATTCCTGGGAGTATATAGTATCATGACTGTAAACCCAGTCTTTAAAAACTAAATTTAATTCTAACCTAAAAATAACTGGAATGTCAGAGGTGTACCTTTCCACAGCATGAATAGGTTTGTAAAGTATAGATTTATCCATATGCAGTGCTATTTTCTCTTTAAAACTTGAGATATCTTTTGGGAAAGGATTTGACTCCAAGTATTAATAAAACCCATACTTTAGAAGCAAGTATTTTAAAATCACCTGTTGATGGAAGTAAAATATCTTACTAATAAATAAACCCCCCAAAGTACCTAGAGCGATTTAAATACTTAGCATGATAAAATGAATGCCATAAAATTACAGCTTAACAAAATATAACATAGTCATTTAGTTTCTATTCTTCTCCCTAATATAAAGTAGCAGGTTAATATGCACTCTCTCTGTTTGGTTTTGTTGTTCTTTTTTTGTTTTGAGGCAGAGTCTCACTCTGTCACCCAGGCTGGAGTGCAGTGGTGCAATCTTGGCCCACTGCAACCTCTACCTCCCAGGTTCAAGCGATTCTCCTACCTCAGCCTTCCGAGTAGCTGGGATTACAGGCATGTGCCACCACACCCAGCTAATTTTTGTATTTTTAGTAGAGATGGGGTTTCACCATGTTGGCCAAGCTGATCTTGAACTCCTGGCCTCAAATGATCCGCCCACCTAGGCCTCCCAAAGTGCTGGGATTACAGGCATGAGCCACTGTGCCTGGCTTCTATTTTAAATATGCTGCATCCTCACCCTTTGTGGAAAGCCTCTGGGTTTCAATAACTAGCAAGCCGATCTTGCTGAAAGAAGAGATACAAACTAGAAGCAACTGTTCAACATAGTAAGCTATTAAAGAAAGAAATAAGTTTAATGGGAAAAAATAATAAATTGGGGGAATGTGTAATCAAACATACAATTCTGAGGATCTGAGAACTATTTGGAGTGAGCTGGCAGATAATGTTATAAAAAGCAGGTTACCAGTTTATGGATTCTATATATATGATACTTTTGGGATAGCTTTGGTGTTCCTGTCTCACATGGTAATACTGTAAAATAGATCAAGTGTTTCTCGAAATACCATCTTTATAAATATCATCTTGGAGGCCTCACTCTGAATCAACTATATCTGTACTTCTGGGAATCTGCATTTTAACCCACCCCTCAAATGATTCTTATATATGCAGAAGTAAAATCTGAAAATTACTATAGTAGCTTAACTGAGTGTGGATGATGCCATTATTTTCTCTTTCTAAAGACCCACTGTTTCCAAGACCCAGTTAAAAGCCACCTTTCTTGATTTGTTTTAACACAGAGTTTAGTTTCTTCCTCCTCTGCTCCTCTAGCACCCCAATTGTGCCTTTGTTACACTAATCAAGAGTATTCCAGATCTCTTAATGCAGATTTAAACTTTAATAGCTTTACATACATAAGTGCTACAACCTTACCAAAAACATTATTTAAAATTTATTTAAATTTATTTTACAACCATTTAGTTTTATTTTAAATAGTTCTTAATTTTATTATTTATATGTGGCATTTTTTTGGACTGGTAGAAAAACTTGACCACCTCAATCACCTCATATATCTCCCTTAAACTTTCTCTTGCTGGGTCATGTCAAAATAGTTGAGTGTACACCAATATTTTATTCTTCAAATAATCTTAAATCTAGGATCACAGATGTCATCCTTTCTGTCACTAACCTGCAGCTGGTAGAAGTTTTTAAAAAGTTTGAAATTTGACTAGAGCAATATATAGTACAACCCAGTATACTATACGTTGAATTTTATTTCCTGTTGAATTTTAATAAAAATATATTAATATCTTAAAATTTTAAATAATTGTACTTTTATCTATTGATTTGTGTAATTGTGTATCATTTATACTTCTAAAGTTAAAAACACTTAAAACAGCATGAATACTTTGAAATTCTGTGTTTTAACTTATTTGTGTGAATTCCTATCTCCCTAAACAGCACTTCTCTAAGTCGGGCAATGTTTTATTCATCCTTTTATCTCTAGTACAGTTGATTAATATTTGCTGAATCAAGGGGAAAAATATGTCTATTTTATATTGTCTAATTTAGTGTATTGAATATTATTTAAATATGACTAACTATATTTAGATATAGGTAGCATATTTAAAATGTAATATTAATATAGCATCAAACATATATTTAATAGTATTTATTGTGTTTCCATCCATTGCAGTTATTGTCCTTTTAGATGCTCAAATTGTTCCATGTTTGACCAGGGGGAATCTCTTCATGTTGAGTCCTGAGTCCTACTAAAACAGGAGTCAACTCCTAATAGTCTTGATAGATTACTCCTAGTAGTCTTTGATAACTTCCTTCTGTCTTGTATCACAGTATAATCCAAGCTCATCTTGTACATTTCCTATTCCAGATCTCAAATCAGCCATTTTCCAAGAAGGCTTGGGAAATGTGGTTTTAAGACCCTAAAGTCTGGGAAGTTTATCATTACTATGTTGGTCATTGTTCCTATGCCTTTTCAGGATGCAGAGCTAAGAAATACATGCATACATATATGTACATATGTATATAGATAATACTTCAAGAGACACCAGCGTATTATTAAACTTCTTCAATCTTATATATGTGTCTGCTTTATCCCATGCTAAAAATACTTATCAATGACACTGGAGTGATAGAATGGCAATCACATAATTGTTCAGTTATTCATCTTATAAAGGACACACAGCAGATTCTGCATGACAATAATAATCACAACACTACCATCTAACATCATATCATTACTGAAAACAGTTTAAGATTATTTTAACAGTTCTTTTTGTTGGATCACGTTAGGAATGTGCTAGTAAATGCGTATATTTTAAAGATACTTGAAATAGTTACTTTCTGTATGATTATTATCCACTACTAGAGTATACATTCAGATCATGTTTACTTTTTTCCTTGAGGAGAATCCCTTTGAAGTTTGAATTTTTAGTCATACCCTCTGATTCTGGGAAGGTAGGCAAATAATGGAATTTGCATACATTGCAGCTGAAGCAAGCTGTAGAAGCAGCATGCAGAAGCTGGGCAACTTCCCAACTTTTCCCAGATTATCTCTCCTTTGGCATATGAGTCTCTCAGAAAGACAAGACCCAATTCTTAAGTATTTCTGTGAATTTGTAAAATATACTTAAGTTTTATTTTTAAAACTTTGCCCCTGATCTGAATATGTATTTCTTCTGACAAGGTATTGTGGTGAAGTTGCATTATCAAAAATTGTGTTGAACATTCCTTTTTTGTTAAAATTAAATTCAGGGAAAAATGAAATGGAATATCATTTCTTAAAATATTCAGTACTGTGGAAATGGGTTTTTTTTTTCAAAATTATCCAAATAATAATTAATTTTATTTTTTGAAGTAAAGTTAGTTTTTTTAAGTTAAAATAGCGATGGCCAGGTGCGGTGGCTCACGCCTGTA
>NW_026652282.1:18246478-18281496 GCF_009828535.3 Hylobates moloch
TGCGATAGTTTACTGAGAACGATGTTTTCCAGTTTCATCCATGTCCCTACAAAGGACACGAACTCATCATTTTTTATGGCTGCATAGTATTCCATGGTGTATATGTGCCACATTTTCTTAATCCAGTCTATCGTTGTTGGACATTTGGGTTGGTTCCAAGTCTTTGCTATTGTGAATAGTGCCGCAATAAACATACATGTGCATGTGTCTTTATAGCAGCATGATTTATATTGAAATATTATTTTTATCAATAAATATTTAAACATGTACACAACTGTTTATCAAAATAAACTTTCATTACTATTTTCCATGCTATTGATAAGAAGCCTGAATTGTTTAAACTGTATTTAAATTGTAGCTTTCACATTATTGTTGCCATCTTAAGATGTATATCTATCTGTTGCTTCCTTAATTTATCTTGATTTTATATTTTATACTCTTATTCCTTGTATATACATATATACCCAAAAAGTATAAATTTCTTTTTGTAAATCTTTTTTTTAACCTTATCAGCCTTGAGTTCTTTCCTGCATCAAATGAATTTTCTGACTTTTTAAACTAAAGATATTTTTATTCATTTGTTCCAGTATACTTGGAAGAATAATCCAGAAAGTCAGTTAAACATTTATTTCCATTTCATGTTCTCTGTAGCTTTTATAAGGCATATCATTTACTAGTATTTAATTTTAGGTACAAATTTTTTCTTCTATTTTTAGAAATAAAGATAAATATAATTTAAAATACTTTGGGGGCTGGGTGCAGTGGCTCACGCCTGCAATCCCAGCACTTTGGGAGGCCGAAGTAGGTGGATCACCTGAGGTCAGGAGTTAAAGACCATCCTGACCAATATGATGAAACCCTGTCTCTACTAAAAATACAAAAAGTAGCTGGGCGTGGTGGCGTGCGCCTGTAGTCCCAACTACTCAGGAGGCTGAGACAGGAGAATTGCCTGAACCCGGGAGGCGGAGGTTGCAGTGAGCCGCCACTGCACTCCAGCCTGGGCGACAGAGCAAGACTCCATCTCAAAAATAAAATAAAGTAAAAATAAAATAAAAAAATTTGGTATGAATATGGCAAAAATAGCAAATAATAACAGTGGTTACTAGTCATCTTCTAGCTAGTATAGAGTTGTCCATTTGCTGGTAAAGTTGCTCTAAGTTTTCCCAGACAGCCATGTCTTTCACAGTCTCAGTTCTAATATTCCTTATCTAAACTACATTCTAAATTGCAAGAACACTTGCAAGCCTGCCTTATATTATACTATGTAGTTTAAACATGTTATATAACATCCATCTAATGTAGACATTGATTTTAAACAGTACAAAATGATCAAAAAAAGTCCAGAGCTAAGCATAGAAACAGAATTAGCACAATAATGATTAGGAATTCAAGTCCTTCTGCCATGCTAATGACCTTGGTCTATTTAGCCTCCTTCTCACATCTGTTAAACTGGCTGTAATACCTACTTTAGGAAGTTGTTATTAGGATAAACGAGATCATAAATATGAAGTATTTAGCATTGTGCCAGACACATGGTAGGTGATCTTCAAATTATATCTAATAATAATGTTGTTGAATTATAATAAAAATGTATTTTTCTTGTTATTTTATAATTTTCTTTTTCTAGAATATGCTTAGGTAGTAATAGATAATATTGTGTTTTAAAATATAAATTATAATAATATAATATCTCACATGATTTCACTTAATGAATAGCATTGACCAAATTCAGGTTTTATAAGATACGTTAAATAACTTCCCTGGAACTTTCCTATAGTACTGCTAATGTGGTTTCCTGCAGTAACTTGATGTATGATGCAGTAATGAGTATAGAATTAGCATGTAAAGCAAGACCATTTTATACCCCTTCTAATTGCCTTATTTAGTTAAGTGCCAAATGCTACAATATAAAGTTTCTAGTATATTATCTCTAAAATAGGAAGCAAGGTTCTAATGGGGTTTCTTTTCTAATTATATTTTTTAAGATCTTAAATCTGTTAACACCTGATAGCTTTGCTGGTAAAGTCAATGTGTTTACTCACCTTTTGTATTCCTAGCAGCACCTAGCACATAGCAAGCATTTGGCAAACAAAATTACTCAAGAGGAATCTGAGAAGACGTTTTTGCAACTTAATATGATGAATTTAATTGGTATTTTCTTTTCCCTAAAATGTCTACAGTCTGGTATTTCTGCCTTTCGTTTTCCCACCCCAGTTCTATAAAACTACCAGTGCCTGAATAGGAGAGCTACTGTTGCTCATTACAAGAGTGTTATATGAGGCCTTGAATGTTGTAAGAAATATACATATGTATATATAGACAGAGAGCCATTTATATACATCCATTACTTTCCTATTTATATATTGGACTCTTTTGAAATATGCTTCAATTTGTAGAAACCACAAGGGTTCTTTTTAACATACTGACTTCGTACCCTTCAGATTAGCATGCTATCCAAGTATCCTGTATAGAAACCCTTCAGCATTCACAATGTTATCTCCCCTACTTGAGATAAAGAGAAAATAAGAATGAAAATATAACCACATAGGGAAGGGAAGGAATAGCTAAAAGATTTAATTCTGCCATTATTTTTCTTCCTGTCAAACATACAATTTGAACCACAGCCGGTTTTTATATGTTAAGTACTGCCATTCTGTCCTTTCTCCATGGCTGCTGATGTATATTTTTAAGACAAATTTTTAAAAATACAGAGAATGGGATTCCAGGATGGGCCACATAATTTGTGAGACCTAGTACAAAATGAAAATGCGAAGCCCCTTGTTCAAAAACAATTAAGAATTCCAGGATAGCAACAGCAGAGCATAAAACCAAGTGTAGGCCCATGTGCAACTGCGCAAGTCACCCTCCCACAAAACTGGCCCTGAAGGGTTTCCTATTTCAGGGGAATGATCTTCCTGTTGGCACTTTGCCTAGCAGCTTTTCAGAGTAAATACCTTCATTGTATCTAAGAGCATTGAGACCTGAACATCAGAGAGAGTAAAGAGATGTGAACTCTCCATCATGGCCATGCAGCTAGACTAACCAGTGTAATTACTGATCATTGTAAGATGGTCAGCAAGGTAATTCAATTAAGAATAATGAGATAATTCATACCATGAATAGGATTTCAGCATTTTGAGGGTTGAGAAAGCAACAGAGGAGGAAAAAGCATTTATTGGGTGTCTTTTTTGGATAGGAGCCATATTGGACTCTTTTTAACGCATTATCATGTCTTAGCATGTCAGCCATATAAAGTAATCTTTATTAGCTCATTTCATTTTCTATCTGAGGAAAGTGAATCTCAAGGATATAAAATAACTTGTTTATCGTCACACAGCAATCATTGGCAGTGTGGTGATTGCCCACATCTGTCTTCAGATCAATCCCATGTTCTTTCTATGGGTATTGGTACCATGAGGCTGTCTATCTTTAGGGGCTGATAGACACAATAAAAGTATAGACTTGAGAAGCAGATGCAAAAAGCACTAGCACAATTAGGGAAATTTAGCATGACAGCTTCTTTAGTGTAAGGAATCCGAGCCCAGCAAAAAGTGAGGCCATGGACCAAGAACAGAACATAGTAAATAGAAAGAGAGTTCTTATTATCTTGACCAGACAGGAGAAACTGTTGTGAAGGGAAAATAAATCTCGGGATCCCCAAATCACTAAGCCAAGGGAAAAGTCAAGCTGGGAACAATGTCAGTCAAACCTGCCTCCCATTTTATTTCTAAATAAGATAGCTGCAAAGATAAGAAGCTACATACCTCCCTCACAATTTGCCCACAAGGGAATACCTTGTGGACAAAGGACAGACAGAACTCAGTCATTCCTCTGAGGCTTACCTGAGACAAATGCATATCTGATTGCTTCCTCTGCCCTCTTTGTTTATATAAAAATGCAGATTCACTGAGCCAGACTAAATTTTGTATTCAGTGGAAGGCTGATCAAAGACTCAAAAGAATGCAACCTTTTGTCTCTTATCTACTTCTAACCTGGAAGCCCCCACTTCCAGTTGTCCTGCCTTACAGGACTGAAGCAATGTACATCTTACACATATTGATTGATGTCTCATGTATCTCTAAAATGTGTAAAAGCAAGCTGTACTCCAGTCACCATGGGTACATGTCATCAGGACCTACTGAGGCTGTCACGGGCATGTCCTTAACCTTGGCAAAATAAACTTCCTAAATTGACTGAGATTTGTCTCAGATATTTTGGGTTAACACTGTCTACCTTACAGTAGACTAATAACAGTGGCTACAGAACAAATGTAACATGTTGGAGATGGATAGATGATAATACCTTGATTGCAAAATAATAGTCCCTCCTATAGTTAAAGCAACAAAAAAGTTTCAAATGATGAAAACCGGGCTTCAGTAAATACAATGAGAGTCTGTGAAGCATCTGAGGGCCAGCATATTTTAGGGCAGTATATTTCAAGCTTCTTCACTCATATTCTACTTTCTTCATGATTTTGCCATGTGTAAGCCTTAAAATACCATGATAGCTGTAACACATATTCTACATTTATTATTTCATACAGTTAGCATGAATGGATTTATCCTGACAAAAGCGCTAGCTTTCTGTCCTTAGTAAAGCCACTCTACTAATTGTTTAAGCTCATTTGCTCTTCAGTTCATTCCACTAATATTTATTGAATGCTTTGTATTTTGTAGGATTTGTCTACCTGATGTAGGTGGTAGGTGGGGGTGGAGGGAAAAAGATAAGAAGACAGAGATGAGTAGGGCATGGTACCTGCCTCAGAGGGATTCAGAATAAAATAGTTTCGCAATTTCAGATTGTTCATAGAATGCTGAGAAAGGATTGAGACTTTGCCTGGAGGAGGTGGGAAACTATACAAAGTTGGGCAGGAAAGTCTAGATAAATAAGTAGGAAGAGTTTGTTAAGCATATTTGGAAGATTCATCTTTCCTGGATCTTGGCCAGATTTTTTTTAACTTCTGACCATGAATTAAAAGACTTCGAGATTTTTATAGTGTTCAGTTCAATCTTATGGTTGTAATCAAGAGGTTCTCAGGTTAAGTTTGTTTAACCATCATTTTTTGTTGGTATGGTAAATCAAATAATAGAAACAGTATAACCATAACAAATGAATATTTTGGCATATAGTTCTTACACTCATAATTTAGAATATAGGTGTGTTGTGTGTAAATGTGTTTCCATTTCACCTGAATTTCTTTGTACAGATTTTACAGAATAAAATGCCAGTTACTTTCTTCTACTGTTTCTTTTATTTTTCCTTATAAAAACATTATTACAAAAGGTGATTTATGTATTTACCACAATTATTTTTCTTTTTGTGCTTCCAGTGTAAAACTCTTTCTGGAGTCTGTGACCACATCATATCCCTGTCATCAGATCCTCTGGTTTCACAGTCTGCTCACCTGGAAGTGATTCAACTGGCAAACATCAAACCAAGCGAAGGGCTGGTAAGAGATACCATGTTTATCAAAACCACCATCCATCAGTAGAGAGCTAATGATGTGGACAAAGCAGCCTCTGAATGTGGGAATCTATGAATTTCAACAGACGCTGAACATTTTGGTATTTTTTTCCTGGAGGAGTTACGGTAGTAGAAGTTTGTGATACAGGATAAGAAGTTTTATGAAGATAAATGAAAATGAAGGAGAATTGAAAATGGTGACTTCTGAATTAATTTAATTTGGTACTCATTTAGCTTCAATTACATTCTTTCACCTCCCTCCCCACCAAAGTTCCTTAGGTTTAAAGGAAGTTTAAGAGTTTTATAATAAACACCACAGTGTTACCTGCTCATGAAAGTAGGTGTTTTGTTTGTTTGTTTTACTTTGGTTTGTTCTGGTTTTAATAGTTATTCCTTCCCCTAGGGTGGGTTAGCTAAACAAAACTGATATTCTTTATAACTCACATTCATTCTTAGAAGGGTAAGTAAGCACGTGGATATGTGGATATTGCCAACACTAGATGTCTATGAGTTGTATTTTTTTATTATGTAATAATAGATATAATCATGTTTGATATTTTGTTCACCTGATTAAAAAGTGTATTGGTTCTAGATTTAACCCAAGAGAGAGATTTTTTTTTTTTTTTTTTTTTTGAGACAGTCTCGCTGTCGCCCAGGCTGGAGTGCAGTGGCGCGATCTCGGCTCACTGCAGGCTCCGCCCCTGAGATTTTTAAAAATATAAGTCTATAGGAAGAAAGCATATAAAAATTGATATTGAGACAAAAAACAAGAAACTGGCTAGAGAATATCTTAACTACTACACAACTATTACATGTTAGTTTGGTGCCATAGTGTTTCCACTTTCTCCCTGTATATGAATTTACCAATTAATGATATTTTGGAAAATAGAAATCTTGACAACTAGCGTTAATAATCGAATTCAGATAATATATTCTTTAAGATCTCTAAGCAAGTTTAACTTTTTCTGTGGCTTTTCTTTTTCATACATCTATATAAATGTTCAGAAGGCAAAGCCTTTATTGACTACCACTGATTTTTCAGTTTGAGGCCATCTATCCTAGAGAGTAAGTTTTCTCCGGATATGTGGCAAATTAATTCTGGTTATCTGTAGTTCCTAGTGCTGTTGTGGCTTTTATGGGTGTTTTCCTGGGAAGGAATATGATGAAAATCAGCATATCAGACATAGCATGCCATCATTGTAATCTGTAAGTGCTTTATCTAATGTTGATTACATTTAGAACTTCTTTTAAGTAATTATAATCTAAAATTTTTTTATTCCTTTTAGTTACATCTACAAAGTCCAGTGTTATTTTTAAAACACTTCAATCTATAGCAATAAGGATTGGCCTTTCTATATGTCCCCTTTTAGTAGTTATAAGGGAAAGGAAGTCCCCTAAGCATGATTTTTAGAGTGAAAAATTATGAACTAATACAACATTGTATTAAACTAGAAGTCAGAACACCCAGATACAAATAACAAATAACTTACATAAAATATAACTATGAGAGTGATCTTGAAGAGATGGGAGAGTAAATTTAACCACCTTGGCCTCGATCTAGTCATGTAGGTGAGGGAGAGGAGGAGATCATCTTTAAAGTTCCTTCTGGCTCTTAGTCTGTGGTTCTAAAAAGAAAAAAGCCTGACTTTTTTTCTCTAATTTCCACTGAAATCATTGGGAGAAATAACCTTGTAAAGTAAGTCAAAACAATGCTAATTAATGGGCTTTATGAAATCTTGATTTTTTAAGGAAGGTATAGCCCTGGACAGGTCCTTTATTGTTTTCATTTGAAAGAGGTAGATCTGGGAACTTAAAATGCTAAGAACCAGGTTCAGTTAAACAGTTTAGGAGAGAGCTAGAAGAGAAAAGAAATGAATGCCCACCATTTGCCAGGTATTTTTCTCACACCTCTATAGAGTAGATATTAATTTTCTCATTTTGCAAATGAGAAAATAAAATTGCATATATTCACCAGTTTGCTCTGTATCACATATAGATAATAAATAACAGAGGCAGGGTTTAAGTCCAGGTAAATCTAGATGAAGTACATCTGAACAAAGCTTTTTTAATTATTCCACATTCAAATTTTGAATTGCTAAACAGAGGTATGAGAAGCTTAGGAGGATGACTTTAAAACTGAAATTACTTAGAGAAATTTGTTTTTAAAGGACAATGGGCAGCACTTCACTGGGAATTGAAAGGAAGGAAAAGAAAAACCTAAAATGTTGAATATTAATAAAAAGAGTTAAGTATAAAACTATTTTTGTGATTCATATCAAAGGGGAAGTACTAAACAGTGAATTTACATGGCTTATTCAAGGTATCATTTTAAAATTCAGTCACATTTAAATAAGTTTAGTCAGTCACAGTTGAAATAAACCAATTTTAGGATTTTGATTTAGGATTTTGGTAATTAGCCATAGTAAATGTCTAAATGATAAATGAAGGAAAGAAATAGAAAGCGGTGGGAGAACCAAGATTTAATGAAATTTAATTAGCTTAGAAATATCCACAGAAGGTGTTCTTCCAATTTTAGGACAGAACATGTCTCATAGGCAAAAGATAACTGATTTGTTCTCCTGCTGATAAACTGGATACATCGTTTATCAGCTTTCTAATTAGTCAAATCTCCTAGAATTTCTTAGGTTTAACAGTCCTAAAGCATTGTAAGGACTGGTGAGAAACAACCTTAATTATGATTGAACCATATGAAACTTTCTTCTAAAGTGCCTTTAAACAACAATAATTAGCAGAAAATTAAAGGAAGGAAAATGAGAGCTATTAAAACAACAAAACTGGATCAGAGCCAAGGCATGAGCCGAATAGAGAGGAAGGGACTGGGGTCATCCCTGGGGAAACCTCTTGGCCTCAGGGAGTTCTTTTTCTATTTAGGTACTTGGACCATCTCCAAATATGCCTTATTCCACCAACTTGACTGAGAGGTTGCTTTGGCTCCTGTTGGTTAACCAACATTTGGAGACAGAGCAAAGGAAATGTCATTTTGGCAACCTGAGCAGGAGAGAGGGAGCTGTGCAAGTCAGCTCTAGAATTAATTAATGAATTTTTAAAAAGAGAAAAGGAGGAATGAAGGTTTTGATGAAATGGAAAGCCATATTTGTCACGATTCCAGAAAAAGAGTCATTTGAATTACATGTCCTCCTGCTGTTTGGCCCTTTCTCAGAGGTGAACAACGAATCAGATGTATTTCTCTAGACCCCTTCTTATTCAAAAGATGATTAGTTTGAAACTCATCCAAGCAACTTATTTCTTCTCTTTCTTTTGGTGCCTGACTTTTGGCCATTTTTCTCATTACTACTATGAGAGGGAGATTAAAAAAGACAAAGAAGTCAGTTTTGATTATTAAAAGCAGTTACAACATGGTTTATTGAGTTTAGAAATGAAAATGTTACATAAAACAAAATATCTTTATTCTTGTGGCATTTAAAAATTTGTTTTATTTCTACCCTATTGCTTTATGTCTATATGTAGATACATCTCTAAGCATTTAAAATTTTTATTCATCTGAAAAAATTAGCTTTAATATAAATTGTACAATGTTTTCATGATGAGATCCTCTTCCTATTACTACTAGATACTGTCTTTGGCTTACAATTGTCAGTTAAGTTCCTGGTATTTGTAATAATTATACACAGATAAATTTAGAGTCATAGCTATGCTGTTTCCATGATTTTTTATTATCCCAATAACTACAGTGTCTTTTCTAAACATTTTTCTTTAAATATTAGGCTTTCTTTATGACCTCATCATTTATAGAATCATTTAGAACTCTTGTCAAACACCTTTAATTCGTAGTCAATAGTGCACAGTATTGAAAGATACATGGAGAAAAATAGAATCAACTTCTGCTTACAGTTGTCAAGATGTTGACAGCTGTTGTGAAACCTCGGTTCTTCTTAGTTTAAAAGAACTTAAACAAGAGATACACAGCAAAGGAGATGTAGCATAGAGCAATTTATTGCAAAGGAAAAAGAATATTGTGAAAGTTAGGTGCAGAATAGCCAGTACACCCTGAGAGAGGATTCAGGGCAGGCTGCTCCTGAGGATGAGACTGCCAAGACTGGCACTAGGGAGACTCCCTTTATGGGAGTCTTACGTGATTATTTATAAGGAGGTGGGAAGAGCTGTTACTAGTAAGCATGTTCTGGGTGGTCATCTGGGTGTGCACGTGCACAGTAGCTGTACATGCCTGTTCATACATTGCATGTCTCTTTAGCATCTTAAATCTCCACCCAGGGGTGTGCTTTTTACTATTATAATGAGCAGAGGCTTAGTTTGAGGACAGGTAAAATCAAAATGCACATGCTCCCTCCAGGGGAAATTTCCTAGCTGTGCTTGAATGAGCTTGACTACAGTGTGAATGCTGGGGCTTATTGTGTTAACCATACATTCGCCACAGTTGCCAAATTCCAAGGACATGTTAATTCCTTGACTACCTATCCTGCCTCAAAGAGAGATGGGTAATTGAAATGAATTTGTAAAATATCAATCCCAGTTATTCTTTTAGCTACATTTCATATACTACATGTTTGCTAAAGTGGTCTTAGTCTTTTAGAACAGATATTAAAAAGTGAATGTTTGACTTTAATATCTACAGTCGTCAAATATTCTGATAAGAAAAGTTAAGGTGTACAACTCTCCTAACTGTAAATAAAGCCATAAATCAGGAGCCCAGTTGTTGAGAGTGTGGACTCTGGAGTCAGACTGCCTGGGCTTGAAAGCTGGCTTCACTGCCTTGGGCAGACTCCCCAGCCTCTCTGTGCCTCGGTTTTCTTATGTCTAAAACAGAGATAATGATAATTTCCACCACATAGACTATTGTGAAATAAGTGCAAGACATTTAAAACAATCCCTGGCACATTGTAACAAGTAGATATTAATGATGGTGATAGATAATGATGGATGATAATTGTTTCGTGTGTCCGAACAGTGTATTTTGTTTTGTTCACTTTTTCCACTTTATCCTCTCACAACCCTTATATGTCAAAAACTAAAAATTGGCCAGGCACGGTGGCTTACGTCTATAATCCTAGCAGTGTGAGAGGCCGAGGCAGGCAGATCACCTGAGGTCGGGAGTTCTAGACCAGCCTGGCCAAGATAGTAACTTGAACCCAGGAGGCAGAGGTTGCAGTGAGCCGAGATTCTACCACTGCACTCCAGCCTGGGGGACAAGAGTGAAGCTCCGTCTCAAAACAAAACAAAACAAACAAACAAAAAACACCATGAAAAATTTACTCTCTAGCTCTTACAAATGTGCAGTCATGCTTCATTTAATGACGGGATTCCATTCTGAGAAATGCATCCTTAGGCAATTTCATCATTATGTGAACATCATAGAGTGTACTTGCACAAACCTAGATAGTACAGCCTACTACAAACCTAGGCTAGATGATAGAGCCTATTGCTCCTAGTCTACAAACCTGTATAGCATGTTACTGTACTGAATACTGTAGGCAATTGTGACACAGTGTTAAGTATCTGTGTATCTAAACATATCTAAACACGGAAAAGGTACAATAAAAATATCATTACATAAATATATGGGACCACCATCGTATATATGGTTCATTATTAACCAGAACGTCATTATGCATCACATGACTGTATTTTAAGATCCTTTATTAATCTGATATAATATTGTTAATTCCTGAATGAAAAATATTTGCAGAGATCTTGTCCTCTTCTAAGTTCTAAAATAATACTATTATATTTACCGATCAGTAAATAATGGAGTAAATGTTACCTTCAAATTAAGTATGTTGTATACCTGTCACCAGTGTAAGGCTGAATATTACCATGTTGTCATAGCCAAAAACTACTGGCCAATCCATTAATTAAATTCTGATTGTACTTTTGTTAAGGTTATTTGTTTTATATAAAGTGATAAGCATTCATTTGGTTTCATATTAGCAATCCAGGCTCAGCCATTTTAGACATATGGTATTACTGATATGACTTTTTAGAATTAAAATCTACCCAGTGATTTCTCAATAGTTCCATACCATGAAATTTACTACTTATTTTTCTAATCTCTTATTTTCAGTGAAAACACATGTATTTTCAGGTATCTAAATATATAATTAACAAAGGTATAGGAAATTAACATTGTAGCAATTGCTTCATATAAGTACTAAATGTATGCTTTTTCTGAAATGGTATTGTTGGTTGTTATTATTAAATCTATATTTCAGATTTGAAGTTAATTAATATTAGTATTTTTATTTATGAAATCAGTATTTTGAAATGCAAACCACTTTTATAGGTAAAATTTGGGTAGTTTTTCCCCGAAAATGAATTTAAAGTAACAATCTTCCTTGGAGGGGACAAAAACTCATTAACTGAATCATCTAGTTTGTTCTGATTTACTTAAATTATTTAATATTAAAAATGTGAATCCTTTATTGTGATTTTTTTTCTATAAAGTTCCATCACTATCCATAATTTAAAGTTTCCATTTGCTCTTAAAGTTTGTACGATTTCAGGATTTCTGTATAATTTTTAAACTTTAATGAAGTTTTTTCTAAAAATGGTTCTATTTAAATGGAAAGTGGAATCTTGTCCTTTTTACTGGGGGAAGGGATTGCTACAGATACACACTACCTTTTAATTATCAATGTAGAGATGATTGGATATAATTAGTAAAACTTTATCAATAAGAAAGGTGGAAAATACAGGATACTACAAAATAGGAGGAAATTTATGTAAATTATATTTTATCACTCTTCTGGTTCCAGTTATAATTGAAGTGTCTCATTAGAAAACTACTTTCCATTATATAATATATCAAGTATAATAAGTTAATAACATACCAATATTTTAATTTCCCATTGTAACTTTTTTGCCACAGAATATGCAGTATGGGTTTTTGGGGAGAGTGAGAGAGTTTCTTTCTTAGGAATATTGAATTACCATGCTGCATTTTATAAGTCTCACAGGCAATTCACTTATCAAGTAGTTATTTAATTGAGTATAGGCTTCTTCAGATAAACTTTAGGAACCAGAATGTTCAGATAGTAATTTCTCACCAGTTTAAAGATAGCGTCTGTCTTCATGGATTTATTTCTGGGGTGTGTGGCAGTTTTAATTCGATAGAGTAATTTTTTATATAAACGAGGTTATAATGTACTTGAAAATTCACCAATTGCTTCACTTTCTTTTCTGATGCTGTCTTTTTTGTAGGGTATGTATATTAAATCTACATATGATGGCCTCCATGTAATTACTGGAACCACAGAAAATGTAAGTATTTTAACCTTTCAAATTTTTAACTGTGTTTTTCCCTTTTATTGCTAACAAGTTATATATCTCACATGATTGAGGTTAACATCTAAGGATAAGGACATGAACAGATAGTAGATACAATTTAAAAGAGATACTGAGTTAGTAGCATTCATTCTGTTCAAATTTCACTTTTTTTTGTTTAGAATAGCTATTTACTTAAAGTAAATCAGGTGTTTTCAGCCAGAGATTTGTCTTTGTATTTTCTGATTCATGACAAGTTATTGTGACATCTGAAAGAATTCATTTCCATCTGTCAAATGATTTGGTTATTTAAAGAAACTAAACTCATGTGAGAAATAAATAGCAGATAAGTCAGGTTTTCTGAATACTTCCAGTATAATTCAGCTTAATTCAGTGGAAGGGCAGCATGGTATAGCTGAGTGGTTTTCACAGTGACATTCCTGGACACCAGCGTTAGCCTCCCTTGGGAACTTGCTATAGATGCAAACTGTTAGGCCCTACCCCAGACCTACTAAATCAGAAATTCTGGAGACCAGCCTATTTCTTAGTAAGAGATTCTATTTTAACAAGTGAATCTGAGGCATATTTGAGAACCACCATAAGCAGTGGGTCAGAAGTCCACAGGCCTATGTCTTACAACCAGTTCTGCATCTTAACGGCAGTGCAATTTTGGGCAAGTCATTTAACCTCTCATTGCTTCAGTTTCTTCGATTATAATTGGAAACAAATTATCTGCACTACATATCTCACTAGGTTGTAATGAAAATTAAATAAGCTAAGAAAGGCTATGCTGTAGAGAACTATCTGTGTTATAGAGAGAAAAGATCATGGTGGATATTATTAACATGATCAGTGTGACAGAGTTGAACGGCATAATACATCATTATTCTTGCATTTGGTTATTTCAGATTTCCATTCTATTATTATATAAACAGGTACTGAGCTTTGAATATATTATTTTTTTTATTTTAGAGATTCTGCCAATTGCATGCTTATGCAGTGCTCTTTTAAAGAAGACTGAGGTGGAATTAGTTCAATCTCAAATTATTATTGATCTGAACATTTTACCAGTATTTTCTTTTTAAAAATCAACATTCTTTTCATCTACTTCCCCTATTTAATCACTTACTGTGGTTTCTTGTGAAAGGTGAAACATATAATATATATTTGCAGTTGGACCAGCTTCACATTTGGTATTAAATATGAGAGTCATAGGGATCAAGAATATCAGTAACATGCATATTATGAAGATTTTAACAATTTTAAATGCAGTTAAGATGTTACAAACTATATGCTTGTCATTGATTGTTCATTCTGATTTATTTATTCATTCATTTATTCATTTGTTCATTTAACAGACCTCTGCTTCATGTCTGCTATGTTTCAGGCATGGTGCTAGGTATTGGAAGAATTTTAAAATAAACTAGTTTGGTGCCATCAAGGCGTGGAGAGCATGTGAGGGTTCATCTTTATAAACAGTAGTGTAATTTGCATGGATGGACAAAGGGAAGAATAGTAAATACTGCCAAGTGAAATCAGAGAAAGAATCACAGAAATGGTTATTTTGAACTGTATCTTGAAGAATCGGTAGGAATGGATCTCTATATTGTCTCGGATCTGCAAAAAAATGTTGAACACTGTCTTGCTCATATTACTCACTGATGTTTCATAAATAGATAAGTGATCAAAAGAAAGATTGAGTCTGGGAGTAGTTCAGATATGAACCGTATATTAATAGTTCATCTTTTGATTCTTTTTTTCTTAAAAATATTTAAGTATTTTTGGTAACCTCAGTCATTTATAATTAGGAGATCTGTCTTGAGTCTTAGTAAAGCTGCTCACTAGAGTGGGTAAGTTATTTTGCTTTGCTGTGCCCTAGTTTCTTAGTTTTCATATATGTGAAATGAGGCATTTGGACAAAATTCTATCTCTAGGATCTCTTTTAAAACTAAAAGTCTATAATTTATATGACTTCTTTACTTCCCTGTGCAAAATGTTTCAGTTTCTTTGAATTTTATGTACTATCATTTTCTTCTGCATAATGACTGGAACCATTTGCTTGATATTTTTTCCATACTTTCCTTCAGAAAGATCAGTCATGAACCAAATACCACAGGAACCAACTATAGTTACAAATATATTAATGATTTACAATCTTTTCAGAATTGTTTCATGGTACTTGTCTGACTTGGTAATATGCCCCCCTCCTAAAGGTGCTGTGAGATAAAAATATTATATTATTGTTATGACACTATTCTTAGAGTTTTTTATTGTAGATTCATCTATCCCCTTAATAATGTACTTGTGTTATTACTTCAGTAACTAGAACTCCCTGGTATGTTGTCTTATCTTGAATTATAGCCTATGACATAATTTTATTATGAATTTTAAAAATGTGTTGAATGGAGGTTAACATTGTTTCAAGACTTCTGTGTTTTAAAAATAATTGGAAATGAATAAAAAAACTGGAAATCACTTTTAAAGTATGTTCTACTCCAGGGTCTCAAAAGTAGCATTGTACTTTGCAGATTACATTACCATATTCTTCTTCTTTAGCTTTCAGTAGATAATAACGAAGAGTATCACAGCATTTATGGTTGTGTGTGATAGATAAACACATACACGTCTATCTAGACAAATACATTTTTATAAAAATAGATTTTCTATATGTTCAAAAGCATATTAAAATGCATATAATCAATAATAAGTAGCTAAGAGAAGAAAAATATAATATTTTAAATTCATTACTCAGACCTGCAATATAAAATTTCTAGCTTACATCTCATTTTAATTTCCTAAAAACTCCTTAAAACTTGTCAGTATTAGCTTACCAAGTTTTTTTGTTTGTTTGTTTTTGTTTTTAATCCCTTTTGGGAATAAAGGAAAAAAGTGTTAGATTATTACATTCTACAGAAATATTGGCATTTTAGTTCATTGAATATGGTTTTACTGTCCAGTGTATTACACTATATAGAACATGAGAAATAGCATCCTCTTATAACTAGACACTTAGAATGTTATGTAACATGATTTTAACTAATTGCTGTCCGTCTTTTAATTTGCTTTGCTAGATTATTCAGAATTGGTGTTACTGATGAAATAAATTAGCAATTTAATTATCAAACTTCAAATCTTTGATGCTGATCATATTCATGTACTTGAAATGGATTTGTTGAAGTTAATGTGAATTATTTATATCAAATGGAAAGGATCAAAATACAAAAAGATATAATTTTTTGAAATGCATTTTTGAAGCACTTACCCACTAGAGCCTAGGAGAGTTGCTTGTATAAAGTTTACAAAGGTTAATACCAATTATCATTTTTTCGTAATGCTCTCAGAAACGTGTTCTTTTATAACAAATATCTATATATTATTTTGCATTTCTGTTGTCGTTAGCTATGCATAGAATGCAAACTATTTTTTATTAATTTTTTCTTTCTATGTTTATTAATTTAACTGGCTCAGAAGGTAAAAACGGTGTATTAAATACTAATAACCGTGTTTATTAGTTTAATTCCTTGAAATTTTTAATTAATTTTTAAATCTAATTTATGGAGATGAACTTTTTGTAGTGTTTCCAGAGACAGGAAATGACTGATAAAATGTATGTTCTTTATCGTTTCTTTTATATTATATTCAGTCACCTGCAGATCGGTGCAAGAAAATCCATGCTGGCGATGAAGTGATTCAAGTTAATCATCAGACTGTGGTATGTATAATTACCTTAAGAGTCAGTGGGAGGAACTAATTTTGATTTGCTAAAGCTTTAAAAGAATGCCAATGAAGTGAAATTCCTGTTCGTATACAAAATATTGAACAGCCTTTTGAAAAAATAACTGAATATTTATTCTTCTTAATTATTTGATGGAATGTAAAGCATTTTTTTAAAAGAACCTGAAGAGCATTGGTAGTGGTTGAGGTTAGATATACATTTCTATATGGACAAGTACTAGATAATAGTATATATTCCATGAACTTGAATAACAATTTTGGAATAGAAATTAAAGTGACAGTATGTATAAATTCAACCTTTTCTTGATACAACTTTTTAAAAGTTTCACTTTATAAATTATTGAATTACCTAGTAGATGTTTTATAACAGCATATATCCATTTATCTAGCATTGATTTGTTCATTAAAGTATCTGGTAGTTTTGGGGGGAGTATTTTAAATGTAGATCTTTGAAAATTTTAAAATTTTTAATAGCTGAATTAGCTTTTTATTTCCTAAAAGAGGACAACAGTTTTCGTTTTAAAAAATGTTCTTGCCCTATGAACCTCACAAATCCCTTTGTTATCTACCCTTAAAAATCTATAATAGGCACAGAATCCCACTGTCATTTCTTATAATAGTGGGATTCTGTGCCTATTGTAGATTTTTAAGGGTTATTTTTCTTAAACTTAGATTTAGAAAATGAACATTATATGCTTTTCATTTTGGACTATTTTATATGTCTCAGTTGATTCAGTTTTTTCCACTCTCTGCCAAAATAAAGTGTATTTGTTATCTTAAAAAGTTAAAATAATCTAAAATTATTAATATCATAACTCTCATTTGAAAAAAGGCAGAGTTTTTATTAGCATTCTACTCCTCACTCACTAACTCATCAGAGTAATTATTTCCTATTACACAATTTAACTAAATTTGCTTTTGCATGTCCTAGTGATGGAAGAAATTTTGTGAAAAACCTGATTTTCCTCAGTGATTCTAATCATAAGGCAAATGACATTTCAGTTTTGGTTTTGAATAATTTGAGAAGTTTGTGATATTTTGGAGAGGCTCCTAAACACTGATAATTAAAGCCATGATATCTCTTCAATAAGTTCATTATCTAAGTGAAGTAAAAGTTGGTAAACATTTTCAAAATTAAATGCGTGGGTGTACCTTTGACACTGAATAATAGAGTGTTGGTAGTAGACAAAGCCTTTCCACACTATGACAGTTTTGATGGCTTTCTTTTCTGATTACTAGAAACTGTACAAAGTAGTTATTCTGACTGAAGTTTCCTGTCCCATAGGATGAGGATTTGGGCAGTGGGATAATGCAGCTGCTTCAGTAGACGAGTAGCTTTTCCCTCTTCTAATGTTCATGCTGCTTCCATTTCTGCAATGTGACCTTAACAAACATGACATCTGTTGAATAGTTTCAGCATGCATTTCCAGATGGTCATTAAGAGGATAGAGATTAGTCTCTAATAAAAATAAAATTATTTAAAGGACATTGTTTGTGGAACAAAGATACTGGTGTTTATGAAATGAATATGAAAGCCTTTGAAAGTCTACAAATAAACTAGTAAAATCTATGTGGATTGGTGACATTTAAATACACCTAGAATGTGTAAATGCATCTTTACATCACAGGAATATTCTAAAATATTGAAAACTACACAGAATGATCTTTGGGAAAACTTGGTTCCAGCTCTTGCTCTGAAATTGACTTATGGCTTTAAGTGAGTCATGGTAACTGTGCATCTGTTTACCTTTTTCTAATTATAATAACCATAGCTAACACTTATTGTGTTCTTACAGTGTGCCAAGCATCATGTTAAGTATTTTACATATTTTATTTCATTTAGTCCATGCAATAATCCTGCAAATAAGGTATATGTAGAAATTGAGACTCAGAATAATTATTCAGCTCACCCAAAACTCAAAGCTCTTTGACTCTAAGACCCATGTTCTTACTTCAATTTTATTATACTCCCTCCCAAAACTCAAGAATTATATAACTATCCAACAAAAGAGGAAGAATCCTAACAAGCATGTGAGTAAATCTCAGGATTCAATGAAATATTAAGGGGGGCCAAGGGTAGGAGAAGAAGAAAGGGAGTGAGAATTTACATAGCTGGGATAGCGAGCCAGCTGAACTGAAATTAGAAATAGGGTTGAAACTTTACTGCCACGTCCTCACTCTGCTTCTTTCACTCAGATAAGTAAGATATGTAAAACACCTGTCATAATGCTGGGCACACATTAGGAGCTCAATAACAACTTTCCAACCGCCTTTCTTCTCTTTTACCTGCTACAACAGTTGGACCAATTAGAATCCTCTTTCTTGGCATACTGTTGCTAGAGGCAACAAATTGATTTTGGAATACAATAGAGACAAGATAGTATGTTGAATTTCATGAAAGTAGACTGTTTTAATAATATCAGTTGCCAGGTTTTTTTTGTGTTCAAGTAGAGGCATATTTGGGCAAAACCAATGCCAATGCATTTCACTAAATGTAGCCTACTCTGCCCTCTTTTTCTTGCTGTTGCCTGTATTGTGGTCTGTACAGTGCATTTAATCTCTTATTAGATAATATACAGAGGTGGTGAAATGGAAATTCTCTTAAACAAGTATAAATTATTTATAGTCTGAAATTATCCCTTCTCTCCCTACATTCATGACCATAGGGTTTGGTTATGATATAATAGTTACATTAAAGTATGGCCTAATAAATTTGAAATACATAACTAATATTAATTCTCTAATCCATTAATTGACTAGAATAGTGAGATTGCCAGTATTGTTCCATACCAATTTAGACTCATTAATGAAAAGAACAATGTTAAATCTTATAATTTTGAATGATACAAACCCAGTTAGTATTTTTCTGTAATTCTAAAATTTCCTATGACTATAGGTAGTAATGTAAAATATAAAATCTGATATTTTTCTTTACTTAACATAAATACAAAACTTATTTTAAATATTTCCCTAAGAGTCTGAGAAAGTTGAATAAATCAGATGAATTCAAATACTATTTTTTTAAATTGGTAGTATGGTATATCTTCAAGATGTCTAATTAGATGTCTGTGTTTCTACTTTGCTCCTTTTCTTATTTGAAATGAAACTGGAAGTTTTATGTCCTTTTTCATGTTGCTATATTCTTTATTATAAGTGGCTTTTAAGTTTTTCAAACCAACATACTTCTGTGGCTGAGAAACTGTGGCTGCCAGATAGGAAGAAGAAAAAATCATGAACATCCAAGCAAAGCAGACTGAGTCTTATTACATGTCTTCCCCACCATTGAAGATCCAACTCCTCAAAGGCTGCTGGAATCTCCCAAGATTTTTTCCACTTCATCTGCCACTACATCCCTCTCTCTGGGAGATACCTCGGCATAGTTTGATGCAGCAACTCTGCCCTCATGATGCACTTTTAACACATTTTTTTAGCTGATGAGACTACTTATAGTTATTAAAAATATTGGGGCATATTTATAATCTGTTCGATTTCATGTTAATACTGTTTTTGGTGTGCAAAGCGTTCTAAAGATTCTATCCATACTAAAAACAGTCTCAGGAATATCACTTGAAAAGAGTGGCATATATGATGGTTGAATCTATTAACATTTGAAAGTTTTTCCTTTTATTTTGTATAAATATTAAAACATATTCACTGTTATTTTGAAAGGTATTCTGGAACCTGACGACTACATTATGGCAAGAAATGGTTCAATAGATGAGGCTATAAAGGATACTGGAATGGAAAATAACCAGGTTGGGATAGTCAAAAAGACGATAGACTGCAGCAAATAGGATATTCTACATTGATTAGTGAGAGATGGAAGATAAGTACTATAAGCTAGTGGTTTTTGTTACCGCTAAAATGATAAACATTGTTGAGCAAGACTAGGGATGGCAGAGAGTGTGGGAGGAGGGAACAGATTGAAGGACTACCTCAAAACTTCATCTAACTTCATTTATGTGTCTCCCTTACTCTCACTGTTGTCTCTCATTTTGGACTCTGTCCTCACTCTCTTGTTCCTTCAACCCCAGAACAACAGGAGAATATTGTTCAAAGGAGAAGCCAACATAATCAGAATGGATAGAGAGTGTGGGATCCCCTTAATGTTCATCTCTCCTTTTCCCTCCCTCTCACTTTACCTCCTTCCCTGGACTTCAGCAGAAATGAATGAGTCATTGAGTGGAATCAATACCATGATGTTGTCTAACAGCAGATGTACTTTCTTTCTCTTTTTTAATTTGCTAAATTGTTGTCTTTATTTTTTTGGTTTTCTTCTTAATTCCATTTTCTTTTCTTTATCATTCTCATCTCTTCTCACTGGACTGTTTCTCCTCCACTCTTAATCTCATTAACTTTTCTTTATTCTTGCCTATTTTCTTCTGTTCTCCTTTCTCAGAGGAGAAAGTATTTATCATATAATTCCATATACCTAAGGTATTGAAAACTGAGACCACAAGAGGCAGTGTTTCTGGTATACCCCACATCTTATTCCTGTAAACACACATGTTGCTGGACTACAGAGATTAATTATGTTAGCATGGTGTTTAACATATTGCTTAATAAATAATGGGTTCTTATAATAGCCTAAAATAACTATGTTAGGATTCTATGAAATCTGTATTCTAAAATAGAACAAGTGAATCATTCTCTTTTGGGAGGGGGAAAAATTATGAAGAGACATATACCAAAAATGAAGGAAACAATGCATCAATGATTTTAGTTACTCATAATAATATTTTATTTCAGATTCTACCTTATGTAGTAGATAGTTTATGAGAGCTTCATAGATTGCTTTTCTTTTATTTCACATTGAACATCATGGATTTGATGAGAATGTGTGGAAACTGGTTTTGAAGTGATACGTATTGATACAAACTGTATTTTTATTTTGTACAGAGAAATCAATTTATTACTTTATAATCCAATATAATATTTCATGTTTCTGTTATCAAACTAAAATTTATTATCTTAAGTCCTTATATAAAGAAGATAAATTGTATGATATCTCAATAATAGTTACCTCCTGTTAACCAATTTATTTTCTCTGCAGATCTCTGCATCCTGATTTATTTCTTTCTTATTTGTGCAGTTCTTACTAGCTTTACCAGGAAGAGTAGTTGCTTTTTTAAAATGGTTACTGTTTCATTTTTTATGATTAAACTTTATCTTTCAGTGTCAACATGTGGTTACTATGATCTAGTTATTTTACATGGAATTTTTAGTTTCCTTATAAGTTTATTTTATGTGTTTAAAATGTATCTATTGGCTGAAGTTCTTACCTACTCTGGCTTATTAACTTATTAAGTGTATGGCTCATTTGCAAATCAGTATCATCCTCAGTCCCCCCCACCCGTTTTTTTTTATCTCTTTCAAAAAAGCAAGAGTCTGCCAGTCACAACTGCCCAATCCACTTCCTTTTCGTGGTAGGAGTAGGCAATCAGATAACATTTAACTGCCTGATAAAAAATTATCACATGAAAGGGAAACACTAAAGAACCACCATATAATAGGAAATTAAATAGATGATGGCATTAATCTTAAGTTCTTTTTAGTTTATTTAGCCCTAGGACTCAAGGATAGGTTTCATCCACTAAATTAATATTCTGATTGGCATGGTAGCTCAAATTGTAGGTAACATAGCCACTCATTACTTTTACATTTCCTCTCACACTGTCCCTTCTGCATCTTATTATCCTAATAGTGGACAATAAAGGATTTTTAAAAGTTGGAAAAATGGTATGTAGAATTCCCTATGGTCTCATTTGGAGCTTATGTTGAGTTCCCCTTTTTGTCTGAGTTGCTGGAATTTTGGTAAAGTGATTTCTAAAGGTAACTTCCACAGTGAAAATACAGCCATTACAGAAGATTTTTTTTTTACTAAAAGTTCTATTAATAAAGATTTAGAATGATACTTTTAGCTATATAAAAACATATATATATGTGCTTTAGTTTTGTGTTTTGATAAATATATACATATATTGCAGTATTTGCTAAATTTTCAAATAAGCATATTTTTGTTACATGTCTGCTAGTAAATGACATTGTAAAAATCATTTATAGCAAAGTTGTACATTTTTAAACATATTACTTTTTGAATACTAGAGTTTAAGTTGTTTTTTAATTTTGTCATTTAGGTTCCTGAATTAAATTTAAGCATGAATTTTTTATAAGTATAGATTTTCCCCAAAATTCTTATAAATGGGAGCTTTAACATTTTAGATAAGGATGCTTCATTTTACTCCTTAGCTTTGGTGACTGGGAGTCTTTTCTTTTTATTTCAAAATACATATTTTTCCAGCATCTTTGTAAGAAGAACAGAAATGAAATATAGGAAGGAATGACTGAAATTTAATAACTTAATAACCCATGTAAATATCTTCATAAAAAAAATCAGTTAAAGGCCTGTATTGTGGCTGAGGGCAGTGGCTCATGCCTGTAATTCCAGCACTTTGGTAGGCTAGGGTGGAGGGGGATTGCGTGAGACTAGAAGTTGAAGACCAGCCTGGGCAACATAGCGAGACCACGTCTCTGCAGAAAATTTTTAAAAATTAGCCAAGTGTCGCAGCATGTGTTTGTAGTTCAAACTACTCAGGAGGCTGAGGCAAGAAGATCACTTGAGCCTAGAAATTCAAGGTTGCAGAGGGCTATGATCGTGCCACTGCACTCCAGCCTGGGCAACAGAGTGAGACCTGTCTCAAAAAAAGAAAAACCTGTATTATTATGGTTATTTTAAAATATGTTACTGCTCTTTTGGGGACTGAGGTTCTACAGTATGATCAGAGGTTTACATTACAGCTTTACCTTTCACTACAATGTAATTGTCTTCCTCCTTTTCTCTCTTTAGCAAAAGCTTGCAGACCCATTCAATTTTATTTTATGTTTTGATGAAGTAAAAGGACATTGTGAATGATGCTGAAATAAAAACAAAATTGGCTTTTAGTTTTCTGTAGCGTATATGAATGAAAACCATGAAACCTCCAAAATAAACCTTAAGCCTTGAAAGACCACAGCATTACGAAATGCCATATGGGAAGGGGAGAAGGAAAAGTGAGCTGTATGTTCAAGATGCTGAACTATACCCACAGCTTTGGAATCAGCTTATCACAAAAGTCAAGACACCAACTATACAAAGTCCGCAGTTAATATAAGTGATAGGTTACAGGAGATAGTGCAAGTAACAGGGTATGGAAAGTCACCACCTTTGGTAAAATTATGTGGGTGATTCATAAAACTTACATGAAAAATTATTATCACTATTTTCTTTCTCCCATGAACTTCATTATGAGTCAATCAAGAAATTCTGATTTAGCTCTCAGAACTTCTTGAATGTGGGGCAAAAAGATTCCAGGGGAGAAAAAGTGCTAGCTTCTTGTAGTGTTTGAATTGGCTCTCTCTCTTGGACTCTCTGTCCATCTTTAGCTGTGAGAAATTATGTTCTCTGTTAGTGCTTTCTTTTTAAATACTATATATTTATACACACACATTATATATGCACACATATTCATAACTGAAATTCACATGAAAATATTAAGTATTAAAAAAGATATATGTAAATTCAGATTGTGAGCAGCTTAACATGGTCTAAGTTTTACTTTGAAATTAAGCCATGTTAAAAAGCCAAATGCCTTGATGTACTCTTATTTCACTGGATAAGTGCCATTTAAAGTTCAGGAGGATGTGAGATGAAGAATGGCTCAATGAATAAAGACATTAAATTGTGGGCTTTTTTTCTCTAAGGAAAATAAAATCTTTCCCGTATTTCTTCTTTTCAAATGTTTGTTCCTTTTATCTTTTCCTTTTATTTTTTATCTATCTCTTAGTGTTGATAAAAATATCAACACTAAAGTTTTATTTAAAATAGGTAAACCTTGGGACATTTCTGAATACTCTGAGTTACCTGTTTAAGTTACTCTAAGCTAGGGTTAAAAATCACTTATTTGCATAGTTCCTTAACCACTGCATACACATTAGCTTATATTCCTTTGTACCTGAACCATGACTAATTCTTTATTTCTGTTCAGTGAATAAATGACTGTGAAAGAACAAAATTAAGATATCTCCAAATGTAGTAGACTTTAATATTGTAAGACTTTTTTAATTAATATTTTGTGGGAAAAAATTAGATGAAGGTGGATTTTGTAGATTGGTACTCATTATTTAATAGTTTTAGGATCTTTGGAAGGCATTGTATATCAAAATTCATTATTTCTGAAATGTTTTTAACAGTATGCTATTTCCTTCACATAGATTGTTTTCCCAAAGAAAGAGGTAGTCATTGGTATAAAGTGTTTAATTTATTAGATATTTCAGTATCTTTTTAGTAACACAAAGACACAGAACATTATAATAAATATGTCAGCACCAAAAAATTTGGCAAAGACAGAATGTCATTAGCGGCAGCATGATGGCTTGTGTATTGAATTAAGTCTCTTCAGTGCTCTTAAAAAGAGCAGGAGGATATTTGGGTGTAGCATGACTCATATTATCAGACATTCACATAGGCATACTTCTAGTCTCTAAAATTTCCTTTGGGAAAAGGTATCATCTACATTACATCCTGTGAGTAAGAGTGTGTGTATACACAGGAGTGTGTGTAAATGTTGATAATGAATCTGTTTCTTTGTATTGTGTAGGGTAATAACTTTGACAATATTTTAAGAAATGTTCTATCTTCCTGCCTGTGGGTGTAAAGATGCTCTCTTGCAACTCCAAATATAGCCATGAAAAAGGTAAAGAAGGTCTAGGTTGATAGGCTTAAATTCTTACCTTTATGTTTATTTGTAACTGGCTACTTGGGACCATAGAGTAGAAATTATCTTTTCATATGTTAGTCAAATAATTCACCAGCCGTTATTTGGAAAGCAGACCAGGGCAAGTTCTAAAGGGGTCAGAGACAACTTCTTCCCTCTATGTACCGAGGGGAAAAGAAGCCTATCATCTCTTCAGCACCAACCCCAAAGCCTCTTGTGCACCTAATCCAGGCAACCAATTTTCCAGGACCTGCCCACTTATGTTGTCCTTCACAAAGGAACACCTGCTGTCTGCTTCAGCCTGATCAAAACAATTACAAGCCCCATCCACAAGAAAGCAGAACCTCTGGCTTTTAGCACTTGGGATTCCTTAATGACCTTCTTGGGAAATTTTAATCCTGTTTGTGTTGTGTATAAAATACATTTTAATGTACATGTTGGGGATTATATATAAATTAGTAAGCTATATGACTTGCTGTTGCTTGTAGACACTGACTTCTGCTACCTTGGATAATGAGGAAGATAATAGTAGTTCAGTGTATGTGAAAAACATTCTAGCTAATAATAAGACATTTGTGTAAAAATGTATATGGTGGTTTTATAAAGGTTCATTTTAGCCCATGAAATTAATGTGAATGAATTACTCTATTAAAATATTGATAAAGCACTACAAAATATTTTTCTGGAAAAAACACCTTCATAACAGTGTTTATATGATGCATATGATAAAGTAAAATTTTTCTAGGACAAATAGGATCTATACCCACTGTTCTTTTCCTTGTTTTAATCACATCGTTATGACTTTAGGTCTGGAGTATTCAAGAGAAATATTTTTTCAAAGGTTCATTTATAAGGAGAAAGTTTATTTGAAATTTTGGGGTACAGAATGTCTATTACAGGTTTAGTATCAAGTATTTTACTTTTTTGGATGAGAGGTCATTTAATCTTTTATGCGACAAATTTAAAGTGTATTACATATAAAGAATATTTTAATACTATATCTTGGTTTTATGTACAAAACTAAACCCTCCTTTCGAGTTTCAAGGCCTTTTATTGTCTCTGAAATATTTACATCATCATGTCACCATATCAGCTCACTAGCCAAGTTATGCAGTATGCTGTGAGATTCACATGAGGAAAATATGGTGTCACCTTTAAGAAGAGGCTTTATGATGGGTACTGCATGTAAGATGAACGTTTATGGATAGGTAAGATTTTATAAGTGAGAGAAAAATTACAAGCAGAGGGAAGAGTGCTTTTGCAAAGATACAGCTAAAGAGAAAAGCACAGTGTTTGAAGGAAACGTATATTCATTACTCAACCAACTCTTTTAATTATCAACTTTCTAAAATCCTCTTACAATCATCTGAACTCTGTGTTTCTCCTGCCTCATTACTCCTTCCCTTGTTCTGTCATCTATGTGTACTGAACTACTGAAAGTTGCTCAAACCAGTGATACTTTGCCTCAGAGCTTTGTTTACCCCCTCAACCTCCACATCTTCTTCACCTGTCCAACTCCCAAGGAATTTGGCTTAAACTCATTGGATACCTTCATTAGACCCTCAAGGATGGGTTAGGTGCCCCTGTTGGGGGCTCCTATTGCACTCTGTATTCACCCTATTGAGGTACTTATCTTACTGCATTGAACTGTTTATTGCTCCTTAATGAGGCACAGGCTGTGTTGCATTCACTGTTGTATTCATACTACATGGAAGACACACAATAAATACTTAAGAGTTGTATCTAGTCTTAAAAACATATGAAACACCTAAACTAATCTAGACATGAGCAAGTCACTGCCTTCAAGGAGCTCATAATCTATTACAGAGGTTCTCAAATTGTGGCTCTTTAGGCCAGTAATATCAGCCTCACCTGGAAACTTGTATTAGGAAATAAAGGGTCAGGGGAGGAATTCTCAGGCCCCACTCCAGAACTACTGGATCAAAAACTCTGGGGGTTAAAACTCAGCATTCTTTTAACAAGGCTTCAAGGTGATTCTAACACATGCTAAAGTTTGAGAACCACATTGAAGAAAAGTAGTCTGAGAAAAAGCTATAATCAACCATACTGACAAAGGACCTGTTTGAGGATTGGTTATTTGTTCTTTAGTTGGGCCTTTGGAGAGCTATTAAAGGTTTTGAAGCATAGAAAACTTTTACACTGTAGCAGTATTTTGGAGCTGCAAAAGACTAGAAGCAGAAAGACAGGTTAGGATTCTGGTTTAAGTCTAGCAGTAGGTATCCAAGCCAGAACTAAGGCAGTGAGAAGAGGCATTAGTTGCTAGGATCTATTTGTTAGGACACAAAATAGATTAAAAAGAGGAGAAAAGTCATAGGTGACTCCAAACTCCCAACTTTAGAGGACGATAGGGAGTTTTTTTGTTTGTTTGTTTTGTTTTTTCTGGTGAATGAAAGTAAAGAGATAATGAGTTTGATTTTTAAAGTCTTGTATTCATGTGAGCTACCAGTGGATATTCAAGGGAAGATACTGGGCTTTAGAATTGAAAAGACATTAATGTAAGTTCTGGCTTCACCACTTACTATTTTTGTAATCTTGGCCGAGAAAACAATCTCTTTTTACTTCAGTTTCTACACACGTAAATTGGGTTTAATAGTTTACCTCATTAGGCTTTTGTAAGAATGAAAATATAAATAAAAAGAATGTAACATAGATATGAAGACTCTAGCACAGTGAATTGTTGATGCTTGCGATTATTCGGTAGCTATTAACGTGGACAAGCTAAACAGTTGGAAATATGACTAGAACTAGAGTTATTGGTAGGAAGCAGGAATGGTAGAAAGATTTAGGAATCATGCAGGAAGTTGTTGGTGAAAGCTCTTCAAAGAGATTATTGTAAGAAGACAGCATGAAATATTAGAACGATGTATAACACTTAGCCTAGAGGAAACAGGTACACTTATTGGTAGGGAAGAGGAAGAAAAGATGGAGGACAGGTAGGCAGAGATGTAACGGAACCATGTTATTTTACTCAAACTAATCTTTATCATCTATATTCATGTTCCTACCCACTCTGTGTTTTAGAGTTGGAATGTATTGTGACTGAAAGTTACCTAATTATTTGACCTATGCAAGAATATGGAAACATCTCTTGATATTGATCTATTTCACAAGTCAGCCAATTTCTTTTTTGGATATCTTTTTCTATTAGAATATTTTTCATCTCTGGACGTGGTGGTTCATGCCTATAATCCCAGCACTTTGGGAGGCCAAGATGGGGAAATTGCTTGAACCCAGGAGTTAGAGCCCAGCCCTGGCAACATAGTGAGACTTATAAAATCTTGACTTATTGAGTACACCTGAATAATAAATTTATATTCTCTCTTGTCAACCATCAAGGTATAATGCATAGAGCAGATTTTGTTTCTCCATCACCACCTTTTAGTGTTTTAAATAGTAGTGTTGCCTTTCTGGTTCTGCAGTTTTGGTGGAAATTTTCCATCCATAACAAACAGTCCTGATTAGGTAATTCATAAAATTTATTATTTTCTAATTGGAATATTGCTATTCATACACTAGGTTCATGTATTTTGTTGGTTTTATTTGTTTGTTTAGAAGAGTAACTCATGCTTATTGCCAAAAGTTTAGGAAATAAAAGTATAAGGAAGAAAGTATGTATTGCAAGTCCTTACTCCCTTTAATCTAACCACCATTAATGGTGTTTTCTATATTTATGTACATTCTTTAACAAAAGTGGAATTAAATTATGTTTGCTATTTTGGAACTTAGTTTTTCACACAATTTTTATATCCCTTACTAATGGATACATTTACATAATGTACAGGTTTTAGTTGATTTAAACAATACTGTGACACATATGTTGCACATTTATTTTTGTGCTTTTATCCAATCATTTCCTTACGGTAGTGGAAGTAGAATTTGGGAGCCAAAGATATATACTATACAGTTTTGATGTGTATTTCTTTGATTTTGTTTAAAACATTGTTAATGTCATGTGAATAATAAAAGGCTAATTTAAAAATAGTAAAATTAGATACCCAAATGTTCTGCCATTAAATAACATCAGCTGTAAAATTAAAATCCACCCAAATGAACTTTCTTGTCAGAAACCAATTCTACTTTCTGATAGAAAAGCAATTCTATTTTTTGGAATTGTTTACTTAAAAAGAGCACGTAGAAAGTGTGAAAGAATAGGATGAATCAAATTGCACTGAAAATTTCACAGAAAAATACCATCTAGCCTTAAAAATCTTCAAATTTTATAATAAGTAAAATGAAAAGAAATTGGGAGTAGAAATCAACGTGTAAATCATTGAGAACAGATATGCCGGAAAAAAGATTGTGGCCATCACATTGACCACTTTAGTATAGTTAGCAATTATTTGAGTGAATAATTAAGTAACAAAATGTGGTTATCATTAATAAGTTGTTCCTAAACTCTTTGTATAAGTAGTATGTTTTCTCCCTCCAAACTTGTAATTCAAAGTGTGCATTCGTATTTTTTTCGGCAAGCAAAATGAACCCTTGGATTTGAACTCCCTTTGCTTTAACTCTTGGCTGTAGAGATACTACACAGCTATCAGAGGAATCAGAATCAATGTAATATACCTTTGGGCACATAATAGTCCCCACTTACATATAATGGGAGGCATTTGACCAGTTCCGTTACTGTAGTTGATCCACATTAATGTGATTTAAAAAAAAAAAACTGGCAGTCTCATTCAGGTTATCCAAGTATAATGATCATTTTGATTCATATCTGAGACTCCCTGAGATTTTAAGTATTATAACATCTCACTTCTTGTTTGTTCTAACTTCACCAACACTCAATTCAGCTATAGTTGAGATTGCAACTTAGATGAATGCTTATTAAATATACCAAAGTCTCCATTCTATAATAGCTGCATTCCAGATTACCTCTTCTTCATAGTCTAGGGGTCTATGCTGCTTTTGGTGGAAGTGCTCATTCCCTCCAGCTTGACAAATATCTTCCAGGCAAGAACATGATTACTATTAGACAAAGGGCACCAATTATCTTTAACTTGGATGCCTAGGAAGAAACTGTATCACTGTTCAGACCATTTGCTAAATCCTGCATGCGATCCAGGATAAATTTTGACCTAGTGTGTTTATATAACACATCCGGAAAAGTATAATCCATTAGGGTTTGGGATAAAAGGTTCTTCTCTCTTTTAAACGTGAAATGTTTTTTTAAAAAAAAAACTTGGAATAATAGATATTTTAATGTGTTTCTTTAAAGCATAGTTTCTAGGATTTCAGTTACCTGATACTGCATCACTAGTCCGTTTTGAAAGCAAAGTAACAAAAATTATTCTATGTTCAGAATTTTTAAAGGATGAAGAGTGAAGTAATTTTAACAGGGGATGCAGTTGAGCCAGATTTCAAGACATTTATCAAGTACTTTGATTTAATTACACAATATGTTTTTAGGTGATATTCAAATAGAATGGCTTCATTAAATTTAGCACGTTATATTTTAAGTTTATAGGGTTGTTTGGAACACATTTCCAATAGCTGCTTCATTGGAGTAGTATTACCTTGTTATTTTTGTTCTATCTTTATAGCATGGTAAAAAGTTTATTGTATTGCTGCTATTGTCCATGCATAAGAATGTTGCCTTGGTGTGTCAGTACCAGCTATTGGTAGTAAAATATCAGTCTAATTTAGAGACACTGGTACCACTTATCTCTAAAAGATGGTGATGAGAAAGCATGTGGTGTAGTTTGTAAGCTCAGGACATTGCCAAATCCTTGTTTTCAGGCATATAGATTTTTTAACTGTACTTGTGAACAGAGCTTGGATCTAGACCTAGCAGCTGAGCAGCATTAATGGTGACATAATTTCATTACATTCTGAATTACTCCATTGGTAGGATACCATTTTAGTCTTTGATTTGACATGGTAAATGTCCATTATGTTGTCTGGTAATGATATGGACTAATGCAATAACATGGTTAATCAATTCAAAGATAAAATTTATTGAGTATGTATCTCCTGAAAATTGATAGGATGGTACACCAATTATGTGACTTTTTTTTTTTTTACTAATCTTATTAAAGGGGGAGAACATTAAATCTTTGAATACTGTACCTCAATTTTATTGTAATGATTTTGCTGGTTACCAGGTGGGGTGGCAGTTGAAAAATTTGGTGAATGCACTACGAGAGGACCCGAGTGGTGTTATCTTAACTTTGAAAAAGCGACCTCAGAGCATGCTTACCTCAGCACCAGCTTTACTGAAAAATATGAGATGGAAGCCCCTTGCTCTGCAGGTAATGAAGCTTAATCATAAGTCATACACCATCATTTTAGCCATAGATTATCTCAGTAATGCTTCTTTATTGTGCCTCATCTCAGCAGCATATGGATTAATCTTGTATGCTTTTGAAAAGTTGTTTGTGAAATGATCTCTTCACAGCTATTCTAATAGGCTTAATTATGATGAAATCCTTGAGTATCTAAAACCCAAATGAAAAGCAACTCTGCCTTAATTTGTAAACATTTAAAGCATAATTCCAAAAGGTCACAATTTATTTCATGCCAAAATATGGATAGAATGAAAATAAGATGGTTCGTTTTTATGATATGATCTTCTATTTTATGTTATACCCACATATTCTTTTAGAAGAAGCTAAATGATAGTTTATAGAATTCTTTTAGATCAGCACATAAAATAGTAATAGTAATTTATAAACAGTAGGAAAATGAAATTTTATATTAGTAATTAAAATGCACCTAGTACAAACTAGGCACAGTGGCTCACACCTGTAATCCCAGCACTTTAGGAGGCTGAGGCGGGTGGATCACTTGAGGCCGGGAGTTCAAGACCAGCCTGGGCAACATAGCAAAACCCCATCTGTACAAAAAATTAAAAACTTAGCCGGGCATGGTGGTATGCGTCTGTAGTCCCAGCTACGTGGGAGGCTGAGGCAGGAGGATCATGTAAGCCCAGGAGTATGAGGCTATAGTGAGCTATGATCATGCTACTGCACTCCAGCCTAGGCAACAGAGACTCCATCTCTTAAAAAAAAAATGTACCTTGTACATTCCTCCTGACTGATCATTTTTCTCTTTCTACCCTGTAAGGTGGCAAAAATAGGGAAATTGTTGCACTAGAATTTTTGCATTTTTCTTCAGCATGAAACATCACTCTTCAGCATAAAACGTTACTCTTAACATTGATAATATATTTGTTAAGAGTTATCTTGAAAGTTATAAAAATATGATTCTGATTGATGAAAGGCAAGGACGTAATGAATTTTCTTCTATGTCAGTCAGGATATAATCTTTAAACTTAAGTAATTTTTGTCCTTCACGAAACGTACATTTTAAAAATAAGAGACTATTACCTTTTCTTAGAAGTTAATTTAAAAAAAAATTAGGCCCATTGAACTGGAACATGGCCCATTATTCATATTAAAAAGGAAAGCAGTATATGAAATGCATTGTTGTCACTGCTGTGTAAATTGTTATTAAGCTCTATATTAGTACCTTTTATTATTTATAGATTTTTTTCCTAAGAATCAAAATTCTCCGTTATACATGAATGGCTTTATAGATTATAATGATTTCTCATTGTTTAAAACTTTACTACTTATTGGCCGTTGGCATTATACTTAATATAAAAACACATATATGTGTCAGCATTACGGCCTTCAAAATTTTAATGTGAATCTGTTTTTCAAGTTAATATATATAAAACTGTATTATTATGTCCAAATCCATTTGACTTGCGTATATGTTTATTTTAAAAGATACTTGATGATCATTACAGTTCAGAGGTCAATGTTTGCCTCATTATCTAAGTCATAGATGCGTAGATCAGATTTTCCCATTACATCATTTTTTTTTTCACTGCATTATAATTTGCTTTGTTCCCCCTGGAGTTTCCTATCGCTATCGCCATGTCTTCCCCAAAGATCCTTCTTCAAAGTGTAAGGGTGTGGGAACCCTGAAAAAGAGGCCTGTACTTTCAGCCATTAGGTTTTCTTCTCTGTATATGTGAGGTGAAATTTAATACCTCTTCTTTAGTCCCTCATATTTCACATTAAGCACCAAAAATATCCTAGTTTCTTGTTGATCCATGCACTCGGTTTGAGGGAATATCTCTAGCACATGCATTTATAATCTATTCCCCTGTTATATTCTTTTCCACATTCACAAACTGAAGTGGAGAGTTAAGGTAATGGCAGTACCCAGTTAAGAATCATTTTTATATAAAATGCTAAAATAATTGAAAGACCAACTTTTTTGTTACATATACATTTGGTGTATGTATTCAAACCTAGAGAAAAAGGACTTTAATTTTAAAAATTACCTCATGTCATTCCTTACCCTGTAAGTGCCTTACTCTTCAGGCACTATTTCTAGATCCATTCCAAATTCTGAGAAATGTGCCTCATCAGATCACTAATTATTTTTATTTGTCATTGCTTATTCAGCTATGCTGCATGTATTTGTAAATTTACTTTTTCAAAATGCTGAAATCTGAAAAGGAGGAAATCAGCATTATATAAGTGCTATATATATTGACATTTTTGTAAATTTGTCATTTCAGCTGAATTTGGTTCAACTAAAATCTATTGGCCAAAGTCAACCATCAGTAGATAAATAATACTATTGGTTGGGGGAGGGGAGACTGCTTCTAACATTTTTGAAAATTACTTCAGTTATTGCCTTTTTACAGAGCAGAGGAAAGAGTATTGGTGTTAATGAAATATTTTCTAGTGGCTAAAACAAGGTCTTAGGAGTGAGGACAATGGATAAGTCCTCTAACATACCGCACCACTACTGAATCTCCTTGAAGAAGACCTGAAATTGAACCATTACAGAATTCTTCATTGATCTTAAAGTTCTGGCTTATGCTAAAATGCAAAGACACCTGAAAGCATAATGAAAACTACTCAAACTTTTTATAGATTATAGATTTTGGTACAAAAGATGGACAAAATCTCAAGGTACCAGGATCTGGAGGGTGAAGGTACACTGTACACTGCCTCCAGAGCAGGAAAAGTTAAAGAAATAGTGAGATGAAAAGATCTTGAAGGCAGTTTTTCATAACATCATGACTTTATCTGAGGTCACCTTTTCTTCCTAGTACCTAAGGAACTACCTCAGATGTGAGATATAACTGCTAAATGTAGTAACAATCCTCTACATAGACAGGAGTGCCATTTTTATTGTATTCTTCCTTCTGGTAGGTACAGAAATACACTGGAGCCAAAATGCCCATCAACTCATCCAAATACAAATCTTCAGCATTCAAACTTGAAAAAGTGGAAATGAGGTTATTTCTTTTTTCATAGGGTGTACCAGTAGTCTTCCAAGAATTATTTAAAATAGAGGATACAAAAGGAAATAATCTGTGGCATTTATTTAACTCAATATGTCTATTTAACCTTTTCGAAAATACTATCCCAGGCTTAATTTACCTGATAACATTTATAGATTAAAATATAGGAAAGTTTGTAGTAGTGTGGAGGTAGGCACTAATACATGTATCTTTTTAATAAACAAGTTTGGCTGGGCGCGGTGGCTCACGCTTGTAATCCCAGCACTTTGGGAGGCCGAGGCGGGTGGATCACGAGGTCAGGAGATCGAGACCGTGGTGAAACCCCGTCTCTACTAAAAATACAAAAAATTAGCCAGGCGTGGTGGCGGGCGCCTGTAGTCCCAGCTACTCAGAGAGGCTGAGGCAGGAGAATGGCGTGAACCCGGGAGGCGGAGCTTGCAGTGAGCCGAGATTGCGCCACTGCACTCTAGCCTGGGCGACAGAGCGAGACTCCGTCTCAAAAAAATAAATAAATA
>NW_026652282.1:18286275-18341305 GCF_009828535.3 Hylobates moloch
AAGTTTATCCTAACATAAGGAATAATGATTTTTTAAACTTATAAGGAATCGTTTTTATCTATACAAACAAGCTTATCTATCCTAAGGTAGAAGATTGTCAAAGAATATCACGTTTTAAATAAAGTAGTAGTTTTATTTCTAAAAATACTAAAAGCATAGCGATTTCCAATATTGATTAACTACAATGATGAATTTTGATTTGGATTTTCTTTTGAAATTCATTGATGAAATTATAGCCAAATAAACAAAAGCATACAATTCAACTTCATACTCACAGAGCAATTTCATTAGTACATTTCATTAAACTGGCAGCTCTTTTGATGAATTCCTGATTTCTCAAATATTTTATGATAGAACATAAGGACTTAACCATCCCTTAGTCAAATACTACAAGCAAATTTAATAATATCTGGAAGCTTTAATTCTGTTGTCATTTTCGCCCATTTGTAAAAAGCAGAGATGTCTCATCTGAGATAGAATCTCTTATTCTAAGAAAACAAACCAGGGATTCCTTGCTTTCTGAGAGCTGCTTTTCAAAACATCTTTTTAGTGGTACTCTACTAATTTCCTGCATTTTGGTAGGCATGGTGATTGCTTTTCATCAATTTCTTCTGATTCAATGAAAAAAAAAACTGAGAGAACTGTGGATAAGGTATATTTTTAGATGTTTGTGGTTTTAAATTAATATGTGTAGGCCAAGAGCATAGATGGGTGGTGTCCTTTTCTTCTTATGAGATATGTATGGAAGAATTATCTGGACACTGCCAGGAATGTTCCTTAGAATCATCACTGGGAATCGATGACTTTTAAAACATTTAAAACCCCAGCTTTTTTTTTTTTTTTTTTTTTTTTTTTGGTGAGGATGCATCTCAGAAATGATCACTAAAATCAGTGCTGGAATTCTCAACCTAATGACATATATTGTTCAAGACATTTTTATATAAAATAACATCAAGCTGTAACATTATAATTATGTTCCTAAATTGTATTCTCATTTATAAATCTCTCGTATTGATGCCATAGTTACTTGTATGATTTTGTGATTTTGTGTTTTTCCATTTAAATTTTATTGTTTAGCATTACCTTGATGCCATTTTTACAGCATATTTAAATAACTTTGAGCAGAAAATAGAAAGAAAAGAGTCATAGTAGTTGATTTTGTCTATCAACTGGTATAACAACCAGTTGTTGTGTAACTCCAGTTGATGTGTAACAACTGGAGAATGTTGATTGCATTTGATTTCAAATACATGGAGATATGAATGGTTAAAGTCATTCTGGAAAAATCAAAATACATAAGTAACAATAAAATTTAATATTCAAGTTGCAGGTCGTTGTGACTGAAAAAAAAACATTAGTGACAAAAAATTTATCTGTTTCTGAGAGTTTTGTTTTAAGGAGAGCAAGAACTAGTATTAGGCATGGCACTAGAGAAGAAAATTAATTTTTAACTAAAAATGTAATTGGGCTGACTGGGAGCCAGAAGCAATTGTATGTTTTACATACTCAAATGAGTAAATACATGCAAGTAATTGTCAAATTTTAGCCCACCAGTGTTTAAGCAAATCAGTCAAAGGATCTAAGTCACATTTGTATTTTTGAGCCACATGCTTTCAAGATTTTAATAGTGGCTACAGATAATCACCTATAATGTAAAAATTGTCCATTCTTTCTTTAGTTAACATCCCCAAAATGATGTTTACTGTAATTTGAGAAAATGGAAGTCCAGTTTTAATGTTGCAGTTTAATTATGCCCATAAGACTGGACAATGCAGAATTAAAGACACTAGTGTCAGCCTCAGTACAATGTGCAATATTTCATGATTTGATGGAAAAAGCCATTTTATAGTGTGACTCTTAAGTCTTTATTAGTTATATGCTGTATAAGTAATACATGTTTTAGGCATATATATCTGTATTTTTAAACCTAGGTAGATATGGTTTTCTGATCAAATCTGTGGTCGGAAAAAAACACTTGTTTTCTCTGTATTCTGACAGGAAAGGAAAAATTATATGCTTATTAAAAGGATACTCAACCCTTTTGTATTTATAAATTTGCATTATAGAAAAAGCTGTGAAAGAACTGAGAGTGGGAGAATTTTGAATATATGTATTTCCCTTGCTTCAGTTCTTTTCAAATAATTGACTACTTATGAAAAGCTTGGCCAGAAAAAAGTATTCCCAATAATTTTCCAAATTAGATCTAACCTTCTTTACACGGTCAAGAAACTACAAAATTATATGTGAATTCTTGCCGCTTAAAATTCAGGATACATTTTCTCTGAAGCATTTGCTTAGATTATTAAGAGAGTCAATATAAAACAATGTTCTTGTACTAGTGTTGGGAATTAAAAATGTGTTTGAACTGAGTAAGGACTTATGTGAATGTTCTGTGTTAGAATGATGGGGTATTGTGATCCATTTGAGTCTGTGTTTATTCCCAAGAGCGAATAAAATAAATGGCCAGGTTTTATACTTGATGTAATTATTTGTATTTCGGTGGGTATTTCCCCCCTGGAAGGCAAAGCAAGTTCTGTGTGATCTTGGCATTAGTGAATTTTAGCGCTAACTACATAAATGTGTAATGCACTGTTTTAATCTTTAACGCTGGAGTTGTCTTTATGTCACTGGTTTCATTCAAGCTCTATCAAAGCTGGGTCACGTACTAGAAAGAGGGACAACTAAATTAAGATATGCTTGCCCAGAGATGTTAAAATGTAAAATGTTTTGGGGAAAACCTCAACATCAAATGTAGTTTCTTAAGTATAGAAGTTCTTTTCTCATGGTCTTTAAGACTATAGAGATTTCGCAGGTACACCAATACCTTCCATATGTGCTCAGTTACCTTAGAGATGTTAAAATTGGGGCACACAAAGAAAAGACCTCAGCAATCAGAGGCTTTAAAGTGAGACCCCAACCATCAGAGGATTTCAAGCTTTAGCTTACAAAATTTTATTTTACAACAATCACAATCTTCCAATGATGTTTAAGCTGGATGAGTAGGATATTATTGCTAAAGTTATCACTCGTAATTCAGAGGAAAGTTTGTGTCATACCCTATTTTGTGACACAATTTTAAAGTGTACATTCAAACTGACAGTATGAAAAATATAAGTTTTACCTAGAAGATTTCTAACAGTAGCAAATTGACAGTAGTACGTTATCACTAATTGACCTAAGGTTATCAATGTATGTTTGAAGAGATACATATGATCATTTTATTTGGGATTTGGACATTTTAAGAGATGCATGCCGGTGCCCCCAGAAATCTATAATAGACTTGTTTTACAAGAGTCACAACATACATGCAAATGTGTCTTCCCTGTTGGAGCCTCATTGAATATGTGGAAGGAGAGCTTCATCTCAAAAGGACCATTGACATGAAAACTAAATGGTATGACAAGGTCCTTCCAGAAAACAAACCCCTTTGGATGGGATCAAAAGTGGATCCATGTCATACTTGATTACATACCACAGAAGATCAAGTTATGCTGAAGCTTCATGTTTACTTTAAATAACAAGATGTAATCCTAAAGCAGTCCGCTTGTATTGTATCCATTTTATCCATAAGTGTTGATAGTTCCTAATTTTCTTCCCATTCATATTTTGTCAATACCGGAGAAGGTCAAAATGATAAAAGAATGTTACCCTTTAATTCTACCTTTTTTCTTAAATTGAAATTTCTTTGTAGTGCAACAGTAACTACTTTTCTTACACTGTATTATAAACAAATGATTATAAGTAAATGTTGCCAGGATAGGAGAAGCTATCTTTTTGTATTATATCCTCCTCATTAGATTTTTTTTCAATCTAAGGAATATGCCTATTAAAACCTCAATGCTGAAAGAATTCTGTGTTTTGAGTTGAGGAAAGCTAAATTTGTTACTTTCTGTGCATTTTCACAAACTTAAATGGCTGTTGGTGATAGGTGTATTTTTAATGCCACTTGTTACAACTAGGAATTTCTCACTGATAATTTTAGCTAATTACATCATTTATTCTGTACTTGATTTAGTCAAATTTTACTTGTCTTTCTAATGTTCTTTAATGCCTTTTTCATTCATTTAGTCATTTGATTTTTTATTCTTTCAATTTTTGTCCAAAGTTAGAAAATTTTTAGAGATTATAATTTTAAATTATCACAAAGACCCCTTTGGGTTAAGTAGTTATTTTTATTTTCCCATGAAGGTTGTACTTTACTAAACTTTATTTTTCCATTGCTTAATGTCTAGTTTCTTTAATATGAGTCTCAAAAAGAATGTTTATTATTTAGCTTGGATTAGCTTGTTAAAAAGAGCACAGTTAGTAGAGAGAAATATGCTGAATATATCAAATATTTACAATGAGCTTTACTTGGTACAAGGCATACTGATGAGCCAGATGGTATTTCCATGATAAACCAGTTGAAATATTTTCTGTGACTTACCAGTCAATAAAATAACAAGCCAGATGAGTTAAGCAATAGGATTGACTAATTTCTTTTTTCTCTGAAGTAATATTTTTTCCAACTAGTTCAATTAATTGAACCAGCTTGGCATAATCAAACTTGTTATGTATTTAAGCATATTTAAGAGTCTTTTCCCTCTGTGTATGTGCTAATTTAACTAATAACATTAACTGATGACATTGATAGGAACTGTTTGCTAAAAATAGAAACCTAGAGAAATAGCAGTTTGAAGGAAATTGAGGGCTAATAATTACATTTCTTGGAAGGGAAAAGACACAAGTACCCTAGGTAGACAATTCTGGTAATAGTCCAGGCAGAAGAAAATATTCCCTTGGTCATTACCTCACACTTCAGGTGTATCTATTTTAAAATATGCTTGTAACCATTGACTACTACTATTTCCTTCCTTCCTTTTTGTTTGGGGAGAAGAAGCGTAGGTACTAACCAAGAAAAATTATCTTTAGTTCTGTAGATGGTAAAAGGAAAGAAGAGAAGTCCTCAAAATAGAAATAGTGACTCCAGGAGAGAGGAAAGACAATAAAAATTTGAGTTTGATTATGTTTAAATGCTTATGTTTTTAGAACTTGATTTTAAGTTCATTTACAGTGTTAGGATATTTTAAAGTAAGAAAGCTATTAGAGCGTTTAAAAAGCATACTGAGTATTAGTTTTTCTCTCACAGTGTATCTGTTTAAAAGAATTGGAAAATAATATCCTGTTAAATGAATGTTTTCTTTGCTACATTTCTATTATGGTGAACTTTTGGTCAGATTTATTGTTTAGCATCATCTGTATTTAAAACCAAGATGTCCTGACAGAGAGGAAAACAGTTATAAACAGAGTCACATCACAGTGACTGTATGTATGTATTGTTGAATCTGCCATTCAAGGATTTGTTGTAGAGGCATGAAATGCATCCTTAGAAATAAAATAGTTATTTATTTCCTTGGGATTTATGGTATTCATCAGTACAGGTGACTGCTATGATTACCTGTATAATCTCAGGATTTCCCATTGCCTCAAGTTTTGTTTCTAAAAGACAGGAATAGTTGAACTGGACCCTATTCCAAAATTAGCATAGCAAAACATAATCTTTACTGTGTAATTTTATAATAGCTTACAATTCTTCAATTAACATGTAAAACTTCTGACCTTTTTAAAAATATCATATAAGGTGGAATATTGTAAACTCCCAAATTACATTATCATTCCTTTTCCCTTTCTCTCTCTCTTTCTTTAATTTCTACCTCACTACATTAGAATTTAACTGTCATTTTGGTAGGGTGTATGATTTCAAGCTATTAAGGTGAGCTGTGTAACAGGGAAGGTCAAAACCATGAACTGAGTCCTAAATTATGTAGCCTACCCCAGTGACTTAACATTGTACTTTCCATTGTATTTATGCTTGGCTTTTTAAACAAATTTTGTTTATCTGTACAAAAGTATTGTCACAATACAAAATAGTTGTAATATGCCACTTTTTGAGTGTGTAGCAATGCATATTAAAACAATAGAACTGTGAGTCTATATAAATATGCTAAGAGAGTTTTCATACTGGCTAAAATGGCAACATCTTGTCATGTGAAGATACAGTTCATTTGTGATCATTATTTTTGTGTTTGTGATTGCATTAAAATTTTTATTTTTAATGTGTTAATTGTATGCATAGCTAATGATTAAGATCTGTAAGATAAACATAAAATTTGTGAATTTTAGTTTCACTTCAGGATAATTTCACAAACCAGTAGATTATTTTCAAATGCTGTGAAGCTTGGAATTGGGAGTGCTCTTAAGTTAATGCATCCTCATGTACTGTTTAATTCAGTATATATATTATCTTAACTTTAAGAAAACAACCTCCTATTTAATACTTAAATACAGGCCTGAAAATGAGATCTATATATGCAACTAAAGATTATTTTAAATGATGGATAAATGTGTGTGCCTATGAATGGTGAAATGATTGTGTTACATAATTGCCATACTTTTGATGATGTACCATAAAATGTCTTTGAGAAGACAGCTATGCTTATTTTGACAGGAAAAAAATATGTTTTTCTAGCAAATACTCTCGTATTGGCCTTTCATACTCCCACTTTTGTAACCTTTTCTGACCATCTGTAACATTTTACTAACCTAGAAATATGGTTTGTCTTTATTGGGAGAAGATCTGAAATAGCTTTCTCATACATCAGTCAGGATGTGAGTGAGCTAATTCTTTTGAGTTACTCATCATTATTGTCCTTTTAAAGGTGGGATTCTGACAAAGTTAATTTAATTTAAATAAGTTTCTAACTGTGAGATAAATCTTCCCATTTTGAAACACTGCATGGTATTTTTGCTTTATAAGTAGTATTTCGGTGTTTATACCATAGATTAAGGTGAGTTGGGAGTGAAGTGGAAACCTTTACCATACTGTTTGTTTTTGGAGATTGAAAGGAATATCCATGTACTAAACAACATGTTTCTTGATTTCAGCCAAGTTCAAAAACTTTGCAGAAATAGATAATTTTAAAATGATAACTATGTGTCATTGTTGTTGTTGTTTTGTGTGTTGTTTGTGTGCGTATGTATTTTCTTTTTCATTTTAACCAGCCTCTTATACCTAGAAGTCCCACAAGCAGCGTTGCCACGCCTTCCAGCACCATCAGTACACCCACCAAAAGAGACAGTTCTGCCCTCCAGGATCTCTACATTCCCCCTCCTCCTGCAGAACCATATATTCCCAGGTATAAAACTATCACGTTGTCCTAGGCAGCTTCTAGCTAAAGGTAAACCTAACAGCATATAAACTGCAAAGTCAATTCTCAAGGAACACCTTGAATATTTTCTCATAGTTAGGAATTCTGAACACATTCTGCAAAATCATTCCCTTTATAGAGAATGCATGTTGGTTAATACTAATATTAACTAATTTGTATACAAATACTTGCTGTGCATTAAATATTTTATACTATCTCATAATAGGAAAGAAGAAGAAAGTAATACTAAATAATAGTTAGGGTTATTTTAATAAGTAAAGAATAAGTGAGGCTCTTTGGCTAAAAAGCCCCAGAAAATTTCAGGTTACTTTGAAGCATTTCATACATTTTTTTTTTAAAAAAAGGAGAAAGCTATAGATAACTTTTATGCTTTCTTAAATGTAAGTAATGAGGAAGATTTTATTTGATAATGGTGATGAGGGAGAATGTCTTTTTCCCCTAATAATCCTGTGTCTGAAATTTTTATTTCATTAAATCATTAATGTTTCTTTCAGGAAGTAGAGTTTACAAGGGAATGAATTACCCCTAAAGTCTATTTTCTAGATTTCCTGAGGCTGTATCTCTATTTCATTTATTGATTCTTATTTGAAACTCCTTGCAGATGTGGAAGAATACAGCTTTATGTCATAATGCATTCTTCCTAAAAGCATTCTGATATCCAGCCTTGTGAAATACAAAAATTATGGAAAAGGACTAGCGCTAAATGGGGATCATTAATACCAATCACAAAAAAACTTGATTCAGTTTTTAAATTAGTTCTGCATTCAAAAACAATAATTTAAGGTCTCTTGTTTTCAAGCCATAAATAGTATTAAATTTCTTTCATATATAAAAGAACTGAATTCCTTGTGTTTAATTTCCATTATTCTTTAGTACACTTAGTATTTCAGAAATCTATATTCTATTAGATATGATGGTTTACTGACATTATGTGATCTAAATGCTGCATGGCAATGTGGTTTATCTGCAAATACTGTGTTGTCATCTAGTAATATAACTGTAGTCAGTTTTATGTACATTTTAGTTCTTTGAGAATTAAATATAGCCATTGGAACATAACTTACAAGATATAGTTTACTAAGCTGGCGTTTCATAAATCTAATATATAATTTACAGTCGTGTTCAATTTACAAGCAAATATGCAAATCCATCCAATATCCTACTAAAATGCAAGTTGCATTTTAATTCTATTAAGACATTGTCAGATTTTCCACATACTCTTGCATGAGGAGCAAAGTATGTGTTCCAAACAGGAAGTGACTTTTTATGATTTGTTTACATTTTATTTGGAAAGATTTTTATTTCAGTGCAAATAATTATTTAAGAGGCTTTATTCTTCAGAGGGCTACATATACAGATAAACATCAAAAGATTATTTTTATCAAATCTCTGTAGGTTTAAAATGTTCTTTCCTCTTGGGTAGTGAGGAACTTGTTACAAAGAAAGTGTCTCCTCCACAGAAAATATTTAAAATGCACTGAAGAGGATAAAAGAGTAAAATGATCCAGTTTTGTCTTCTGAGTGTAGTGGACGTATTATAAAGGCTATATATTGAAGCCAGTAAAAAGCTTGAAGATGCTATTTAAAAATATTAGAGAATGTGAAATTGAAATATCAACATAATGACCCTTGTTTTGTCAGTATTGCTTGAAAGCTCCATACTTTTCTGTAAAATTCATAGTGTTTACTATATCACTGTAACTGATTCTTAGTTGGTCAGTATATAATTTAATAGAATATTCTAAATACATTTTGAGTCAAATTATTACTTACCCAGTCATAAAATCTTTCGATATAGGAGTCAGAACAATCCATGCATCAAAGCCCCTTTGAACTACAGCCTTATATAAATGTCTGCATTTTCTGGCTCGATGTTAAGTTGACAGTCAAAACTTTTTGCAGTCGTGGTTATTTTTATAGATACAGCCTTGGCACTTTTTTCCTATTTTCTCATTTTGAAGATGAATGTGATGGACCTAGTTTAATTCTTCTGAACATTTTTCCCCGTATTAAAAAGCTTTGTTTATACAGGATAGGCATTTTGGTGGTATGTGAACATTTATGTTTGATTTGGATTGCAAATAATAAAACCTCTCTCATCTCAAAAAGAAAACAGACTTGAAAAATGATAGGACTAGTTTTCAAATTAGGCAGAATTTTTTTCATGTGATTACGATTTTTGAACACATTTATTCCAGAAAAAAAGTTATTGCAAAAGTGCCTTTTTCTCTAAAAGATAAAACACTCATGTATGTGAAGTGAGTGAAATTTGGTTGGCATTTTATTATATGTCTTATGACTATACACAGTTTCATTATCATTATATATAGTACATTTCTATACTTAACAAAATTTCTTTTTCCATGATGAAAATGAAGAATTTATAGGTCTTTGAACAACTATAACATTTAAGCACTAATTTCTCCTATTAACTCTACTGTGTGTCATTAAAGTTACTGCAGTAAAGCAATGCTCTTTTAATGCTTCCTTAAATCCTTTCTAGAGCAAAGGCACAGATTTATTACTTACGTGCATTAACTTACAACATTAAGAAAGGTGTAAAAACTCTTTACATCAGAATGAATTAACACATTGAGTTCTCCAGGGACTCATGACATGAATATATACATTAACACACACACACACATACACATACACACATTTACATACACAATACATGTATCTACTCATTCTACTGAAAAGTTTGGTTTTGCTTGGTACTTTTCTTAATTCAACAGTATTTTACTGCATTCTATATAGATTTGTTTTAAAAATCTACCCTGTTGATATAAGGTCCCTCCTTCATATTATTATAGAGTAGGAAATACCATCCCTTTCAATTTACTGCCACAAGATGTTTCCATATAAATATAGTATGTGTATTAATAGGGCTGAATCACCCTCTGATTTCAGCTGTATTAACATTCATGTCACAAGCCTCATAGCTTGAGGTCTGGTCCATTTACAGATAGGCATAACCTTACTCCAGTGCCAAAATTCATTAGGGCTGCTTCCAAGCTAGTTACAGTGTCAATTTCTTTTTGATAGTGGACTAACCGGGCAATTTGTTCAGGGAAAGTTTTCAGCAAGCTGAAATAAAATTCTGCCTGGATTTTATATTTATTTCCTTCATGTTGCCTAAGAACTATCTATATAGTTCTATTTTGGTAATAAGCAATACTTTTATTTTAGAAAATAAAAGAGTAAATTGTAATGTAAATGGCAACAACACCTTGTGATGGGTTAAACAGATAAGAAAACTCACTGATAGTCTGGAGAATGTTGTTTACTACTTTCTACATATTTCAAATACTGGGAGTATAGTTTTCTACATTTGGACAAACCTAATCTAAACATTTACACACAGAAGCAGAAATGCAGGCTTTTGCCAGACTGGGGCTCATATTTTAGAATTCACATTACTTTTATAAGCTCATCACCATTTTATAAGGTATAATAGGAATTAATTAAAAATTTGTTCTTTTTATCTGTCTTGTTATAATTTAGTTTATTCTATGAATTTAAGATTTTAGTCTTATCACTTAACATAAAATTAAATTATTTTTCTGGTTTGACAGCATTTATTCATGGCACTGTTTAGGGTAACCAGAAACAAGAACAAGGAAGAAATTTAACTAATGGTCCACAAGGGGGGAAACATTGCATTTACATTCATAGTCATGTTCTAGAAGACAAGCTTTTCTGACAAAAAGTTCATAGGTAATCAGTGAAACATTTCATAAAATAAACAAGATTCAATTTAACAAATCACAAATGCACTATTTCTATCAAAATGGGCTTAATTTGGGCTTAATTACCTATTAGAGTGTGTGAGTAATAAGTTTTAGGGAGCCCATAAATTATTAGAGATGTTTTTCTCTAGAATCCTATAGAAGAAAAAAATCAACTTGCCATCACCCTAAATTCCATTCTTAAACTCTGTATTTTATCAAATTAGTTTACCTTCTCTCCTCAAGAAACATTGATGTATAATGAAATTTTGATATATCCATTTAGAATGAGTTCTAGGAATATGTCTTTTTACTCTTAAATGAGATACGTAGAATTTGAATACTGAGAATAATTCTTTTAAGGTTTATTTTAAATTAATAACATGTTGTTTGAATTTCTTATAGTACAAGTTTATACCATTGCTAATTTGATTCCTAAGGCCACAGTGCTCCTTATGGTAGTTCTTAAATATATTTTTATTTTTAAGCAGTGCAGATTTTTACCAAGAATCAATTAGGTAAACTGGCAGAAGAAAACATTATACTTAAGTTAACATTACTACCATTATACCTACTGTCTTGAACACTAAAAACAATTTATGTGCTAAGGTAAACTGGCAGAAGAAAGCATTATACTTAAGTTAACATTATTACCATTATACCTACTGTCTTAAACACTAAAAGCAATTTATGTGCAAAGGTAAACTGGCAGAAGAAAGCTATATACTTAAGTTAACATTACTAACATTAGACCTACTCTCTTGAACACTAAAAGCAATTTATGTATGAAATGGTACAGTGAAAAATGGACTTGGGCAACAGTTAAAAGTTTCATGGCCTATTTCAAATTCTGTCAGTTATTAGCTGTGTAACATTAAGGCAAGTTGTTTAGCCTTTCTGAGACTCACCATTTTGTTTTCAGCAAAATAAGAATAATTACAAATTGCCCTATAAATCTCAAAGAAAGTTTGAAAAGGTCAGGAGATATATTGTATGGGAATAAATTATTAGTATTTTAGACCCTCGGCCATTTACTACCCTAACATGTTTCTACATCTTTTCCTTTACTCTAACCTTTCTTTAGGGATGAAAAAGGAAACCTTCCTTGTGAAGACCTCAGAGGACATATGGTGGGCAAGCCAGTGCATAAGGGATCTGAATCACCAAATTCATTTCTGGATCAGGAATATCGAAAGAGATTTAATATTGTCGAAGAAGATACTGTCTTATATTGCTATGAATATGAAAAAGGAAGATCAAGTAGTCAAGGAAGACGAGAAAGCACCCCAACTTATGGTAAGAGTTCTTCTTTTATGTTTATATAAGAATATATTTCTGGCATGGGAATCTCAATTTCCTTTAATAAGTTTTTGGGTTGTGAGAGTTACTTAGGAGCTTTTGAATCTTTATAATTGATCTGTCTCTCTCATGTGCTTCTAAGTGGAATTTCTACAATATGAGACATTATATTAAAAATTATTGTAGATTTTCAAAAGATAAGAAAGAACAGTAGGTAACATTTTAGCTCATAATGATTTATAAAAATCTTTTTAGCATCACATGTATTTCTTGTGTGTTAGATGTTGCCAGTCTGGAAAAATTCAGGTGTTTTTTTTTCTTTTTTGTTTTTTTAAATGAATACTTATTGTTAACATGACTTATTTAAAATAAAATTATCTCCATATTCCTCAGGGATTTTAAGAAATATAATTTTCTGGAGAAATTCTCACCTCAGTTTTTATATTTTTTAAAGAAGCTGTGAAATTTATTTGACATTAGAGTGGAAGTGGATTTTAAATAGAATGGATTGAACATACTGTATTTAAGGCAAAAATGGACCTAGAGTTATGATGGGCACAGGATTGTTTTAATCTTTGATTCATGACCGAAAAAGTAACCCAGTCACAAATACTTAAAATTGTTATAGTATATCCGAAAGATTTGCAGATAAAGTTGCTTAAAGTAGTAAAGCTTGTGGTTCTTTTGCAAGAATGAATGGATTTAATTGAAAGTCTCTGCACCTCCCTTTCCACTTTTCAAATTAATCATTTTTAGAGAGGAGCTTATACTTTGAGGAAGGACAGCATCCCTGCTAATTAGTTCAAACTTGATCAATGGGAGCTGAGCAGAAGCAAAGTTGTTTTTAGCTCCTCCTTTCTATTCATACACCTCACTTGTCTGTCATGGCCATATGCCTCCCTCCTTTGGTCTCAAAAGAGCAGTCATCACATATCTTCATATACATGTCTTATTTCCTTTCAGCTCTTTGGTAATAAGTATGAAAGAAAAATTTTCCCCAAAATGATCCTAAAGAATAGGAACCATACTTATCTTACTTTGTGTTATTCTCTGTACATGTGCTTTTTAATCATAAGAATAAATAATATATTTTAACATAAACTCCTCAACTACACTACTCTAGTGGCAATTAAACTGTTAAGTATTGAAGATATTTGAACCTTTACTTTTCTCCTCTACTATATTGTAAACCTACAATATAGAGTATAGAGGCCTGTAATCTTTGCTATCCCTACCCTTGCCCCATGAAATAATATGAAATTTTTATTCTTATTCATTCATTCCACAAATACTAATTGACTGCCTATTACTGAATAGGCAGTAATGTATGTCAACTCTTCTTTGTTTGTGTCCCAGTATTATCTGGTTGTTCTCTACTTGTGTTGAAGTAGATAATTAATGTTTAATTTAAGAGAAATTATAGTCACCAAATGAAAGTGATTGATTACTGATGACTTTATTTTAAAAAATGTTTACTAAGTTCTTACTTGAATGGCTATAAATTGGTAGTCCCTTCGGACTACAGTTTAAAGCCCCTAATGCCATCATGTGCCACAAATCTCCCCCTACTAGAATGGAATACTTTTTTTTTTGAGACGGAGTCTCGCTCTGTCGCCCAGGCTGGAGTGCAGTGGCGCGATCTCGGCTCACTGCAAGCTCCGCCTCCCGGGTTCACGCCATTCTCCTGCCTCAGCCTCTCCGAGTAGCTGGGACTACAGGCGCCCGCCACCACGCCCGGCTAATTTTTTTGTATTTTTAGTAGAGACGAGGTTTCACCATGGTCTCGATCTCCTGACCTCGTGATCCGCTCGCCTCGGCCTCCCAAAGTGCTGGGATTACAAGCATGAGCCACCACGCCCGGCCAAGAATAGAATACTTTTTAAATATTAGAAAATTTAGATAGCCTATAAATACTTGATATCTTTTTGTAAACAACTTAGGAGAAAAGAAATATGTACATACTTAGAAGGGAGAAGTAAGCAAAGTTATTTGTTTCATTCAGTATGGCTTTTAACTTTTTTAAATTGACACATAATAATTGTACATATTTATGGGATACAGAGTGATACTTTGATACATGTATAGAATGGGTAATGATCAAATCAGGGTAATTAGCATATTCTTCACCTTAAACATTTATCACTTCTTTGTTCTGGGAACATTCGAAATCTTCTCTTCTAGCTATTAGAAAGTATATAATAAATTATTGTTAACTATAGCCATCCTATAGCGCTCTAGAATACCAGAACTTAACTTCTCTCATGTGGCTGTAATTTTATATCCATTAACCAGTCTCTTCAAAATCCCTCTCCCACTCACCCCTCCCATTCTCAGCCTCCAGTAACCACAGTTCTACTCTCTATGAGCTCAAAGTTTTTAGTTCCCACTCGTGAATGCAAACATGCAGTGTTTATCTTTCTGGGCCTGATGTATTTTACTTAACGTAATGTCTTCCAGGTTCATTCATGTTGCAGCAAATGATAAGATTTCATTCTTTTTTAGAGCTGAATAATATTCTAATATATATATATATATATCACATTTTCTTTATCCATTAATCTGTTGATAAACACATAGGTTAATTTTCATATCTTAGCTATTGTGAATAATGCTGCAATACACATGGGAGTACACATATCTCTTTGACATACTGATTTCCTTTCCTTTGGACCTATACCCAGTAATGTGAATGCTGAATCATATGGTAGTCCTGTTTTTAGTTTTTTAAAGACTCTCCATACTAATTACTATAATGACGGTACCAATTTACATTCTCATCAATATTGTATAAGAACTCCCTTTTCTCTGAATCATTGCCAGCATTTCTTATTTTTTGCCTTTTTGATAATAACCATTCTAACTGGGGTGAGATGATATCTCTTTGTGGTTTTAATTTGCATTTCCCTAATGATAAATGACATTAAGCATTTTTATATACCAGTTGGTCATTTGTGTGTCTGCTTTCACGAAATATCTATTCAGATCATTTGCTCATTTTTAAATAAAAATATTTCTTTTATTGCTGTTGAGTTGTTTGAGTTCCTTGCATATTCTGGATATTAGTTCCCTGTCAGATGAATTGTTTCCTTTGCTCTACATATGATTTTTAGTTTGATATAATCCCGTTTGTTTTTTTTCTTTTGTTGCATGTAAGCCTTAGCCATAAAAATATTTGCCTAGACCAATGTCCTGAAGTATTTCCCCTGTGTTTTCTTCTAGTAGTTTTATAGTTTGGGGTCTTATATTTAAGCATTTAATCCATTTTGAGTTGATTTTGTACATGGTGAGAGATAGGGTTCTAGTTTCATTTTTCCGAATATGGATATCCAGTTTTCCCAGCCCTAGTTATTGAAGAGGCTATCCTTTCCCCAGTGTATGTTCTTGTTGCCTTTGTCAAAAATCACCTGGCTGTAAATACGAACTTATTTCTGAATACTCCATTCTGTTTGATTGGGCTGTGTGTCTGTTTTTATACCAGTGCAATGCTGATTTGGTTATTACAGCTTTGTAGTATAATTTGAAGTCAGTCAGTGTGATGCCTTCAGCTTTGTTCTTTAAGTTCACAAATGCTTTGGCTATTTGGGGTATTTTATGGTTCCATACAAATTTTGGATTTTTTTTCTATTTCTGTGAAGCATGTCATTGGTATTTTGACAGGGATTCCATTGAATCTGTAGATTGCTTTGGGTAGTATAGTCATTTTGACAATGTTAATTCTTCTAATCCATGAAAATGTGATGTCTTTCCATTTTTTGTGTTCTCTTCAGTTTCTTTCATCAGTGTTTTGTAGGTTTCATTGTAGAGATCTTTCACTTCCTTGGTTAACTTTATTTCTAAGTATTTTTTGTAGCTATTATAAAGGCGATTGCATTCTTGATTTTTTTCAGATAGTTTGTTATTGGCATATAGAAACACTACTGATTTTTGTATGTTGATTTTGTATACTGCAACTTTATTGAAGTTCTTAATCAGTTCTAAGAGTTTTATTGTGGAGTCTTTAGGTTTTTCTATATATAAGAACATGTTGTCTGCAAACAGGAACAATTTGACTTTCTCTTTTCCAATTTGAATGCACTTTATTTCTTTATCTTATCTAATTTCTCTGGTTAGCATTTCTAGTACTATGTTAAATAGGAGTTGTGAAAGTGTTCATCCTTGTCTTGTTCCAGTTTTTAGAGAAAAAGCTTTCCACTTTTCCCCATTCAATATAATGTTAGCTGTGGGATTGTCATATCTGGCCTTTATTGTGTTGAGGTGCACTGCTTTCTAATTTGTTGAGAGTTTTTATCATGAAGGGATGTTGAATTTTATTAAGTGGCTTTTTTGTGTATCTATTGAAATGTTTATATGGTTTTTGTCCTTTATTCTGTTGAGGTATCACATTTATTGATTTGCATATGTTGAACCATCCTTGCATCTCTGGGATAAATCTCATTTGATAATGGTATACAATCTTTTTCATGTATTGTTAGATTTCATTTTCTAGTGTTTTGTTGAGGATTTTTGCATCCATGTTCGTGAGGGATATTGGTCTGCAGTTTTCTTTTTTAGTTTTGTTCTTGTTTGATTTTAGTAGTAGGCTACTGCTGGCCTCATAGAATGAGTTTGGAAGAATTTCCTCCTCTACTATTTTTTTGGATAGTTTGAGAATACTTGGTATAAGTTATTCTTTAAAAGTTTGGTAGAATTCAGCAATGAAGCCAGCAATAAAGTCATCTGGTCCTGGGCTTTTCTCTGTTGGGATCATTTTTATTACTGATTCAATCTCATTACTAGATAGTGATCTGTTCAGTTTTTTTATTTCTCCTTGATTCAATCTTGATACATTATATGAGTCCAGGAATTTATCATTTTCTCTAGGTTTTCTAATTTGTTGGCTTATAGTTGTTCAGAATAGTCTCTTATATTCCTTTGTATTATTGTGGTACCAGTTGTAAAGTTTCCTTTTTATGTCTGACTTTATTTGGGTAATCTCTGTTCTTAGTCTGGCTAAATTTATTTTGTTTACCCTTCAAAAAATCAACTCTTCATTTTGTTGGTCTTCTGTAGGTTTTTTTTTTTTTTTCATCTCTTTCATTTAGTTCTGCTCTAATCTTTATTATTTCTTTTCTTCCACTAATTTTGAGTTTGATTTATTTTTGCTTTTCTAATTTCTTTTTTTCTTAATTTTTTGAAGTGCAATGTTAGATTGTTTATTTGAAATCTTTCTGCTTTTTTGATGTAGGCATTTCTTGCTATAAACTTCTTTCTTAGTATTGCTTTTGCTGTATCCCATAGGTTTTTGTATATTGTATTTCTGTTTTAATTTGCTTAAATAAATTTTTTAATTTCCTTTTTAATTTCTTCATTGACCCATTGGTTGTTCAGAAGCATATTGTTTAACTTCCATATAATTGTACAGTTTTTAAAGTTTCTCTTACTATTGATTTCTAGTTTTATTTCATTATGATCTGAAAAGATACTTGATAGAATTTCAATTTTTAAAATTTGTTGAAACTTGTGGCCTAACCTATGGTCTATCCTGGAGAATGTTATTTGTACTGATGAGAAGAATGTATATTCTGCGGCTGTTGAATGAAATGTTCTGTAAATGTCTGTTAGGTCCATTTAGTCTATAGCGCAGTTTAAGTCTGACATTTCTGTGTTGATTATCTCTCTAGATGACCTATCTAATGCTGAGAGTTGGGTGTTAAGTCCATAGCTATTATTATATAGGGGTCTATCTCTCCCTTTAGCTCTAGTAAGGTTTGCTTTATATTTCTGGGTGTTCCTGTGTTGGGTACATATATATTTACAACCGTTATATTCATTTGCTGAATTGATTCCTTTGTCATTATATAATGACCTTCTTTGTCTCTTTTTACAGTTTTTGACTTAAAGTTTATTTTATTTAAGTATACCTACTGATACTTGGTTTGGTTTTTTTTGCATGAAATATCTTTTTCTGTATTTTTACTGTCAGTCAGTATATGTTTACAGGTGAAGTGAGCTTCTTGTATGCAGTATAGAGTTGGGTCTTGTTTTTTTTTTTTTCTTTCTTTAATCCACTCAGCCAGTCTATATCTTTTGATTGGGGAATTTAAACTATTTACATTCAGGGTTGTTACTGATAGGTGAGGAATTACTCCTTCGTTTAGGCAATTGTTTTGCTTATTCTTTGCGGCTTTCTTCTTCTCTTTTTGTTTTATCTTTGCAGTTTGGTGGTTTTCTGTAGTGATAAGGTTTGATTCATTTATCTTTCTCATTTGTGTTTCTACTCTACCAGTGACTTTTATTCTTTTGTGTGCTTCCATGATGGAAATTACTGTCTTTTTGCTTATAGATGTAGGATTCCATTAAGTATTTCTTTTAGGCCTGGTCTAGTGGTAATGAATTCCCTCAGTCTTTGCTTGTCTGGGAAAGACTTTATTTCTCCTTCATTGCTGAATCATGGCTTTGCTGGATGTAGTAGTATTAGCCAACAATTTTTTTCTTTCAGTACTTTGAGTATATCATCCCATTCTTTCTTGGTCTGTAAGGTTTCTGCTGAGAAATCCACTGTTATTCTGATGGAGGTTCTTTTTATGTGATCTGACACTTTTTTCTTACTGTTTTTAAAATTTTTTTCTGTGTCTTTGACTTTTGACAATTTGAATATAATGTGACTTGGAGAAGACTTTTTTGGGGTTGAATCTGTTTGCGGTTCTTTGAGCTTCCTGTATGTTTGTATGGCATATTGCTTGCAAAACTTGGGAAGTTTTTAGCTCTTATTTTGTTAAATAGTGTATTAGTCAGGGTTCTCCAGAGGGACAGAACTAATAGGATATATGTATATATGAAAGGGAGTTTATGAAGCAGAATTGACTCACACGATCACAAGGTGAACTCCCACAATAGGCTGTTTGCAAGCTAAGGAGTAAGGAAGCCAGTAGTGGCTCAGTCCAGGTCCCAAAGCCTCAAAAGTGGAGAAGCCAACAGTGCGGCCTTCAGTATGTGGCCAAAGGCCTGAGAGCCTCTGGCAAACCACTGATAAAAGTCCAAGAATCCAAAGGCTGGAGAACCTGGAGTCTGATTCAAGGGCAGGAAGCATCTAGCATGGGAGAAAGATGAAAGCTGAAAGACTCAGCAAGCCAGCTTATTCCACCTCCTTCTGCCTGCTTTTTCTAGCCACACTGACAGCCAGTTGGATGGTGCCACCCACATTGAGGGTGGGTCTTCTTCTCCCAGTTCACTGACTCAAATATTAATCTCCTTTGGCAACACCCTAACAGACATACCTTGAAACAACACTTTGAATCCTTCAATCCAATCAAATTGACACTTAATATTAACTATTACAAATAGGTTTTCTATGACTTTGCCCATTTAATTTACTTCTGGAACACTTAAATTCAAATGTTTGGTCACTTTATGGTGTCCCATTTGTCATGTAGAGTTTCTTTATTCTTTTTTATTCTTTTTTCTTTCTTTTTTTTCTGACTGGATTATTTCAAAAGACCTGTCTTTATATTCAGAAATTCCTTCTTAAGCTTGACCTAGTCTATTGTTGAAGTTCTCAGTTGTATGTTTTTATTTCATTCATTGAATTCTTCAGTTTTAAGATTTTTGTTTGGTTCTTTTATATGATATCTGTTTTTGTTGAATTGCTCATTCGGATCATGAATTGTGTTCCTTATTTTGTTGAATTGTCTGTATTCTCTTGTATCTCTCTGAGTTTCCTTAAGATCATTATTTTGAATTGCTTTTCAGGCATTTCATACAGTTTTTTTTTTCCTTTGGTGTATATTGCTAGAGTTGTGTTCCTTTGGAAGTATCATATTTCCTTGCTTTTTCATGTTTCTCATGACCTTACATTGATAGCTGTGCCTCTGGTGAAGCAGTCACTTCTTTTAATTTTGTGGGTTCACTTTCATAGGGAAAGATATTTTTCTGCATTTGCATTCTATAGTGTCAGTTGGGTAGGGTGCTTTGTTTTGGTTGTGTGTGTGCACAGTAGTGTAGTCTCCATATGATATCTTTGTCTATAGTCACTCTTGTATTCTCCAAAGTTGTTTCTTTTTTTTAACTTTTGAACCTGAAACAAATATAACCTTAATGTAGATACTTGTAGATACTTCACTGGAGATTCCTCAGTACAAGACCTGAAGATTGTTTCGAGTAAATAACAGTTTAATGTATTTACCTTTTTAAAATTAAATGTTAAATAATAAAACCTATATGTCAGGCACAGGACTGTGTGGCCATAATTTTCCCAACAATTTATTTGTTAAGTCATTCAACTAATACTTGTATACATAAAGTCAGCCAGCCACTGGGACACAAAAATGAATAGAACCATAAATCCTAATTACCCAAAGGGAAGAAACAAATAAATAGATGCATCACAGTCACTTCAGGTAAGTTGGAAGGTGTGCACCAAGTGCTGTAGTAGCCTAGGAAATAAAGCCTCATAGTTTACCTTGGAAGTCAAATGAGTACACATGACATTTATGCTGGGTTTTAAATGGTGAATAGCCATTTCATCCAGGGTTTTTAAATGCTAGTCATCCCACCAAATACCTGGTACCTTCTCCAGCCTATGTCTGAGATCTGAAGGTTTGTCTAAATATCTCAGCCCAGACCCTAACGACCCCAACAGAAATAACTTCAAACCTTCATAAGCAATAATCAATGACAACTTTTTTATTTAACCTATAAAATAGTCCCATTACCTGGACTCCCAGGCACAACAATATTATCTTGTATTTGAAATAATGATAACGAAAGTATGTAATCCTGCTTAAATATATTGTTTAAAAAAAAACTAAAGTACAGAAAACTACATACTTGACGTTTTCTGGAAATAATGGTAATTTAATCTCTTAGCACTTGTGTGATACCTTAAAATGCACTATGTAAGTCTTTTATCCTTAGAGTGTTCAGTTTCTGTTCTTGGTCACAAAAACCCTTACCTTGAAGTATGTGAATTTAGCCACCATTTCTCTCCTATTAACTTCCCAGATCATCTGTATACTCGAAGAGACTTTAGAGTTAAGATTAGAAGAATATGGATAGGATTTTGAGAAGCAAAAGAGATATGACACAGTTCTTCGTATGTGCTTTCAGTTGAATGTGTATGTAGTTGCTATATTTTCCTTGTACATTCATATTCTAAATTTAGATATTTAATAGAAAAATAGGGACACTGTTATTAAACACAGTGACAAAGAAACACAGATGTAAAGAAAAATATTTGAAAATATCTGGTTTTTTTTTGAGATGGAGTCTCACTCTGTTGCCCAGGCTAGAGTGCAGTGGCACAATCTCGGCTCAGTGCAACCTCCACTTCCCGGGTTCAAGCGATTCTCCTGCCTCAGCCTCCCAAGTAGGTGGGACTACAGGTGCACGCCACCATGCCCAGCTAATTTTTGTATTTTTAGTAGAGACGTGGTTTCACCGTGTTGGCCAGGGTGGTCTCGATCTCTTGACCTCGTGATCTGCCCACCTCGGCCTCCCAAGGTGCTGGGATTACAGGCATGAGCCACCACTCCCGGCCTGAAAATATCTTAATAGTGGCTTTTAAAGTATGTTGTTTAACGAAGGTTCTTATGTTATACCATGGACCCTCTAGTTGTTAAGAATGAGTTAAAAGAAGTACAGGTATTTACCCTAAGCAATTAAACAAATACAATATGGATTGACAGTAGATGGCATTTCTAGAAAATAAGTAAATACAATAAGCCCTCATTTAACATCATCTACAGGTTCTTGGAAACTGGGACTTTAAGCAAAATGATGCACAGCTGATCCCAATGCCATTTCCTTCAATGTCATTTTGTTATAACAATGAGGAAGAAGATGGTTTTGTAATCTGTGGTTTCACTTTAAGTCCCAGTTTCCAAGAACCTAGAGACAACATTAAGTGAGGACTTACTGTAATACCTGTTGAGCTTTCAGGTATGCCAAACACAGTTCTAAGCATTTAAAAGGCATTAATCCATTTAATCCTCACAACAACTCTATGAGGTATGTACTAATAAAATATTTGTTTTACAGATGAGAAATCTAAAAAACAGGTTAAATAACTTACCCAACTAGTAAGTGATAGAGCTAGGATTAAGTACTCATGGATATTTTTTTGACCCTTACCAGTGGTAATGCCAGCTAAATGTGATGAAAATAATTTTTTAATTGTAGGTAAATAATTTCCAAAAATTACATTCCTCATTCTAAATTCAAGAATTTGATTCCAGCAAGCAGAACTAAGTCTGATTTTATATGTTCTTGTGTATGTTGTTTTGGATTTACTAATACTATAACGAGCATGCATTTACATAGATATGAACCTGACAGGCCTTAGGAAAAGACTGCTAAATTTAGATGTAAAATGAGCAACAATGTGTTATGTCCTTTTTAAATCAGAGAGTATAAAATAGATTTACTTTCCTAAAAAGATAGACAAGAATAACTTATGGAAACATGGATACCAGTAGCAGAAGCAATCTAGATTAGTAGTTGCTGGCATTGGCTGTAGCATCAGCCATAGTTGGTAATTTTGTCTGCCATCTAATTATTCCAGTGTGACCTTGGGGATGTTACTCTGGGCCTCAGTTTTCTTATTAGATGAATATGATAATATCTGCCTTGTAGAGTTTTGTGAGAATTTAATGGTAAGATATTGTAAATTGCCTCAGTGCCCAGTATGTTGGGTGTTTGTTTTCATTATTGTCATTATTACATAGAAGCTTTAACATGGAAATAGAAACAGGGAAAAGGTGACATTAAATCATTTTAACTATATAGGGTCTCATTGCTCAGGCTTCAAAGGCAAAGGCTCAAATTTGATGAGATCAGTTGCTTGGCCACTTTTCAAAATGGTAATATTTCCCATCAGCTTTTCCATCTTGCTGTACATGGACTCCTTGCCCTTGCTATTTCATCATAACACATTTCTATGCATAGAAACGTGCTAAAAGGTAGACACAGTTGGCTGAGTCCCTTTGTGGCCATGAATGGTCATATTTTATAAGAATAGGAGGAAAACATATCTTTTAACAATAATATAACCAAATAGTATTGGTTTGAAGGTAGGAATCCAGACCTTTTCTGATTTATTGAAAATCCAGGACCTCACAAAAAGCACAGGAATGAATGTAAAGTTGATATTTTAGAAATTATCCTCATAAATGTTATTTGCACACATTGTGCATTGAGGAAAATTAATTTCTGTAACATTATACCTGAACATTTTCTACCTGAGTAGTTGGGACAAGAGAAAATCAAATACCATGTCCTTTTTATCCACATAAATAGCAAATGGCTTGAGTGACGTATAGCAGTATGATGAAGGGCCTATGGGCAATGACATCATAAACTGAGTTTTATCAATGTGAAGTTAGGATAGCATCTGTAGGTTCCAGGGTCTCTCTGTCCTGTGATTTTAAAATGTAAGTAGTCTTTATCAGTTAAAAGTTCAGCTGTCATTAATCAGCTATTCTGGAGACAAAAGAAAATAGGATTCTACCCATGGGAAATTTTTGTGTTCGAGTAAAATGTACGATTTCCAAAGAAGAACTAACCACAGAAATAGAAATTAGTGATTCAAAAATGAAGAAATATGGGATGTGCACTATATTCATGGGAATTCTTATTCCTTTAGACTTATTTAATAAAGTTCATAAAGACTACATGTTGGTTAGCTTCACAAAATAATTTTGAGCATCAAGCTGATGGTGGTAAGAAACCATGTAATTGATGGAAAAGCAGTTCAACAATATTTTGACATGGAAAGTAGTCTGTTTCTAATGTAAAACTTGGAGAAATCGTCTAAGGAAGGCATTCTTCCTTAATTTGTGCAATTTTTCATGGTTTTTTATGAGTTAATTAGTAACATATGTCAAGTACTTAGAAGAGTTCTTTTTTTTTTTTTTTTTTTTTTTTTTTTTTTTCTTGCCCTGTTGCCCAGGCTGGAGTGCAATGGCACAATCTCGGCTCACTGCAACCTCCGCCTCTCGGGTTCAAGCAATTCTCTGCCTCAGCCACCCGAGTAGCTGGGATTATAGGCCTGCATCACCACGCCTGGCTAATTAGCAGAGTTCTTGCCTCATAGAAAGTACTCAAGAAGTGATGCCTTAGATGGTATAATAAATGCTTGCTGCTCATAAATAAAAATGTCCCAAAGATTTTTCAAGTCTCCTGTGGAAGGACTTAGTAAAGGACAAAGTGTCTACAAGTCTTTCCATATGTTTGGTCACTCTACCAAGCCAATAACTGGCCATTTAAATTATAGCAGTTAAATGAAATATGAGTAGAGCTTTTTGGTTTCTTTTGGTTTGATTTTGCAAACCAAAGCAGAAGGAAGATCTTTCAAATAGTTAATAACACTGCAAACTGCTCTTATCCAAATCCTCTTAAGCTCCAGTATAAAAATCATCAGCTCATATGCTGGATTAGAAGGGCCTAGTTATAATCTTTCAGCATCAGGAATCTGAAAACAGTTCAGCCCCCACATCTTTTTAAAGTTTTTGATTAGTTGCTTAAAAAATGGAAGAATAGTATATTATATAAAATAAATAAAATGGTTGGAGAGCCTTAAAGAAATAAACCTAGGAAGAAAAGATTATTCTGAAAGAATTCAAGGTACTAGGTAACAGATAAAACAGTAAGATTAAGAAAAAGAACTTTTGGTGGCTGGCAAGATGGCCAAATAGGAACAGCTCCAGTCTGCAGCTCCCAGAAAGATCAATGCAGAAGGTGGGTAATTTCTGCATTTCCAGCTGAGGTACCCAGCTCATCTCACTGGGACTGGTTAGACAGTGGGTGCAGCCTGTGGAGGGTAAGCAGAATCAGGGTGGGGCGTTGCCTCACCCTGGAAGTGCAAGGGGTCAGGGAGCTCCCTCCCCTAGCCAAGGGAAGCCATGAGGGACTATGCCATGAGGAACGGTGCATTCTGGCCCAGATACTACGCTTTTCCCATGGTCTTCGCAACCCACAGACTATGAGATTCCCTCAGGTGCCTACACCACCAGGGCCCTGGGTTTCAAGCACAAAACTGGGCGGCTGTTTAGGCAGACACCAAGCTAGCTGCAGGAGTTTTTTCATACCCCATTAACACCTGGAATGCCAGTGAGACAGAACCGTTCACTCCCCTGGGAAGGGGGCTGAAACCAGGGAGCCAAGTGATCTAGCTCAGTGGATCCCACCCCTACAGAGCCAAGCAAGTTAAGATCCACTGGCTTGAAATTCTCACTGCCAGCACGGCATTCTGAAGTGGACCTGGGATGCTCAACCTTGCTGGGGGAAGGGGCGTCCACCATTACTGAGGCTTTAGTGGGCAGTTTTCCCCTCACAGTGTAAACAAAGCCTCTGGGAAGTTCGAACTGGGCGGAGCCCACCATAAACTCGGCAAAGCCGCAGTAGCCAGACTGCCTAGATTTTCCTCTAGATTCTTCCTCTCTGGGCAGGGCATCTCTGAAAGAAAGGCAGCAGCCCCAGTCAGGGGCTCATAGATAGAACTCCCATCTCCCTGGGACAGAGCACCTGGGGGAAGGGGTGGCTGTGGGTGCAGCTTCAGCAGACTTAAACATTCCTGCCTGCCAGCTCTGAAGAGAGCAGCAGATCTCCCAGCACAGCGTTCGAGCTCAGCTAAGGGACAGACTGCCTCCTTAAGTGGATCCCTGACCCCCATGCCTCCTTATTAGGAGACACCTCCCAGCAGGGGTTTGACAGACATCTCATACAGGAGAGCTCCAGCTGGCATCTGGCGGGTGCCTCTCTGGGATGAAGCTTCCAGAGGAAGGAACAGGCAGCAATCTTTGCTGTTCTGCAGCCTCTGCTGGTGATACCCAGGCAAACAGGGTCTAGAGTGGACCTCCAGCAAACTCCAGCAGACCTGCACCAGAGGGACCTGACTGTTAGAAGGAAAACTAACAAACAGAAAGGAATAGCATCAACATCAGCAAAAAGGGCATCCACACAAAAACCTCATCCAAAGGTCACCAACATCAAAGATCAAAGTAGATAAATCTACGAAGATGAGGAAAATCCCCAACACAAAAGGCTAAAAATTCCAAAAACCAGAATGCCTCTTTTCTTCCAGAGGATCACAACTCCTCGCCAGCAAGGGAACAAAACTGGATGGAGAATGAGTTTGACAAGTTGACATAAGTAAGCTTCAGAAGATGGATAATAACAAACTCCTGAGCTAAAGGAGCATGTTCTAACGCAATGCAAGGAAGCTAAGAACCTAGAAAAAAGGTTAGAGGAATCGCTAACTAGAATAACCAATTTAGAAAAGAATAATAAATGACCTGATGCAGCTGAAAAGCACAACATGAGAACTTTGTGAAGCATACACAAGTATCAGTAGCCGAATCAATCAAGCAGAAGAAAGGATATCAGAGATTGAAGATCAACTTAATGAAATAAAGCATGAAGACAAGATTAGAGACAAAAGAATGAAAAAGAATGAACAAAGGCTCCAAGAAATATGAGACTATGTGAAAAGACCAAACCTACATTTGGTCTTGTTTGGTGTACCTGAAAGTGACTGGGAGAATGGAACCAAGTTGGAAAACACTCTTCAGGATATTATCCAGGAGAACTTCCCCAACCTACCAAGACAGGCCAAATTCAAATTCAGGAAATACGGAGAAAACCACAAAGATACTCCTCGAGAAAAGCAACGCCAGTACACATAATCATCAGATTTACCAAGTTTGAAATGAAGGAAAAAAAGGTTAAGGGCAGCCAGAGAGAAAGGTCGGGTTACCCACAAAGGGAAGCCAGTCAGACTAACAGCAGATCTATCTGCAGAAACCCTACAAGCCAGAAGAGAGTGGGGGCCAACATTCAACATTCTTAAAGAAAAGAATTTTCAACCCAGAATTTCATATTCAGCCAAACTAAGATTCATAAGCTAAGGAGAAATAAAATCCTTTACAGACAAGCAAATGCTGAGAGATTTTGTCACTACCAGGCCTGCCTTACAAGAGCTCCTGAAGGAAACACTAAATATGGAAAGGAAAAACTGGCACCAGCCACTGCAATAACATACCAAATTGTAAAGACCATCAACACTATGAAGAAACTGCACCAACTAATGGGCAAAATAACCAGCTAGCATCATAATGACAGAATCAAATTCTCACATAACAATATTAACCTTAAATGTAAACAGACTAAATGCTCCAATTAAAAGACACAGACTGGCAAATTGGATAAAGAGTCAAGACCCGTTGGTGTACTATACTCAGGAGACCCATCTCACGTGCAAAGACACACATGGGCTCAAAATAAAGGGATGGAGGAATATTTACCAAGCAAATGGAAAGCAAGAAAAAAAAAGCAGGAGTTGCAATCCTAGTCTCTGATAAAACAGACTTTAAACCAACAAAGATCAAAAAAGACAAGGGTATTGCACAATGGTAAAGGGATCAATGCAACAAGAAGAGCTAACTATCCTAAATATATATGCACCCAGTACAGGAGCACCCAGATTCATAAAGCAAATTCTTAAGAGATCTACAAAGAGACTTGGACTCCCACACAATAATAGTGGGAGCCTTTAACACCCCACTGTCAATATTAGACAGATCAATGAGACAGAAAATTAACAAGGATATTCAGGACTTGAACTCAGCTCTGGACCAAGCAGACCTAATAGACATCTACAGAACTCTCCACCCCAAATCAACAGAATGTACTTTCTTCTCAGCACCACATCACACTTATTCTAAAATTGACCACATAATTGGAAGTAAAACACTCCTCAGCAAATGCAAGAGAATAGAAATTATAACAAACAGTCTCTCAGACCACAGTACGATCAAATTAGAACTCAGGATTAAGAAACTCACTCAAAACTGCACAACAACATGGAAACTGAACAACCTGCTCCTGAATGACTACTGGGTAAATAATGAAATTAAGGCAGAAATAAATAAGTTCTTTGAAACCAATGAGAACAAACACACAATGTACCAGAATCTCTGGGACACATTTAAAGCAGTGTGTAGAGGGAATTTTATAGCACTAAATGCCAACAGGAGAAAGTGGGAAAGATCTAAAATCGACACCCTAACATGACAATTGAAAGAACTAGTGAAGCAAGAGCAAACACATTCAAAAGCTAGCAGAAGGCAAGAAATAACTAAGATCAGAGCAGATCTGAAGGAGAGACACGAAAAACCCTTCAAAGAATCAGTGAATCCAAGAGGTGGTTTTTTGAAAAGATTAACAAAATAAACCACTAGCCAGACTAATAAGGAAAAAAGAGAGAAGAATCAAATAGACACAATAAAAAATGATGAAGGAGAGATCACCACTGATCCCACAGAAATACAAACTACCATCAGAGAATACTATAAACACATCTGCACAATTAAACTAGAAAGTCTAGAAGAAACGGATAAATTCCTGGAGACATGACACCCTCCCAAGACTAAACAAGGAAGAAGCTGACTCCCTAAATAGACCAATAACAAGTTCTGAAATTGAGGCAGTAGTTAATAGCCTACCAACCAAAAAAAGCCCAGGACCAGACGGATTCATAGCCAAATTCTACCTGAGGTACAAAGAGGAGCTGGTACCATTCCTTCTGAAACTATCTCATACAATAGAAAACGAGGGACTCTTCCCTAACTCATTTCATGAGGCCAGCATCATCCTGATACCAAAACCTGGCAGAGACACAACAAAAAAAGAAAATTTCAGGCCAGTATCCCTGGTGAACATCGATGTGAAAATCCTCAATAAAATACTGGCAAACCAAATCCAGCAGCACATCTAAAAGCTTATCCACCACGATCAAGTCGGCTTCATCCCTGGGATGCAAGGCTGGTTCAACATACACAAACCAATAAACGTAATCCATCACAGAAACAGAACCAATGACAAAAACCTCATGATTTTCTCAATAGTTGCAGAAAAGGCCTTCAATAAAATTCAGCACCCTTTCATGCTAAAAACTCTCAATAAAATAGATATTGATGGAACGTATCTCAAAATAGTAAGAGCTATTTATGACAAACCCACAGCCAATATCATACTGAATGGGCAAAAGCTGGAAGCATTCCTTTTGAAAACTGACATAAGACAAGGATGCCCTCTCTCACCACTCCTATTCAGCATAGTATTGGAAGTTCTGGCCAGGGCCATCAGGCAAGAGAAAGAAATAATGGGTATTCAAATAGGAAGAGAAGAAGTCAATTTGTCCCTGTTTGCAGATGACATGATTGTATATTTAGAAAACCCCATCGTCTCAGCCCAAAATCTCCTTAAGCTGAGAAGCAACTTCAGCAAAGTCTCAGGATACAAAATCAATGTGCAAAAATCACAAGCATTCCTATACACCCATAATAGAGAGCCAAATCATGAATGGGCTCCCATTCACAATTGCTACTAAGAGAATAAAATACCTAGGAATCCAACTTACAAGGGATGTGAAGGACCTCTTCAAGGAGAACTACCAACCACTGCTCAAGGAAATCAAAGAGGATACAAACAAATGGAAAAACATTCCATGCTCATGGATAGGAAGAATCAATATCATGAAAATGGCCATACTGCCCAAAGTAATTTATAGATTAAATGCTGTCCCCATCAAGCTACCATTGACTTTCTTCACAGAATTAGAAAAAAACTACTTTAGATTTCATATGGAACCAAAAAAGAGCCCGTATACCCAGGACAATCCTAAGCAAAAAGAACAAAGCTGGAGGCATCACACTACCTGACTTCAAACTATACTACAAGGTTGCAGTAACCAAAACAGCATGTACTGGTATGAAAACAGATATATAGACCAGTGGAACAGAATAGAGTCCTCAGAAGTAATGCCACACATCTACAACCATGTGATCTTTGACATGCCTGACAAAAACAAGCAATGGGGAAAGGATTTCCTATTTAATAAATGGTGCTGTGAAAACTGGCTAGCCATATGCAGAAAACTGAAACTGGACCCCTTCCTTACACCTTATAGAAAAATTAACTCAAGATGGATTAAACACTTAAACATAAGACCTAAAACCATAAAAACCCTAGAAGAAAACCTAGGCAATACCATTCAGGACCTAGGCATGGGCAAAGACCTCATGACTAAAACAACAAAAGCAATGGCAACAAAAGCCAAAATAGACAAATGGGATCTAATTGAACTAAAGAGCTTCTGACAGGAAAAGAAACTATCATCAGAGTGAACAGGCAACCTAGAGAATGGGAGAAAGTTTTTGCAATCTATCCATCTGACAAAGGGCTAATATCCAGAATCTACAAGGAACTTAAACAAATTTACAAGAAAACAAACAACCCCATCAAAAAGTGGGCAAAGGATATGAACAGACACTTCTCAAAAGAAGACATTTATGCGGCTGACAAATATATTTTAAAAAAGCTCATCATCACTGGTCGTTAGAGAAATGCAAATCAAAACCACAGTGAGATACCATCTCACACCAGTTAGAATGGTGATCATTAAAAAGTCAGGAAACAACAGATGCTGGAGAGGATGTGGAGAAATAGGAACACTTTTACACTGTTGGTGGGCGTGTAAATTAGTTCAACCATTGTGGAAGACAGTGTGGCAATTCCTCAAGGATCTAGAACCAGAAATAGCATTTGACCCAGCAATCCCATTACTGGGTATATACCCAAAGGATAATAAATCATTCTGTTATAAAGACACATGCACACATGTTTATTGCACTACTATGCCCAATAGCAAAGACTTGGAACCAACCCAAATGCCCATCAATGATAGACTGGATAAAGAAAATGTGGCAAATACGTACCATGGAATACTATGCAACCATAAAAAAGGATGAGTTTGCTGGGCACAGGGGCTCACGCCTGTAATCACAGCACTTTGGGAGGCAGAGGCGGGTGGATTTCTTGAGCTCAGGAGTTCGAGACCAGCCTGGGCAACATGGTGAAACCCTGTCTCTACTAAAAATACAAAAAATTAGCCAGGTGTGGCAGGATGTGCCTGTAATCCCAGTTACTTGGGAGACTGAGACAGGAGAATCGCTTCAACCTGGGAAGCGGAGATTGCAGTGAGCTGAGACCATTGCACTCCAGCCTGGGCAACAGAGTGAGACTCCGTCTAAACAAAAAAAAAAAAAAAAAAAAAAAAAAAAAAAAAAAAAAGAATGAGTTTATGTCCTTTGCAGGGACATGGATAAAGCTGGAAACCATCATTCTCAGCAAACTAACACAGGAACAGAAAACCAAACACCGCAGGTTCTCACTCATAAGTGGGAGTTGAACAATGAAAATACATGGACACAGGGAGGGGAACATCACACACCGGGGCCTTTCGGGGGGTGGAGGACTAGGGGAAGGATAGCATTAGGAGAAATACCTAATGTAGATGACGGGTTGATGGGTGCAGCAAATCACCATGGCACGTGCATACCTATGTAACCTGCACATTCTGCACATGTATCCCAGAACTTAAAGTATAATTTAAGAAAAAGAAAGAAAAATCACTTTTAATAAAGTTCGATGGTATTCATATGTAGATAAAATAGAAGGATTAGCAAACCAAATCAACATAGCTGATGCAACTGTGGGGGGGAACCTCTTCAGATGAATTAATCGAAAAGATATGAACCAGATGAAATAGTGTTCCCTTATAAACAGAATGGGAAAGCCAAGAAGAGAAACAGTCTCACTCAGTGATTCTCTGGGTTCAGTATTGTCCCCCAGGGGACATTTGGTAATTTCCAGGGACAATTTTGTTGTCACATTTGTGGTGGAAAGTTGCTACTGGCATCTAATGGGTAGAGACCAAAGATGCTACTAAACATCCTGCAGTGCTCAGGACAGCACCCAACGAGAGTGATCTGGCCTGAAATGTCTGAGAAACCCTGGCTAACTTAAGAATCAATTTACAAATAAATTGAATACAGAAGCAGATACTAGAAAATCAAAGTCAGAGACCTTGTATGGCACAGAGGTGATTGCCTTATATTTTTTTAGTTGAAAGAACCTGGGAAGTTACTGCCCTTGAAAGATATACCAACATTTATTCACAGTTAGTATATTCTCTGGACAGAAGTATTCATTTAAGGTTGTGAGCGCAGAAGTATTCATTTAAGGTTGTGAGCGTTAGGGATTACCTAGCCTGTTCTACAATAGATAATCTAATCATGACATCCCCTGGAGCAGGAAACAATATGTTTATCCCTAGTCGAAATCTGAATACATTTTCCACCATGAGAAAAAAAAAAACTATAATAAATGGTAGCTAGGTAAAGTTTAAATAGGGCTATTCATGTTAGCTTTCAGATCACAATATGACTTAAATAATTCAGCAATTTCCTAAATACGTTCTTCAGATCACTAGTTCTGAAAGATAGCCTATAGAAGAAAGAGGTTATATGGTTAAATAAGATTGGGAAGTTTTACATATTTTAGGCCCCTCTTGGAGATTAATAAATTCACATTCACATACTACGTCTTTGAAAGTTTTGTTGAATTTGGGTTAATTTACTGTTTCCCAAATGTGTTTGTATATTAAATCCCTTTTTTGGTCACGTAATACTTAACCAGCTTCCCAATGGAACTAACGTTTTATGGAATGTATTTTGGAAAATATTGTAAAAGACTTTTGCAGCTCTTCTTAAAGACCCAACTACCAATGATACGATTTCTTTGTGTCTTAAGTTCCAAACAGCTGACTTACAGATAAGCATATAGAACAACTTCTGTTCTCAATATTTAAGCCCGTCTAGCAGTTGGATTATTGAATGTCATCTTCATTCTTCATTCTTATATTGTAGAAAAGCCATATGTAAACTACTTTCTAGAGTAAATCTTATTTATGATGAAAGTTCAAACTAAAGTAAGAAAAACTATCTAGAAAGATCATTACATGGTGTTCTATACTTCAAGCCACTTGTGGAATTACTACTATCACTGCAAAACAATTTGCCAGAAGTCATGGAAGAAATAGATCCTTGGGGATAGAAAATGTCAGGTGTAATATTCAGTGTTCAAAAAGGGATAAGTAAAAATTACACACTGAATAATGACTGGAGACATTAGAGCAAATAATTAAAACAGTATACAGCCATTTAAAAATGTACATATGACAACTTAGCATTGTTTTATAAGCAACACATCATGTCATACCAATTTATTTGCCATCATTGTTAAAGTATTGGACCACAAACAAAAAGTTGCATCCACAGTTTATGCTCTAATCCTCCATTAGTTCTTCACATAGCCTTAGTATTTTGCAAGAGTTGCAAACTGGCTGTGAGGACACTTAAACAAACAAAAAAAACAGTAATCATACATGCCATTAAATTTTTGAAGAAAAATTAATTGGATTTTTGTCTAATATAATGGTCTTGAATGATACATCACTAAGGCAATTTGATGTAGTGAAAAGAGGTCTGGGATAGGAACTTAAAAGTCTGTATTCATGGACTGACTCCAACTGTTTATTACCCTGAAACTTCTTTACAGTTTTTTTTCACTGAATATCTGTGAAATCAGATTATCTGTGAAATCAGGGAGAGAATGAGGGTGAAGAGTATTAACCTGTGTGCTGTACTTTTACACTCCATTGTCTTCAAATTGTCTTATTTTTGTTCTGTGAACGTGTCCATTATGGCCCTACATTGTCAATAAAAGTGATGTTTCCATTACAAAAAAAAAAAAACTTTGGTCTGTCTTAAGTTTTTCATCTCTACCTTTCTTGCTGGCTTCACTAACAAGTAATGGTCTCAGAAAAATAGGTGAAAGGAATTGTAAAGTTATTACAAGATGTCATTTATTTTCAAATAAGAATGTTCAACTAGTTACCTTATTATCTTTTTTTACTTTTCATGAGAAAGAGTGACTGTCTTCCATATGCTGATAGGATTTGCAAGACACACTGCTTTACTAAAATTTTTAAAACTAGACTGCTTTAATTTGCAGTTCTTTAACTTGAGAACTGCATGCTTTTAACCAATATTTACATGCCTGTGTCATCTTTCTTGTTCACATTTATATCAGTGCTGAGCACAGCAAAGAGACAAGTATTTTAGCCTAGCTCATTTTATACCAACCAGAGCCTTCAGAGGACCCAGAACTCTTTTGCCACTTAAACAGTATTTAAATCATCTAAATCCTTTCTCATTCCTCCCATACCCCTCTAATGTAGAGAAATTGTCTCTATGAACAGAGACAACATTTCAACTATTTCAACTATTTCAGCACATTTCCAAACTCCAATGTGTATGTATAGCTTGTTCCCTCTTGTGGTGGAATACTTACAAAAGGTAATTTGGTTCAAAATGTAATTAGCCTTGGAATTAAGTGTTAAAAGTGCCACATAATTTTTTGACGCAGTTCAGTATTTTCTCCTTTAGCAATTCTTTCATGTTATTCCCCATTTAAAGTATATATCACTTTTAGAAAGCAGTAGGAAAATACACAACCACAATGGAGCTTATTCTTGGAAATGATTTTTTTAACTTTTAAGTTTAGGGGTACAAGTATGGGATTGTTACATAGGTAAACCTGTGTCATGGGGTTAGTTGTACAGATTATTTTATCACTCAGATGTTTAGACTAGTACCCGTTAGTTGTTTTTCTTGATCCTCTCCCTCCTCCCACCTTCCACCCTCCAAAAGGCCCCAGTGTATGTTGTTCCCCTCTGTGTATCCATGTGTTCTCATCGTTTAGCTCCCACTTATAAGTGAGAACATGCAATATTTGGTTTTCTGTTTCTGTGTTAGTTTGCTGAGGATAAAGGCTTCCAGCTCCATCCATGTCCCTGCAAACAACATGATCTTGTTCTTTTTTATGATCACATAGTATTCCATGGTTTATATGTGCCACATTTTCTTTATCTAGTCTATCATTGATGGACATTTATGTTGATTCCATGTCTTTGCTATTGTGAATAGTGCTGCAATGAACATACACATGCATATGTCTTTATAATAGAATGACTTCTATTCCTGTGGGTATATACCCAGTAATAGGATTGCTGGGTCAAATAGTATTTCTGTCTTTAGGTCTTTGAGGAATTGCCACACTGTCTTCCACAATGGCTGAACCAATTTATACTCCACCAACAGTGTATAAGAGTTCCTTTTTTTCACACAACCTCACCAACATCTGTTTTTCCTTTTTTTTTTTTTTTTTTTTTTTTACTTTTTAGTAATAGCTATTCTGACAGGTGTGAGATGATGTCTCATTGTGGTTTTGATTTGCATTTCCCTAACGATTAGCGATGTTGAGCTTTTTTCCATATGATTGTTGGCAGTATGTATGTCTTCTTTTGAACAGTTTCTGTTCATGTCCTTTGCCCACTTTTTTTATGGGGTTGTTTATTTTGGAAATGAGATTTTAACTGGTTTTGTTCTGCATCAATGAAACTGAAAAGATTTTAAATTAATCAATACAAAGTTTATATTTGATTTGTATTATTTATAAGTCATTAAAGGTAATCCTTAAATAATCCTCACATTGAAATGTTTACAAACCAATTTCTTCAGCCTCTTTTATCCAAAAATGAAATTTTTAAAATATGGCTATAAAGATCATATCGCTCATTCTTACTTATTTTACTGGATCCAGATATGTTACCATTATCCTTTAAAAATTACTGACTTTCCATTTAATTCAGTTTTACTTCCTCTTTAAATGTGTGATTCCCTACCTTAAATAACCCCAGGATGTTTTCCTAGAAATTCAGTCAGCCATCTGAAAGTAATTTTTCTGTCTGGTATGTGGGGTTTTTGATGAGTGTATGTGGCAAGCATATAGCTTAACTGTACTTACTATACTCATTTTCATCAAAATATTGGCTAAAATATTCAGAACAGATGTGTATATGTGTATACTTTTTCTGAGACTCTAGAGAAAGCTTTTTTGTGAACATTAAAGGGCATGTCAGACTTACGGAGAAATTTCTTTGAAAATTTTTTTAAACCTTTGACAACTGTAAGAGAAGATTGCTTCTCAGGTGCTGTTTATTACCCTGAAACTTAATGACTTTAGCATGCTTTTAGAGAGTTTTTAAAAGCGATACAAATGGAAAAAGGCAGCAATTCAGTGGTGTTTCAACAGACAACATGGGAATGTATGTAGATAAGAAATCAAGAGACAGAACTAATTCTGACTTGATTGCCAAACAGTTCTGTAAAGCTCAATTTGTCAGAAAAATGAAGAGTATTGGTGAGGGCAACATACTTGCCTTGGAAGGAAGAGGGAGGAAAAGAAGGAAATGGAAAATTAGAAGGAAGGAAAGGGAAAGAAACTATGAAAATAGAAACTAATGATATAGCTTGGATCCTTTTTGGTCTAGTGTCTGAGGAAAGTCCCCTATTTACTTTCTTAACAAGCAATGAGTTAAATATTGAGCGGTTACTGTGTTTAAGGTACTGCGCTAAGTGTGGGAGATACCACAGTAAACAGTAGAAAAGTCTGTCTTCTCCCATGAAGTTTACAGTCTAGAAGGGTGACATAATTCAAGTAACTAAATTAATAAATACTTATGTGACTATAATTGTCATGCTACAAAGAAGAACTTTGAGAGGAAATGAGACAAACACAGAGAATCCTGACCTAAAATGAGAGGCCAAGGATTGTATCCCTGAGGAAATGACATTTTTGCTTAGCTCTGAAGGATGCATGTGAATTTATGATAAGAAGAGACGAAAATCAGAAGACAGAGTCCTAGGGTGCCGGGTAAGGAAAGTGTTTCAAGGAAGGAGTAGTACTCGGTGCTAATGCTACAGATACATCAGAAAAGTCAAGGACTCTAAGAATTGCCTAATGGATTTAGCAACATGGAGGCCCTAAAAACCTTGACAATAGCAGTTTTGGTGGAATAGTGGGGACACGTGCTTAATCGGAGAAGATTCAAGAGAGGAGGAGAAGAATTGGGGGCTACAAATATAAAGAAGCTTTCTACAAGGTTTTCTGTAAAGAGGAACAAAAAATAAGGTGGTAGCTGGGTAGAGGTTTGTGGGGTGAGGAGAGTTATTTTTTTAAAAACTATTGGAGAAATTACAGCATGTTTATATGCTAATGGGAATGACTGAGTAGAAAGAGAAAAGTTGATGATGCAGGAGAAAGAAGGGAGGATTGCTCAAGGCATGCCCTTGAGTAGGTCGGAGGGAATAGGATCCAATGAGCAACTCAGTAATTTGAGATCTCCCTAATGTCACAATACAGCATAATAAGTATTGTATATATGCTAAAGGCACTAGGAAAAAGCTTAGGGAGCCCAGTAGAGTGAGCAGTTAACTCTGCCAAAGGGAATTGTAGCATTTGTGATATCACCTAAAATGCTTTATTATCTGAGGTAAAAAATAGTTTATTTTCAAGCAATTTTGTACACTAGCATTAAAGCATAGCAATTTTGTATTAAAATACGTAATTAGGATATGTCATTATACAGAACTTCATCGTTGTCTATATTCTTAAAATTGTATTTTGTGTTCCATTTGCTTAATTGCAGCTGAATATAGTCCATAATTCTTAAAACCTACTTTCCATCAGTATCATAATAAAATTCAGACAAAGTCCAAAAAAATTTATCTTTTTTCTGTGTGCCTCTATAAAAATATTTATCTTTTACCTTTACCACATTTATTAGAATACAGGAAGAAATACAGCAAAAAATTCGTGTCTCTATGGAGATATAATTAAAAAACTCTAGATGTGCAACAGATATTAAAAGCCAAATAAAATAATGGTTATATTATGAGGCACTAGCACAGTGGTATCACAAGGCTTATGATAGGGTGCCAAATGAACTCTGCAATTAATACATGCTTTATACTTAAAGGAATAAAAAATTAAGAAGTGGTCAGCAAAAATATTTAAATGGGCTCTAATCCTCGTTTTCTAGATTATATTCTTTGCTGTTACTATTCTTATCATGAATTAGTAATCTTAACTTTACAACTTCAAAAACCAATATAAGTATTACTATGTAAAGACATGTCTTAAACTTTTCCAGATTACTTTTCGGAGATTTATGTTTTATTTATGTACATTTACACAGGAATGGGTCGGATGTATTTAATTTTATTAAACCAATCCACTTATATTAAAGCCTTAAAAAGTCATATGAGTATAAAAATACTTTGCATGTATTAATAGTAGTATATATTTGATTTAAGTCTATAATGCTTATAGTACTCTTGCCTTTGGTGTTTTGTTTCACTTGGTTTTTTACCAACAGCACTAAAACATTGAATCATAAAGTTATCTTTCCATTTGAACTTTGCTGTCCTGTGAAATTAAAATGTTGCTGTATATATGCAGTAGCAAACATATTTTCAAGCTGTAGTCGATGATCTGTATATTTGGAATTAGAAATAATTTAAGCCATGGTCTACTTTTCAATCTGCCATGGACTGCTATTTATACAAGAATGTTACCTTATGTTATTGGTTTAACTGCTTTATTAAGTCGACTTCAGTATTTCAGCACAATTAAAAATCAATACTTATAAGCAACCTTATTTGTTCTACCTAAATCAATAATATACTTTACTTTTTAAAATACTTATTTTTATTTGCATTGCTGAATCTATAGTTTTATAACTAATAAAAGCAAAACCTTGATGTTCTCCAAAAGTAAATTTCAGTAAAGCTTTTTCTTTCGTTTTTTTTCTAATTTAGTTTATTTTCTTTCAATTGTGTATTAGTAATATACAGTATAATTCTGTTAAAAAAAAGTCACCCCCGGAAAAGTCAGTGTTAAAAATCTTCTGCATAGTTGTTTCTATGGCTAATTATACAACCAGACATATCAAGGGCTTAATTACATGCTTCAATGACTAGCTCCATTAGAATTTCAGAGATGACACAAAATATAATGAATACAATTATGTATTTCATATTCTGTGTGTGAAGTATGTTTCTTCTTGTTGTTTTTGTGCACATATGTTTGACTCCAAACAACCAATTTTCAAAAAATATCTAACTAGCTTTTTAATATATATAACATATAGAGCAAGTGAAACAACTGCTTATTTATTGGATTTTCACTTTTCAAAAGATTTTTTGATGACATGTAAAAACAGTGCTAGAGCTGTTAATTGCTTGTTTCAGTGCCCATTCTGAAGTAGAGTTTATTTCTAAAACCAGATCCTAAAGAAATAAATTGTAGATATTTTGAAAATACAGCCTTCATAACATTGAAAATCTGGAGGACTGATTATGCAAAGTGTGGGAATAGACATAACAAAAGGAGACCTTCCCTCAAACCCTTACCCTACTTTCGATGGGCAGAATATTGACCTGGATCTATAGATGGCTGTTGTGAGACGTCGGTTCTTCATAGCTTAAAAGAATTTAAACAAGAGACACACAGCAAAGGAGATATAGTATAGAGCAATTTATTGCAATGGACAAAGAATATTATGAAAGTTAGGTGCAGAATAGACAGTACACCATGAGAGAGGATTCAGGGCGAGCTGCTCCTAAGGATGAGACCAAGACTGGCACTAGGGAGACTCCCTTTATGAGAGTCTTACATAATTATTCATAAAGGAGTGGGAAGAGGTGTTGCTAGTAAGCATATTCTTGGTTGTCCTCTGGGTGCACATGCACAGTGGCTGCACATGCTTGTTCATACATTGCATGTCTCATTAGCATCTTAAATGTCTATCCAGGGGTGTGTTGTTTGCTATTATAATGAGCAAAGTGTCAGTCTGAGGACAGGTGTAATCAAAATGCATGTGCTCCCTGCAGGGGAAATTCCCTACGGTAGATAGCTGTGTTTGAATGAGCTGGACTACAGTGTGAGTGCTGGGGCTTACCGTGTTAACTGTATGGTCGCCATGTGAGGACATGTTTACTTCCTTGACTACCTATCCTGCCTCAGATCATCTCACTCAAATTCCCTCTGTGTAAAAGAGCAGAGATATACTGTTGGAGAATTTGGAATATTAGGTGATCATTTACAAAGTTGTTTGCATACCTTGAAAGGAAGCCATTAAATAAATACTACATTTTTGGCTCATTAATAATTTTATCATGTCTAGTTAATCTTCAGATTTTAAAAGAGCTTAGCAAAACAGACTAAATTGTATCAGTGTTCACAATAAAAAGCCATAAGATTGATACATTTTCCTTAAGAACAGAATTAGAATTCTCCTAACAGAATTTTTTAAAGTACATTGAGTGATTTTAATAATCATAAAATTTAGCTGGGCAAGGAGGGAAGTTGCAGGGACAGAAGGTGACTGACAGATACTGAAAAGTGGTATGACAGGTATTAATAGATTAAAGGAGGAAGAATTGTTGGACTTGAAGTACTGCAGGTAGTGTGCTAGAAATACAAAAGGTGGTAGTTGGTAAGCTGGATATTTGAAGGGATTACAGCCTTTGCTGGTGAGACTAAGCATATGACCACAGGAATGAGTGTGAGAGAGAACCTCAAGAAACTGAAAGGCCAGGCTCTCAGAGGGTGAATATTGAAGTCATCAAGAATTATGACAGAAGTAAGTGTGAGTGCCTGAGTTTGAATCCTGATACTATGTACTTACCAGGTATATGTCCTTGGGCAAGTTATATAACCTAAGTTTCCTCATCAGTTAAAATGAGGATAATGATAGTATATTTCTCTGAATTATCAGGAGTAAACAATTTAATACTTATGAAACTCTTAGTATGTGGTATATGGCAAATGACATATAAATGTTTGTACTATTATCATAATCATAATAACTATTATTATTTGTATGATCCAGTCCTGTGTGAGTCTCCGCTTTTCATTCACTAGAAATTTATTAAGCAACTATTTCATGCCAGGCATTTTGCTAGGTATCCTGTTAAAACTTTTGAATTATTTTATTTGGCTGTTCTAGGCTTCAGGAATTTCAAGTGGAACAGAAATAATATACTGCAGCCTCACCAAAATAAAAGTTATTCTTGAAGTCTTTGCCATGAGTTCTCCTTGCTGAATTAAAATGCTGTTTAGTAAGGATACAGACCCAGGGGGAAATGGAACAAACCAAAGCAGTGATTACTTGGATCTATATGCTGGACAGGCTCACTGTAGCAAAAGAGATGCTTAGAAGCAGACTCAGCTGTAGGACATGAAACAGAATCTAACCATATTTTTGAGGCATGGTGGTGTCCAAAATGTATGGTGATAGGAGATGGGATGCAGCAAAGATAAAAAGTTATCCTTGTGGTGTTCTAACGTGAAACAGTGAGTTAATGTCTGGTAGTCAGGTTAAACACAGAGAGCTACCATCTTGATAGCTCTCTTGGCAGCTCTCTTGGCTATCAAGATATAGACACTTGGACATTAGGAAATAAGATAGAGATCCAGTTACTGAGTAAAATCACTTATATGATTATCTTCTTTGTAAAAAAAAAAAAAAACAAAACTATACCCTTAAAGTCTGGGGTTCCTAAGAGAGCTAACCTAGGCTATTCATTATTATTTATAAAAAGTACCTTAAGTTTGCTTTATCACCTGGCCAATAGGCAATTTCACCTTCTGGCTCAAAACACATTTTCTCCATCTACACAAATGCCAACCATAATGTTGCATAAGAGTGAGTGTGTTTGGTAGACTTTAGCTAAAAATCAGTGTAAGTTTGAGCAGACATGGGGAAGAAAAACAATGTGATGTGAACTTTGTTCTCTGTGTTTAGGCAAGCTACGACCTATATCTATGCCAGTGGAATATAATTGGGTGGGGGACTATGAAGATCCAAATAAGATGAAGAGAGATAGTAGAAGAGGTAAGTGTTCTAGAATTTCAGTGTAGGCTGGGTTGTTTGAACAATAAGCGAATTTAAATGTTCTGTAAATAGATTGTTATGGCTTCAGTGGAAAACTTATTCTATCATTGACTTTATTGTACAACAAAACCAAGTAAGACCAACATTTGACTATCTTGACCCATTATTAAACAGATATTGTCTCTGAATGCCTTCTGAGGGGTTCCAGGTACTTAAGTACGGTGTTAAAAGTAAATATCTGATTGTTATGTGAAAGGTAATATTTGGAACACAAGGTCAGAAGTGTGAAACTGCATAAAATAATTAAGTTCAGTGAATACGGAGAGTTTATCATCAGTCCTCATCGGTCTGCAATGCAACCTCAGCAATTTTGTGTGGAATCAACCTCAAAATGAGCGTTGAAGCACATGGGTTAAAAGCTAATGGAAACTGGGTCAGTGACTTCTAACAAAAACCATGTAGAAATAGAAAAAAAAAAAAAACTTTGCTTTTTTTTCCTGTTCTGTTTGCTGCTCAGAGTTATCTTCTTACATGGGGGTGGGCTACTCTTGAAGGATCTACCAAAAGTAAGTTTTTATGTTAACTTATCCTGCTATAGAGATGAGCAGTAGAGAGCAACTGAAAGTTTCCCTACTAAATAGGATTTGATCAAGTGTGGGTATGGTGGGCCCAGTGGGTCATGCTGCTACTTTGACTTTCTGAAGTAGAGAGCCGTAAGGTCATAGGTGGAAAATAAAACAAATGAAAACAAAAAACTATTCATAGAATGTAAGTTCACTAAGCTTCCTTCATGATATGTTTGACCCATTTTCTTGTTATTTCTAGCCAGTATACAGAATTTATTTTATTACTGCACAGATCCGCAGACCATATGGACAAGCAGGCATGAATATCTGATTCGTTAGTCTTCTTAATACTTGTTTTATGGAGTGAGCATTTCTGAAAATGTTGATAAATACAGGAACATTGACAGTTTCCTTTATATCTGTGTATTCATTCCATTTTCCAATCTTCAATTTCTAATCTCATTTGTTCTATAGAATAAAGAAAAGTATAAAAGAGAAATGCTTATCACATGCTATCTCAGAGTCACTGTTTTGGGACTTCATATTTTAGTGACTTTTGTTGATGGGGAGGGGAACCATGTGAAGTACTAAGAGCTGACTACCAATTTAAGCATAGAATTCCTGAACTGAATTTCCTGACTATTGGTTCTTAATGTGGGCCTTAACTTCTCCAAGCACACTACCTTGCATGCCATGGGCCGGTGTTTGTTATTGGGCTTTGGCAAAATCCCTATGAGGGGGATTGTTACAAATTTTATAAGCTACACACCTAGAATTTCTGATTCAAGTTTCAGAGGTGATTCTAATGTAGTTGGTCCAAAGCTAAAACTTGGAGAAATAATCTATCGACTGTCTATTTTTTATTGTCGTATCATACCAAATAATTAAGATATACCATATTTCACTACATATTTTATAAGTTAAATCAAGTTAAAGTTCTGAAATGAAATACATTAGGTTGGGGCAAAAGTAATTGCAGTTCTTGTGATTAAAAGTAATGGGAAAAACTGCAATTACTTTTGCGCCAACCTAATAATAGCACAATTGAGAAAGAATGGTAAATTTGGGGTATTTGTATATTTACATTGGTGTATTTATCTCTTTTTATATAGAAAACTCTCTACTTCGGTATATGAGCAATGAAAAGATTGCTCAAGAAGAATACGTGTTTCAGAGAAACAGCAAAAAGGACACAGGGAAGAAGTCAAAAAAGAAGGGTGATAAGAGTAATAGCCCAACTCACTATTCATTGCTACCTAGTTTACAAATGGATGCACTGAGACAAGACATCATGGGCACTCCTGTGCCAGAGACCACACTATACCATGTAAGTAAAATTTCAAAGACTCTTCAATACAGCTTTTATTGGAAGACTGGCAAGTGACTCTTTTGGGTAAAGTCTAGGTTATTTTTATCCTTTTACTAGATTTTCACAAAAGAGCCTAACTTTAAAGTTTATGCCCTTAAAAAATGATGGGTAATTGATTTTTTTCTTAAGTTTATGTGTTCAATGAGTTCATAGTTGCAGCAAGTTGGATTTTAATGGGATAACAATATGCACAAAATTGACGGAGAACAATAATAAATAGCTGATTAATCATCAGTGTGATACTATGCAATGCACAGATAGCTATAAAGTTCAACATTAAAGATATAATTTTAATATAGTCATGATTCCATTTAAAAATGAGCATCTATTATTTGCTAGACATGGAGGGTAGGGCTAGAGGTAAAATGGGAAGACGTGACATACCATTATATGGGGAGAAAGACATGCTGAGAGTCCCAGTATAACTTAACTGTTGTGATGGGTGGGTGCAGAAAGTATAAGACGAACATAGGAGAAATAGAGCCTTAGTCTTTAGGGGAAGTGAGAAAAGGCTTCAGAGTGGGGAGCATTTGAATGAAGAATAAAATATGAGAAGCAGTATTTTAGTGCGAAGGCATATGCAGGTACGCCACAAATGTGTGAGAATGTGGCATGTTCCAAGGATTTCATGTGGCTTATAATTGCTGGTTTATTAACAACTGGAGGAAATGGCATGAGGAAGGGGCAGTAGATGGGCCTGGAGACATAGGTAAAGGTTAGATCAGGAACTGTATGATAAAGTACTTAGGTTCTTTCCTGCAGTAATAAAGAGCTATTGAATAATTTTGAACTGGGAACTTGCATGATCAAATCGGCCTGTCAGGTCTCTCTAGTGCAGAGCATCATTTGAGAGATCAGAAGCAGGGCTATTAAGTCCAGGCCATATGGATGATGAGAAACTAGGATAATGGCCATGTGGAAGCTGAGAATCATGTTAGCAGGAACATTTAATCCACAAAATGTTGCATTTTAAACCATTTTGGTTAAAAGTAGTTTGTTGTGTCACTGGAACTATAGCTTCTTATTAGGAGCCCTTGAAAAACATGGACTGCAAGTTTTTAAGTAATTTGAATGACTGTGCTTAATGCTTAAAATATCAAAAAAATTTTAATCTGCCCCTGCTGTAGAAGGTATACCATCTAGGCATTCAAAATGTGAAAGATTTAATAACTTACAATTGAGTTGTTTCTCTGAGCAAATCTCTTAAATCATCTACTTATTCTATAGCTCTTTCATAAAACTAGAGTGTAGAAAAATGTTTTTTATTTGGACTATAGTGTTATTAGCACTCCTAGGTGCCTCATTCTTTACCCTCCCTTCTCCCCAGTTACATACTCTCAAAAGTCTCTTTCTAAGACACTAGCGCCTGTATCATAATCTGCTCCATTAAATGACTGATGGATTGAATTATTATTTTTTCCATAGACATTCAGAGTCAGCCTGAAATCAGTACTCTTAGTTGTTTGAAAGGGGACCATTTTTGTTATTACCACTATTCAGAAGAACTATATGAGCACTGAGCTTCCTCTAGAATCTAGTGTTCCAGTCATAAGTAATACCCTGAACAAAAGTTTGAAGATGAGGCACAGATGGCCTGTTCGAGAGGGTAGTTGGTAGTGAGAGATGAACCTAGAGAAGGAAGAAGAGACCATCACTTTGACTCAGAGTGTACAAATTATTAAAAGTTTGGATTTATCCTGAGAGTAGTGAGCCATTGAAGGCACATTTAAATACTCAACCTGTTCCATTCTGTCATGCATATCCTGACAGATGTTATACTGTGTGGGGAAGGTAAGTAGTTAAGTCTTGTGAATTATGAGGTATTAAATTAGGGAAGACAGTAAAAGGTGATCCAAATTGGTAATCAGGAATATTGCAAATATTTTTGAGGAGTATAAACTGTTACCACCTTTCTGAAGGACATTATTTAGTTATGTATATCAAGGATCTGGTCTACTAACTTCACTTCTAGAAATTTATTCTAGAAAGAAATCAGAGTCCACTTTTGCCTCCTGTTTTTACTATATGTCTTGAATCTGTAACATGGTATTTCCCAGATAGTTGACATCTATCTCAACTAATTTTTGACAGAGGACCAGCATAGAGTAAGGAATATTGTTAACTTTGGGAGATCTTCCCCTGTAATGCTGATACACCAGTTCCAGAGTAGAAGGCTGGGTACTTTCTAACTCTGTTGTCAGGTTTAGAAGAAGCACAATAATCGCTAACCCCCAAGTGCATGTTGGATATCTATAACCAATGTTCTAAAAGAGAGAACTCTAATTGGTGGGATTTTTACTAGGCTCTTGAGTTCCCTTGAGGATCTCACCTTGCACTTATTTAGTACTTTCACAGTTAGCAAGGAAGTTTCCACATTTGATATGTCTTTTGAACTTCACAGCAACTCTATTTGCAAATAACAAAACTCAAACTCAGAAATGATTTACAAAAGCTGTTTTGCAAAAAAAAAAAAAAAAATGTAAGTGCTGTTGTCAGGACTAGAACCCAAATCACCTACTCCAGGGGTCTTTCCGCACTCTATCCTATTGCTTCGTGCATGGTACACATTCCATATACAGAGGAATTTGTGCTTTAATGAATAAATTAGTGCATTTTGAAAGGCTTGACTTGAAAAAACATGTGCCCTTGTATGATGATGTTAGTAATGTTTTCAGTGCCTGGATTGATTTCTATCCAAAATTATCTTTTGCCTCATGTTACTATTTCTTAAGTTAGGGGAAACATGCTGAGCTGCCACTGTTATAAAACACAAATAGTTATTTAGCTTGATCTATTGCTGGGACAACAGAATATTATAGTTAACAATGCTTGGACTTTGGAGACAAAACAACATACGCTTAAATAATAGCTTTTTATATTTCACAGGAATTTCTGTTTTATTTTTACCTGTTTATACATGCTTATTTAAAAATGAAAGGCTTTTTTCTTATGTTAAATTTTCCTGAAAACACAATGTCAGTATCAATCTGTAATCTAATTGCTTTCATGATGAACCACTAATCTTCATTTTTGCCAATTACTCCTTTGGATAACATGGCCATGTTTAATGGAATAGGACTTAAGTGGAAGAGGACTATGAAGATTGAGTATTGCATTTCATAGGCTTCTATCTCTGCTGTAATACTAGCTCTATGTAATCTAAATATTTTAAGTTAAAAGTTAGAGAAAATTTAGTATGAATTTAAATCCCCTTAAACAGCAAAGTAAAGGGGTGTGTGCATGCATGCATATAGTGTTCCTTATAAGCACACCTAGAGTATAATCTTCACTATTCTGTTGTGGAAAACAGCCCAATAAAAATACACAAAGCAAGACAAATATTGTTTGGCTTCAGGGTTCAACTCATTATCCTATAATGAAGATTTAGAAGTGTATGGGATTATAAAATATATTTTTATTAATTCCATATATCTGATATTCTAGTTTATATATATTTTTCTTAAACTTATTTAAAAGGAAATTATTCACTGTGCTGTAGCTACCCTAGTCGTTGACCAGCTCTTTGCCACCACTTTCCTTTTCAACATGCTATTCCCGCTACTGAGAATGCTTTTATCTCTTTTTTCTCCCAAGAATTCCTGCCTATCTAAACCTGAAATCACAAGGACATCTTCCCTGACCACTACCCTCTGAACTAAATCAGTTCTCCTATTTTCTCTTATCATCCAGTAGTTTTTCTTCAAAACCTTTGTTGGGATTTTTAATTATATATTTATGTGAACATCTGCTTAGTGTCTTTCTCTCCTGTACATGGTAGGACAGGTATGCCCATGTTTATAATGATAAGCAGGGACAATTTCTCCATTTTGTTCAGTACTGTATTTCAGCACCTAGTACAAATGTAGTACCTTATAAGCTCTCAATAAAAATGTTATGAGTAAATGAATTAATGAGTGAGTGAGTAAATTTGACAGGAACTTAAGTGGCTTTCTCAGTGTCTCCAACCTGCAAACATAGCCCCCTCCATCTCCTAGGCCAACCCCACAGGGGCCAACAATGCAACAGGGTTAGCTGCCTTACATCCCCTACCCTACCTCCTTCACTCCAGCTGAAAACTTCAGTTCCAGCTAGTTCTTGCTTGCTTCCTTTCCCTGCCATCTCATTACAAAGGTCCCAATATGCCCATCAGCCAAGCATGTTATGACATTTTTCAAAAGAGCATAACTTTATTTTACCTACTTACTGACTCTGTCTGAAAATGTGGAAGCTGTTAGCTGCCAAAGCCCTCATCTAACCTGAGAGTACATGAAGAAAAGGCAGACAGAAGTTTTTGTGTGGGGTGTGTCTGTGTGTGTGTGTGTGTGTGTGTGTGTGTGTGTGTGTGTGTGTGTGTGTTTGTGTGAAATTCAGATGTAGTAAGAAAAGTCTTTAAAGAATAACTGAATTATTCTGAATCTCATCTTTAAATCTTGTAGGACTTATTTTTCCCCAATATGATGTGCATATGATAACTTGCTCTCACATTAAAGCTGCTAAACTAAATTCATATACAAAATAATTACTTAGGCCGAGCACTGTGGCTCATGCCTGTAATCCCAGCACTTTGGGAGGCCAAGGCAGGTGGATTGCCTCAGCTCAGGAGTTTGAGACCAACCTGGACAACATGTCGAAACCCCATCTCTACAAAAAATACAAAAATTAGCTGGATGTGGTAGCATGCACCTATAGTCCCAGCTACTTGGGGGGCTAAGGCAGGAGAATCACTGGAGCCTGGAAGATCTAGGCTACAGTGAGCCATGTTTGCACCACTGCACCCCAGCCTGGGTGACAGAGTGAGACACTGTCTCCAAAAATAATAGTGATAATAATAATAGTCATTTATTTTAAGTCTACATGCTGAGATGCCAGAACAAGTAAAATTGGATTATAGATTCAAGCAGTATGTAGGTATACTTTCATAAACTGAATACTGATGTAATTTTGGATGATTAAAAACAGACTTAGTAGGTGTTCAAAAATCTGGATAATTCCTTTCATGATATTCAAACATTTAGGTGGCCTCTCTTTGTTTTTTTTAGGATATAACTGCAAACATTCAATTGTTTTATGTCTGATAAGTACTTTCAGCCACTGTGGCCAATTCGTGAGGTTTTGTGGCTTTTTTTGAAGGAGGGAAGAGAGGGGTAGAACTGTTGAAAAACATTTTTTTTTTTTTTAATTTAGCAAGTAAATAAACATTATGAAAATGCTATTCTGATTACAAATACTGTCTTATTTAAATCTCATAATGCTGTGAGGAAGCTCAGTTGCTGGTGTTATCCTCATTTTACAGACTAGAAAGCTGAGGCACATGGATTAATTAGGTAGTTATGTGGTAGAGCTAGGATTTGAACATTTGCAGTCTGGCTCTTAGCATACTATATTGCCCCCCAAAAAATAGCATAATTTAACAGAAACCTAACAACAGTTGTATAGTGGCAACGATGTGTAAAGCCACAAATCCAGGTCTAAGTGCAGTGGTATATACAAAGACTAATACAGGCATATCTCAGAGATAATGCATGTTCAGTTCCAGACAACCACAATAAAGTGAATATTACAATAAAGCAAGTCAGACAAGATTTTTTAGGTTCCCAGTGCGTATAATAGTTATGTTTATACTATACTGTAGTCTGCTAAGGGCACAATAGCATTATGTCTAAAAAACAATGTACATAACTTAATTAGGAAATATTGCTAAAATATGCTAATGATTATGTGAGCCTTCAGCAAGTTGTTATTATTATTATTATTATTATTATTATTTTTGCTGGTGGAGGGTTTTGCCTCAATGTTGATGTCTGCTGACTAATCAGGGTGGTGGTAGCTGAAAGTTGGGTTGGTTATGACAATTTCTTAAAACAAAATGACAAAGTTTGCTCTATCAATTTACTCTTCCTTTCACATAAGATTTATTAGCAGCATGAGATGCTGTTCAACAGCATTATATCCACGATAGAACTTCATTCAAAATTGGGGTCAGGCTCTACTTCCAATTCTAGTCTCTTGTTATTTCCACAACATTTGCAGTGACTTCCTCCACTAAAGTTTTGAACCCCTCAAAGTCATCCAGGAGGGTTGGATTCAATTTCTTCTAAATTCTTGTTAATCTTGATATTTTGACCTCCTCCTGTGAATCACAAACGTTCTTAATGGCATCTAGAATAGTGAATTCTTTCAACAAGGTTTTCAACTTACTTTGCCCAGATCCATCAGAGGAATCACTATCTATGGCAGCTATAGCATTACAAAATGCATTTCTTAAATAATAAGACTTGAAATTTGAAATTACTCCTTGATCCATGGGCAGTTGAATGGCTGATATATTAGCAAACATGAAAACAACTTTAACCTTGTACATCTCCAACAGAGCTCTTGATTGACCAGGTACATTGTCAATGAGCAGTAATTTTGAAAGGAATCTTTTTTTTCTGAGCAGTAGGTTCCAATGATAGGCTTAAAATATTCAGAAAACCATGCTATAAATAGATGTGCTGTTTTCCAGGCTTTGTTGTTTCATTTATAAAGTACAGGAAGAGTTAATTTAGCATCATTCTCAAGGGCCCTAGGATTTTCAGAATGGTAAATGAGCATTGGCTTCAAGTTAAAGTCATCAGCTCCGTTAGCCCCTAACAAGAGAGTCAGCCTGTTTTATGGTTTGAAGCTAGGCATTGATTTCTCTCAAGCTATGAAAGTCCTAGATGGCATCTTCTTCCACTGTAAGGCATTTCATCTGTATTGAAAATTCTATTGTTTAGCGTAGCCACCTTCATCAATGATCTTAGCTAGATCTTCCGGATAACTTGCTGCAGCTTCTCCATCAGCACTTGTTACTTCACTTTGCACTTTTTTGTTATGGAGATGGCTTCTTTCCTTAAACCTCATAAACCAGCCTCTGCTAGCTTCCAACTTTTCTTCTGTAGCTTCCTTACCTCTCTGATCCTCCATAGAGTTGAAGAGAGTTAGGGCCTTGCTCTGGATTAGGCTTTGGTTTAAGTGAATGTTATGGCTGGTTTGATCTTCTATCCAGACCACTCAAACTTTCTCCCTATCAGCAATAAGGCTGTTTCGTTTTCCTATCATTTTTATATTGGAGGCCTTGCTTTCAGTGTATCTTGGCTTTTGACATGCCTTCCTCACTAAGCTTAATCATTTCTAGCTTTGATTTAAAGTGAGAGACATGTGACTCTTCCTTTCACTTGAACACTTAGAGGCCATCGTAGGGTTAATTAATTGGACTAATTCTAAAACTGTTGTTTCTCAGGGAATAGGGAAGCCTGAGGAGAGGAAAAGAGATGGGAGAACAGCCCATTGGGAGAACAGTAAAAACAGACACAACATTTATTAAGTCTATTGTCTTACATGACTTCTTTCTTTAATCCTCGTGAACCAACCTCTGCTAGCTTCCAACTTTGCTTCTGCAGCTTCCTTACCTCTCTCAGCCTTCATAGAATTGAAGAGAGTTAGGGCCTTGCCCTGGATTAGGCTTTGGTGTAAGGGAATGTTGTGGCTGGTTTTGATCTTCCATCCAGACCACTTAAACTTTCTTCTGTTTTCTTCTGTGTCAGCCTGTCTTTTGAAGCTTTGAAGCCAGGCATTGATTTCTCCTCTCTAGCTATGAAAGTCCTAGATGGCATCATCTTCCACTATAAGGCTGTTTCATCTATATTGAAAATGTGTTATTTAGTATACTGTTGTTCATGGCACCCCAAAATAATTACAGTAGTAACATCAATGATCACTGATCACAGATCACCATAACAGATATAATAATAATGAAAAAGTTTTAAATATTGTGAGAATTACCAAAATGTGATACAGAGACACGAAATGAGCACATGCTATCGGAAAAATGGTACCAATAGACTCCTTCAGCACAAAATTGCCAGAACCTTCCATTTGTAAAAATTGCAATCTTCAAGGAATGAATTGAAGCACAGTAACAGGAGGTATCCCTATAATATTTCCACTGCTAATATTACTAATAGCTAACATTTACTGATTACTTACTAAGCTCCTATGCTAAGGACTTAAATACAGTATCTCTTGGAATCTTCAAAATGATCCTATGAGGTTGAAATCATTATTTCTATTCTGCAGAACTGAAAGGAACTGGAACACAGAATTTACCTTAAAGAGCTAGAAAATAGCAGAGTTTAGAAATGAGTCCAAGCATCCTGACTCCAAAATTCACACCTCTGTGTGACTAAAGCCATTTCTGCTCATAAGGATTTTATCATCTATTAGGGAAGACAGAGCTATTATTATCACAATAATGGAAAAACTGTGATATTATTAACATATAAACATTCATAATTAAATTTACCTGCAGTTATAAAGGTTGGTTTGTCTAACGGCTGCCTGACTTAGCTGCATTCTTTCAGGATAAAAGTAATTCAAAGAAGAGATCAGTTATTTTAGTGGCAAAGAAGCCACCTCTAAGCCATCACTTGTTTATAACAACCAATTTCTCTCTATTTTGACTTTATTCACCCAGAAGACAGCTGTAGTACAGAATGACATGATGTTTCTCCCAATCAAGGTACATTTAGACATGTTAGAGTACAACAGTACACTAAATATTATCCTATTCATTTGTATATTCTCTGATTCCTATGGATGACTTTATTATTTCTAAAATGTTTCATAGTAGCATTTGCAAAGCCCTACATGGGAACAGTCTGTACTATGAAAAGTGTTTCCCAGTGGGCTGCTTCCCTACAGCAGTGATTCCCAAAGTATGGGCCATCCTTGGCAAAGGGCTCCGATGACTGAGGTCTGACCCAGAAGTGACAGTCCTTTCTTTGATTCTTATGGGCAAATAACACATCACAGACTTCCATTTTCACTTGTGACTAGATATTGCTTACTAGTAACCTACTAAATGAGTTTAAAAGTTTACAGATTGAATAATCATTAAATAGTACATTCATAGAATTTATTGAATATTCTAATTTAGTATGTTTTCAGTATGCCTGTGTTTTAGTTCATTCTTACACTGCTATAAGGACATACTCAAGACTGGGTAATTTATAAAGGAAAGAGGTTTAATTGACTCACAGTTCCACAGGACTGGGGAGGCCTCAGGAAACTTACAATCGTTTCAGAAGAGGAAGCACACACATCCTTCTTCACATGGCGACAGCAAGGAAAAGCACAGAGCAAAGCGGGAGAGGGGAAGCCCCTTATAAAGCCATCAGCTCTCATGATAAATCACTATCATGAGAACAGCGTGGAGGTAACTGCTGCCATGATTCAATTACCTCCCACCAGGTCCCTCCCATAATACATGGGGATTGTGGGAACTATAATTCAAGATGAGATTTGGGTGGGAACACAGCCAAACCATATCATTACACCCTTAGTCCTTCCCAAATTTCATGTCCTCACATTTCAAAACAGAACTTCCCAACAGTCCCCCAAAGTCTTAACTCATTCCAGCATTAACTCAAAAGTCCAAGTCCAAAGTCTTATCTGAGACAAGGCAAGTCCCTTCTGCCTAGGACCCTGTAGAATCAAAAGCAAGTTAGTTACTGCCTAGATAAAATGGGGGCACAGGCATTAGGTAAATACACCCGTTCCAAATGGGAGAAATTGGCCAAAACAAAGGGGCAACAGGCCACATGCAAGTCTGAAATCCAGCAGGGCAGCCAAATCTTAAAGCTCCAAAATGATCTCCTTTGACTCCATGTCTCACATTTAGGTCACACTGATGCAAGAGGTGGGGTCCCACAGCCTTGGGCAACTCTGCCCCTGTGGCTTTGCAGGGTACAGCCCCACTCCTGACTGCTTTCATGGACTGGCATTGAGTGCCTGCAGCTTTTCCAGGAGCACAGTGCAAGCTGTTGGTAGATCTACCATTCTGGAGTCTGGAGGATGGTGGCCCTCTTCTCATAGCTCTACTAGGCAGTGCCCCAGTGGAGACTTTGTGTGGGGGCTCTGAACCCACATTTCCCTGTGCACTGCCCTAGCAGAGGTTCTCAATGAGGGCTCCACCCCTGCAGCAAACTCCTACCTAGACACCCAGGCATTTCCGTACATCCTCTGAAATATAGGCAGAGGTTCCCAAATCTCAATTCTTGACTACCAAGGCTTGGGGCTTGCACCCTCTGAAGCCACAGTCCAACCTATACCTTGGCCCCTTTTAGCCATGACTGGAGTGGCTGGGATGCAGGGCACCAAGTCCCTAGGCTGCACACTGCAGAGGGATCCTGGACCTGGCCCACAAAACCATTTTTTCCTCCTAAGCCTCCCAGCCTGTGACATGAGGGGCTGCCATGAAGGTCTCTGACATCACCTGGAGACATTTTCCCCATTGTTTTGGTGATAAACATTCGGCTCCTTGTTACTCATGCAAATTTCTGCAGCAGGTTTGAATTTCTCCCCAGAAAATGGATTTTTCTTTTCTACTGCATTGTCAGGCTGTAACTTTTCCAAATTTTTATGGTCTGCTTCCTCTTGAACACTTTGCTCTGAGAAATTTTTTCCACCAGATACCCTAAATCATCTCTCTCAAGTTCAAAGCTCCACAGATCTCTAGGGCAGGGGAAAAATGCCACCAGTCTCTTTGCTAAAGCACAGCAAGAGTCACCTTTGCTCCAGTTCCCCACAAGTTTCTCATCTTCATCAGAGACCACCTCAGCCTGGACTTCATTGTACATATCACTATCAGCATTTTGGTCAAAGCCATTCAACAAGTGTCTAAGAAGTTCCAAACTTTCCCACATTTTCCTGTCTTCTTCCAAGTCTTCTAAACTGTTCCAACCTCTGCCTGTTACCCAGTTCCAAAGTCACTTCGACATTTTTGGGTATCCTTATAGCAGCACCCCACTCTACTGGTACCAATTTACTGTATTAGTTCATTCTCACACTGCTAATAAAGACATACCTGGCCAGGCTCGGTGGCTCATGCCTGTAATCCCAGCACTTTGGGAGGCCGAGGCGGGCGGATCATGAGGTCAGGAGATCGAGACCATCCTGGCTAACATGGTGAAACTCCATCTCTACTAAAAATACAAAAAAAAAAAAATTAGCCGGGCAAGGTGGGAGGCGCCTGTAGTCCCAGCTACTCGGGAGGCTGAGGCAGGAGAATGGTGTGAACCCCGGGGGTGCGGAGCTTGCAGTGAGCCGAGATTGCACCACTGCACTCCAGCCTGGGCGACAGAGCGAGACTCTGTCTC
>NW_026652282.1:18341340-18394602 GCF_009828535.3 Hylobates moloch
AAAGACATACCCAGGACTCGGTAATTATAAAGGAAAGAGATTTAATTGAGTCACAGTTCCACAGGGCTAGGGAGGCCTCAGGAAACTTACAATCATGGCAGAAGGGGAAGCAAATATGTCTTTCTTCACATGGTGACAGCCAAGAGTGAAGGGGAGGGGAAAGCCCCTTATAAAACCATCGAATCTCAAGAGAACTCACTATCACAAGAACATCATGGAGGTAACTGCCCCCATGCTTCAATTACCTCCCACTGGGTCCCTCCCACCATATGTGGGGATTATGGGAACTACAGTTCAAGATGAGATTTGGGTGGGGACACTGCCAAACCGTATCAGCCTGGTACCTATGCAGCCCTGACAGTGCAATCATGTTCATATTGCACAAGCGCAGGTATAGATGATCCGGTTTTCTGTGGTTTTCAGGATGAATGCTCTATTGATACATCATTAGGATTTTTTAAAAAGTAACCTATAGTTTTTAGCAGCTGTTTATTTTCATTATAAGTTATCATTAGACTTCATCACTATCAATTTTAGTTTGTTTTAGGTTGCTTGCTTTACTCTCTAGTATGTAGTGATTCATATTTACCTATAATTTTTCAAGAATGATACTGTGAATCATCCATACCCAACAGTACTTACAGAGTAATCGTCTATTGGTATACCTAGTTATTTTTTCCATTGAAAAGTAGAGATAAAGAGATAGACCCAAGGAATCTGTTGGCCTGTCTTAGGGAACCACAGTCAAAAACTGTGGAAACCCACTGCCTAGTTACAGATATATGGTTAAAAGAAGAAGAAAAAAATATTGGCTTTACTTGGTTATAAATATGAAACAGTTTTGGTGAATGCTAGTCCACAAAAAATTAGTTCACTTGTACTTCCTCACTTATTTATACAATTGGTTCTTTTTGCTTTCATATTTAGGAAGGTTTGTTTAAAAAAAAAAAAACAAATCAACTATCGGTACTCCTCCTATCCCCCCATATTCTCATTCACCACAAACTGGTGTACTTATAATGCAACTGACCATACTAGAGAATTTAATAATAGAATTACTCTTTGAAGGTTTATAGATTCACAAATACAAACTTTTAGTCCCAGATAAGATGGAGTACACACATTTTATTTTATTTTTCCTGCTACTCACAACCAAAAATTACCTGGAGAAAATACATTAACTCATCTACCAGAAGACTCTGAAAGGTGAAAAAAAAAAAAAGGCAGACAGGCTAGAGACCTCCAGACTGAAGGAAGTGCTGTGAGTTCCCAGGCTTTTTTACTTGCCTCCTGTATACCTGGCCTCGGTGCTATAAAAGCCTGCAACCTGAAAACATCAATAGGCACAGACAAAATACAGCCCCCCAAAAAGCCTGCTCTCTTTAGCCAACGGACTTTCTTTAGCCAACATGACAGAAATATTTTAACAATACCTGCCTCTTCTCAAGGCAGAAACCGTGAGAAAAGTCATGCTTCTCTTCCTCCACCACAACAGGCATAAAGAGGTTCAATTCACTAAGAAGACATGACAATCTTAAACATGTGTGCACCAAATAACAGAGATTCAAACAGTAGAAGCAAAATCTCCCAGAACTGGAAGGACAGATTGAAAGATTTACAGTTAAGGTTGGGGTCTTCAACATCAATCTCTCAGTAATTCATAGAGCCACTCAACAAAACACCAGCAAGGGTACAGAAGTACTGAATGACTATCCACCAGCAGTTTCTAACTGACACCCAACAACAGCAGAATACACATTATTTTCAAACATGCATGAGATACTCATCAGAATAGAAGTTATCTTCAGTCATAAAACAAACCTTAACTTTAAAAGAACTTGAAATAATACAAAATATGTTCTCTGATTATAATGAAATCAAACTAGACATCAGTAACAAAAAGATAACAAGTAAATCTCTAGCCACTTGGAAATTAAAGAACATACTTCTAAATAATCCATAGATTAAAAGGAAGTATAAAAGAAAATGAAACTGAGTGAAAATAAAAAGCATATGCTTAGAGGAAATTTATAGCACTAAATGCTTATATGAGAAAAGAAGAAAGATGTCAATAATCTCAGCCCCTACCTCAAGAAGTTAGAAAAAAGAACAAAACAAAAAGCAGAAGGAAGACTTAATAAAGATAACGGAATTCACTGAAGTTGAAAACAGAGAAACAATAGGTAAAATCAAACCAAAAGCTATGGGATTTTTTTAATTTAAAAATTGATGAACATCTAGCAAGACTGATAAAGGGAAAAAGGAGAGAAGACTCAAATGACCAATATCAAGAATAAAAGAGGCAATATCACTACAACCCTCATAGACATTAAAAGAATACTAAAAAAATACAACTCTGTGCATGTAAGTTTATCAGTTCAGATGAAATGGACCAATTCCTCAAAACATACAAACTGCCAAAACTCACCAAAAATGAAATATATCTGAATAGTTACATAACTATTAAAGAAATTTAATTAACTATTAAAATTTCCAAAATATCAATACAGAAATGCTTTAAAACAAAAGAAGCAGAACCACAGTACTAATATTTTTGTATGATTGAGTGTGGGAATAAGCAGTTTTGGTTTCATTGTTATGTTCTGTGCTGCTTTTAAAGTGTTGTAAGCCTATGAGAGATTTGATGTACAAACTTGTAACTTAATGGAATTCCTAAGATACTGATTAAATTTATCAATTTTATTAATTTTGAAAATATTGTTTAAATGTTTAGAAATTTTTATTTCCTCAATTTTTAAGTTTTAAAATTTGAACATTAAACAAACAAAAAGATTCACAAATATGCCCTCACTCTTGAGAAAGATTTTTGCTCCCTGTATAAAACAGATTACTGATAAACTGAAGCCAGCCCTTTCAGCTTCACATTTGAGCAAATGTGGGTCTCAGTCTGCTAGTTCCTGGGTAGAAAATGACTGCCAGGAAGCAAAACACAAAATTTGGCTTAATTAGTGAGGCACCATGTAAAACATGATGCAGAAGAATTGAATTATAAATTTACTAAATTTAAGTCTTATTTTTAATTCCTTTTTGCCTTTAGGGGAAAAAAATACACAAATTCTAATAACAGGCCCTTGGCTTGGTTGATAAGTTCAGTAATTAAAAACTATTTGGGGACATACCTGCCTTTAGTTGCTTTGATCAGAGAGTGTAAAGAAGCCCCATTCCCTTTTATGTTGTAGACATTAGTCTCCTAGCTTTATAGCCTCAGAAAACGTCCTCAAATTTTGTAGGCAATTGGCTTTTTTTGCTCCCATAATCACCCTACTCATATTACCTTGCCACCATAACTCATTTAATCAACATCTCAAGTTTAATAAAACTACGGGTAGAATTATCTTACCCCTAGAATTCTTTAAAGCCTATTCTGATTGAAGATCATAACCTGTACCAAATTATTTTCTTCACTTAACTCCCACAATATATTAATATTACTCCCTTGATGGTTTCAGCACTCTCAGCTTCCACAAAACTATGGGTATAATGATTTGCTGTATATACTAAAATTATCTGAAGTTTCCTCTTAATAAATGATATTAAGGTACAATAATTTATTACTGTTAGATTCTAGTTTTTTAAAGATAAATTTTCTAAGAACTATGTTAAATTGTTTGCAGCCATAATGGATTTTTCACTGGTTTTGACTCTGACAACAATTGGCAATGGGCCAAAGTGCATAAGCTCAACCTAGAGTCTCAGTTCTAAATGATATTGCTAAATCTGTCTCTTAACATTTCTACAAATATCAGGGTAATTTAGGAACAGGATCCTAATAGACTTCAATCCAAAACAACCTGGAATGCTGAGAAATAGATCAATGTTTCAAACCCATGTTCTTTATGTGTGACTGATTTTAGGTAAATTAGTGTAAACTTTCCTGCCGTAGTAAACAGGAGAATAAGTTGTCTTCCCATGGTTTCTTTTATTTTCATAAATCTGGAGTGGTCCCAAGACGTAATGGTTCTTGTGTCTGATAGTCTCCAGATAAGAGTTCAGCATTAAGAAGAGAAGTGCCTTTTTAAAAATTCAGCTATAGGTCAGCTATATAGGTCAGCTATATATTTAAATATATATAGCTATATAGGTCAGCTATATATTTAAATCAGCTATAAAAACCTAGGCACATTTCTGAACCTCAGTTTCTCATAGGTAAAAAGAGGATAAGACTGCTTACCTGTTTTTTTCAGAATTAAATCATACGTTGTATATAAAATTGTTTCCACTGTGCTGAGTACATAGTAACTATTCTTAACTCCATATAGAAAGAAAATTAGTTAATCTGCATGTAAGGGAATTTATCTCCTGATGAGCAAATCAGGAAGCCTTCTAGGACTAAAATAGAATGCATTTCTTTTGGGCATTAATGAGTATATCCGTTGAAGTTCAACCAGGGAACTAGAATCTCTAAGTGGCATGGAATAAAGGACTAGATCTTATTCAGTTGAGGAGCTGGCAAAGATGCTTCAGCAGAGCCAGTGGTTGGGAAGAAAATCTGGACATGAAGTGAGGAAGAACAAGACAAACTAGAACCCATGAGCACAAACCAGAGCATTTCCTCCAACTTCAACAAGAAGCTGGTACCCTTCTCCATGGAGATTCACAGATTCATGGTCCCATACTCAGGTGCTGAAGGAGGAGATCCGATTGGAGCTGAAGGAGTTGTAGACCTGGCTGCTGACTCACACCAGTAAGGCAAGCCAACAGAAAAGTAAAACAATGTGTATCAGCTGCAGCAGTGACTGACACCCTGCTCTGACCTTCAGAGCATAAGAGCTGCTGCTTTACTTGTATTCTCCAAAACTGACACAAATTTACGTAGTGGCCAACCCTAAACTAGAACCATATAGACAAAAGAATTCTAAAACACATAGTTCCTTCTAGCTTAGCTAAATCAATGCAATAGGAAACTACCAAACTGAGGTTTCCTTCTCTGTGGCCATTATCAGTGTTTACTGTGTAAAACCTGCTTTGAAAATTCTCTACTGAGAGTATGTATGAGGTTCAGTGGTAAAATAAAAATCATAAATTATCATAAATCTAGAGTGGATTCAAGAGTGTAGCCTACCTCTATGAGAGTACCATCTCCACAACCTACTTCTTTAATTTACCAAAGCATATATTGAGAAATACATCTTAGCCAAATGTTGAATCTTCTTCACTTAGTTGCATTTTAAAATAATGTCCTCAATTTTTATCATACGGTTATTACAAGAAACAGCCATATGAAATACACTTCTTCATTTGCTATAAAATGTTTTTTGATATTATATTTTCTATTTCTTTGTACTTTCCATCATATATATTTTTATAATTGGGTAAAAGCTTTGGCTGTGTGGTGACAGTATATGTAAAGATCTGATTCAGTGTCTGGCACTATGATAGTGCACAAATAGTATACCCTTCCTCCAACAGTACTACCAAAATGTCCTCACCAGTGGGCTGAGAACAAGCAAAATGTAATCTAGGTGCATTTGAGGTAACCAGTTCTGAAGAAGTGGCAGCAAACATCAAGCCCTCCAGAAATTTAATTTTTTTATATCTGAGATTGCATAAGTTGCTTCCTTACTTTTACTCAGTTTTCTCATTTACAAGACAAGTGTAGCACTGCAGAGAGGACTATGAAAAATGCCATCTAAATTGACAGCATAATGATGATTTGATTCCTGCTGCAAGTGCAGAAGTTAAAATATCTCCCCATCAAGTTCTCTTTTCCCTTCTGTTAGATAAAACCAATTTTCCTTTTTTTTAGTCTTAAAATCATGTTTTACTATATAGTTCAGTATTAAAAGGAACAGTCTGAATTATATATCTCAATTATTTTATAAAATAAATTGCATATAGTGACTTTTGAAACTTTTTAAACTTCTATTTTTATACAGTACTCTTTGAAAAATATTTCTGTTATGAAAAAAGTCTCAATCAAGAAAACTCTATTAAAACTACCAGATGTAGAAACATTTGAAGTAGTTGTGTTGGAGAGCTTGTCTATTATATAAGAGCAAAAATCTCAGAATAAGAGTTTAACAGAAACGTAGTATTAATATGATAAAGATATTTAGATAAAAGCTAGCATTCTTGGAACAAATTATACTGACACAGACTTTCATAGTGAGAAAATATGTACATTACATCAGAGAAATCAACCTAAGAATAAAGTTAATCAGAAAAAAACTGTTTGATTTCAGATTCTTTTACAAATAAAACCATTAGGTCCACAACCAGAAAAGTTTTTCAGTAAATATGATTCAGTCACATCATTGCTGACAGAATCATCAATCATACCATAATTGTGACTTCATTTGAGATTCTTGGGTTTCATGCATCTCTATTAGAGGTGATTCTTTCTATATTATTTATTTCTCTATTTCTTTTACACATAGTTTATTTCCTTGTCATTCATTAGCCTGCAGGTAGCAAATCTGGTCCTCTCCATTTTTTCTGGTTATAAACATTTCTTTGTCACAAAAGACAGGCAAGCCTACTCTTATTTCTTTGACACCTAGATTTCAACAGTTTCTGTCAAACAGAAGTGTCAGGAGTAGGAGCTGCCCTAGTTCTGCTTTTCACCTGTTAGAACTTTCTGCCTCTGTCTCAAGGGCAAATCTATGTTAATTGTACACATCAATCAGGCACCCCAAAATAGCTGTATCTAATATGGCTGGTGATAAGTTATTTCCATACATGGTGGAAATCAAACATAAACTAAGTGCTTTTCAATGAATAATCTAGCATTCAGTGTTAAGACTGACACTGATTACAGGTATGCATATAATATTTCCTAAAACATAAATAATTAGGTCTCCATCGGTGATCACTAACTGGTTTTCCATTCATTTTTAAATTAGGATCATGGAAAGTTATTGTTCTATGAAACATACTAAGAACATGTGGTCCAAATCCCTGATTTCGCAGTTGAGGAAATTGAGGTCAAGAGTAGTCAGTCCAGTAGCTTGATCAAAGTCATAGAGCTGGAATATAGACTGAAATATGAACTGGAAGTCAGGTCTCCTGATTCCTACCACGGTGTTGCTTCATTAGTAATGTGTGTTCCTTTCTTGCTGAAAAATAAGCATTCTAAGTGTATCACTCCAACTGATTTGTTGAAAATAGACTGAAGAGGCCAAGGGTAAGTGTGGAAGCAGGGAGACAAGATAGGATCTGGTCAATTCAAGTGAGAGATGAGAGTGACTTAACCCTGGGTGTTAAAGTGGAAGTGGTGAAAAGGGGTTGGACTCTGGATATGTTTTGAAGGTAACTGGACAGGATGTGCTGACAGGTTGCATATGAGAAGCCATGAATCATATCCCATACCTCAGTGTCCCACACATAGGTGGTGAGTAACTATTCAATTCATGCCTTCAACAGATAATTGTATGTCACATCCTGTGCTAGGAGCTGAGTATAGAGTGGTGACCTAAACAAATGATTTCTGCCTTCATAGAACTAATGTAGTAAGTAAAAACCATTCCTTCAGAAAGTGAGCCAAGTAATTTCAAAGCATTGCATAGTATTGAGGAGTGTATTCAGTGGAAAATGGCATAACACAGTGAATCAGCTCAAGAGAGTAAAGAATTAGTCAAAAGGCAGGCTGGATCCATGATTTTCTCATCAGTATTGACACAGGGTTTTCTAATTGAACTGAGTTCTGTTAATAGGCTTGTACTGAAATGTGATTGCAGTCCCATCTCTGTCTACTTAGGCTAGGCCTTATAATATTATTGTACCTTAATTTCTGTCTAACTTGCAAAATTAAGATGTTACCATGAGCCTTCCTTTCATGCAGATATTATTATAAGTGGTTGCCCAGAAACTCCTGTAAATCTTCTTTTACAACCTACAGAGCAACATAACTTGCTAATTAAAATAAAATTGAGAAAGCATGAAAATTAGAGATTGATAAGATGTTATTGGTTTGAATTATCTCCATTGATATAAAAGTGTTTTTCTCACTGATATTTTTTTGTTTTGGAGAATCCTTTCTTTTCACATAGCAATGTACTTGCATCACCTGTCATGAGAGGTTTTCATAAATGGATGTCTTAGTGCCAGAAGCACTTTTTCTCTCTCTTTAATTGTTACTATGACTATATAATACTTACTTGGGAGGCAGTAATGCATGCAGTAGGAGTATAGGTTTTGGGGTTGGCGGACCTGGCTTTGAATTTTGACTCTACCCCTACCTGTGTGATCCTGAGCAACTTATTTATGCATTCGGGGTCTCAGTTTCCTCTTCCTTAAAATGGGGTTAATGATAACCATTTTACAGATGTATTGTAAGGATTAAAATGGATCAATTATGTCACTTATAAACACTTATAAGTGCTTAATATTGTGCCTGACATATAATAAGCCCTCAGTAAATGATTATTATTTTGAGCTAAGAATGGCAGTTCTTATTTCCCAAGGGTGTTGATTCATGTTAGCCTTCCTGAATATTTTCCAAGTAATCACTTCCCTTCTTCCTACCTTACCACTGTATAGGAACAGGAGGACTCACCTTATGGGATCCTGCATAAGAGTCAATAACATCCCTTCCTTCAGAATCTGATACATATGATATTCTTTTTGATGGAACATTGACTCTGCCCAACCTAAGTACTTTGACTGACCTTCTCTAGATTCTTACCACTTACTGTCTTTTTGTTCTTATTTGACTGCTAATTTACTAGTTTATATTTATAAAGCATGCTTATTTTTCAGTAAGTCTGGAGCCATTTTCAGTTATACATGTACCCCGGTCCTAAAATAAAAGTTTTAAAAAAATCAGGTCGACCTGACTGACAGAATCCAGAGCTACCTCATCCCACTCTAATGAAAGACCTACGGTATGTGCAGTGCCACATCCTTCACCCTGATTGACTCCAAGTTTTTCTTTCATGCACCAGAATGAGCAAGGCCACCAACAACAGCAGACTTAAGTTCTATGCTGTTATTTCTTATAAACGGAAATTTTTTGACTTAATATTTAGTTCTATTGTCATCCTATCCCATTTCCATATATTTACTTTTTTCTTCCTACATACAATAATTAGAAAGTTAAGAGAAAACATTTTTGTAAAGTATTTAAAATCTCGAAGAGTTTTACTTGTTTATTAAAAAAAATGTGTGGAAGCAGCTATCATCTATCCCAAGTGTTTCAAATTGTTAAGCACCTTCTTTTCTTATGTATAAGAAAGAAGCTATTGGTTTGACTAGTCACTGAAGAAATCTTGGAACTTTGCAGAAAATTACAGTAAGAGGAAATTGCTATTACTGCAACAAGAGAGTACTTTGATTGCAAATTTTTCCATAAGTGTGTCAATTTGCAACTTGAGAAGAATTTAATAGTAGCTGAGCTTTCAAAATGTAACACAGAAACTGATTTTTTTCACAATTAAAATAAATGCTTCTGATAATTTGAGGATAAGAATGACCCAAATTACCCTGTCCCCACACTTCTCCATCCAAAAGAGTGGAGAATGAAGTTTGAACAGAACATCTGTGGACAGAATGAAAGACAAATGGTCTTTTCAGGCAAATGTCTGAAAAAGGGATCTTTCATAGCCAAACAGAATACTGTTGCATGCATCGCCATGGTTAAGAAGATCAAAAATACTTTCATAATGGCCTTTTATTTTAACACATTCTATTTTTATGGAAAGAATTATGATTTCAACACATTAATTCATAATTCATATAATTATTAGCATAAATATCTTTTGACACAGATTTAATGTACTTTTACCAGGCATATTGTGAATTTAAATTTAAACTGTTAAATGCACTAAGACAATCTCAGTGCAAGTAGTGCTGAAGGAGATTGGATAAAAGGAAATTCTTCTTATCTACCAAAAGGAATGGCCTATTAAAGAACAGAATTTTCAATAATGTATTATACATGGATTCATAGACTTCTTCAAGTTACAACAATCAGTTAATTAACATTACAACCTGTATTCTTTGCTGATGGTTTGTTCAACATCCATTCACATAACCAGTATTTATTGAGTGCCTACTGTGCTAAGTCGTACTCTACGCAGAGGACAAAGCAATACATAAAACAGGCAGAATTGCCCTTTTTTAATGTAGTTTATATTTGGAAGAAGTCCAGGTGATAAACAAGAAATACAAGTACTTAAGATAATGTTAAATGCCCAGAGGGGAAACAAAGCTGGGAAAAAGAACAGAAAGTATTGAGGGCGATTGGGATAACAATTTTGGATAGGGAAGCTTGGGAAGAATTTACTAAAAAGAAAGCCTTTGTGTAATGACTTGAAGGAGTTAAGGGAGTGAGCCACGACAACACCTGGGCAAAAAACATTTCAGACAGAAGAAACAGCAAGGGTGAAGGTCTTGGGATGAGACTATACTTGGCATAATCTAGGAACAGCAAAGGTAGCTGGAACAAAATTAGCAAGGGGAGAGCAATAGGCAAAGGTAACAGGGGACCAGATCATGTAGGGCCTTCAAGTCATTGAAAGGATATAGGCATTTATTCAGAGTGACATGAGAAACCATGGAAGAGTTTTGCATATAGGAATGGCATGATTTAAATCATATTTTAACCAGATCACTCTGGCTCTTGCGCTAAAAATTAGAGGGGGCTGGGCTCAGTGGCTCACACCTGTAATCTTAGCACTATGGGAGGCTGAGGCAAGCAGATCACTTGAGCCCAGGAGTTCGAGGCCAGCCTGGGCAACATGGCAAAACCCCATCTCTACTAAAAATACAAAAATTAGCTGGGCATGGTGCTGTGTACCTGTAGTCCCAGCTACTCAGAAGGCCAAGGTAGGAGGATCACTTGAGCCCAGGAGGCAGAGGTTGCAGTGAGCCAAGATCATGCCACTGCACTCCAGCCTGGGTGACACAAGACCTTGTCTCAAGATAAATAGATATATTATATAAATATATTTATATTTATATAATATATTTATATTTATATAAATATTATATATATTATATATATTAAATAATTATATTAATTATAAACATAATAATTATATTTAGTCATAAATATAATGATTATATTTAATCATAAATATAATGATTATATTTAATCATAAATATAATTATTAATATATAATTAAAATATAATTATATATTTTATAATATATAATATATAAATATATAAATAAATATATAAATATATATTATATATAAATTCATAATATATATAATATATTATATATAAATTCATAATATATATAATATATTATATATAAATTCATAATATATATAATATATAAATTCACAATATATATAATATATATTATATATAAATTCATAATATATATATTATATTATATATAAATTCATAATATATATTATATTATATATAAATTCATAATATATATTAGATATTATATATTATGAATTTATATATTATATATATTATATTATATATAAATTCATAATATATAATATATATTATATATAAATTCATAATATATATATAATATACATATATTAGAGGGGGTAAGAGCAGAAGCAGGGAGAACTGTCGGGGTATTTCAGTAATCCAGGTGAGAGATTGTGGTGGCTTAGACCAGGGTGGTAATAATAGAGCTAGTGAGAAAAAGTCATATTATAAATACATTCATTGTGAAAACAAAGCTGGTAAAACTTGCTGATGGATTGGCTATGGGGTATAAGAGAAGGAAAAGAGTTAAAGCTGACTCCAAGGTTTTGTGCCTGAGCCACTAGGGAGGAAAAAAATGTAATTACTATTTAATAAGATATAGAAGAGTAGGAGAGAAGCAGATTTGGCTGACGAGTGATAGACATCATGAGCTCAGTTTTGTACATATTAAATCCACTCAGTTAGGCAGGCTTTAGCTCAGTGAAGAAGTCCTGGCTAGTGGTATGAATTCTTAAGTTGGTAAAGATCAGAATTTATAGAACGTTCTTAGAAAGTTCGAAGAACTTTCACCCAGATGCTCACTATAATAAACAGAAAGTGCTAGTGAAGGCATTAGAAAGATTTTAATAAATGATAGTTTTGGAAATAATGAAGATGGGAATTTTTAGAGAATTGGACTTCAAAAATGCTAACAAGAGAAATCCATTTTTGGTGATCAATAAGCGTTACAAGCTTGTGCTTTAAATTCACATACATACACACCCTCACACTCACCCTACCCTAAACACATAGCAATAAAATGAAATAAAAGATATGGTCGTGGTCAAAAATGAAATCTAATCTCCAGGCACCAGAAGGAACAAAAATGCTCAGTGATAATTGGGACCTAAAGCCACATACCTTAGGCACCGAGTCCAGAAAAAGATAGACATGCCTGAGAGTCTTCTCTAATGAGTATCAGAGAACCAATGGACCTCAGCTGTGTTGGGAATCTAAAAATTGACTCAAGAGGTGTAACCAACTGGGAAGGCAAACAGAGCTTCCTCATTCATGAGTAAGGAGGTTAAAGATACAGTTACTGATAAATAAATAAAGATACAGCTACTTGTATAAAACTGAATTCCTAGGTGTCTACAAGTAACAAAAGCAGATACTCAGAACCATGGGCCATGCCTCTCCCACTTGGATTTCATGGATGGAACTGCAACCCATTGCCACCACTAAAATGCCTGGTTAGTGTTCCAAGGAATGGAGGCAGAGATAGCAAAACGCTTAGACAAGAGGGATGAGTGCAAAAAGAAACATCCCTCCAGGAAGAACCTTCCACTCAAGCTAAAATTCCAAAGCATCTAGAGAAAATTAATACTTTTTTTAAAAAGGCAATGAACTAAACAATGAGGTGATTTTCTTCACTAAATGCAAATTACAAGAAAGTCACAAAAGCCCTTAAACTACATTTTTAAGTAAAAACAGGAAGGTTAAACAGTGGATATTCAAAAGAGCCACTGCCAACTAGATATACTGGAAATGTAAAATATATGAAATAAACACTCTATAGATAAGATAAACTTTAGATTAGATTAGATACAATCAGAGAAAGAATTAGGAAATTGGGACACAGTGAAATGAATTCCCCTAAAAGGCATCGCAGAAATATGAAAGGATACAGAACATGAAGGACACATGGAAGATAAATTGAGAGGTACCAACATATGTCTAGAGTTTTAAAAAGGGGCTAGTAAAGAAGACCATTTGAAGAGATTTTCAGAATTAAATAACACTTTCAATACAACACAAAAAATGCCAAATAGAGTGAATTAGATAAATTGTAACCTAGACACATAATAGTGAAACTGCAGAATATTAGGGATAAAGAGAAGAATATTTTAGAAGCTACAGAGAAACTAAAGACAGATTAAAACAAGCAATTGGCAGTGTAACTACAGATGGCTTAAGAGAAAAAAAAAGATGCCGAAAGAAAATAAAGTAATATATTCAAATTGCTGAGGCCCAACTCAGAATTCTATACCCAGCCAAACTATTATTCAAGAGGAAAGGATTTTCATTCATTAAAACTAGGAGAGTCTGCCACTCACAGACTGCTGTGAAAGAACTTCTAAAGAATATACTTACTTGAGCATAAACTTGGAAGAAGGGTAATCTGAAGCTAATATGAAATATACATGAATGAGATATATTATGAATTTTTACCTCATGAGAAATACACTTATGATGAATGCAAAGATTCTAGGCCTCTTTCATTTTTCAGTTAGTTGTTATAGCACCTTATATGACCAGCTGTGTTATGAATTACGGTCATATGTCTGTTTTTAATGTCTTGCTCTTATTAAATTTGCATAATCTTAAAACTGGAAAAAAATGTACCAATTAAATTTCTGTCACTGACAATGAATAATTCCATCAGTTCTACTAGAAAAGACGATACAGGATGATAAATTTGCACCTCAGGGGTGCTTAATAACACTGTAGCTGATGACATAAGGAAAACCCTTTCTGGAGATTATTTACATCCATTATTTATGAATAATGAACAGTTTCTAATATAAGTTTGTAAGGGATCTTTTTGAATGTGAGGCTGTTTGGGATGTCCCCAGGACCACCTACATGTTCAGTGATTTGCTAGAAGAACTCAGAGGACTCAACATATAGTTGAACTCACAGCTAGGATTTATTAACAGTGAAACAGCAGGAACCTACAGACAGATCAGTAAAAAAAAAAAAAAAAAACCTACAGAAAGATCTGTGGAATCTAGAAAAATCTATGTGTAGGCTTCCTGTGCTCTCTCCCTCCCATGATAGGTCACACAGAGCATACTCTCCTCCCAGCAGCTAAAATTCAATCACATGTGTGCAATGTTTCTGTCCAGGGAAGCCTGTTAGAGATTCAGTACCCAAGGGTATTGAACTGGGCATGTAGACATCCTCTGCCTAGCAACTACCAAAATTCCAGACTCCCAGAAGGCAAGTGGGTAATCAGTGCCCCATGTGGGCAAAAGAATCTTATCATTTAGGGAAGCTTCTTATCAGTATAGGGAACTGTTTACCAGCCAAGTTCCTAGATGCCAACCAAGGGCGAATACTGCAAGTAGGCCTTTCTAAGATGGCAACCTCAGGCCTGCTATATTAACTCTTTTCTGCACGGAGACCTAACTGTATAGTTTTAATAGATTTTCCCATTACTCCCAAAAGCATATAATACAATTAACTTTTTCATTTTAGAAAATGTCAAGTCAGTTGGAAAAATAATAAAATCTCTCTTAAGAGAACTTTAATATTTATAATATCTATAAAAGACATCTGAGGCTTTGCTTCTTTGAATGATGGATAAATCTGTATTTAATGTCTTGGAGTTTTCAGGTTTCCAGTGTACCGATTATACTCTGCAGTCATGATCTTTATGGAAATATATTTATAGGAAAAGAAAAGGTAATCTTGTTAAAAAGAAAACCTGGAGAGTATAAAATATGTTTCACGTAGATTTTTATAGTAGACATTCAGGTTCTACAGAATAGCATGCAAAAAGCATAGAAGGTACATTATATAACCCAGTTCTTTCAAGCTGTTATCTATGTAGCTTTCTAAAAACAAACCACCTCCATCTTTGTCATTTTTCAAAATAATGAGCTGTAAAACTATAATGATTACTTGCAGAAATACAAAAGGGAAAAAAACCCCAATCAGTAATTTTACCATGAAACAATGTAGGGAAAATAACTATCTGTAAATTAGCTATACTTAAGCACACTAGCCTGAGTTATTATTTGAGTTATTATTTTGAAGCAAAGTGCATTCAAGAAAATCAACACAGCATAATGGGTTTTATCTTTTATGCTTTCTCTCAAAATTTGTGAATTTCTATAACCATGCATGCTGCAAAGTTTGATATGTGTGTGTGTGTGTGTGTGTGTGTGTGTGTGTACACACGCACACATATACCACATACATTCATATTTATATTGCTTTAATACTTAGGTGATTATTTCTGGAAAGCTTTGTATGTCAGCAAATTATCTGACCCTTATCTTTAGGACTGATACTCATCCGTAGTACTATGTTCATTAGACTTATATAAATCATATACAGAACAAAAATTATTATGTAAGTAGAATGTTATTTAATGAGCAATGATACTAAATAATAAAGTATCACAAAACATGAATTTATTTTGAAAAAAGACCAGCAAATTTTATATAAACAAAATCCACTTGCCCCTTATAGATATATCTTTGTAAAGAAAAAGAAGAATCTGTAACCTGATTTTTATTTTGAAGGAATATCTGTGAATTAAAAGCACACATGCTATCTCTGTTCCCTTTTACCTAGCTGATCATGTGAATGTAATTAATCTTATTATACCAGTGAACAATATGGCTTAGTAGACTAACTGGAGCCAGTGATGTGTAGTCATTAATTGAAAGTTAGACCAATCAATATAGTTGTGGTTTTCTCTCTAGACATATCAAGCTGTTCAGGTACTTAGCATGGAGTGAACAGACAGGTAGGTTTAACTGGGATGGATGTTTAGCTCGGCAAGTATGATGCAGAGAGCATGGTCAAGGGAACGATTATAATGGTATCCCATGGAAACTAAGAGGAAAGAAAGAAATACAGGCACAAGAGGGTAGTTAGGTCAATGAACTGGATGCCTCAATGAAGTTTTTTTTAAGTGATGACATGAAGGTATTAGACTATGTAAACCATATGAATTAGATACAGAGACTGGTGTGTGCTTTAGATATCAAACATATGATTATGGGGGTGGGTAGCTGAGGAGTGGGGAAGTAAAGGTTATTAGAACTGAGGAACCAGGGTGCTGACATCATCTACATGAAGATTAGTCACCAATAATAGTGACAGAAGTAGGCATGAGAAAAAAATATTGTTCCAAGTGCTGAAATATTTAGGGACTAAGGAAGTAGGAGATCGGTAGGTGATGGTGGCTTATGTAATAGAATGAACTTCATGTGAACAAAGGATAGTCATATTTTCCTGCTTACTTCGTTAGATTTTGTGAGACTCAAATGAGATACTGTCTGACAAAGTACAATATACCCCTGAAAAGGTACCAAGTAGTGTGTATGTGTAAAAACCTTTAGTTTTACCAAATGCTTTGTGCCCTGATTTCTCTGCCTACAAAATACAGGTAAATATAATATCCTTTCCTGCTTCACAGGAGATCAGAAAGTTAAGTGACATGATGTATATGAATTTGTTTTGAGGCTTTGTGGGGAAAAAGTTCTTCCCCTAACAGGGTTTAGAGTCATCATTTAGCTCTTGAGAGTTCTGTGTAGTGTGCTGGTCCTCTGGATCACACCTGAGTATCAGATAACATTCTTTTTATCTTTGATTTCAGACATTTCAGCAGTCCTCACTGCAGCACAAATCAAAGAAGAAAAACAAAGGTAAGAAAAGGAAATTAAACCTTTACCTGCTTATTTTGCTCTTTGATAATCCCCAGCACACTTCATCCATGCCCTCTTTCTTGCCTGAGCCCAGTGTGGTTTAGAAGAGCACAACCCCCTAGTGCGAAAGCTGCCAGCTTCTTCTTCAGTGCAATTATAATACAAGGTACCTTTTACAACAAATGATCTCAATAAGTTTGAGACTGGTGTTACATATTTCTGATTAAGATGTGTGTCACTTATGTGAGGGAAAATATTAAAGATTTTTGTATTTTTCTAGTCTAATACAATATAAAAATTTTTAAGATTGTGAAGTACTCATACTTCTTTTTGGTATCTATAGATTAATCTTCTACTTTCATACCTTTTACAAAATTGAAAGAGCATTTCCACCCTTTAGGTCCTATAGCAGGCAAGAGCAAAAGACGAATTTCTTGCAAAGATCTTGGCCGTGGTGACTGTGAAGGCTGGCTTTGGAAAAAGAAAGATGCGAAGAGTTATTTTTCACAGAAATGGAAGAAATATTGGTTTGTCCTAAAGGATGCATCCCTTTATTGGTATATTAATGAGGAGGTAAGATAAAGCACATTTTGTTTTCTCATCCATTCTCTATCTTTAATCAAAAGAACCATTTTGAGACTTATATTTTAAAATCATATAATCACCTTAAGGCCAATTCAGTAGACTTCTGCTAGGTATTTTTCAATCCACCCTCTTAAAATGATTGCATGTTGGGGTTCTAGAAAGATAGATGTCTCAATTATGCTAATGTAGCAACATATCTGAAACACAGATAAAGTGTAGTAAAATTCTGTATATGTAAATAAAAATGTGAAGCTAATCCAAGCAGTAGCTTAACTAAAAGGATTATATGTGGAAATTTGACATTAATTTTTAAATGTCTTGCTTTTGTTCAAAATTTTACACTTTTTTTCTGTTTTTTTTTTCTTTTTAGAATGGGGAAGGGGAAGCCCTTTACTAATTTAAGCAAACTAATAGCACCTGAATTTATTTCCATTTTTCTTTAAAAATGATCTAGTAGACTAGTTTTGAAAATCTGCAAGTATTCATTTCACTTGGCCCAATGGGGGTATATATATAATACATTTAAATTATTCTTATGATTTTCTGGGGGGTTTTAGTACAACAGATTTATATCCAGAGGAGTCATATCAAAACTTATTACATAGCTTGACAGATATGCCAAAAGCATTTGTTGATATTCCCTTTACTCTGCATTTGCTTTTATTCCTTTGCTATAGCCATCTACTAGTTCACTTTATTAGTTTTTTAAAACAATGATTTCTACTATTACCTTATTTTATTAAAAATGTACATGGCTTAATGTAGTGTGCTGGGTGAATAGTCCAATACTATCATGTTAAGATATTCATCAATTTGCATTTCAATATTGTTGAAATATAATTTAACGACATTATTATGCCTACGATTATAACACATAATATCTAGATAATTTTATCTTCCCTAGGCAGGTTATAATGTAGTGTTATGTTGTGTTTAAGAGTAGACTCAGAAATCACACCACCTGAGTTACTGTGCCATAGTTTCTTCATCTGCAAAATGGGAGTAATAATAATGCTTATCACTGGACTATCATATGGATGAAATGAATCAATGCCTGGCACATACTAAGTGTTCAATAAACATATGGTAGGCTGGGCCCAGTGGCTCACACCTGTAATGACAGCACTTTGGGAGGTTGAGGCGGGAGGATCACTTGAGCTCAGGAGCTTGAAACCAGCCTGGGTAACATAGTAAGACCCTGTCTCTACAAAAAATTTAAAAATTAGCCAAGCATGGTGGTGCACGTCTATAGTCCCAGCTACTCAGGAGGCTGAGGCAGGAGGATTGCTTGAGACAGGGAGGTTGAGGCTGCAGTGAGCCATGATTGCACCACTGCACTGAGAGCAAGACCCTGTCTGAAAAAAATAGGTGTGCTATTAGTAACATTTTTCAAAGGGACCTCTCATTTTATTTGTAAAATCTTGAATTAATATTTTTCTATTTAATGTAAATGTCTATATCACCTATATAAAAGTATTTGGTTGTTTTCTGTACTTTTGACATTTTTGTGGCAAATCACACAATTACCTAAAATATCCTCTGTTCAATAAGTGTGCCTTATTTTAAATATAGGAAACAAGCCATAATTTTACCTACAGTTTCATTTAATAGATTTATATTAAATACTTTTTATATGCCAATCAAGTATTATCAAGATATAGTATCTCTATGTTTCTCTTTATTGTAAGGTCACTTACAGGTTTGTCTGCCATATACTAGATTATATCCTATCTTTCAAAGTTTAAGTGATGAAAAACTGTGGCCCCTTTTTGTTGAACTAAGTTTCATTTAGCAAGTTATTGTTACTGTTAGCCTTGTGAGAGATGAGTGAAGAATTCTACAGTATACCTTGCAAGAAATACCTTTAGTGTGATAATATTTTTAGGAGAAACGTAAAAATCCCTCATTACATCATTATGCGGAGATAATGACTACCTCAGAATATTTTAAATTGTTCAGAATTTTAAATGTTTACATTATGAATGTCAAGGGTAAAATAACATAGAAATTAAAGTTGGGAAAAGGATTTAAAAATACTGTCTTGTCCTTACTCCAAGATTGGAAGAAAAAATATTCAAATATTGAAAAAGTTTAATACTACTCTTTTTCATAACACACATTCAGTCACTATCAGTAGCATCAGATTTTTGTTTTGCATGGAAGCTTAGCAGTGAAAGCAGTCATACAAATACACAATCTAAAAGAATCGAGAACTCTTTTTTTCCTCTGTGATAGTGGATGGGAGTATAATCTCACTTGAACTTGATATATAAGGAGCTATGGATATAGCACAGATCAAATGAAAGTTAGAGATAGTAAAACTCAGAGGAGCTTGATCATGAACAGAACAATGGATACAATGATTAAAGCATTTAGCAAAAGATAGTTTTAGCTTAGTTGGGATAACTCTTATCTAACATAATATTTTGGATAATTCTTCTATCTTGTTTTTCCATCCAGCATTAGAGAGAGGAGGATTTTATGGATTTTATTCCATTTTCCAGGTGAAAAATGACCTTTATATATATAGCACATACCCCAAGCCAGATATTTGAAAGTCAAATTGACCTATTTCATTTGTAAACTCTTGAATGCACAAAATAATTGTTATAAGACGCTGACGAGCTTGCAGAGAAGACAAGAATACTTATATACTGTTGGTGAGAGTATAAATTAGTTCAGCCATTGTGGAAAGCAGTGTGGCAGTTCCTCAAAGAGCTAAAAGCAGAACTACCATTCCACCCAGCAGTCCCATTACAGGGTATATACCCAGAGGAATGTAAATCTTTCTACCATAAAGACACATGCACGTGAATGTTCATTGCAGCACTATTCGTGATAGCAAAGACATGAATCGACCTAAATGCATATCACTGACAGATTGGATAAAGAAAATGTGGTACATATACACTATAGAATACTATGCAGCCGTAAAAAGAATGAGATTATGTCTTTTGCAGGAACGTGGATGGAGCTGGAGGCTATTATCCTTTGCAAATAAATGCAGGAACAGAAAACCAAATACCACATGTTCTCACTCATATGTGAGAACTGAATAATGAGAACTCATGCACACAAAGAAGGGAACAACAGACACTGGGGGCTACTTGAGTGGGGTGGATGGGAGGAGGGAGAGGAGCAGAAAGAATAACTATTGGGTACCAGGATTAGTGCCTGGGTGATGAAATAATCTGTACAAAAAACCCCTGTGACACGCATTTACCTGTATAACAAACCTTCACGTGTACCCGTGAACCTAAAATAAAAGTTAAAAATAATTAAATAAAAGATCATTGTTATATAATTAGAAAAAATCAAATTTGATAAGAGATTTGTTAGAGGAAAATTGAATCAGTAAACATCCCTATATTTTACATCTGAACATTAAGAATAATAGAAAATTGTGAATTACAAAAGTGGACTACGTTTATTTTATATGTTATAAAAGTGTATATATGTTCTGACCAGAAAATTAGTTATAAAACACATTCCACTTTGAGAATTAAAGAATTTTCCATTCTCATTTTAATATGAAAAAGACTTTTTAAAAGTTCTATACATATTTTAATTAGTAGTATTCTAAGTGTTCAAAATATGTCTTCAATTTATGGAATACAACAGGTAAGCATTGAATTATCTCTAAAATATCAAATTTAAGGAATTAAAGGAACGGATTTATTAGTACAGATATCTAAGCCATAGTTTTGGAGTATCATTACCTTCACACCTTTGTATATAATAAACTAACCAAGAGTCTTGGCTCTTCAGGATGAAAAAGCAGAAGGATTCATCAGTCTGCCTGAATTTAAAATTGATAGAGCCAGTGAATGCCGCAAAAAATAGTAAGTTGATTTTATTTGGGAAGAGGGAATGATAGTTTTTTTTTTTAATTTCCAGCTTTTAAATTATAGGTTGCTCATTTAATGCTTTCACATTGAGGTAATAAGAAAGCAGTTTTGTGGGCAGAAAATTGAACTTTTTACTGATTTCTGTCACCATGATAGAAGCATTATATATGTGAACTTGGGTTAGATGTTGAGGTAATTTTGCCCATCAGAATTATTTGGTTCAGACTTATTTCCCAATTTGTAATAAACGTACTTTGTTTCCTTTTGCAGTGCATTCAAAGCCTGTCATCCTAAAATCAAAAGCTTTTATTTTGCTGCTGAACATCTTGATGATATGAACAGGTAAAGTATTTCAGAGTATGTAGAAGGTCAGTGAGGCCTAGAATTCTAAATTTTCTACAGTAATGCTTAGAGAATGATGTCACTGAAGTTTCTAGATCAATCAGTTTAAAATAAAATAGACCCAGACTAGCTCCATGCAGCCGTATCTAATTTTAAAAAACATCATTTAAAAAGTCAAAATAAACTCATTAAATATTTTTGTCAAGTTTACCAAGACCATATACAAACCCAAAAAATCTACTACCAAAAAAGGGGATTTTTTAAGTTCGTTTCAATAATATGTCTTAAAATTGACTCCCAGATGGGGGAAAAAGAGATGTCTACCAAAAAAGCTGACTTTTTGAAGTACTGAGTATTTTTGACAGAATGTTCATCTCAATAATTCAGGCCTAAAGAAAATTAGTATTTCTTTCTGTCACCTTTCATCTTTCACCTGACAGGACCACAACCAACAAATCAGATAGCTCAGTGGTTACTTGGTGGCTCAGGGAAAACCTATATGTATATATTTTTTTCTTTTCTCATCACCTACCACATTCTGCTTCATGTTAATACTTTGGCTTTTATGAATTTTGTGCTTTCTTCCTTTCTCTTTCCTTTCCCCTCTTCCTTTTCTAGAATTATAGAAATTGAGTTTAAGATTCAAAATTTTCCTCCTTTCTATAACTTACTAGCCAGTACATATTACAAATATAACCTGCCTAAAGTTAGGGAGAGGCAGCATAGCATCATGGTCAGGAGCATGGACTTTGCAACCAGACTCTCTAAATCCCAGCTCTACCACTTACTAGCTGTACAGCCTTGGACAAAGAACATGACCTCTTCATTCCAATATAGTCTTGTCCAATCTATACAAGAGGTGGGTGGGGATAATAACCAGCTCAATCTCAGCTCTACACTGATCAGCTGTGAGACCTTGGGCAAGAAACTGAACCTCTCTATGCTGAGGTATTGGCCCTTTAATAAAGTGAAAATAATAATGACCCCTATCAGTAAGACTTTTATAAGGAGTAAATAAGCATATATAAAGGACTTAGAACAGTGCCTGCTGAATTATAAGTGCTATATAAATGTTTACTGTTAATATATATTCCTTTTATATACATTGGGTTATTACTCCATCTACCTTTCTCTAAAACAATTGTACCCAGGCATTTTTAAGCACAAAACTGTATAGCTGCATAAATTTGCTTGAACATACTAAATGAACACTTAATGTCCTTTTATAAATAATCTTGTTCTTTGATATTTGGGAATACAAGCATGTTTTTTTTTCAAAGCAAGGATACGAATACAAGGAAATGGCAAAGAAAGATGGTGTTGAAAGCACTTGATTAAAACTTTTATTACTAATAAAGGAATTGAGCCTTTCGTATAGTTTCCATAATCTTCTCTTAATTCATATAACTTATCATTCTTGAAATTTCACACCAAGCTATAAAATTTAAATAGTTTTTTCTCCTTGTTCTCAAAATGAAAAATATTTATTCACATTCACATGGAGAAGGAGAGGTGTGATACTCCATTTTATGTTTTAATTATTTTATAATTCCACTGTTCTAGTACTTACTTTCCATTTTACCATATGTTAAGCTCAATACCCTTGGGATAAATGCGAAGAATTTTCATCATGACCACACTGAAATTAAGTGGCATACATGAGCATATCGTATCTTACAAGATGGATGCACTAGAATCCAGCCAACTCCAAGAATTAATACAATGTAATCATTCACAATACATGCTAATTGGGATCTTTTTAAGCTTAGAAGTTGCCTCCTTCAAAGTGCATTTTATGAACTATAAAACCCTTCTTGGCCTTCATTACCCACCCCAAGTTAACAATAGCTTCAAAAGGATGCTGATGTCACTGCTCTTTCCTAATATTTTGTGGCTGTATCTGGTTCGGGATATCGCAGAAACTAAACCAAATTTGTGTGGTTCGTTTTGTTGGTTTTCTAAGCAATAGGTCAAAGAAAAAACGTGAAACATTAAAAAGGCCATCTCCACATTATACATTTAAAAGTGCTGTTTTATGTAAAGCCTGCCATGGCGCACTACAACTTTAAGAATTTAATTGTCCCAAAATACTGAAATTTATTTTAATTTAATTAAAATGGATTTTTATTGTTTTGCTTTGAATTTTGCTTTCTGAAAAATAACCCTATTCCTAATGTCTACTTTCAATGGGAAGATTTTTAATTACTTGTTAATAGAAGGGGGAAAGAGTCAGTGCTAAAAATATTCACAGAGGATTAATGATGGGGAGGAACACCCACCTACAGCTTTGTCAAGTCACCTGATTGTTACATAACGGCAAGATGATCTGGGTGTTGGTTTGTTCTATATGTAATCTTTTAAAAGCATTTATTTAAGTCTTCAAGAGATTATATATTTATAAAAATTATTATAATTATAAATATATAATGTATGTGATTATTTCATAATTTTTTAATGTCATACCTACTTATGAAAATACACCATGTTTCAGAGAAATATATTTTTCTGTTCCTCATTTAAAAAAAACAAATGTAATGCTGGTGGTGACAGGACTTAGTAATTGGTATTAAAAAGTTATCCTTACATTTAATTTTCTTCTGTAAAATCATACACATATATATACACAATAAATATTTATATATGTGTATACATACACATACACATAGAATATTAAAATATCACCTTCTATTTTGAGAAGCAGTAAGTTTGATTGTGAGGTAATTTGCAAAAACACTTTTAGGCACCCCACTACTGTTCATCTGTTTCAGCAGAAATAAGCACCGAAACATTAAAAACTGATTTTTTTCTTGCCTGTGTAAAATCTATGGGGATAAAATAAAACATCATAGTACTCAAGTATTCTGAAGACTTATTTACTGAATTTGTTTGGCCTATATATTCCTTACCATGTCAGTACATATGTTCTTGTAATTGTGATGACTCACCAATTCCTATTTGGTAATTATTATTTATACATTTCTCCCATGGTTCTTTCTCTTATTTCCCTCTAAACACATTATTCTTTGTCAGTTGTGAATATCTCCTTTGAATGTTTGCTATAGGTTCAATATCACCTTACCTGTATTTTCCTATTTTAAAGCATTGGTGATATGGTAAGGTACTGACTGAATTTAGACCTGCTATTAAATATCCTCCTCCTAAATATATTGAATAGATTCTAAATTCAATATTGTATCTCTGACCATCTTACCTAAAATAGCCTTCCCTCATCTGCAGCATCTTTGGCATTCTAATTTTCTAACTTGCTTGCTTGTCTGTTTTTAAATAGCATTTGCTACTATTTCACATATGTTTATTTGTATCCGTGTTTAGTGTTTATCTCCCTCACTAAGATACGGAAATCATGAAGGCAGGCACTTTGTTTTATCTCTGTATCCCAGGTATCTGGTACATATAGGCTGTTAATAAATATTGCTTGAATCAGTTGATGCATATGTGTCTGCTTTCATAATAACCAAAAATATCAAATCATAACTGTAACAAGTAAATCAGTAAGTATCTTCTAGTTTAATCCTAAAGGATAAGTTTATCCAAGATAGCACCAACAATTGTGTTGTATTTAGCCTCTTGTGGCTCTACACAGTGGCCTGAGTATATCCACACATTTTCTAAACAATTTCTTCAATGAACAAAATTTTTCTTCTTAAGAATAGTTTAAACTTTCAATTGTCTTATGAAACTTAGTAAATCTAGAGTTAATTGAAGGCAGAAATTACGTCTTATTTCTGTATCCCTAAAACATAGCTTATTGTTCAGCACATAGCAGACACTTAATAAATGCTGTTGAAGTGAAAAATTGAGCAAGCCGCTTTTTAGTTTCCTAATTTATTTCATAAGGACCTCATTGTTCTTTACATTTCTGATAAGATGAAATTTCAGTGTTTTTTTGTTTTGGGGTGTGTGTGTGTGTGTGTGTGTGTGTGTGTGTGTGATGGAGTCTCGCTCTGTCACCCAGGCTGGAGTGCAATGGCACGATGTCGGCTCACTGCAACCTCCGCCTCCCGGTTTCAAGCAATTCTCCTGCCTCAGCCTCCCGAGTAGCTGGGATTACAGGCACCTGTCACCACACCCGGCTAATTTTTTGTATTTAATAGAGACTGGGTTTCACCATGTTGGTGAGGCTGGTTTCGAACTCCTGACCTCAGGTGATCCACCCACGTCGGCCTCCCAAAGTGCTGGGATTACAGGCGTAAGCCACTATGCCTGGACTTCCATGATATTTTTTAAAGTAGTAAATACAAGGCACTGGATTAAAATTCAATAATAAATTTTTCTTTAGTGGTATTATCATCATTTTCACCAAAAAGCACCAGGCCAGTCTTTCCCAAGAGTGGTAAGATATGCCTTGTAGTACAAATTTAACCCCTTTTTCACTGCAAATCAACTTAGACCAAATTTTAACTTTGAACTTTTACTAATGATTAGAGTCATTTTTAAAACATTGTCATGAAGTTTACTTCTTGATTTATAGTTTATAATTTTCTGGATGTGTGTGTGTGTGTCTATATATATACCATGCTACTGAATTCATTTGATAATTTTTATTTTATTCCAGTTCTACTCCGGTCCTTTCTTCACTTCCCAAATGTACCTGAGGTGATAATTACATTGTAGGCTTTGCTAAAATGAAGTTAGGTTTTAATTGACCTATTCTTAACAATTAAAGCTTAAGTTTCCATAGATGCGATTTTGTCTATTAGAGACACGACTTTCCTCACTTTTCAAGATATTCTAAGTATCTGATGCACAGTTAACACCATTTGGCATAAATGATGAAATATGAGTCACTTCAAAGAATGTGATCTTCCACTTGACAGGGAAGATAAAGGTCTTAGGAGAAAAAGTTCTCAAGCACAATTTTTTCTTAAAAATATATCTAGATTAGATTATTCCACAACTTAATGACATTAACCATACTAGTGATTCTGGACATATTCAAGCTAGCTTGAAATGTAGGTTTTTCCTCAATTTCTGATTTGGGAAAGTGTATGGGTTATGGCTCAGGATTGACCAAAGGGAAATTTGCATGTTGTTTAAAGACTTGTGATTAGATAATCTGATAGTGTAAATAGTTGAAATAATGAACATAAGGAGAGCCCTGGTGGGACAAAAGAAAGATGGTAAAACTATGCTTTGCTTTAGGCAGTCCCTACATTGGCAATAGCAGCACTACAGAAAGAGCAAATAACTGAGATTTATTTTTAACTTACAATTGCTCATGAAAATACCTTTTCAAGATCTAAACAGATGTTAAAATTGTAGAAGTTCATTGTGTCTTTGGAAAACCCCATACCCTTGTATTTAGAGACAAGTGTCTGAAGTACTCCCAACATGTGTTTCCTGTTAGATTGTTAAATAAGCTTAATCAAAACTATGATTTCATAATAAAACTGTTATTTTGACAGGCAAGGTCCGTAACTTTTTCCCCTTATCAGGATAAATTGAACCTGATACTGTTTAAATATCTCTAAAGGAGCATTTGCTCTGAAGAAACAGAACAGCAGGAATATTTGGAGTACTTCTACATTTGGAACAATAGAATTAATATGGCTTTGGTCATCTCCAAACCCTTTATGTTACAGATATTAACAGCTTTGCCCAAGACTTTTCTATTGAAGTAGCATCTTTGGTATGGGAGCAATTTATACTATAGCAAATTATATCTCATTAAAGATTCTATGTATCAATAGTAGCAAAGAACACATCTTATATGTAGGATTATTCCGTATATTCTTAGACATTTTAAAATAAATGTTTCTAGGAAGTAAAATATAAGAAATTAGGTTACAATGTTATTGAATTTAATATTTGTTTTTTCAGGTGGCTTAACAGAATTAATATGCTGACTGCAGGATATGCAGAAAGAGAGAGGATTAAGCAGGAACAAGGTAAAGAAATACTTTTTTAAAATAATTATATTATACTTTTTTTTCCTGCAGTTATCCTATACAGAAATTCATTGCTATCACTTGAGAGAAAATACATGTCAATTTTTGGTTATTTCTCTTCTAGGCACTTAAGTGAGGTTTAACAACTTATATAGATAGGGACTGAATGCTCAAATTTTTGGAGCAGCTAGTGTAGAATTCTCTCCTATTTGTTACCCCCTCCTCCCATCTCTTTCCTGTGAAGAAACAAAATCTTAAAAATGGAAAAAGTCTATAATAGGTCTTATGATTGAACCAAGTCCAGATCCTTAGCAGTGAGCAATTTTTACTATTTAGCAGTTTTATAGACATTTAAGTGGCCTTTTATGCAAAGAAATGAGATGAATGATGTTTTCTTTCATAAATGTTCTCATTTGGTTATGTTCTTCAGCTCTGTTACTATGTAACTCTGTGATCTTATGGAATTTGCCTTGGTATTGACCTCAGATTTATGAAACACAGTGTTATGATGCAGAATTGAAATCTTAAGAACAAAAGCTGTGGTCATCGTTCTCAGGTGGCTTCACATTTCCCAAAGGGTGTTTGTTGTACATCCCTTGGAAACGTAAATAGGTTTTTGAAATTATCTGTTAAAAGAATCCACAGATTGACATACTTATAAACACAAACCTATTCGTAGTTGTGTCTTCAGTGGGCATAGCCAGTTTATTGATGTGGAGATTCTAAAAGCCTTCTGTTTCCTTTTAGACTTAGAGTAAAATCTCAGCCAGGTTTTTTTTGTTTTGTTTTTTGTTTTTTGTTTTTTGTTTTTTTAGATAAGGTCTCACTCCGATGCCCAGGCTGAAGTGCAGTGGCGTGATCTTGATCTTGGCTCACTGCAGCCTCAACCTCCCAGGCTCAACGATCCTCCCACCTCAGCCTCCTGAGTAGCTGGGACCACAGGCACACACCACCACAACTGGCTAATTTTTGTTTTTGTTTTTGCTTGTTGTTTTTTGTAGAGACGGAATTTTGCCATGTTGCCCATGCCAGTCCCGAACCCCCGGGCTCAAGCGATTCACCCATCTCCCAAAGTGCTGGGATTTCAGGCACGAGCCATCATGCCTGGCCTTCAGCCAACTCTTTTTAAAAAAAAACACCTGAAAACTAAAGTTTTTAAAGATCTAAAGAAGACAGCCAGATCCCAAAACCAGTATGTCAGCAAATGTTTAGGCACAGATTAGTAAATTTTTTCTATAAAGAACCTAATAATATTTTGGGCTTTGCAGGCCATATAGTAGAGACTATATGTTGCATAGGCCTAAATTTATGGTAAGAGTACTGAAAAAAAATTAGTCTTCCTTTTCAGATTTCTTTAAAAGGAATAAAACAGTTCTCTAAAAGTGTTTATAGATTTTTTTCTGATTTGTTAAAGACACAAGAATTAGAAGTGTGGGCAATGTACTGATAGGAAAATGAATCTCTGACTCAATTTGCATAAATATAACGGAGCTTGGTTCTTAGGCTTAACTTCTGTATTTTATTACTTGGCATTACTATGAACCTGAGCTTCATCTTGATTTTAGTGAATTTCCTTTGTACTTGGTATTATATAGCCAAATTTTATTATGGATGAAATAACTGGTAAGTTATATCGTTATATTGGACATTCAGGTTCCAAAAAGTATTTAGTCTGTGGATTCATGATGTATTGATCTATCATGTGAGTAGAAAATCATAGGCAGAAGCTAGTAGTTACAATTTAATGCAACAAGAATCTTGCTAATGCAATACAACCAGAATCTCTGAAATAATTTTGATTTCCACATACAATGCATGTTCCTCAGTCACTTTAGCGTAGGTCAGAAACATATTGTACTTCTTACCTCCTGAATGATTAGGTTGCATGGTATTCCATGTAGAAAACTACTAGATGCACATATCTACTTCACACTTTCCTGTAGAGTTCTTTGAGTAGAGTTATATCTTCTGAGTACCATTCTAAGTAATGAAGATAAGCTTAATACAAAATATAGCTCTTTGAGGATTGGGAATGTTTCTCCACGATGGAAGGACATAGCTGCCAGATACTGTTTCCGTCTAAATAGCCAGTACAGTTTAGAAGTGACTCTTTCATTGACTTAAATAAAAATTTAGTGAATTTCTGTCTTTGATTACAGAAGTATAAAAGATGTGGGGTTCTCTTTCAACATCCATTGTTGTACTTAGAGAAAACAGAGTTACACTAAATTCAGCTGCCAAGATAACAATTTGGCTAATTGTCTACTGATCATTTTTGTATTTTTTCCAGCTTCAAGACAGACATTCATGACATTATTTTCAGTCACACATAAGGTCTTTTTAAAGCCTTAATCACACAAAAATGAATGAAATATATTGTATTTCTTTGACAGTTCTAAATGAAAAAGTCTTTTTTTTTCCAAATTATCCTTTTGTGTCAACATGAGAAAATATAGTAGAAGTTTTCCTCTTCTAGTGATGGCACTGCTTTTTCATGATTGCTTATAAAATTGCGTATCATTGAAAGAGACATTAAAAGTATCCATTTCATTTGTGCTATATAGACAGCTAAGAAAAATAATTTGCCATTAGAAAAAAAATCAGACTAGTTTTCGTCCTCTAAGCAACAGTGTATCTCTAATTTTCCACGCAAACCCAAAAGATCCTAACTAAAATTTCTGTGTAGCCTCTTCTCTGTCATTGCTCTCTCAAAGACACACAGCTTAGTGTAAGAAAAAAAATTAATTTGCAAAGTAGTATTTCAGCCTTTTGTTAGGCAACCCAAGAAAACTTTGGATTAAAAGAGAAACTTGGACACAGGAAGGGAAATCACATACCGGGAGGCCTGTTGTGGGGTTGGGGAGGGGGGGGATACATTAGAGGATAAATGTAAAGACTAATAAGGGCACACACCAAATGGCACATGTATACATATAAAAACTGAGTCACATGTACCCTACAATTAAATATATAAAAAAAAAAAAATATATATATATATATATATACATATATATATATATACAAAAAAATCATCAAAATGGGACTAAAATCTTCTAATAATGGAAAAAAAAGGGAAGAATCTTCAAACTGTCACTTGTATGACAATCATGATCATCTCCTTAGTGTGCTAATAAGGACCACTTGAGGTATTAACGCCTTGAAGGTATCAGTGCAAGCATCAAGGAGATACTCACAGGTGCCACAGTTCCTGGAAATAGTGGGAAGAATACTGGCAGGGTGATCTTTCCTTGGCAGGGGAGAGTTTGCTTATTCCATTTACCTACAGGGTGATTTCCCAGTAGTATTTCAAGCTCTCACAAAACTACCAAACCCAGGCCCCAGGACTCCAGATTTTACTTTTCATTGCTGGGCCTTGCTACAAGAAAAACTTTATGTCTAAGAAGAAGAACACCAGGCATTTATCGCTTATGTGATCTGGGTCACACTGTCCTGTCATGCTACTACAAATACACCCAAGAAGATAAGCAGTTCTAATATTTATTGACTGCTATCAAGATGCAAGGCACTTGAATATGTTACCTTATTTAGTGCCCACACACACACAACTCTGAAAGGCGGTTATTATTAGACTCCTTTTACAGATAACAAAACAGACTCAGAGAGGTTAAATAACCACCACAAGAGCACCAAGATAGGAAGTGGTCTAGCTAAGATTCGAACCTACACCTGTCTGACTATATAGTTAATGTGTTTTTCCACCAGCATTTGCTGGGTCCGTTTCTGGGCAACTGTGCCAATTCATATTTGAGGGAAAACTTGGTATACTGGCTGTCACTGGCATGAACCAATGGAAAAAAACAGATAACAAATAAGATTAACTGGTCTTTGCTTATCTTTTACTCAAAGGGAATAATTAAAGCAGCAATAGAATTTTCAGAGTCTTTGTATTTTGAGGCCTGAATATAATTGAGAATGTATTTTATTTCCAACTTCCATTGCTGAAGAATTCATATTCACAATAGCCAGAGGTATATAGCAGAGGAGATAGGGGGATAAAATATTCATCAATATACACATCAAACTCTCCTTCTATACTTTACAAAAGAGTCCCAGCAACTTAGTCTCCAGAGCTTTAGGGTAAGGCAGTTTCTTAGTTCAAATCCCAGATCTATTACTTTCTATTCGATATATAGTAATTTCTTAATGTATGTTAGCTGTGATTATCATTAATATTAATCAGCACTGCAGGGAAACCATATACAAATATTACAATATGGGAATTCATGGGTGGAGAGGGGTTCCTGTAAATATACGTGCCATGATTGTTCACCTAAATGTGAATATTAGTTAAGCCTTATGATAGTTCTTTTGTGATTTAAATTTTCATAAAAGTAAGGAGACTTGTTTTAATATGTTTTTTCTTATCTGAAATTGATGGATAATACTTCAGGTTTTTTCTTGTAAATCATATAAAGAATAAAACCAACAGTTACAGGGTGGTTGGAATATTACTGGAACAGATTCCGATTATTAGCCCTTTTGCTGCATTTGACTTACTCTAGTAATTTGAACTTCTCTCTCAGAGTTCTTTCCCCTCTCTCTTGCCTGAGGTCTGCCAAGTCACTTTGTCTAGCTGCTTACATTTGCTACCCTTTTAAGTAGTTCTGGAAGTTTGGAACTTGCAGCCCACATCAGCAGATTTGCCCTTTTGCATTTGGCAAGAATCAGAATTTGCCATGTGTTTCCAAGGAGAGGTGGGAGTATGGTGTTATAGAGATTCATGTCAGCATGAGTCTGGAAACAGTGATTGTTAGATAATCAGTGAACTGAAGCCAGAGAAGAGAATTGAGAGCATTATTTTTAGAGCTGTTTATATCTGTAGAGAGCTACAGCAATGTATGTATTGCTTTTCTTTGAATATATTTAGGATAAAATGATATACCTTTAAGAGGCATCATGTGATATCATTCATTAATTGAAGCTTCAGAATAATTGGATCTGAAATCTAAGGCACCCCTAAACCTGACTGAGTTCATGCAGTACGTTTTTCTTAACTCTCTAAAATTATGGCTGCGTGTAACTGCTTGCTTTAAAAGGAAGTTAGAAATAGGTGATTGTACACTTACTTTCTCCTCAAAACTCAACTGAAAATAAAAGTTGGTAGGCCAAGGGTAAGGTAGTGCTGGGGAACATGATGTTGGAACAGAATTTAAATTTCCTTTTTTTAAATGGTAGTTTATGTTCGTGAAAATATGACTAGAAACATTTAGTAGAATGTTGACGTATCCATGTCTGTGAATTTTCAGATTACTGGAGTGAGAGTGACAAGGAAGAAGCAGATACTCCCTCAACACCAAAACAAGATAGCCCTCCACCCCCATATGATACATACCCACGACCTCCCTCGGTAAGTTAGCAACAAGAACATTACTTATCACCAGATTCTTCGACCTGAAACACCCTTTTGTATGTTAAAAACATATGTAGTAGATTGCATATCAAACTTAAGGTTTCTCAGGGGAAAAGAAAACTGGGAGTCTAAAATCAATAAGCAAATTTTTTTTAAGTATACAAAGAATATTTAAGCAGGAAAAACAGTCATTACAGATTCCAGGCAGAATAAATATGCCATCACTTTTATTAACAAAATATACTATTTGTATTAAGGTAGCCTTTGTGGAGATAATCAACAACAAAAAAGTTTTCTTAGAAAAAGATATATAAAATGACCTTATCTATTCCACACTAATAAAGTTTACTCCTATGTCCTTTAGAATGAACTCATAAAAATTAATATTATATCTATATTGAAGATATTTTTGCATGTAGCTTTCTCGGCAGCCATGGGACCTGGTTTAATGTATATGTTCGTATGGTGTGTCAGACAAATCTCTGTAAATTACTCTGTGTATAGACTGTACTTTGATCTTTTATAGGGTAAACAGCTGGTTTACTTGGGACTATCCCACTTTATGGCCCTTTCCCATCAGAATTACCAAGAGTGTCTCAGAAATGTTCCAGTTTAGACAATAATATTCCATGGTCAGGCCGGGCATGGTAGCTCACGCCTCTAATCCGAGCACTTTGGGAGGCCAAGGCAGGCGGATCACTTGAGGTCAGGAGATCGAGAGCAGCCTGGCCAACATGACGAAACCCCATCTCTACTAAAGATACAAAAATTAGCCAGGCGTGGTGGTGGGCACCTGTAATCCCAGCTACTCGGGAGGCTGAGGCACAAGAATCACTTGAACTTGGGAGGTGGAGGTTGCAGTGATCCGAGATCACACCACTGCACTCTAGCCTGGGCGACAGAGTGAGACTGTGTCTCAAAATAATAATAATAATAATAATAATAATAATAATATTCCATAGTCACATTGCCATAAGAAACAATTCTGCCTATCTTGAGACTAAGTCTTCCACATAGGAAATAGAAGCTGGATTTAGGTGACAACAACAGCTAACCTAATTCCATCCCAGTATTATTCCGGGGGATAATTCATATTTTCTCTCTTTTTCTAAAACATCAGGATCTGGATAATTTCTTTAAAATATCTATAAAAGAGGAAGAATAGGAAACAGCGTCTTCACTAAACAGCTACTTAAACATGGCAATTTGTGAATTTCAAGAAGAAAACTATTCATATTATTATTAACATGTGGGAAGGTAACTGACTGCCCACAGAGGATGCCAAGTAACTTCTCCTCCTTTACCAGGAGGAGTGGTATGCAGCTTCACCTCAGTCCGGTGTGTCCTTACTGCCATCTCAGCCCTGTTTGTGATGATCACATTTAACAAATCAGGCTCGGCCTGGGCTGGTGTGTTTGTTAGTTCCCAGAGCTAGAGTAAGGCTTGTGGCAGTAGAGGTGCCTGCAACTATTTTACAGTGTTCACTTGATGCCAGTCCTTTTTCTGATTATGTTTTGTGCTATAACATATAGCCCCAAACTTTAAATTCCAGGGATGAAAATTTTCCATTTTTCTTTTATATTTATGTGCCCTGTAGTATCTATGCTCAAGGCTAATGGTAATCCCCAGCAATGTATAGTCTCATCCTGCCTAACATTTTTAACCCCATAGAAAGTAAGACCATCAGACAGCTTTTCTCTGGCACCCATAGGAGCAGACATTCTCCTATGAAGAAAAGGAAGGGTTCTTTCTGTTTATAGGCAGCCTATTCTCATATCCGAAAGACTCTCTCCTAGTCCCCAAGCCCAAGCTACATGAAATCAGGAATATGAATCCAGGGACAATACTTCTTCAGGATCTCAAAATGTATAGTTTTTAAACTTTGAAATTTTTGTAGTTGCTGAATTTTCTTATATAAGCACTAACTCTTATACTTTCATTGTTGTAAAATTTTGCATTAATATGTCAGATTTTTCATGAGAGCTTGGTATAGCCGCATTTCAATACATCCATGTCTCTGTCTCTTAAAATGTAAGCTGGGGCCTAACTTTGAGATGTCTGCAAACTTGCCTAGTCATTAACTTGACTACATAAGGGTTCATCTACTTAAATATTACCTGGTAGAAACTGAATGTGTTCATTGGAATAGAAGTGGTCTGTTATTTTGGCAGAGACTAATCAGGGGCTCCTTTCTACAGATGAGTTGCGCCAGTCCTTATGTGGAAGCAAAACATAGCCGACTTTCCTCCACGGAGACTTCTCAGTCTCAGTCTTCTCATGAGGAGTTTCGCCAGGAAGTAACTGGGAGCAGTGCAGTGTCTCCCATTCGCAAGACAGCCAGTCAGCGCCGCTCCTGGCAGGATTTAATTGAGACGCCACTGACAAGTTCAGGCTTACACTATCTTCAGACTCTGCCCCTGGAGGATTCTGTCTTCTCTGACTCTGCGGCCATCTCCCCAGAGCACAGGCGGCAGTCTACCCTGCCAACTCAGAAATGCCACCTGCAGGATCACTATGGGCCGTACCCCTTAGCTGAGAGTGAGAGGATGCAAGTGCTAAATGGAAATGGGGGCAAGCCTCGAAGTTTTACTCTGCCTCGAGATAGCGGGTTCAACCATTGCTGTCTGAATGCTCCAGTTAGTGCCTGTGACCCACAGGATGATGTGCAACCCCCAGAGGTGGAGGAAGAGGAGGAGGAGGAGGAGGAGGAAGGGGAGGCAACAGGGGAAAACATAGGAGAAAAAAGTAAGTATATTTCTGGAGATTCTTAGCCTGTGTACGCAAAGTCCTAACCTTTTCAAACTTCTTACTTGAAGAAAATAGAACCTTGCTTCCCTTTTTTCTTAAAATAATAGTATTGCTACTCCCTTGGTCTCCCTTGGTGACCTACTTTCAGAACTTCAGTAACTTGGGAAAACATGATGAGTAATGAAGCTTATATCTCAAGATACCCACAGCTGGAGCAAATAATTTTTTTCTCCAGCGAGCCATTTGCCTTTTAAGGTTAATGGTGTTTTTTTTTTCTTCCTTCTCTTATCCACTTTATTCTCACTTGCATGCACCATCTCATTGGCCCACAGTGGTTGCCCCCTGAGTTGGGTTAAGAAACTATAAATGTTTCAATCAGGTTGTTAGCAGAGCCTTGGTTGAATAAATGAGTATACACACACACCCACTCACATCTATACATATACATATTTATCTTCCCTTTTTATTGTCAGAAGATTTAAAGGAAAAATCCAAAAGATAGTTTTTCCAAGGAGAGATTTCACATAGCATTTCTTTCAACTCCAAATAGCTGAATTTGTTTCTAGAAACCAATTTTCCAAAAGCATCCATCTAATTTCTTGGTATGTATGTTGATCGTAAAGCTCAATTTATGTGAATCAACTCTTATGAGAAAAGTCAATGAAGTAACCCTCTGCCTTGTTGACATTAAGAATATCTTTACTAGTTATTAAGTTCTTTATTCAATATGCCGTACCAAGCCTCTGTTTATTACTAACATGACACATCAGTCCAGAAACCCAGGCTGGTTTAAGGGAAAGGCTATAACTCAGTTATTTTAGTAAGAAAGAAAATCTAGGTTTGGCTGTAAGTCCTGAATATAAAATGCACAAAACAAAATATATAGAAGAAATGGTATAAAACTGTTCCCATCTCTTTATTCAAAATGCAGTCTGGGCCAATTAGTGCAGATAACTTGAGCAAATGGTGATGAAATCACAGTTACTTGTTTGGTACCCCTAGGGCAATAGACTTCTCTTTTTAAAAGATGAAAGCAGAATGTAGCCTTCAGCCCATTTTACAAATATATGGGACTTCGATTACAGGATATATTAGTGTAAGTTCTTCATCACAAATGGAAAAATATCTCAAAGTTCACAGATTACCAACAGGTCAAGAGCCCTATGTCAATGTCAAGCTTGGCTCATTTAAAATGATAGTCTCTTTGGAAATGACTGACAAGAAAATACAGTGGACCTCCCTTTATGGTATGGATCTTCATTGCATTATTTAATATTATCTCATCTACCAACAAAATATAAGAATTGCTTGTAATAAAATTCATGTGCTGTGGCAGTTTCCATGTGAAGTATATTTTAGCCGTAATCTCCATGAGAAACATTATAAAAGGTATGTTGTTAGTACAGGAAAAGTAATTACCATTCATTATTTGCCAAGCCCTTTCAACATTCACCTCTATCAGAGTTTATGGAAGACTCTTATGGAAGAAATATTTAGGAGCCATGTTAGTCTTCTGCAGGAATTCTGGCAAGCATAATAATAATGTTTAATATTCTAAAGATTACTAAAATTAATAAATTATCTTCTAAAATTTAAAGATGAGTTAGAAACTTCATTTCAACTGTCATTCAGGTACTACACAACTGCTGTGACTAAGTATGTGAGGTTTATTCTTTTACAAATATATTGGAGAAAACACTTTATCTCAGCCATTTTAAGATAAACTGTGTTGAAATTAGGCACAGCCCTCTGAAATAGAGAATTCTGTTCAGAAAACATTTCATCATTCCTACAGGTTAAGTCACTAATGTTGTTTTGAATAAGCTAGGCACTTAACAGTTCATCTTGGTCATTGAATAAGGGAAGACCAGAAAGAAGCAAGCGTGCCCTAAGACATGAAGGGAAAATATGGCACCATGCTTGCTCATTCTTCAGGTTTCCAGTAGTCCACAAAGCACCTCTAGTTAGATAGCTTTCAATTTTTTTCTTCTAGAGTCTCTTTTTTGTTGTTCAGTGGATTGGATTTCTTAGCCAAATAGATGCACTCCTAAGTTGGTTGGGTTTTTTCTTTACATTTCAGATGAGTTAAGTGGGTAGTTATTCAGTGCTTTCCATCTTTTTCAGTGGGCTCTCTGTAGAATAATTGTTATAAGATAGAACAGACCTAGTAAGTGTGTCAGTAAATTTGGTATTGTACTTTTTGTCTTTGTGGTTCAATATTGTGGGATATTTCGTGCTAGTTCAGTCAGATCTGCTTCACTGAAAGTGGCCTTGCACTGTCTTTCAGGCCCCATTTCTTTCTGGGTATTTTTTCCATAAATCTTGCCACTTGATTTCTCCGTGTACTTCAAACTGTTCGTAACAGAGTAGTGCATTCATCCTTTCCTGGAAGATGCTTATTATTCAATGAAATGTATGTTTGTTCTAATGATGGTTTTCTGCATTGCTATTTCTAATATTTAGGAGTGGGCATTTGATGAACACCTTATTCAGAAAACATCAGCTTTAAAAACCAGTGTTTTCAAAAGAATCTTTAAGGTCTAGTTATGGGATGTCATGTTCATGGCTTCCCTGGATTGACCATTAGGAGTAAGTACTCAGGCTGCTTGTTCAAATCAAGCTGTTTGGTGTTATGTCAGCAGAGCAAAAATCATACACGGAAACGAAGCTGTGGCCATTACATCAGCCTTAGCCTCCCGAACATGTCCTCCAACACAGAGCACTCACTGTGCTGCCGCACAGTTCAGCAGGCAACCTGTGCTTGCAAAAGTCAAAGTCCAACAGCAGTGTGTTACTAACTGTCCTGCTCCAGGCCAGCATTCAGTTTGACCTCCTGAAGTAAATTGTAGTCATCAAGTACAGAACTGCAGAGGAAATAAGTTTAATGTCTAGTTCCAAACATTTTTCTCAGTTTGCCAAGAAATTAAAAATAGGAAGTATCAGGCAAGTGGCCAAGAGAAATAATGGAAGAAAACATGAAAATATAGTCTGCCATATGCTTTAAGGGTGAAGAATTAGGTCATCAACCAAACCTCTTTCTTATCATTTACATTTTATCTTACCTTATATCACAATATATGTTATATAGTGCTTATGAGCTTACAGAGGAATCTAAGAAGCAAGATATACCTAAATCCATGCCTTAGCTGTTTTTCATTTTCCTTATGGGTATGGAATTTGGCCCTGCTTATAAAGTATATATTTAGCCTTCCTTAGAACAGACTTCAATCTGTGTTCTCGTGGTTGAACTACCTTTTGCCTTATTTTGAAATTCAATTATTTAACTGAGTCATACTGTGATTTTCTTAGGCTGAACTCATTTTAGTCTGAAATGGATGGTACTAAAAGTACACAAATGAGACCTGTCTTGTTTTCCTTTGACTGAAAAGTCAGCTTGCATATTAATTGTCTTAACCTACTTCACTGACATTTGAGAAAAGACAAGTAATTTCCTGTTATCCCAATTAGCAGTTTCAAACCTTACCTGGTATGGACATTATAAGACATCAGCTAAATTAAAGTATAAATTATGTCATTCTATGCAACTTTAAAGGAGTATAAGTTATGAAAGTATGGGACAAAATATGAAGGTATATTTCATTCAGAAATAATCTGCCATAACATTAAAATACTATTTTGGTTAATACAGCTTGAAGTCAGCTTAGAAAATCTCGCTTTCCTTTGCCGTATGTACTAGCCAATTCAGATGAGGTTTTGTTTTTTTTTGTTTTGTTTTGTTTTGTTTTGTTTTGTTTTTTCAATCACTTGGTTTTCTTTTTTTTTTTTTAATTATACTTTAGGTTTTAGGGTACATGTGCACAATGTGCAGGTTTGTTACATATGTATCCATGTGCCATGTTGATTTCCTGCACCCATTAGCTCGTCATTTAGCATTAGGTATATCTCCTAATGCTGTCCCCGCCCCCCCCACCCCCCACCCCACAACAGTACCCGGAATGTGATGTTCCCCTTCCTGTGTCCATGAGTTCTCATTGTTCAATTCCCACCTATGAGTGAGAACATGCGGTGTTTGGTTTTTTGTCCTTGCGATAGTTTACTGAGAATGATGTTTTCCAGTTTCATCCATGTCCCTACAAAGGACACGAACTCATCATTTTTTATGGCTGCATAGTATTCCATGGTGTATATGTGCCACATTTTCTTAATCCATTCTATTGTTGTTGGACATTTGGGTTGGTTCCAAGTCTTTGCTATTGTGAATAGTTATAGCAGCATGATTTATACTCCTGTGGGTATATACCCAGTAATGGGATGGCTGGGTCAAATGGTATTTCTAGTTCTAGATCCCTGAGGAATCGCCACACTGACTTCCACAATGGTTGAACTAGTTTACAGTCCCACCAACAGTGTAAAAGTGTTCCTATTTCTCCACATCCTCTCCAGCACCTGTTGTTTTCAGATGAGGTTTTGAAAAACGTTATCCCTTAATCCTGCTGGTTTTCCCCTAAGCAATTATAAGGGAACTCTCCTGGACTTTTGGTGCCTTCATTTATCAGTGAAGTCATAATGTCCTTTATCATTGTCTTGAAGATTACCTACCAGTATTCTCACTTAATTTACACATATATGTAGCTTGGTCTTAGAAATCTAAAGCAAAACCTAGGTCTTTTAAGGGGGAATAAAATCTATTACCTTGGAGCCACTGTACACATTAGATTATCAGGCTGAAATATTATTGACACTTTCAAAATGAGATCTGCTGAGAAATGTATTTTAAGGTTATTTTTAAAAATCTAGACTGAGTTTTGTGGCTCATGCCTGTAATCCCAGCACTTTGGGAGGCCAAGGCGGAGGATCACTTGAGGTCATGAATTTGAAACCAGCCTGGCCAACATGGCAAAACCGTGTCTCTACGAAAAATACAAAAATTAGCCAGGCGTGGTGGCACGTACCTGTAATCCCAGCTACTAGGTGGCTGAGACAGGAGAATTGCTTGAACCCGGGAGGTGGAGGTTGCAGTGAGCCAAGATCATGCCACTGCACTCCAGCCTGGATGACAGAGCAAGACTCTGTCTCCAAAAAAAAAAAAGAAAGAAAAAAAAATTAGCCGGTCTCATAAACTGCTCTATAAATAAACTAAATAAATAAATAAGTAAAAAATCTAACATTCTTTGCACACTATTAATAACTTAGGAGCTGTGTAGAATATGCCACTCAGTAGCCTAAAATCTTAAATTATTAGGGCATAGGGTCTAGATTATGACTACAAATACAGAACAGAAGGTACATTAATTCTTGTCAATCATTTTAAGGGTCCTATCTTCATTTCCTGAAGATTTTCTAAAGGTCATGAATTCTATTTTTAAGAACATTAAGGTAGGAGATATGTAGACAAGGAGAAGGTATTCCCGGAATATGAAATTGTATTGAAGGAAGAAAAGGAACAAGTTGAAAATAAAAACGTTGCAACACTTCTCACTTTTTTATTCTCAAGATAAATTATATACACACACAAATAATTTTAAAGAGCATAATCATCATTAATATCTGAAATTATAGTTCATGTCTAAAGGGAGTAGATGGAGAAGGATATACACAATGTGAAGAAAAAGACATGATAAAGTCAGAGAAAAAATGGCAGAGAACCTTAACTATATCACTTTTGTAAAGTTGAGCACACCATCCTTGGCTGATTATATAACAAATATGTATTAAAAAAAAAACAGAAAAACCTAGAAAGTAGTGAGAAAATTATTTTAATATATTGTCTGATTTTGAAGAAATACTGTTAGGGAGACATAAAACACTGAAGATTAGCTATAATTCTGATACTGGTTATAGGTTGGATTTTTAATTACACCTCCATTTTTTGGCTTAAAAAATGAGAGAAAGTTATTGACTTACAGGAAGTTCAGAGGTGGGGTTGTTCTGGGATGAATTTCATGGCTTACCGATGTCAGGACTCTCCATTCATTTTTCTGTAATGCAAGAGCTCCAAGCATCATTTCTCATGAGACAGCATTCAAAAAGCCAAAGACCAGGCCCTATCTTTAGTCCTTTCTATAAGACCAAGGGAAACTTTCCGTGGATCCTTCTAGCAGGCTTATACCCAGATTTCATTGCCAAGGTTGCATCACATGTCCATGCCTAAACAAATGACAAGGGAAATGGAATGATATGAACAGTTTAGACTAACCTTGATTTGTTTTTATAGTGATGAGGAAAAGAAATGTGCAAAACTGCTTATCATTACTTTCTGCATGAGCAGCTCTGTTACTGTGTATGTTTTGTCTTCAAATTATATTTGTTCAAGCAGTGTTTCACTTTTTAAATATATATATGCACGTGCATAGCCCAGATCACATCACCTTACTTAAAAATTTTGGCTCTATTGAAATGTTAGATATATAAATGAAGTAATAAGTATTATGTAACCCTGAAAATGTAGCAAGTTCGATATAATTATTGTTGCTCATGAAGTGAATAAGCATGTTTTCCTATAGACAATGAGTAATCCTAGCTTAGAGTACAGTGTCTGGAGATATTCCTCAGTTCAAATCCTTGCTTTGTCACTGTCCCACTTACAGCTGGTATGATCGATCAAGTTATTTAACACCTCTAGACCTCAATGTCTTCATTGTCAAATCATATGGTAATAATACCTAGCTTTTGAGGTTGTGTGAGTATTCAATGAAGTGATGTCAGAAAGCACCTTAGATCCATATGTGACACATCATAAGTCTGTCTAGTAAATGTTATATAGATTTTATATAATTATATAGGTTTTATATTTGTTTTATTTGTAGATTGATATAATTATATAGATTTTATGTAGATTTGTATTAAGGCAAAGTGGGCAATTACAATACTTAAATAGTGAATTAGGCCTGGCAAACCTCATTAAGTAATGTTTACTACATGTCCTATCTTTGTTCAGTTCTAGCCATTGAGTTGAACCATATGAAATGTTGCTTTTGTAGGTCAAAATGATGAAACATTAGTAATTTTGTATGTTTCAACCTAACATATTAGCTGCGTTCTAGGAGCTAAAATAGAAATGTTCCTCATTTCACATTCTTATCACTCACTACTCCTTTCCTTTTTGACGTTGGACATTTGGGAACTCAAAAGAAACCTTGCATTTCAAATAGCAATAATTGTATCAGATATATTTACTGAAATATTTATTTATAGATCTTGTCATTTGGGTCTCATTTCAAATATTTTCCCCTCAGAGACCTTTTCCTGACAACCCAGTCTGACCCAGATGCCCACCACCACCATTCATCCTCTTGTATGGTTACCCTGTTTTATATTTTTCCCAGCTTTATCAGTATGAGTATAATATTAAATATTGTTCACAGATTTATTTTCCATCCCTACTACCAGAATTTAAGCTTCTTAAGAGCAGGGATTTTATTCCTGTCTTATAGCACCTAAAACAGTATATGGCCCATAGTAGCCCAGGCACTATTGAATGAATGAGTGAATGAATGAGTAATAGCTAACCCCTTTTGTTACTAACTTCCTTTCAATTTTATTATTTATAGAGCTAAAGTTATTTTATCCAACATAGACATAAATCAAAACTTCGCAGAATTCCTCATTTTTGGTATTTTGTCAAGGGAAAGCCAGGACTACATGTGTTCAGCATACCCTCTTTATGCTGGAGACCACAAAGCTGGGATGCTGATAACTAGAATTATACTGCTCTTCACATTATGGCTCTTTTATGGTCACATTCTCCATGATTGAAACCGTTTCCTCCTGTTTCACTGCCATTTCAAAGATGAAGGCCACAAGAATATGACATCTGAAATAACTAGTTCATTGTCATAAATCAGTTAGAAACCAGATCTTCCAACTCTTAGGCAGTTGTTCTTCCCACCAAAATCCACTGCCTGTAGAAGGAAGGAAAACTCAAATCACTACCAGTGCTTGGTTAACATTCCTAGTCATCCATCACCTAGCTTCATCTTAATTAGTTTGTAAAAAGTGTTGAAACTGCAACTTGTACTTTGGCAGATAACCAATAGCCCTGCATCAGCCAGGAAAATAATCTCAAAAGTGTTAGTAAGTAATGACATCAGATGTAAATGGCAAAAGAAGGAATTCTAAAAGCTGTCAAGTCACAACAGCGGAAGATGTGGCCAGAAGAGAACTAAAGCTCACACAAAACAATGTCAACCCCTCACTAGCATAGGTAAGACAAGTTATGATTTATGTTATGTTATTTTTTTTACCAAGAGAGATTATTAGATTCAGCCACACATCAAAAAAAAAAGCAAATCACTTCTGTTCAGCTCAATAATAGCATATTATTCATTTCTCCATGGAGTACCTTCTATCTTATTGTATAAAAGCCTATCATTCTCTTTTTACCTGCTCACCCTTGCCAGAGAAGGCCGAAGGTCACAAATGCTTCATTTTTGTCCCTCGGCATAAACAATTTACCTCCTATGGTTGGTTACCAACTACCAGAAGATGGTAGATTATGATTTAACAGGGTTGCACCATAAAAAATATCTTGGAGATTTTTTAATTACCCTATTTTTGTTGTGTAATTCAAAAGTAATAACTTGCTTATTGCAAAATAAATAAGTAGTACAGTGATGAAAGTGCAAAGCCACCTTCTCTTTTCCTTACTCTGCAAAGTTAACTACTGTCAAAAGTTAAGGTTTTAAAAATCAATTCTGGCATGCATTTATTTTCCTTATATATCTCTATCTTGTAACTCAATGTGAGTTAGGGATATGAAGGATGGTTTAGTTGATTATCAGTTAGAGTTCCTCTAAAACTTTTTTGATATGGCGTTAGTTTATAATGTAAGCAACAGTCCTGTGAAATAACTTACATAGCACCTTAGAACCCAGCCCAATCCCAAAATTTATTAGTCTAGAAAATGTAGCAGTTGACCTTTTCAAAAACAATAGGAGAAATATGAGAAGAAAGAAATGGCATTGGCTGTGTATGCACACTCATACACTGCCCCCCCTACAAACACACCCCCCCACACACACCTCGACTCATATATCAGAAGTTCTCTTGCCTACTTGCCTAATGCCTTGATGCCTTATGGATTTTGCTCAGCTTTCTTTATGAAGATCTTCCAGTACTTTCAGTTTATACCAAAGCTCTGTGATGAAAAGAGCCAAGCCAGAGCCAGTTAGAAAAAAAAAATAGCAAGTCCAGCCTTCAAAAGCCAGAAAGCAGAACTTGGATACGGGCTTCATAGCCACTGAGTCTGGTGACCAGTTTACCTATGGATTTTAGCTTCAAGTTGTAAAATACTGAACTTTCTACTAAACAATCTCTCCTATTTCCAGTATTCTCACTAGTTTCGTACTACTAGCCACTCAGACTTTCTTATGCTGTGCCATAGGTACATCTCGGCCTAATATTTGGTCTTAATAACACAATCTATTACACTCTAAAATATTTCCTTTAATGGGAAAATGTTCCCACTACTATGTCATTCAATAAGGAAAAAGTGCCCATTATTATATTTTTAAGTGGAAAATTTGATCTTAAAAAATTAATAGTTAAACCTCATACTTGAAAACTTATAGTAGCTTCTTGTCTCAAGAATGACAATTTCGTATATTTTTGTTTTTATTACAAACACAAAATATGCCAATAAAATCAACTTCTGGGTTATTTCACAGACATTTTGGAATACTTGAAAATAAGAGTTATAGTTGTGTAAATCACTGATTGACTTCAAAGCTTTTAGAGCCACAAACTCTTTAACATTCTTACTCATAGATTTTCTAACATTTCAATATCTAGATTTAGCCAGCTAAAATGTAAACTAAATCTCTGTATTGTGCATATGGTTTGCTGTATCAGTATATAATCCAGTTAATTCCAAACATGCATTCATGCATTCAACATGCATTTGTTTATTTTTCTACATACAAGGTACCATGTTAAGAGCCTGTCTAGCTCTTCCATAAGTCTACTTACAACAGAAATGTGTAAATTATTTTTAAGAGATGAGATTTTTTTCTTTCTGATAACATGAAACACAGAAAGTAATTCCAAATATGCAACATCTTTGTTACCTTATACCAGTAATTTTCCCTAGTAACCAGTTTATAATTTTATAAAAATTATTCATTGAGAGATGGTGCAAGATATTTTATTTTTATGTTAAGTTACTTATCACTTATGCAAAATTTATAAGACTAGTTAAAATCAGATGAGATCACTTAAAGAGCTATTTCTGATTCAGCTTATTCCTTAAACATCATGGTTGAGGAATATGCGTTCTGGTTACCCAGTTGTACTGATTAACACAAGTCAGATGTCTAAAAATCAATGAACTGAACTTTTATATATTATATTGACCATAGATTAATGTTTCTTTTTATAATTGAGAAGGCACTTCTCAACGTTACACTATAATCATTGTAGAATTTGATTGTTGGAAAAGCCTATTAATATAGGGAATATTAGCAGAGCATTAAATACAGAAAATTGTATTTTGAATGTCTATTTTAGGGAAATTTGAACCTTAAAATTTTAAATAGTTTTTCATTTCCTTCCACATTTGAAATCCCTAATCTTCCATGATTTTGAACCTGTTACTTTTACTGCGCTATTTCTCTTTTGATAAATCATCCGTAGAATGTATTTACTTAATGCCTAAGATCTATTCACTTAAGACCTCTGAATTTTCTCATCTATGACTTTATTGGCTATTTTCGTTATAATTTTTTTTAATTTTTGTTGTTGTGGCCCCTCCACTGCTCCATGACTGAATTTAGTTTATTCTGTAACTTCTGAAATGGACATTGTAAAGCATATACCTTGAGATTCTTGGTGAGAGAAAATAGCCCATAACTTTGATGTCTCTAAACTTAAACTGTACACATTTTTTTTCCTATCATCTCTAATGTTTCCTCCTGTTCCTTAGCAATGCCAACACACACGGGTTCACATGCCTTTTCTTAAAAAAAAGAAAAGAAAAGAAAACACACAGGGAGGAGGGACAGTTGGAATCAGTGTGGCTTTAATATAATACATAAGCAAACTCTGACAATAAGCCCCACCCCTCACTTTGAATTCTGTTATCTTTTTAAAATCCTGTGTAGTTGCTGGGCTGCCTTCTCTTTATTTAGCATCTTGGGTTCTTAGATTCATGATGTGCTTTTATTAATTTAATTAGAAGGATTTTGCCTCAGCACTAGAAGTAGGCAAGATGTTTATCATTATAAAAATAATTCCGTAGAAATGCTGAATAGCTTTGCTGAATAAGTAACTGAAAAGGTGCCTTAACTTTCAATGCTTCTTTAAATTTGTAAGCATCTTTTTTTAATGTGTTACTGTCAGTGGTATCTCTCTGGCAAATAGTACAGTACCTATTTTAAAATGTTTTATGTTAAGAAAAAGGGTTCATTTAAGAGATGAATTGTTTTTAATTGGGCTTGGCATGGAAAATGAGTCATGCTGTATGTAAATATGCATATAGCCCTCTCACCATAGAACTTAGAGTTTTGAGGCACTTATCTTCACTTTCTACCCAAAAGAGAAACTTTTGCATATTTTAAAAATTGTTACTGAGCCTCTGCTTGAATATTTTAGAGACTCAGAACTCCTGCCTCCAAAAGCAAGCATTTCATGTTGAAGAGCCTTACTTACAGAGTTCTTCCTTGTATCGATACAAAAACAAATTTCTGCTAAACTTTCTATTCATTGTGGATCTTAAAATTGCAAATTAGAAAAATCCAGAGCTACCATTTGAAAGCCTGTCATGTGGAAAGATGGACAAGATAGTCTTTGAAGTTCCAGAGAACATAGTAGATAAGGGGCACAAGGAGGCTGATTTTAGATTGATATGAAAAAAAATCCAGTTTTTGCAAGTTTATAACTTATGGGTTTAGTGGGCTCCTCATTACTCGAAGTGTTTAGGAAGAGGCTGAATAACCAGCTACCAGCCAGGAATTCCCAAGTTAGCTGGAAAGTTCAACCTGATGGTTTCTTCCAACTCTAAAGTTTTATAGTTCTCTTCAGCATAATGGTCTTGCCCTTTGCTTTCACCATATGCCTTGCACACTGTATATATCTCTGAAACTCTAAAATGGAATTGTGTTATCAAACATAATTTGTGTTGTCTCTTCTTTAGGTGTCTTTATGCCTGTGACACATGAGTTCTAGATAACTCATCATCCTGGCTACCCTCATCTGGACTCCTTGTTTCTTTATAGAGTCCCCATGCTAAGTGTATTGGAACTATTACAGTGATCTAGACACTATACTTTTGTTAACACAATTACATTAGTTTTAACCTGCTCACTGTTGGCTCATATAATGCTTTAATGTTATCAAGTGGTAAGCATTCCACTTACTTTATTTTTTAATCTAAGTGCAGCTATTTATATTTATTTCTGTTAAATTTTTAATGTCTCATGTTTCACCCAAAGCATTTGACTCTGTTACAAAGTTTAGAATCTCAGTTTTATCATGTATGATATTACTCATTTCTCTTATCATTTAATAATCCTTCAAAATTCTAAGCACCCTTTCTATGTTTTTAACTGATTCATCAAGGAAAGTACATTTTTTAAGAAAACATTTTAAGGAAGAAAAGACCAAGGACAGAGATTTACAGCATTAAATTTTAAACTTTATGTGTTAATTTTCTTCAGTCATTCAAAGTCCTTATATAGATCCACCTAATAGTAATGTCATTCAGCCCATATTACAGTATCTTTATTCATAGGGTATCAGGCAAAATTTCATCTTATGTAAGACACACTGCCCAGGGTTTTCCTCTTCCCTTCCAACGTAGAGATACTGTCCCCAATAGAAGTCATTTTAAAATGCTTCTTTTTTTATTAAATTCATGTTGGTTTGTCAAACGAAATTAAAAAATAAAACTCCACCCACTCATCATCTATTTTTAAAACTTTATATCAGGTTTATCAATATGTTCATCGGAGAACTCATGCTTTTTTTGTTTGTTTGGATAAGAGGGCTCTTAAGATTGAAGCATTAAGTCTCATGGAATGCTGACAGTAGCCCTAAGATAATTTCCAAAAAGTTTATTCACTTGCTAAGATTATAACCTTCTAGTTTAAAGGAACCACAGAGTGGTTCTTAGTAGTCCCTTGTCTCCAGAAGCATTTGTTTTAATGCCCTAGTTTGAAGACTTTTTCTCTTGCAGGAAAAGCCTAAATTGTCATTGAAGCCATTATGGTTCTACTTTTTGTCATTGATATTTTCTTAATTTTTCTTTACAGAGGCTTTGTATCTTCAGTTTTTTCATAAGCCTCAGCTGAACATTTGCCTTTGTGTGCTCTTCTTACAAACAATTGGTATTATTTTCTACTTGTTCATTTCTCGTAGCCTCTTATTCCATATTTTATAGAAATCCTCCTTAAACTAAAGCTTGTTCTAAAGAAGCTCCTTGTAACTACCTTGATTTCATCTGCATCTCCTTTCCCTCCCTCATTAGGACAGTTTACGTTTGTATTACTGGAATTTAATTTTTTAAAAGTACTGATCATTAAAACTTTCCATTTGTCTTTGTAAAGTTTTAAAATCATATCTTTAATAATCTAAGGTCCATATCCAGCTATATGTTCTTTCTCCTCACCACTAGAAGAAAAAAAAAAAACAAAAAGCAAAATTACATGATGTGATTCTTTTAGTTCTCTTTGTGCCATAAAAGTTCTTCCCTGTTGTTCAGCATTAGATCCCAAATAGATTCCACATATTTCTTTGTATTTCTGAAACATGAAATCATCAGGGTTTAAATGCATGCAGTAATTGCTTACGTGTATTGATCTAATTTTCAATGCATTAAATCCTATAATTAGTATATTGATGGCTTGACCAGAAAATATTGAAGTTCAGGTTATATTATTTTATATTTTTTCATCTTCAGAAGATTTTATTGAAATTGACTCAATTTTTAGTCTACAAATAATAGGAAACATGACACTATAAAAATTAGGTGACTTCATCAGGACAATTTACAATATTTTTAAGCCTTTGTTCTTGCATGCCTCAATCAATACCAGAATATGTTTGTATAGAGTATTGGAACCCTACAGACCTGGTTGGACTTTTACAGATCTAGTAAGACTAAGAAAATAAGAGTACCAAAGATTTCTAATAGTTTGTTTTTGTTAGATCTCCTGATCAGCCATATTCTTTAGTCAACTGTATTCAGCGGCTCCTAAGAATTATCGTTTTAAACTACCACATTTTTTCCTCACACAGAGGAGCTTTTACCAGCAACTCCAAGCTGGATAGCAAATATGGATAGCAAACGAGGTGTCTAGCTCCTCAGTCCTCTTACATGACTAATAAAGACAGGAACACTAATGGAAACATTTTTATTTTTAATAAATTTAACTATTTTAATGCTATAAATATCCAACTTACAAATTTTCAAAGGTTATTACATTTATGTCATATGCATTTGAATGTGTTACATACTCAAAGTCAATTTGTAAGCCATTTAATTGGAATGTGACATGTATCTTCCTATAGAAATGATAGTTAATAGTGCCTACATTCCCAGGCTAGCCCTCAAAAGCCTATCAAACATCTTTATGGGGAAACATTAGGCAATGGTCAAATTCAGAGCTCTGGTTCTGATGATGTAAAATGAGGTTAGACCCTCTGAGGCAAAGATTGGAAATGAGGTGGTGGGGACAGAGTCAAGCAGTGTCTCTGAGGCTCTCGTGCTATTCAAAGGAAAGAGCTAGGGCTTTGAATTCAAACAGACTAGGGTCATGTCAGATTCAACAGTTACTAGCTCTGTAGTCATCAAGAAAGTATGTTCTCTTTGCCTTCACATCCTTACCTGTAGAAGGGGAATGGCTTGGGAGCACTGTGAGGATGAAGTAAAACAGCATATGCAGTGCACCTCCATAAAGCCTGGGACAGAGCAGGTGCTCAGTAAATAATGGCTCCCTTCCATTCCTCCATTGGCTTTCTGCACCTGTTACCTATCTTGGCCTATGGAGAAAATGACCTCTGTTGTAGGGTTGAAGAATTAAATAAAGTATGTGTGTGTCTGTGAAAAAAAAAAAAGAATTATCACTTCTATACTATGCCCCAGTTTGCATTCTTTATAAATAATAGCTTCAAATTACAGAAACAAGTTGCATTCAGACTTCTTCATTTTAAGCCCTTTTACCTAAAGTAATAATGACTTGGTAGTATAAAACTGTACTACAAATTTCTGCTCTAAAGAGCTTATAGAAATTGGGGTGATATTTGAGTATTTGTTCATTAGATTATCTTGCTGTAATCTATCTAGTGCAAGATACTTGCTGCCTGTCTGTAAAAGAAAAGTATGTTTGTTGAAGGTAATCTCTTCCATCATATTTTTAGAAAATACATAGTAACATTTCAGGATGTATGGTTTAATGAAGAGCAGTATTGCGCCACATTGTCGATGCTCCTTGATATTTTCACACATAGCCAGTGATATACCTCTCCCAACTGAATAATTAACATAGCTGATTGTAAAAATAAACAAACTTGATTTAGCCTTTCAAATTTTATTTGCCTGTAATTCACCGAGCTTATACGTATTAAACAAAACATATAATAGGCACTTCATTGTCATGAAACCCAAACTAAATAAATATTAAATAAAACTCATTCATGGATTTATAGCTTACAAAATACTACATATTGTCAGAAGAAGAAAGGCATAGGTGTCCAAAAATTGGTTTCTAATTAATTATAATATGGAGAATTTTTTAAAAAATTGAATAACTTTTTTACAATTCCAGCCAAAATTTACCATGTCCTCCATTATATGGAGCAGTGAATTTAAAAATTACTTTCATGGTTTTAGAGTTTGAGACAGCCAAATTACACAAATGATTCACTGTTTAAACATCAATAATATTTCCACTGGTGGCATAAAATCAGGCTTCAATTTCTAAAATGTGTATGGAAATCCTATGCATTACTGATATTTAGAACTACCTTTTTGGTATATTAAGATGATTGATATGAATCAGGAGCCCTAAATCAGTTGATAAACTATTTTCACAAAATGCAGAGATATTCTATTTTACTTTGTGCCTTAAATTTTAAAGAAAGAAAGAAAACAAAGGAAAAAGACATAATTTAGTTTGTTTTACTTGACAGTCAGCAGAAGTCCGCTAAGCAGGGTGTGGCTATCATCCCAAAGGTGAATAATAACAGCAATTATAAACTGGACTGATCATGTATCTGAACAATGCCTAAAATCTCAAGAACCATTTATTGTACTTGCAATTGAGTGTAGTGTTTAAAATGATGAGAATTTTGCCTATAAAATCATAATTCCTGTGGATAAAGAATGAGGACAAACTGCTATTTTTTCTAATATAAAAAGAAATAGGCTACCTCTAAGTTTGTTTTTTTTTGTTTTGTTGTTTTGTTTTTTTTTTATACTTTAGGGTTTTAGGGTACATGTGCACAATGTGCAGGTTTGTTACATATGTATCCATGTGCCATGTTGATTTCCTGCACCCATTAACTCGTCATTTAGCATTAGGTGTATCTCCTAATGCTGTCCCTCTGTGATGTTCCCCTTCCTGTGTCCATGAGTTCTCATTGTTCAATTCCCACCTATGAGTGAGAACATGCGGTGTTTGGTTTTTTGTCCTTGCGATAGTTTACTGAGAATGATGTTTTCCAGTTTCATCCATGTCCCTACAAAGGACACGAACTCATCATTTTTTATGGCTGCATAGTATTCCATGGTGTATATGTGCCACATTTTCTTAATCCAGTCTATCGTTGTTGGACATTTGGGTTGGTTCCAACTCTTTGCTATTGTGAATAGTGCCGCAATAAACATACGTGTGCATGTGTCTTTATAGCAGCATGATTTATAGTCCTTTGGGTATATACCCAGTAATGGGATGGCTGGGTCAAATGGTATTTCTAGTTCGAGATCCCTGAGGAATCGCCACACTGACTTCCACAATGGTTGAACTAGTTTACAGTCCCACCAACAGTGTAAAAGTGTTCCTATTTCTCCACATCCTCTCCAGCACCTGTTGTTTCCTGATTTTTTAATGATGGCCATTCTAACTGGTGTAAGATGGTATCTCACTGTGGTTTTGATTTGCATTTCTCTGATGGCCAGTGATGATGAGCATTTCTTCATGTGTTTTTTGGCTGCATAAATGTCTTCTTTTGAGAAGTGTCTGTTCATGTCCTCTGCCCACTTTTTGATGGGGTTGTTTGTTTTTTTCTTGTAAATTTGTTTGAGTTCATTGTAGATTCTGGATATTAGCCCTTTGTCAGATGAGTAGGTTGCAAAAATTTTCTCCCATTCTGTAGGTTGCCTGTTCACTCTGATGATAGTTTCTTTTGCTGTGCAGAAGCTCTTTAGTTTAATGAGATCCCATTTGTCGATTTTGGCTTTTGTTGCCATTGCTTTTGGTGTTTTAGACATGAAGTCCTTGCCCACGCCTATGTCCTGAATGGTATTGCCTAGGTTTTCTTGTAGGATTTTAATGGTTTTAGGTCTAACATATAAGTCTTTAATCCATCTTGAATTAATTTTTGTATAAGGTGTAAGGAAGGGATCCAGTTGCAGCTTTCTACATATGGCTAGCCAGTTTTCCCAGCACCATTTATTAAATAGGGAATCCTTTCCCCATTTCTTGTTTTTGTCAGGTTTGTCAAAGATCAGATAGTTGTAGCTATGCGGCATCATTTCTGAGGGCTCTGTTCTGTTCCATTGATCTGT
>NW_026652282.1:18404602-18503579 GCF_009828535.3 Hylobates moloch
AGTACTGCCATCTTGATTTTGGGAGGATTACTGTTATTTTTATTAGAAGAATATCATCCAGTATTAGCTCCAGTATCATGTCATTCCTCATGATTAAATTAGGTAATAAAAGAGGTACTGACTTGTAAAAGTAAGTGAAATATTAAATTCTTTTCAAGAAGAATACAACAGATAGTTCTGTTTGTGTGTGGAGGAGTGCTGACAGCAGAATAAGAAAAGAATTAATTCTTATGCTAAAAATCTAAAGACATTATTTCCTCCCATACTGTAACATTCTTTATGATTGTAGAAGCCTGAAATAAACTTCTGCTTACTCTTTCTAACTGAACTTGCAATATTATAAAGATGGTGATATTGATTTTCCTCCTTAAATAACTTCTAAATGTTAATGCTTTGTTAATAACCTCCTTGGCACACCAGTCTGAAATTTGATCTAAAATAAATGTATGTGTGTGTATATATATGTATATATAAATACATGTATATGTGTATATATATATGTATGTATAAATGTGTGTATATATATGTATATACACACACACACACACATATTTATTTTAGATCAAATTTTCAAGACTTAGGAAGGTGTGCCATTGGTTGCTTCCTAAAGAAGCTGAGCAGTAAAAGTATAATTTGCATAGCATTAAAATTTACTGACCACAGATGAAGTTAGCTGATCAGCATCATGGCAGAAGTATGTAAGGGCAAAGTCCTTTGTTTACTTGGAGTGGGTTCTGATGAAGTGAACATACTAAATGTATCTCCATAACCCCAACTCCCCAGGTACACGTACCCTTACCTATTATTTCACCAGAATATCAATTTGGAAAATTCAAGTCGAGTGTGATGGACAAATTAAATAGCTTGGGTAGTAGACGTATAATCAGTGTTCTGAAGACATTTTTACCACCCAGTCATATAAGTGAACCAAGATTCAGATAAGGTTGGAACTACTTTTCAGAGTACTTATCAGGTAGGAAAGAGAATGTCCTAATAGGGTTTGAAGGACCAAAAAGAACCTATTAAAGGAAATAGGCAAGAAAACTATGTTGATAAAGTTGATCCCAATTTGCCTTTTCATTTTGGCAGACCAGATATAGTCACAAATGAAGTGTTGAATGACTCACTTGCTCACCAGACTGGCAGTTCTCATCACTGAGTTACTTCACATTGATTATCATCCAGGCTGAATAAAATCTAATTACGTCCTTTTAATACAAACATACAAGGTGGTGGTAGAAAATCCACATAAATCTAAAACCTGCACTGTTCATCTCTAAAGTATTTGAGAGTTAAAAAAAAAAAGTCTATTTTCTGTAGGGGGTTCATGTCTCAGACTTCAGCTATGTTATCTCTATAGCTATTTCAACTGGAACCAAGAACTTTAAGGAGATTATTTTAAATTAAGTCATTATTCATCAAAAAATGGATTTCAAAAGCAACCCAATCTGCCAGTAGCTTGCTGTCCACCTACATTGCTGAAAGAAAACCTTACCCAGGAATGGTTATTTTTACTAAAGTTGTCTCATTGGAGTTTAATGTGATTCTTTTATTAATAACCTCAAAATAACATCTCCTGAAATATTTAAAAATATGGATGGATTAGGATGGAGGAGTCAAATATCAAGTCAAATAAAGTAGATAATTCTTAACTATAAAATTTTAAGATAGAAGTGGGAAGGAGGTATACAACTATATCATAATCTTTTTGAGGTGAGACTGTTGTCTTTGTATATTTATTCCTAACATTTGATATTTTATATATATATATATATATATATATATATATATATATATATACACACACCCATAGGCACCCATTGAACCTTTACTGAACAATATATTTCTATAAAAATTAATTATTCCCGTTTTCCATTTTAAAATCTGAATGGGGACATTTGCAATGACAGTATCATGTGTCAAAATTCCATAGTACATTTTCCTGAAATATCTACAGACACTTCATTGAAAATAAACTGGTTGTAAATTAAAATAACATGTTAAGTACTTCTGTAACTATTAAATGTGAAAGATGTCTTCAGTTATTTCGTAAAAACTTCACTTAAAGGGTACTTCAGATCTGCCTTAATTTCAGATAGTGGTTTTTAATGCAGATTTTAGAAAGTCAGCATGTGTGATAGACTCATGGATAAGTAATTAAGTCATAAATGGCACTCTAAGGTCATAATATAACAGTAGGTACATTAAGATGAAATACTACTTTCATAAGGAAATACTCCATGTCTTGTGATTTATACACACAGGATAGAATTGTGATTTGGGAATTTAGAGGAACACTCAAATTATCTGGAAACAGTATTTTCTTACCTGTTTTGCCTATGGCTTAGGTTCATCAAATATTTTATTTGACCTGGAATTGTGAATTAAAGAACTCCATAAGTGCTGTAAGTATAAACACAAACTATTATTATCTTTCCCTAGTTACTTTATTTAGAAAAATAATACTTTATCATGAAAATTTTGCTTCACATTCATAAAAATATTTTCCAACTCCTTCTCCCTATGGTATTAAAAAATAAACAAATGAAATCTTTAATATCCAGTCTTTTTGAAGTCAACCTTTTATGAGAAAATAGGCCCTCAAAAGTTGGACAGATAATACTCAAACCACAATTAACAAGTCTCTGTTTTGGTCTGAACATTCTGAACCAAAGTATGAGCCCACTCTCTCCAATACTTACATAGAGAAAAGTAATTATCACTATCATTTCATGGTGTTAGATATCCTTGTTTTTGAAAAAGAAAAACTTAAATCTAAACACATACATTTAGAAGAAGGGTAGGCTGCAGATAACTATGTTAAGTAAATAAGGTTTTTCAAAATAAACACAAAACAGTTCTACTCTCCCAGGAGTAGAATTGTGTTACTCTTGATAGACTTGAATATCTGCTATTGATGACCTTTGTTATCCACAAGTAGCTTAAGACAAGCAGTCTTTGGCTTTGCCCTTAAATTTGCCCTCAAGCATGCTGATTATGGAACTGAGTGAAATAGAATTGAGTTCTGTCTTAGAACTCAAACAGAATTAGGAATCTTTGTAAGTGCTCATCTAGCTTAAATACTTTCATTTTAAAATATTTTCTTCTCTTTCATTCATTAAAGAAAATATTTATTTTCACCTGTTTTATATTTAGCCTTAATCATTTTCTTGAAGATGTTCGTACCTCTACCCTTATCCCCTCTATAATCTAATCCTCCTCAGGCATTTGATTGAAGTATCATCAGCTATTTTTAGCAGGTCACTAATAGAAGCCAGATTATATTTCTAAAACTAAAACTTATGTTTCCAGATTTTCTATTTCTGCTTATTATTTGGGCGGTCAAGTTTTGTTTGGGGCAATGTTTAAATTCATAAAGCAAAAAGAGAAAGAAACATCCTCCTCAAGATTTCCTATGCAAATTCAATCTGTGTCTCAAGGAACTTGCATGGACATGGAATCTCACTGGAATAAGTCATTCTACACATAATTCAACACGGCATTCCATCTGGGTTCATCATTCAAACCTCCAGGAGTATAGTAACAGCGAAACAAGATCTGTTTCTTCTTAAACTAAGCTGGTGGCCTCACAATTAGAAGTTTCAGTGATGAGTAGTAGCTTAATAAATATTTATTAAATAATACGCCAAACAGAAGCATTACTGATTTTCTTTGTGGTATCATAGATATGTTGCTGTCATTTCAAAATGTAATTGGCTAAAAGCTTGGTAAATAGTGAAATTGATTTTAACAGCAGCAGTAGGGAATATTTTTATAGTTAGAATAACAGCCAAAAGAAAACAAAATAATCAAGAGTTATATAATTTATGTTTTTTCTGCCTTCTATTGTTTTTTCCATAGAGATGGGGTCTCGCTATGTTGCCCAGGCTGGTCTCAAGCTGCTGGCCTCAAGTGATCCTCCTGTCTCGGCCTCCCAAAGTGCTGGGATTACAGGCATGAGCCACTGTGCCCAGCATGCCTTTTTCTAAAGAACATGCAATTTCCATTTGTTCTTTTAGAAAAGTGGAATAAAATTAGTCTGTATAATAATTTTAACTGGTTTGCCTATTTCGACTTTGTGTCAGGATAAATGAAGTTGTCCACTACAAAGGAGAAGGGTAATAATTGGGAACTGAACACAAAGAAAGAGAAAGCCCAGTGAAAACCTAAAGGGAGAGAAAAGGAAAGAGTGTTGAGAATCAGAATGGGACTTGTAAAAAGTTAAAGACACATAAACATGAGATTCACAGAAGTCCAAGATAGAAGGACAGTATCTTGAAGTAGGTTTTTATGTTTTAGAGATTTCCTTAGATTAGCCATATACGGGCAGCCCTTTGTGCACTTGCTTCTGACCCACCTGGCTCATCAGTACACTTATACTTAAGATTCATAATGCACATGCCAAGACATATAGTGGAGTTGAGTGTAGGAGTGCTGTTGTAGTTGTTTGTTTGCCTCAAATATAAATAGGTACTATTTAACACTACATAAAAAGTATAGTTCTAAAAAATTTATTTAAAATTTACCAAGACCTCTTTCATTTTGCCATAATCTCAGTAGACCAAGATATTTCCATCCGATTCCTCAGCAAAAATCCTGAAATTGTTTAAGCTGTGTGATACAATGTCAGACTGGTGATGGGATTAAAAATAAAATGCTATGTGAAGTCCCCAAACTCAGGGCTTCTGACTTAGAAACCACTTGTATATGCAGTGCAAAAATTGGTGTTACTCCAACCAGCCCTTAGCCAGTGTGACTGACCTAAAGCAAGAGGTCTCAAACTGTAGTGGGCACAAGAATCACCTGGATTGCTTGTTTAAAATGCAGATTCCTGAGTTCCATACCCAGAAATTCTGATTCAGTAGATGAAGTGTAGGGCCCAGAAATCTGTGTTTAACAAGCAACTCCACCCCGACCCTGAGATTCAGTAGTCACTGGTACTGTGACCACTAGTAGTTGAAGAGATACCGTGCCCTAGGGAGTTATCTTCTCTTATGCCAACATACACTAACTGGTAGCTAGTTGTAGCCATTTTGAAATAGTACTTCTCCCTCCACCATCCTTTAGGAGCTAAACTGAGGAGATGTTTCCAGTCTCTTGCAATAGAATTCAGCAATTGTGACTTGATTACCAGGGATCTAGTTCAGTTTAGTATGGGTTAAGTGGGCATTAAGGAGTGTGTACTAGAAATTAAAAGGTTCATGTAACCTTATCTCTGTGGGGAAACAAAGGATGTGTTCAAAATAACTTCAAAATGTTTGAATTGCTTAGACAAATTAAGAACAGTTTAAACTTAGAAATGACCTTGTGCCCAAGGTTGGATTCCCTCTGATTTTGCTGTGTGAAATTCCATGACCTTGTGAAACAAAGTGGTAGAAGCTAAAGCTAGCATTCCAGTATTATAATATTCTAAAAACTGAGGTATTGTGTTTTGTTTCATTTGACCTATATATGAAGATTATTCAGTTCACACCATTTCTGCAAAAAGAGTGTAATGTTACAGACAAAAATTAGTTCTGCTGATTTCTGAACTATGCTATATCTTGTTTGCTAGATATCAGTGTTATAGGCAAGATGTGTCCCTCCCCATTTTCTAAGGGAGGACATAATGAACAACATGCGTTCTCTATTCTCTCTCCCAACTTGTTCCTTCTTTTCTCAGTATGACTCAAAAGATACTACAAGATATTGCAGATAAAAATATGCACTAGGCTAGAGATTTAAAATATTGCTGGTTTGTTCCTGCTGACAGTATTTATTAGATTCCTCAAGATCCAAAATAAAATGACCTAAAAGAGGGTACAGTTTATTTTATCCAAATTGTTATTAGTTTCTCAGGTCATTCAGAAACATCCATCTCTTCCAGTTTCTTAACTCCTTGGCATGTGGCTTATGCTCAGGTGTAAAGTCACCCTTTCATCACATTGACTCTGTTTTAGCTTTTCATTTCTTGGCATTTTGTGTTGTTAAGCATGTGACCTCCTCACTGGAGCAATACTAGCTGGGCTATTCCACTGTCTCACCGATTAGGACATGGTAGCATATATATCAGGTTAATCAAATACCCTTCTGGTCAGAAGACTAGAGAGGTCTTCTTCATGCTTCTTGATTGGATGAATTTGAGGAAAGATCTCGTATAGAAATTTCAATTTTCTCAAAAGAAACGGTAATTTTACATGTATATGGAGAATATTTTAACATAAACTATTCTGATTAAAATTATAGATGTACATATACAAGTATAGTGGTGGGAAAATATTTTTCTGCACTGTGTGTTATTGTGTATATTTGGGAGATTAACATTTCCAAACAACCAAGTTTAAAGCAAAAGGTGTCCCATTTATGGCCAAGTAGACTTGCATGCCAACAGAAAGACATTGTATTAAAACCATATGCAATTCTAGCCATATTTTTCTACTTTCTCTTCATGGGTATTGCATGATGGTATTTCTAATACAAATACTAATATGCTTTGGAAATAATGGCACTCGCAGGTCTTTCATCATATTGTATCACTGCTTTATCATATTAGGCTAATACACTGCGAGAGTTGGTAGAACCTCTCCATGCCAAATCGGATCCACTTCTGTTGGCACTCAACCCATTGGACTCACAGATTGATAAGCTAATGTTTAGAGAATTTAGATCGGAGAGAGTCGGTACGGCGCAGACTCAACATCAACCTCTTGCAAGCAACTAAAATGGCCTCGTCCTTGCTGTTTATAACAGAAAACAGACTTGTAAAAAGCTTAGATCATCAAGTGTTTTGGATTGGGGGCCTCCCAAAGGGATATAAGAGGGGCAGGCCACTCTTAAGAAGAATTCGAGCTTTCTACATTGGGACTAGCATAAGATCAAAGCCAATCAAGATGGAGCACAGTAACAGAAAACTGCGGTTTCTATGGGAGAACAGAAGGGGAAAGGGTCTTAACTGGGAAAGGGCTCTGTGTGGTAACACCTCAGTTGTGTTCTCCTGACACCAGGAAAAGAGAGGGATCAGCTTCAATAACTAGAAAATTCTGGCTGTTTAATGGACTCTTTGGTGGCCTCTTTAAGGCAAAGCAGAGAAAGCAAATTATGTATTAAGTGTATTTTGCATTTTTAAAACTTGACGTGCTGTATTGTACTAAATTAAGTGTAATCTATTAAGGCAAGGTATACACAATTTGCTTTGAAACTTATTATGTTTATTCTATTATAAAGTGTATTCAGGTGCAACACAGAGACTGCTTTCGGTGACATTAATGAAGAAAATTTCTCATGCCAGGCTTTATTGTAGAATCTTCAGCTAAAATCCTAACTTTCTCCTTATTTCTTGGCACTTGTACACAAGTGGTGTTGCCTCTTAGGGCAGGCATGAGCTATTCTTTTCTGTAAAATATTTTGAATCTGTAGGCTGTGGGTTTCATTTTTGAAAAGTATTTTGTCTGGATGTCTTTCAAACTAGCTTCAGATATTATTTAATACTATGTAACTGGGTCCCCTATGGCTCAATCAGTATTGCTTATTTTTCTTCTGTAGTGGATGTGAAATTTCCTTTAGTTGGATAAGATACACTGTAATAATTTTAATGCTAATTAATGGATATTTCATACTGTGCAATGAACAGATAATTTAACACTGTATTTTGAAATGTTTTTTTCTTCCTGTCACCGCAGTGTGTGGTATTGCATAATGTGAATACCTGTAAAAACATAAATTACTTAAAAATAAAAATATGACCAATTGGTATCAGATCTTTTCAGATAGCTAAATAATTTGCTAAGTATGCCTGATAGTAAATATCTTTCTAAAAAGAAGTAATCAGTGCTTCTTTCTCACAAATGGAATTTGTGTCTGTGAATAAAATCACATTGATCTGCCTTACAATTGCCTCTGTGCTCTAACCATTTTAATGTGTTTTTTAAAATATATATATATACATATATATATAAAATGATGGTTCTGGTATATAGAAATCCATCAAAAAGCATTTTATTGGCATTTAATATTTATGGGATTGCCTTGGGTCATTCTCCCTGTTTAAGTCATAGTAAAATTTTGTGATCTAGAGAATTTGGTTTTTTTTTTTTCCATTAAGGAATATAGTGACTCCACATTAATTTTCAAAAATAATCATCTCTTAGCTTTGGTTTTAAACTGTCTCCTTTATGAATTCCTGCCTGAGAGCCAGCACTTTGACTTCCATATTCCTAGTGGTTAAATTCTGTGGGTAAACCTAAACTGTCATTTATATTTTTGATTGTCCTTCAAAGAACCTTCTCTTCTTTGGGGCAATAAATCAATGCTAAGGACACCAAGATTTTGCCATCTGAACTACTTGTCGTAAATACTGTAGTGCCCTGAAAATTCAACCACTGTCATGTATTTTTATCATTAAACTGCATAATTTAACAGAAATTACATGTTCAGAGAAAGAAGCATAGAATAAACTTTAGCTCTATCTCTTTTGTCACATCTTTATGGAGCAAGATTTAGTAGTGTTGTAAGGAAGGAATTGACAGACACAAGTACTTGATTTCAGTGAAGCACATTATCATTATTACAAGGATGGGCTTTACATGTTCTTTAAAAATACACGTAGCAAATGTTGGTGGAGTCACTCAAACTGTTCTTTTAAGAGAAGGGTTTTTTTCTCACTAAAATAGACTTCTTTACTCAGAGAAATTATTTCCCAATAGTAATGTTTGTGTATTGTTACTTTGCCTAAAAGAAAATAAATAACTTACCCCTAAATATGAAACAAATGATTACAGACGGAGGACTAAAAGCCAGCTTTTAAAATCTTATGCTTTTTTTTTTTGATATAACAAACTGCCTTCCCCAAACCCAGTTTTATAATGCTAGGCATAGCTGATTGACTTACATAAAAGCATGAATTAAGAGAGCTAGTATTTAATTACAAACATTCAAATTATAGTATAAACCCCTGAATACTTAATCATCCTTATCATAAAACCTCCAAAGACATTAAGTCCATTAAAAGTTTGTCACCTTACATATAAATAAGCTATTCATAATGGCTTGCTAGTAAATTCATATTCATAGAAAATATTCGGGTGTTCTCAATGCAAATGTTAATTGCCTTTTGTGACAAGAATAGTGTTTCACATACTTGATATCATTAGCTTGGAAGCCTCAAAGCACTCTGCAGCTGTACAAGAATGAATGTCTCTCAAATCTGACTATGTCCAGTCTTCTCTACCATTTGTGATTTAGTCTTTCCCAACCTTCTGGGCTCATTACACAGCTGTATTGCAGAAGGAACAACTGTTTCCACAAGGATATCATTGTCCAATTTTACAAGATCACAGATCCCTTCCTACATATGTACCAGAACTCATTATCCATCATTGGCTTCATTCTTCAAGAGCCCAATTGGTTTACTTATTTGTTTTGTTTTCATTTTTTATGCTCCTTCAACACTGTCATTGCAGGGATGGGAAAATGGGGCGGATACTAGAGTAAAATTTTAGGTTGCCAAGTTTCATGAACAATATTATACAATAGACTATCCTAATAATTACACAGTCACCTGTTAGGGAACCCTCTTTGGAGTAGTTCATATATAAAGTAAAGAAAACCATCACTCTGTTTGAATGTGTTGGGTTGCATGAGGCACTGTGCCAGGTAGAAGAAGTGTAAATGCAAATATGAGTGGGACAAATTCTACTCGTGGAAAAGTCACAGTCTAAGTCTCTGAAGTAGGGCACACAAGGGTCCATTAAGGTACAGGAAGAAAAAACATTGGAATTTTTCCTTGGGTTTTATCTCTCATCCTTTTGAATTTCTTTTTGTGTATGTTTTATAACTTCTATCTATTACTGTAGAGTAATACATGTATATAAGTTTCTGTTCGATAAAACAGAAGTTTTTTAACTAATAAGTGTGTGCAATCAGAAAAAGTTTGGAAACCACTGAGCCTGAATGTAAGAAATACGTCAACCAAAGACTTTTTGGTATTCGAGAAATGCATTATTATCTTCTAATAAGCAATTTGCAAGAGATTCCAACAAAATGGTATTTTTCATTAGCTATTCTTTTCTTTGGGCTTTCATTTATCACTTACTACCTAGAGGTCATAGGCAACCTGAAAAAGACAAATAATGATGCTCACTACATTCCTAGATTCACAATATTTCATAGTGGAGCAGAATATAAAAGGGACAATAAAGAGGATCTTCTTTCACCCCATCAAGTATGACACAGCCATAAATGACCCTCCCTCGGCACAGAATACAAGTTAATTCATCAATAACTTAATTATGATCCTCGAATCCATCAATCAATGAAATTTTATGTAGGAAAGAAAATTTTATATGCACTCTTTGCTTCAATAAAATTGGAATTCAAAAGTGTGTAATCTGACACAGGACTAATTTACATGTTGTAAACGTAAATATAATTTGGGGGGAAATTTATTTCTGCATAGGCCCAGATTTCCTGAATAAATTAGATACAGATTAAAATTTCATTACAGCAGTGATACAGTTACTCATTAGGAATCACAGAAAGTTCCGATATATGTCCTGTGATTTGAATGTGGTCTCTACACTTTGCCAACTTTCAGAAAACATTCATTCAAATTGCAAAAGAGCTGGTTTTCAGCCAGTGTTCCAGTGGCTGAACTGGCACATTGAAAGAAAGTCAATCAGGAAGCAGACCTCACCAAGTGCTTGCCTCCTCTTCCAAAGCAAGCCTCTTCTAAAGGAAGAAAAATCAAGGGTTGAAAAAAGAGAGAAGCCTGAAGAGAAGTGAGAAGGAGATGAAGAAGAGGGCAAAAAGAGAAGAAAATAAAGGTGCTTTCATATTTTCAGTTGCAACAGTAGCCCCAATTGACTTAATTGGTATTCATCTGAGAAAAATCAAGGAAACCAATTGAAAATTATAAAAGAAAATAAAGGTCTGTTTTTGTCTTGAATGTTGAGTTCTGTGTTGTTTTGACTGTTGAGCACAGTGAATCAGATTTATAATGTGACTCTGCCCCTCACCAACAGCCCTTTTGAAAATAAAAAGACTCTTTGTCTAGTGTTAAAATGTTAAGTAATTGGTGGCATTTTGTGGTAGCCTGGCATCGCAGTCCCTCGTCCTTACTCATCCCACTACTGTGTCTTGTGTAGTGTATGTGTATGATGTGTAGGGGATGGGGGGCAGGGGGTGGCTTATTATCTCTGATAGGAGCCACACTATCCCATTACTATACTTGGAAATGTTTCTGTGTTCCATCTCATTGTGATTGCTTGTTCAAGTGTGCTGCCCAGAGATAAATCCATACTCAATTCTTTTTACAGCTGTCAAACCAGATTCTTTGTAGAATTATGTTGTCTTTTGATTGAATGCTTTTCTCCCCCGTAAGAGCAAGCAGGGGAGAAACTTTCAGTTTTTATTGTTTAATACCTATGTATGTCATTTTATATATTGAATCTTCATTCATCCTTCTTAAAGTAAAACTACATTGAAATTTTATAAAATCAGTCATCTGCCCCAGTATTTCACAAGCTTTAAGAACTGAGGGAAAACTGGGTCAAAATGTTTTTTTAAACAAAATATATGCACCCTTCTACAATGTTAGGTAATATGGAGGAAGGTTCTTTTAAAATAAAAATTACTATGTAAAAATACTCTGCTTCCCTTAAATCCTAAAACTAAAATCGGAATCCCTTTTTCCTTCACCTTCTTTCTAGAACCGAAAAACTAATAATACATTAGGCCACCTGATACCTTAACTACTATAATTCACATCTGTTAGGCCTCGCATTTTCTACCCCACCCTCTACTCTATGAAATTACATCTGGCTTTAGATGCAGTATTGCCTTGAGGAAAAAAAGAATGCGATAACTACTATATAATTCCTCAGGGTTCTTTCCTGGCCTGTGATTTTATGAAATAGACTTATGCTGTTTAAATGTGTCCTTGTTTTTACAACTCCATTTAGTTATTTTAAATGATCATATGATTTTGTGCCTTCCTCAAGCCAAATCATTCTCAGTTAAGATTCCCTATCTTGCTTCCATTTTGTTCGTAACCCACAAAGCAGTTTCTCCTTTTTACAGTCTTCCATCCCCCATCCCTCAAAATCCTCTAGGTGTTGAATATATTCAGCGATGGGCCAACAGAGAATTTAAAAGCTGTTATTTAAAGAGATTTTTGTATTTTTAGATTATAGTTCTAACTTAGATATTTGGTTAAGAAGTTAAAATTTATCACAGAGGACTTAGTGATAGCATGTGCTGATGATAACAAGGAATTTTCTAATAGAAGGACTCAATGACTATACCTACCATTAGTTGTTAACTTCAGTAGCAGAGCCAAAAGATGAATGTGGAATTTAAACAAAGCTACTTTTTAATCCTAAAAATGACCTTTTTAGGTTAAGGTACTGTACATTTTGGGCTTTTTGATAGTTTTAGATACAGTCATTTTGAAAAGTTTTTTGAATGCTGCATTTTAAGGGAGTCTCACATTGATTGGCATCTACTGCTAAATACACATTTCAAAAGACAACTGAAAAAAATTTGCAGTATAGAATTCTTGTTAAAATCTTGGATTCTGGGGTCAGACTGCCCACAAGGAATTCTAGCTCCACCACTTACTAAGTGTGACTTTGAGCAAGATACTGCCCTGCTATAAATGAAGATAAAATAGATCTGCTCTTAGTATTGTTGTGAGGATTAAATGAGATCATAAAGATTAAGCATTTACCTTGCTGCCTGGCACATCTAAATGTTAAATGGTATCATTACCAATTAAGGAATCTTTTTTTGAAACCGTCAGAAAGCCTAAAATATTCACATGGACCATTGTGGAATGAACAACATTCCATATTTACTCTTTGGGCCAATATGATTACTTAAATATGATTCTGGCTATCTATTTAAAAAAAGATGATATAGCCCTACTCCAATCTACCACTCCAAGCAAAATCCTAGTTCATCTTTGTTTATCATTGTTGAGAAAGATACGACATTAGTGTTCAGGCAATTAAAAAACAAGATGGGAGTTTTATTTGTTCAGCTATGTCTAAGATCCTTATTGAGCCAGTCTCTCATTTTTTTCTCAAAAATATTTAACTGGAGTATTTTCTCCTCAGGTCTTACAAATACTAAGTAGCTTCTCTTAGCACATGCCATATTTCCCCTCTATATTTGCATATAAACATATTCCCATATTTCATTTTAATTAAAATATTGATAATTTATGATCAGTTACTATATTTACAATGTACAAGGCATTACTATGGCAGTCACATGAAACCTAATAATCCTCTATGGCACAATTGGAAGATTTTTACAATCAAATATACTCCATTGAATGCCATTCAATCTTATGAAATCTGGAAAAATGTAAAAATCAGTTCATTCAGTATTGCTAAACCAGGCGAGCTCTATTAATCAGCATTTCTATGCTTATCAGCATAATGATAAGGGACATTTATTAATGTTTTAAAATATAATGTGCAGGATTGTTTCCATGTTGTGTGCCTTTTGTATTCTAATTCTTTGAACTTGCTGGACTCAAGATATATATGGCAATTTGCTATCAAGAGTATATTTGGTTAATCAAATAATCCTATTGTTTGATCATTCTAAAACAATTAGCTGCCTGTACCTAATGTTACCCAATATAACTAGCAGCTGTGGGTTTTTGTTGTTGTTTTTTAATATAATAGTGTTTTCATAGTCATTCATTATCCTGTTTTTCAGATAGTTTTGATATTTTAATAAATTTTCCGTGTGTCAAATAACTTCATTGCAATGAATTCATTTCTCTGTCTTTCTCTCTCTCTATCTTTTTTTTTTTTGGACATTGCAGGTGAAAGTAGAGAAGAAAAGTTAGGAGACTCATTGCAAGATTTATACAGGGCACTGGAGCAGGCCAGTCTGTCACCACTAGGAGAACATCGTATTTCAACCAAGATGGAATACAAGCTATCATTTATAAAAAGATGTAATGATCCTGTAATGAATGAAAAACTACACCGGCTGAGAATTCTCAAAAGCACTTTAAAGGTAAGACAAGAAATGGAAGGACAAATTTCTTTGAAGAGATTCATTCTTAAAGTGGATTACCAGATACTGTAGGTTAAGAAATACAAATTGGGGGCTGGGGAGAAGAAGAGGTAAGCAGTAAGAACTTGAAGCTGAGCTGTTTCTATGTCATAATAAGTATATTGGTAAAGAGAAGATCTTAACTTTTCATTAACATCTCAAAGCACTGATTAAATGTTATTTTACTCAGTTCTAGGAGAAAACAGGATGTGATTTAAATTGTTTTCTAAAAATGTAGGGCTGGTGTTATTCCTCAGTCTTAGATTTTCTAAGATAAAAATACCATGTAGTGTAATTATTAGCATTACTAAAAGAACACAGCATGCATGCAGAATGCAATAGTGGGTGCTAAAAGAGTTTGAGATATTTCGTGATTTTTTCCTGCATGAACTACAGTGCATTTGGGATGAAGCCATGGTGATTTGTGTTCCATGTAGAAATTTTATAATTGTTCTGTTTATGTTATCAGTTCCCAACTTACATATTACCCTCCTATTATACATTTCTGTAAGTGTTTACATTGCCTCCAGTCTCCTTATTATATGCCCCCAGGTTGGGGAGGAGGTGATGAGGACAGGAGAGCAGAGAGGCAGGAAGTGGGAAAAGGAGGCAGATAAGTGAGCCCTGCTCACTGTGTGAGGGAGTGTGTGGGGGAGATTGAAGGAGAGGGCCCACCGCACAAGCCACCTGAGCAGGCCCTGTGCCCTTGTAAAACAAAAACAGAAGACATTTATGCAGCCAACAAACATGAAAAAAAGCTCATCATCACTGGTCATTAGAGAAATGCAAATCAAAACCACAATGAGATACCATCTCATGCCAGTTAGAATGGCGATCATTAAAAAGTCAGGAAACAACAGATACTGGAGAGGATGTGGAGAAATAGGAACACTTTTACATTGTTGGTGGGAGTGTAAATTAGTTCAACCATTGTGGAATACAGTGTGGCAATTCCTCAAGGATCTAGAACTAGAAATACCATTTGACCCAGCAATCCCATTACTGGGTATATACCCAAAGGATTATAAATCATTCTACTATAAAGACACATGTACATGTATGTTTATTGTGGCACTGTTCACAATAGCAAAGACTTGGAACCAACCCAAATGCCCATCAATGATAGACTGGATAAAGAAAATGTGGCACATATACACCATGGAATACTATGCAGCCATAAAAAAGGATGAGTTCATGCCCTTTGCAGGGACATAAATGAAGCTGGAAACCATCATCCTCAGCAAACTAACACAAGAACAGAAACCCAAACACCGCATGTTCTCACTCATAAGTGGGAGGTGAACAGTGAGAACACATGGACACAGGGAGGGCAACATCACACACTGGGGCCTGTCAGGGGGTGGGGGGCTAGGGGAGGGATAACATTAGGAGAACTACCTAATGTAGACGATGGGTTGATGGGTGCAGCAAACCACCATGGCACGTGTATACGTATGTAACAAACCTACACGTTCTACACATGTATCCCAGACTTAAAGTATAATTTAAAAAAAAAAAAAAAACAGAAAAGAACTATCATACAGAGTATGTGCTGTAGTAATTTCAGGAAACAAAAGGTCAAAGGGCTCCTTTGGGAAATATTTCAGATCCATAGCTTGCTGCTGAGGTTTTGTAATTTTGAAATATAGGTGAGTACCAAAGAGATAGACAAACTAGAAAATGACCTGAAAAAATTTCAGATAGCAAGCAGCAAAGTTTTCAGACTCCATTAGCTTTTAATTGGTAGTCATGCAAATACTACTGCAAATCCAGGGGACAATTTAATGGACTTTTGGGAAGAGCAGAATTTTTAGAGAGTGCTGTAATAGTTGTAAGAATAGTTCCAGTGACTAATCCTACTCCAAAGATATCATCACCCTCCCACCTTATAGAGCCTCTCCACTTCCCCCATTCAATTCTAAACTGCCTGGCTTAGAAGGCAGGCAGGCATTTTGAAGCAGGTTAGATTCATGGATCTTAAAGACCTGTTTCTCTCCTTCTATCTCACAGCCCCTTTTCCCTGTCTTTTATGCTCTGTAGAGTCCCCCAAGGTATTTTCTTCCAGTGACAAAATATATGGCTACTGCCAATGTTCAGTTCACTAAGTATTGATGAATCACCAGGTACATGAATGCTCCACTCGATTCTCTGGGGCCAAGAAAGATAACGAAAAGTCACTGTAAAAAATGTCCCTCATTGGTACAAATGAACTACAGAACCCTATGCTTTTTGGCATGGAAAATTAATAGGGAATGAATTCCTTCATTAGGGAAGCATAGTTGGCCAAGCAACCCTGGATGTGTCTATTTCCTGGAATTTTAACAGTCCACCTCACCAAGCACAGATCTCAGATCCCACCACAGGCAACTCACAACATCCTCAGTCCCAGCCCTCTTCCATATTCTGGTCTGTGAGGCCAGACCAACTTCTTAACCACCTTACTGTTTTCTTTGCCTCCCAACTCTGGCTGGCCCAGAGGTGTATGCCTTACTTCCTGCAGAACATTTTCTACACTTCTCTAAGCTTTACTTGGGTCCCTAAAAGGCAGGGCTGAGCTGCTCAGACTTTCTTAACCCCTACTTCTCCATCCCACCTTCCACCTGGGAAATTCTCATCTTCCCCAGGTGATAGTTTTAACTTGGTGAGTTATGCCAAAATGAAGCTCAGTCTTCAGCTGAGACCCACCTTCCAACATGGAAGGGAGAGCCGTTCTCCATTACAGGACCCCAGTGCTGCAGAAAGGGAGCCATAACATTCACACAGCAAGAAATATGTATTTGTGGTAACAGGGGGGGCCATGCTCAGTCTCATTCAAGTATGAGAAGCTTACCATAAAGCAGGAGAGAGAGAACACATGCAAAAGTAACTCAAGAAATAGAATATGACAAATGTACTCAGTGGCAGTGATGGAGTAGTAAAGGGGCATAAATGAGGGAGAAAACTTTTCTGAATGTTTAAGCACAGCTTGAAGAAATGAGAGGCTTTTGAACTGGATCTTAAAGAACGAAAAAGGTTTCCATAGCAGAGATGGGCAAAAGGACAGGCAAAGAGAAAAGGCAAACCACACAGTGGGCAAAAGGAGGCATTCCTCAGGTGTAGAAAAAAGTACACTAGGACGTGAGTCTAAAGAGCTGGGTGGGTGTGAGTATCCAAAGCCATCTCCTATGGGCTTCTTAAATGTTTTGCCTATTAACTTTTTATTTTAAACTTGAATAAAACTTTGTCCCTGTCTTAATTGTTGAATCCTTTTTCTTTTCAGGCCAGAGAAGGGGAAGTAGCCATTATCGATAAAGTCCTAGACAATCCAGACTTGACATCTAAAGAATTCCAACAATGGAAGCAGATGTACCTCGACCTTTTCTTGGATATCTGTCAAAATACCACCTCAAATGACCCACTGAGTATTTCTTCTGAAGTAGATGTAATCACTTCCTCTCTAACACACACTCATTCATACATTGAAACGCATGTCTAAATGTATTCTGCCTTCAGACCATCTAGTACCTGCTGGTACTCTGAACAAGTATATAAGGTAGTTTTTATATCAATGTGTGGAACACTTGACAAGCTATACTTTAATGTTACCAAACTATATGAAACAAACCATATATGGTCACAATACCACTATCTTTAATGAGCATTTGTATATTTTATATGCAATCAGTGCTCAGCTTATGTTTACCATGTGCAAAATCAACTGTCTTTAATGACTTAAAATTAACTTTTGCAAACAATTCTAAATACAGGTGGTCTTCAAGTAGTAAAACCACAAAAGGCAGTTTTCTATCTATGGTCGTCTTTTCTCCCTTTAAGTTAATTTTATATAAACAAGACTTCAAAAGTAAATAACATTTTTTCAGGTGCAGACATCCTTGTGGGTGGGAAAGAATTTAAACCTTTTTTATATTTATTAAAATGTTCTAAGGATTTTCTTAAACATTGCACAAAGTTTAATGCTGTAGTTTTATTTTTGTGAAATGTAGATGCGCATACAAGAGCTAAGCAAAATAGAAGAGCATCGACATAAGAAAAGTTCAGGTATCTAATATTCGTCTTAATAGTCTATTAACTTGTGAAAGCTAAGTTAATGGAAATATTATTCCAAATCTATGAGAACACTTGGTGTATCAGGGCAAAGCTTTGTAAGATGTTTTTGTAACTAAGACCAAAATTGAAGATAGAGCTGCTTTATTTTCTTGGTTTAAATCTTCCTTTATTTTTGTAGTGATGAGATGCTGATTGTGTACAGAAGAATTTGAGAGGGGATTTTTAAAAACTGACTTAACACACCCAGAAAGGCAGCTAACAGCTATATATATATAAATTTCAGCCCAAACTCATGTTTTTAAACTCCAACTCTTAAAAGACAACAAGATATAAACTGAAATGAATCAACTTTCCACTTAGTTTCTAATTTTCCCCTAGTCCACTAATTAAACTTATGTAATTATACTTCAGGTAGGGAAGTACAATATGTTTAGTTACAGGCTGATGTGTGTTATAAAAAACAACATTGAAAAAGAAAAATGTACTTCCCTTCTAAGGAGCAAGCAGGTGATGGTCATTCAGAGAGATGTCACATTGAATTATGAGAGAAACAATTTAGAGGTTTTTTTCCTCATGAATTGTTCTATAGAGTGGATGAAGTCTAAGGAAAAGTCCTCTTCATATATTTCCATTTATAAGCGTCTTGTTTTTGAAAGTGATCACAGCATGAAAATGACTGTGCTGCTTTTTAGTGTCTGGCTGCATAACGTACAAGTCACAATTTGCTGTTTTTTTTTCAGGAGGAGAAAGGGAACCTCCTTTACTATTCTATATCCTAAAATCTACTTCTAATCAGCTTTATACTGTTGCCTGTACAGCTCAGTGAATGTACTTTCATCTTTAAGAGTTCAGATATATGCCAGTGAATATTTTTGCTGTAGAGCAGAAAGTAAAAACTCCACAGCGGGGATCTTTTTCTTTGCTTTTGAAACCACCATTGAATCACTATCGTTTTGCAGACTTTGCACAACTGTACAGGAGAGTGGCCTTTCTACAGCACATTTTCAGTAATCCTATATTTAGTCAAAATGGATGAGAAATCATGTATTAATGTTTGTATGGAATTTTGGGTCCAGTGTAATATTTTTATCATTTAAAAAGAACTCTATTTGTAAAAACATTTATTTACTGCATGGATATTGACGCACATTAAATTTGTGGGATTTTGTATATGTAAAAAAAACAAAAAACAAAACAAAAAACCTCTTGTCCTAAAATGAAGTGTGCTTGTTACAGGTGTTTAGACTTATTGATGTTTACTAGACCAAATGTGTATGTTCACTTAAAAATATATGTACCTGATGGATGTGTCATGTTTACAGTGGCCAGGTTGTGGCCTGTAAACAGCAAGCAGTTGATGGGAAGACTAGCTCTGTTGCTACTAAGCAGCTTTTACTTTTGTAAAGTCAGCTCTGTTGTTTTAAATGGTAAAAATTAAACTAATGAATTTGACAAGACTCTTGGCTAGCCTAGCATGAAAGAGACCTTTTAACACTATATAATATCTGTACATTTTATTGCATTCGTTTCAAATCTAGGAGAGAGGCAGCACTGTAAACTGAAGTCAAATAAATTCAGCTCTTAATGAATCCTTATAAAGCACCTACTTTATTCATGCAAAGTCCTTACCACATTTCTTTGTGACCTAATTATACAGCCACCACCCCCCACCCTAGTTTTGAGTTCTAACTTTGCTGCCTCATTGGTGATACAAGCCAAAAGCAGCACCTGTTCAGTATATACAAGTATCTTATCTAAGACCCTGAAAAATCAAGCTCGTTTCCCATTTACCTGACACGAACTTTAAAACTTTACCTATTCCTCTTTCCTTTCTCTGTGATTCTTTTGGGGGAAGTGGGGGTAACCACCAAAAATTGATTTTTTTTACAAATATAATCTACAGTATGTCTGCAGAATGAACATTTAAAAGAGTATGAAAGAAATCAGTTTTTGTTTTGTTTTGGTTAGATATTCCACTTAACCAGAGGACCCTGATTATTATGGCTAAGGGTTGATGAAATGTGACTTAAAACCAGTGAGCTGTCTAAAGTCAGGGCAAAAGCAGCCTAGGGTGACACCGGTGACAGAAAAATTTAAGGATACTTTCTAGATTTTAAAAAAAAGTGCTTAGAGATTTTTTTTTTACTTCTCAGTTCCATATTTATATCAAACCATCAGAGCAGAACTGTAACCATGGCTCCGAATCATAAAATCATAGTTCCCCTTACAATGATTTCATGGTATTTAACCAAGGCACTCTCCTTTCACTATTTATTCAGATAATGCCATCTCCTAGGACTTAATTACAGCCTTTATAGCCCACAATTTTCTGAGTTTTGTATAAACTTCCTGTGGTACATTTTTTGGCCTTTTTTTTTGGCACATAAGTAATCACTGTTTTGCACCTAGGGAAACACTTTAACTGTAAGAGGGAAAATAAGGTCATATTTTATTTGTGAAAGTCCTTCTCTAGCCTTGCGTGAGCCTTTCTAAAAATTTTCTTTCACCAGCTCACTGAAGTTGATTCATGTAGCCTTCTATTTGACCCCCCCCACACACCCCGTCTCCCATTCTCAGCTCAAGGAGAAATGTTTCTCTTTGCTCAAGGCCTTGTTTGCCTGTTAACCTTCAGAAGCCACTATGCTCCCAGAATCCCTTTCTTAGAAAAAGCCCATCTGTTGCTCTGTAAGACTAGCCAAGCGCGACTTTCTCCTCCATTGCGGAAGGAAACTGGACTGACCCATTCAGCCCGGCACCAAATCTAGCGCCTCTCCAGCCTCTCCCTCCACCTCGTCGTCCCCACCCTCGGCCAGCTGCAGTACTGCGCACTGCAGGCCGCTCCAGGCCCAGGGCAACGCGCAGCCTATGTCCTCCCAACGGTCCACGTCGAGGTCGTAGCCCACCACGTTGCGGGTAGGCACCTGGCGCGAGTCCCGCCACTTAAGGCCGCCCAGCAGCAATGCTGTCTCCTCGACCACGGCCAGCCCATAGCAGAAGCGGTCGTAGGGTAGCGGCCGCAACCGAGTCCACTGGTCGGCGCCGGGGTCGTAGCGTTCGATCTCAGAGAAGGGCTCGTATCGCCCCAGAAAAGCAAACACAGCGCCGCGCAGCACTGCCATGTGGTGCCCGAAACGTGCGGTGCCCATGGGTGCCTTCTTGCTCCAAGCCTGCTCCTCAGGGCCCAGGACGTATAAGTCCCGGAGGCTGCTCGCTCCGCCCTCGCCTCTCCCTGCCTTGCCCCCCGAGATGTACACAACACCGCAGTCCCCGACGGCCCCCGCGTGACCGTGCAGAGCCCGCGGTAGTGCCCCAGCCGCCGTCCAGCGGTCCCGACGCAGGTCATACATCTCCACCGAGGCCAGCGCCTCACCGCCCGCGCCCAGGCCCCCAACGGCCAGGAGCCTCTCGCCCACCGCGCCGCACCAGAAGTGGGCCCGCGCTTCCCGCATGGCGGGCACTTCCGTCCAAGCGTGGAAGCGCGGGTCGTAACGGTGCACTTGGGCCGTGACCACCCGCGAGCCGTCGGACAGGGGAGAGGATGCACTGCCGGAAGGGCTCTCCCCACCCAGGACAAACAGGAAGTTGCCCGCGGTGCACACGCTGTGCCCCAGCAGTGGTGTGGGTAGCTGCGTAAGGCTGCGCCAGCGGTGATTGTACACATCGAAGGCCACCACGTTCTGGGTGAGCTCCCACTCCTCCTCCTCCTCCTCTTCCTCCAACTCTTCCTCTTCCTCTTCGGGCTCTGGGGCGGCGACCCGGCCCCTAGCTGCCCTCTGCGGGGCCGCGACCTCCTCAATCACCACCTCCCGTGCCCTGCGCCCCCCCACCAACAAGATGCGGGTCTGGGGGCTCCGGATGCTGGTCTGCTCGCCCTGCATGAGCGGCTGGCGGGAGGGCGTCGTGTGGTAGTTGAGGGCCTGGATGATGAGGCCCTTGACCCGGGCGGGCAGCACGAGGCCAGAGCCCGAGTACACGCGCCGCAATACGTCGGCGGGAACCAGGCCAAAGCGGACACGCTCCAGCAACTCTGTACAGTGTGCCAGGCGCTCAGTTGTGGGCTCCTGCCGCAACCAAGCTAAGGCCAGGCCCAGCAGCCGGGCCTCGGGCACCCGCGCCACGTCGGGGGCACCCAGTACAGCCCTCAGCGATGTAGGGTTGAGCTCCAGCAGTCCCGCGGGGCCCGCGCCCCGCGCCAGCAGCTCCCGCAAGTGGCTCACGATGCAGCGCTCGGCCGCGTCCAGCGTGTGAGCCAGGCCAAAGCGCGCCGCCACGTTGGCGGCGAAGCAGCAGTTCTCTGGAGCCAGCTGGCGCTCCAAGTAGCGCCCACAGAGCCCCAGGGCCTCGGTGACCTGCAGGTAGCTGGCGGCCTCCAGAGTGTCCTCTACAGTGTCCATGGAAAGCGACAGCCAGGCAGTGTAGATGAAGTCCAGCAGGCGCTGCAGGCCGGCTGCCGATGGCACGTGCAGGTGGATCACGCGCGCCCGGGATTCCTGGGTGTGGCTCTTGAACAGGGCCCTGAAGTAGTCACTGGAGCACGCCAGGAGCGACCTGTGCGCCGGGAATTCGCTGCCCTCGGTCTCCAGTGTCACGTCGCACAGGAAGCCCTCGGCACGCAGGGCCTGGTAGCCGGTGAGCAGCGCGCCGCCATGAGCTTTGCAGTAAGACAGGAAGTAACTCATTCTGCCCAGGGCTGGAAGCAGCCTGGCGGGACCAGAGGCCTGCTGGGCAGGGCCGGAGGCATCCCGGAGCACAACACTCCCGGGACCCCCGCGTAAGCCACAGAGCCCCTAGCAGGGGTCCATTTCTGCCTGCTCAGTTTAAAGCCCAGGGCTCCTTCATCCAGACCTGCAGATAGCCCAGTGCCCCTCTCAGAGCAAATCCAGTCTGGAAACGGTTTTCGGAGGCCCCTAGTAACGGAGGGCGCGGAATTTGGAGGCTTCCCGGGAGTGTGGGGCTTGGTTTCCACGACTGCCGAGGCTTCCAGCGCGTTGCCCGAAGTCCCCTCCCCGGCCCAATGTGGAGAGCCCACACCTGCACGCCAGGGGCGGCGGTGGCTGCACACCATCACCTTGGAAGAACCGAGCTGCCGGTGGACTCCAGGGGTGCTGGATCTCCGACGGCGCAGATGCGGCGTCCCGGGAGTGCAGGGCGAAGACTCTGACCTCTCCGGGGTGGACGAGGAGGACGGGTTCTGCAGGTACCCGCGAAGGCCAGGGACAACTGGTTACGGGGCAGTGAGGGGGTGAGCTTGTTCCGCGCGGAGGATCAACTCAAAGCCTGGGGGATTAGGGAGGGGAGGGCGCAGGTCAGAGCGGCGGGTCAGAGGCGTGATTGGGCGCCGCACATAACATGCCCGTAGCTCACAGCGACAGGAATAGCGCGCCTCCTCGGCCTCCCGGGCGCGCCCCGCCCCGCCCCGCTCCCTGACTGCTGGCCGCGAACCGAGGGCACGGGCGCGGGTGAAGCGGCCCGGGCCAAGGGCTTGACTCCAGTGACCCTACTGGCCACCAACGTCACCAGAGGGTCCCAGGAACCCGGCTGGGGTTGCGGGAGCCGGAGTTCACTGGAGAGGCACGAGTCGCCGGAGCCCCTCGACCCGGTAGTGTCGGCGGAGGGGCGTCCGGCTGGGCAAGAGGAGTGTCGACCTCCCGGTGCCCCTGTGTCTGGGAAAGAAGCCCTGGCTCAACTTTCTGCTTTGAAGAGGCCCTAATTAATCCAGCGGGAGCGAGGATTAAGCTGCGACTTTGCGCGCTGACACCCAGTAGGCCGCAGCGCGCTGAAGAGGCACTGGCGGGAACCACGCCCGGGCGAATCCCAAGCTCCCCGCCAGCGGCGCTAGGTAACATGTCCCTCACCTGGACTCACCCTTGCGAGATGCTGGGCCTACTCTGAGCCCTTCCTGAGGCAGCTCGCATCTCCCAGGCTGGCTCATTTCACCTTTGTTCCACGCCCGTTCCCAGACCTCACCTGAGTTTTCCCTTCCTATTCTTGGACCCTGGCCCTGACCCATCCCTTTGCAGCATGAACAAGGAAACTGTGGGTGACTTGGATTTTCTGCCACTCAGTGTCCACTTCCTTTAAAAAAAAAAAAAAGTCATTCCTTCCAATTTCTCTCCCCGATTTTCCACGCTCTGATCTAATTACTGGCTGCTACATCCTCGATGTTATCCCGGTATAATGAGCAGTACGGTTGCAAAGCTCGGTAAAGCTGGAATTTCGTAGGGCCCTTCCTCATAACGTTATTTTTTACAAGAAACACCCCAGCATGGAAATGACTAAAACCACCCTGATCTTGAGACTTTAGGAAAGCATCTCTCCATCTCCATCGTGTTCTTAAATAACTAAATGATTAATATAACTGGTCTTTTTCTTTCTTTCTTTTTATTTTTTATTTTTTATTTTTGCCAGTTTGGAGACTTCTTTCTTTTGCTTTCATCTGGGATTGATTTTTCTATTTTCTAGTGCAACCCCTCTGGCAGCCTTTTTTAGGTGAGCCTTTTGAGGGCATCTGTAATAACTCGTATTTCTGACAGCTGGGGTTGTATTTCATGGGGAAAAACAGTTCAAGGAAGGATAAAATTCTGTCATTTCCTACCTGGCATGCCATTAGTACTTACAAGGTCTCCAATTAGAAGTAATTCTTTAAATGCATAAAAGTATTAGTAAAATGATTTTGCTGTCAAAGATGAAACTGCATTATGACTTAAATTAGCCAAATTATAAAGTGCAGGCAGGGGCTCCAGTTGGGCTTCCTTAAACTCCAGAGGCTAAAAATACTCCAATTTGAATTCCTAATGTTAGAGCTAAAGCTGGGTTGGGAGGGCGGGTGCTGGTTTTGTGGGGATTTGGGGGTTTTAGCATTAAAATTATTGGTTCACAAGTAAAATACCAGTTTGGTTCACTTTGCACAGATCTACATTTTGAATTCAAATGGCCTTTACCCAACCCAATAGAATTTTGCTAGAAGGGATTTTTGAGATCATTTAGTCAAACTTTGTCCCTTTTCTCTGAAATCTTGTTTTTCTTTTTAAACAAATGTGACAAACAGGCCCCAGTGAGAGTACGGTTTGTCTGGATGACTTGGATATTAAGTTACCAAGTCTGTACTAGAATCAAGGGCTCCCTCCCCACTATATTATGTGACCTTATGTACGATAAAAATAAAATAGTGCAACACACAGTTTATTTAAGCCAAATAGGGTGATAAAGTACATTTACCCCTTTTCAACTTAAAGCTGTTTAAGTAGGTCTTTTAAACAGCATATATTTAATCCAGAAATTGGATCCTATCCCATCTGATCTGCCCATCACCATGCTTCCAGATTGAATTCAAAATGTCACACTTACTTGAGAATAAAGATGCCGTGAGAGACTTTAAACTCTTAACATCAAAAATCCAGTTTTACGTAACAAGTATGTGTTTATTGCTGGCCCAACATGCTACCTTAACATATTTTGCCATTGAAGGTTTAATGAACTGTGTTAACTGAAGATGTTTTCATATTAGGTGTGTTTATAAGACCTTCTTTAGAAAATGTAACTGTCACTCTATCTAAAAAAACATTGTCCTTTGAGTAATATGTATGAAAATATAAGTATTTTAATTTCTGTGCAATTTTTTATTTTTAATTTTTGTGGGTACATGATAGGTGTATATATTTATGGAGTACATGAGATGTTTTGATACAGACATGCACTGTGAAATAAGCACATCATGAAGAATGGGGTATCCATCCCTTAAGCATTTATCCATTGAGTTGCCAACAATCCAATTATACTCATTATTTTAAAATGCACACTTATTATTGACTATAGTCACCCTGTTGTGTTATCAAATAGTAGGTCTTATTCATTCTATTTTTTTTATCCACTAACCATCCTCACCTCCCCAGCCCCCACTACCCTTCCCAGCCTCTGGTAACCATCCTTCTACTCAATGTGTCCATGAGTTCAATTGTTTTGATTTGTGCAATATTAAGTACGCTAAATAAAATTTCAGTGTGTGCTTTTTAAAGTTGTTGTAGATGTGTATCTTAAGTTGGTGTCAGTCTGTTTCGGCTGCTATTACAAAACACCGTAGTCTGGGCAATTTATAAACAATAGAAATTTATTGCTTACAGTTCCAGAGGCTGATAAGTCCAATATCAAATTGCCAGCAGATTTAGTGTCTATTGAGGGCTGTCTCCTTCATAGGTGGTGCCTTCTGACTGTGTACTCACATAGCAGAGGGGTGAGGGGCTAACAAACTCCCTCAGGGCTCTTTTGTAATGACACTCCTCACCTCCCAAAAGTCACACTTCTTAATACTATCATACTGGAGATTAAGTTTCAACATATGAATTTCAGGAGACGTATACATTCAGACCATAGCGATTTGGGTTCCCTAGAAGCACACTTTGTGACCCTACCTGAAGGAATGTTGATAGACAGATCTAACAGGGTGAAGTCATTATGTTGAAAATGATCTACTTATGAATTGCCTTCCCTTTTAGCCTATAAATTCCAGAGGGCAGGGACTGTTTCTTGGTCTTTGTATCTGCAGCCTCTGTCATGGTCTTTGGCGTAAGTAATGTTGAGTCGAACAGATACAGGGAAGGAGTAAAGGGTTATTTAAAGGAACTTAATAGGGACAATTACTTCCTTATCTCTTGTTCTCCTTTCCCTCACACAGCTAGGATTTAGGACACATCCTGGTAAGGCCATGAGCTTACATCCCTACAAATCAAGTAGATGACCATGGGTGGCCCCCAACTAAGGAGTCCACGTGGACTCAACTCCTTTGAGAAAGCCTTACTATCTCGTGCAGCCCTGCAACTCCAGTCTAACCCCACATGCCTCTCAGCACCTAGTCACACGTACTGCTACTCCTCCTACCCAAATGCAGGGCCCCAGATGCCCCAGGTGCCCATCTTGCCCCAGTACACCCTCCATGCCCCAATTTATATGGCTGGGCTTCTGTTGAAGGCCCAGCTACTCACCCCAGAGTACCTATTGAGACCCTGCAATTTGCCCTGAACCCCCTACCCCTCGTCAGGACAGTGAATTGCTGTCCCTGATCCCTTCATGCATCTTCACATCCTGTGACAGACCCTAGAACTAAAGTCTTCCAAGCACTCACCTCACTTCCCACATCAAGGCGGCAATGCTCATCAGCCACAGCACTTCACTTTTCTCCAACTGGCCCTCCTTTGCTAAATCTAAATTACAGAGTTCTTGCCACCTCTAAAATAATTGTATGTGTTTATAGAAATCCAAAATTATGAACTTCCATGTATAATAGCCATTTAATTTTTTTTACAAATTTAATGTGCTCTTTTTGGTAATAGCTTTATCAAGATATAATTCCATATCATACAATTCATCCATTTAAATTGAACAGTGGTTCTTAGTATATTCGGAGTTGTGCAACCATCACCACAGTCTAATTTTAGAATATTTTCATCACCTCAAAAACAACCTTCGTACCCTTTATCTGTCACCTCCCTATATCACCAATCCCCGAAGCTGTAAGCAACTGCTAATCTACTTTTTATCTCTATAGATTCTCCATATCTCATATAAATGAAATCATACAATATGTGGTCTTTTGTGACTGCTTTCACTTGGCATAATGTTTTCAAGATTCATCCATTGTAATGCACTTTTGAGGAAGAAAAACGCTTTGTATAAGGATAATATTGGAAACCTTTTCTCAAAACCATAAAACTCTGAAATTCGCCTGTTTGATATTTAGGATACAGTGTTTTGGCAGGTTAATGCTTTCTCATCTGTCATTACTGGCTCCTTTCAATCCAACTATACTTCTTTCCAACACATGGCTTCTGGCAGCCTCTTTGGAGAGCCTATTATTAGAAATTGACACATAGTAAGTTTATTGTGAAAACATGATTACAAACAATAATAGACATGCAGTAGAAAAAAATTCTATGTTATCTGCACTTCCTTCTGAGACCATTTTTTGAGTATGCGAAATGTATTTTTGTGAAATGCAATTCAAGTGAAAGGATTTCAAGGGCTGGAGTGTGTGTATGTGTGCATGTATGTGTGTGTTTTATTATGAGTGATTTTGACATTCTGGCTCAGCTGACAGTTTAAGGAGCAGTGTGGTGAGTGGGGAAGAACTGGGCTTTGGAGTCAGACAGACTTGGGCTCCAACTCCAGATCTACCCTCATGAGACCTTAAAACAAGTAACTTAAATTCTGTGTCATTTTATTATTTCTAGAAGGAGAATACATTCATAGCACCTACATTCGTAGCACTGTTAAAATAAGATTATAATATATTTGACTGCTCCTGGCACACAGTATACACAAGAGATACGAGTTTTTCCTTTTCCTTCCCTTGACTAAAGCCTTCTGCAAATTCATGCTACCAGAGCCCAAGCAGTCAGGAATTGTAATAGAGGAGTGGGTTGTCAGTGATCCTCCTATAGCATCACCTGGAAACCTGCTATGAAACATAGATTCTCAGCCTCATCTCAAACCTGCCAAATCAGAACCTCTGGAAGTGGGACCCAGTAATCTGTTTTAACAAGCACTCTCCATGATTCTGATGCATGAGAAAGTTTGAGAACCACTGTCATAGAGTATTATTAATAATTTCTGCTGCATTCTGAATTCACCATTCTCAGTGACAACTTGTTCTGGCTGTGATGTCATTGTTTTTCAAAAAAGGAAGGAAGTTTACTAGTTCCAAAAGATCAGAAGTCAGAGACCTAGAGGGGAAAAATTAGTGGCCACTGCCCCTTATCATATGACTTAATAATATACTGTGGTCTCTTTTGCCCTTCTCACTCCCACAAGATGACAGTGGATCACTGAGGCGTGAGATGATGACTTGGTAAGCAACACATTTTCCCAAACAACATTTGATTGAATATTCAAATCAGAAGGTACCTGTATCCCCCATTTTCCATCTGGATGCCACATTTTCAGAGGCTCTTGGATGGATTGGGGAATACCCAAAGAGGCCAGCCAAAGGAGGTGGGAATTGGAAACATTCTTCCTCATTTAGGGAGGAGGTAAAGAATCTGGAGATTTTAGTCTAAGAGAAAAAGCCCCTCCGGGGGTTAAATGATCATTATTTTCAACTTTCTGAAGGGCAAGAAGAAGCAGAGGTGGTCTCGTGGCTACAGAGGGCAGACCTGGGACCAGTTAGTAGAAGTTACAAAGAGTAATGTTGTCACGGGATAAATCAGGACCTCTTGCCAATTTAGAATCTTGAAAGAAAAGGTACAAGTAGAAGAAATAGAACGTGACTGGCCATAAGAAGAATTACCTAAGGCTTGCAGAAGAGAGGGAACTTGTCCAAGGTGCCATGGTTTAGCAGACCCCATTGGAGCCCCGCCCATAACCCTTTGATCCATCTGTCATTTGGGGGCCCACCGATCTCAGTGGCTTTTGCTCCCAGCAGCCAACACGTGCATTGCTTTGTGGGCAGACCCTTCTGTTCTGCTGGAGTCCACCTTGCCTGTGCATGTGAAGAGAAGCAAAAGCGCCTGCAAATGTACTTCTCCAGGAGGACCTCCCTTAACCAACGATTGACAGGCAGGGTGGCAGCAGGTATACGAACACCCTAGCTCCCTTTCCAGGTGTGACCCACACCATTTCCAGAGCTCTCCTATGGGATTGAGCCAAAATTATCTTCTGTGGGAGCATGCTTGGTGTCATACATTGGCTTGATCCCCTTCCCTTCCCTTCCCTGTCTCACATTGCCACCCGCTTCCTATCAATCTTTTCCAGGAACACTTCCTACTAAGTCACTTTCACACAAATCCTCACCTCAGAAGGAACCCCTGCCTTGCTAAACACCACCCAAGCCTCTCAGCTGGCAGTTTCAGGTGGATGGTGGGGCACGGGGTGGGCATGACACATACTACATCCACAAAGGGCCATCTGTCATTTGCTTGCAGACATGCATAAAACAAAATTGATACATTGTGTAGGCAGACCTGTAAGCCCAGCGGCACACCTGGTCCCAGAAATCAAGACAACAAGACAACAAGTCTTGACCTTCACCCCTCTGGTCTTTCAGGACTGATGTGGAAGCCAAAATGAACTCCAGAGTCCTTTCAAACCCAACATGCCACAGTTGAGAGCCACTGCCCCCTTAAGTCCCATCTGCAACTAGCATCTAAATGTGAACTTTACCTGAAGTCTTTGCTTTATGGGATTGACTGTGTTCTTTGTTACTGCCTCCCCGGCCCATCCCCAAGGCTGACCACTGCCCACTACACCCACCCCCCTACCCCCAGCTTTTCTCCACACCTCACATGGCTTGAAGCTGTGTTCAGCTGCTTTCTTCCAATATTTCTCTCTCCTTCCTACATGGGATGACCTCATGTTCATTTGTTCATTCTACGACAGCTCACACGCTCAGTCCTACTTTCATGTGTTTTTGTGCATGTGGCTTGTCAGGGCTTGGCTGCCACTGAGCTTTGTACCTGATAGTTTCCAAAGGGGCAGTCGGTGACTTTGATAACATTCTTAATAAGAGAAATTCAAACCATTTGTCAGTTCCCTGTGGATGTGTGTTTCTGACGGTGTGACTGGGGACCATCAGCATTTAAATCTACAGAACTTGTTAAGATGCAGGTTCCTGGGCCCCACCCTAGACCAACTGGATCAGAATCTCCAGGTGTGGCAGGAGTGGGAAGTGGCTGAATGTTTAACAAGCTTCCCAGGTGTTTCTCACTCCAAAGCAGGGCTACTCAGTGTGTATGGTCAGCCAACCAGCAGCATCAGCATCACCTGGGAACATTTTAGAACTGCAAATTATCAGCCCTCACCCCAAACCTGCTGAATCAGAAACACCGGGGATGGGGTCCAGCCATCTGTACTTTATCAAGCCCTCCAGGGGATTGTGATGCGCACTAAGGTTTGAGAAATGTTTCTCTAAAGTTTAAGAACCACTTATGTAGAATTTCAATCCATTCATTCAAAAAATATGTCTATTGTGTTCCAGGTGCTATGGTTTAACAGACCTCGTTCTGCTAGGCTCTGAGGGTACCATGATGAGCAAATCAGTCAGGGATCCTGCCCTTGAAGAGCTTAAGCTTTAATGGATTCCATATCATGTTGCTGCTTCAGTATGTCTTCTAGGTTCTCAAGACAATCCAGCATTTATGGTTCCTTTCATGAGGTCTTTGCCGCTTCTACTTCAGTAGACAATAAACTGTCTAAGTAGAAGACTCCAATGCCAGTTCCCAAGCGACTGCTGTTAAGTTCCAGACCTTGGACCTGGCTGATGGGTTTCTTAGAGAGGGGTGGAACATACAATGTCAGCCAGTCTCACCCTGCACCAGTTCCCCAAATCAGCCCACAGTGAAGTGGCTTGGCTGTTAGTATCATATCCCACAAAGAGTCAGCTGTCATCCACTTACAGATGTGTACAACGAACCAAGCCCATGCCTTTTGATAGTTGGACTTTCTGTGGAAAGACACAACACCACTCTGACATCAATATCAGAGTCTCTTATGCATCTTTCAAATGGCTGCATAGTACAAACCAAGTCATACAATGGGAAGTGGCTCGGATACATCATCTGAGCACAGAAATATAATCATGGAACAGCCTTGGAGTGTTAGTAAATGTCTTCGATCACTCACCTGTTTAAGGAGTTGCAGAGGCTGGGACTTCAAATGCTTTTTTTCAACCAACACTCTTCAATAGAGATATTATACTCCTTCCTGAACTGTCCCTGTGTCTGACACATGACCAATATGTCAACTGTGCCAATTGCTTCTGCTATTTTCAGAACCCCTTTCTAATGATGCTGGTCAGTGACTAATTCGCAAAAATTCTACCCAAGGTCTTGCCAACAGGGGAGAGATTATGGAATAGTTTGCTCTCAACTGCTTATAGAATTCTTAAAGATATGTATAATATTAACAGCCTCAAAATCTTGTGCCACTTGTCCAGGGTTTTATTTCTTAAGAAATATTCTCCAAAAGTGTCTATTAAGAGTTACTTGTACAATCATGAGCAAGAAATGGTCATTAAAAAATAACAGCCCAAGTGACTGTTTTCTGATCAATATTTCATGTCACTCAGGAAGTCTCAGTTTGAACTCCAAGCAGGAGACACTTTCCACTAAATCAGCCAGATTTGCCCTGCCCTGTCACCCTACAAAGAGCATTTTGCCACCAGAATATGAGGACACTGGGCAAGAGCTTCCAAAGCCTGCCCATTGTAGGAGGACCACTCACCATCATTCCAAGAGTCGATGAACATAACAGCCACCTAACTGGCCCCAAACCCTCCAGCTTCCTTTAATAGTTCAGTAAAAATGGCACCAGCTCCCTTCTCATAGATGGCAGCAAAACCCAGTATTGCCCCAAGAATGCTGAGGAAATGTGGGGGCTTACATTTTTCCTGATAACTCCCTGCTCTAATTCTGGCTTCTGCTGACACCTCCATCTCCCTCATGTTTTGCTTCTTAGGATTATTCCCTACTCTTCACTCTGCACTCAGCCACCCATGGAACACAGTCCCAAGCCTTTATTCTCCCCCTTGATTTCTCATACAACCTGTGAAGGACTAAGAAAGCTTTTACTGAAGACTTGGGTGGGATGGGCGCAGTAAAGCAGCAAAGTGTAAGTAGCAGATAAAACCAATAACCAATAATTCCTGTTTTAAAACTTGTCAGCTTGTCCTCCCCAGGGCCACCGTGTCACGTTGCTGGCCCTGGCCCTGTCTCCTCCCCTTCTCCTCTTTTGCCCCGCCCACCACTACTACGCTTCTCTCCCAGACTGGTCCCACAGAAATCCAAAATACATACAATTTCATTGTTCAGAGCACTTCAGCCTCCTCTCTTCCTAAGCAGTTTTGCCTGGCCAGTCCTGATTCTGTGTGTGTGTGTGTGTGTGTGTGTGAAATACATTTTAAAAATTAGCATTTTAACAATTTGTAGATGTACATTGGCATTAAGTACATTCACATGGTTATATAACCATCACCATCATCCATCTCCAGAACGTTTTCATTATCCCAAACAGAAACTCTGTATCCATTAAACAATAACTCCCCATTCCCTTTCCCCATCGCCCTTGGTAACCATCTTTCTACTTTCCGTCTCTATGAATTTGATTATTCCAGTTACCTCATATAAGTGGAATCATATTTGTCTTTGTATATCTGGCTTATTTCATTCGGCATAATGTCTTAAGATTCATCCATGTAGTTAAATGTGTCAGCACTTCCTTTTTAAGACTGAATAATATTCCATTGTCTGTATATGCCGCCTTTTGTCCATTCATTTGTCAATTGACATTTGGGCTGTTTCCACCTTTTCCCTGTTGTGAATAATGCTGCTATGAGCATTGGTGTACAAATATCTATTTCAGTCCCTGCTTTCAGTTCTTTTGTGTATATACCCAGAAGTGGAATTGCTGGATATTGTGGTAATTCCATGTTTAATTTTTTAAAGAACTGCCGTACTGTTTTCTACATCGTCTACACCATTTTACATTCCCACCAGCAGTGCACAGTTTCTCCACATCCATGCCATCACTTGTTCTCTGTTTTATTTTTTATTTTTGTAATAGCTATCATAATGGGTGTGAGGTGGTATCTTGTTGTTTCAATTTGCATTTCCCTAATGATTAGTGATATGAACATTTCATGTGCTCAGTGACCATTTGTGTATCTTCTCTGGAGAAATGTTTATTCAACTCCTTTGCCCATTTTTTGAATTGGACTGTTTGGTTCTTTTGTGGTTGAGTTGTAGGAGTTCTTTGTATTTTCTTGATATTAATCCCTTATCAAATATGTGATTAGTAAATATTTTCTCCTATTCTGTGGGTTGCCCTTTCACTATATTGGTAGTGTCCTTTTAAAAACACAAGTTTTTAATTTTGATGAATTCCAATTTATTATTTCTTATGTTGCTGGTGCTTTGGGTGTCATATTCAAGAATTCATTGCCAAATCTAATGTCATGAACCTTTTCCCCTATGTTTTCTCGTAAGAGTTGTATAGTTTTAGCTCTTATGCTAACTAGGTCTTTGATCCCTTTTGGGTTAATTTTTTTTTTTTTTTTTGGAGACAGGGTCTCACTGTGTTACCCAAGCTGGAAGGCAATGGCACAATCACAGCTCACTGCGTCCTCGACCTCCCGGATTCAAGTGATCCTCCTGCCTCAGCCCCCAAAGTGCTGAGATTACAGGGGTGAGCCACCCTGCCCAGCCTTGAGTTAATTTTTGTATATGGTATAAGGTAAGAGTCCATCTTCATTCTTTTGAAGGTTGATATCCAGTTTCCTCAGTACCATTTTTTTTAAATTATACTTTAAGTTTTAGGGTACATGTGCACAACATGCAGGGTAGTTACATAGGTATACATGTGCCACGTTGGTGTGCTGCACCCAGTAACTCGTCATTTAATATTAGGTATGTCTCCAAATGCTGTCCGTCCCCCCTACCCCCACCCCACAACAGGCTCTGGTGTGTGATGTTCCCCTTCCTGTGTCCATGTGTTCTCATTGTTCAATTTCCACCTGTGAGTGAGAACATGCAGTGTTTGGTTTTTTGTCCTCGCGATAGTTTGCTGAGAATGATGGTTTCCAGCTTCATCCATGTCCCTACAAAGGACATGAACTCACCCATCAAAAAGTGGGTGAAGGATATGAACAGACACTTCTCGAAAGAAGATATTTATGCAGCCAAAAGACACACGAAAAAATGCTCATCATCACTGGCCATCAGAGAAATGCAAATCCTCAGTACCATTTTTTGAAAATAGTGTCTTTTCTCCCATTGAATGGTCTTGGCACACTTCTCAAAGATCATTTGACAGTATATCTGAAAGTTTACTTCTGGGCTATCTATTCCAATCATCTGTATGTCTGTCTTTATGCCAGTACCACACTGTTTGGATTACTGTAGCTTTGTAGTAAGTTTTTAAATCAGGAAGTGTGAGTCCACCAACATTCTTCTTCTTCAAAACTGTTTGGTCTATTAGAGGTCCCTAGATTCCTATGAATCTTAAGATGCAATTTTCTATTTCTGCAAACAAATATCATTAGGATTTTAATAGGGATTACACTGAATTTGTCAATTGTTTTGGGTAGGATCGACATCTTAACAATATTAAATCTTCTAATTCATAAACATGAGATTCCTTTCCATTTATTTATGTCTTTAATTTCTTATTTTTATACATGATAGTTTTTAATATACATCTGAGCTAAAGACCAAACACTGACAGTAGGAGAAGAACAAATAGTAAGTTTGTTAGCCTACACTTAAACCTCAAACAAAAGAGATGACTTTTTGTTTATCTAACAAGTTCTGCATTGATTACACATCATAAGTAATAGTATATAAAAACATATTTGTATTTAGTAAGAATATTTTATTTCTTGGGTCATATATTTCAACTAGGTGGTCTAGCATAGTTGATACTTTCGAAGTTTAACTACATTAGAAGAAAGTGTGGTGTGAAATATAAGTACACTGTTGTTGGAACTGAACTATAAAGCTGGAAGTAGACGTAGTTGCTTCATGAGGTTGTAATTCTTAAGTCTATCTTATTTCATTTTATTTTACATTTTATTTTATTTTAGATTCAGGAAGTATATATGTTTATTTGTTGCATGGGTATAATGCATATTGGTGGAGATTGGGATTCTAGTGTACCCATTACCCAAATAGTGAACATTGTACCAGATAGGTTATTTTTTACCCCACACCCCCCTTCCACCCTCCCCTCTTTTGGAGTCCCCAGTGTCTATTATTTCCATCTTTATGTCCCTGTGTACCCATTGTTTAGCTCCCACTTGTAAGTGATAGCATGCAGTATTTGGTTTTCTGTTCCTAGGTTAGTTTGCTTAGGAGAATGGCCTCCAGCTCCATCCATGTTGCTGCGTAAGATATGATTTCATGCTTTTTATGGCAGCCTAGTATTCTGTGGCGAGTATATATATATATATATCACGTTTTATTTATCCAGTCAACTGTTCATGGATACTTAGGTTGGTTCCCTGACTTTGTTATTTTGCATATATGAGGGCAGTTGTCTTTTTTATATAACGATTTATTTTCCTCTGGGTAGATACCCAGTAGTGGGATCATTGGGTCACCTGGTATTTCTATTGAATTATTTCAGAAATCGCCACACTATTTTCCACAGAGGTTGAATTAATTTACATTCCCACCAACAGTGTATAAGCTTTCCATTTTCTCTGCATCCACACCAATATTTGTTGTTTTCTGACTTTTTAATAATAGCCATTCTGTATTTATGTCTTTAATTTCTTTTTAGCAGTGTTTTTTTAGTTTTCAGTGAACAAGTCTTTTACCTCCTTGGAAAAGTTAATTCCTAAGTATTTTATTATTTTTGATGCTACTGGAAATTGAATTATTTTAATTTCCTTTTGGGATTGTTCATTGTTAGTATATAGAAATGCAACTGATTTTTACCTGTAGATTTTGTAATGATTTGTGACCATTAATTGGAGGGTGCACCCAAAGCTATGGTGGCCTAGTAATAACACTTTGTTTCAGTGTTCACACTAAAAATTGTGCAAGAGATCAAACATTTTCCTGTCCTTATGGGTTTGGAACCACATTTCTTATAATTCACTCATTGCATAATAATATATAATAAAAAATTGATAGCATTTTTCTAACATATACATATTTTCCTTGTAAATAAGCTATGTTGTTAATTTTCCCAATTTCTTTGACTAAAACAAAAAGTAATAACAAAGAAAGAAAAAATACCTGAAGTCTTTCCATTTCTGTATCAACCACCATTAACACCATAGTAAACTACATATTCATATAGGTTTATAATAAGTAATTTTGCAAGGATGGGATCATACCACATGTGCTATTTTTAAGCCAGATTTTTCACTTAACTATATCTTATGGAGGTATTTCCAAATAAACAAATATGGATATATAATAGATATCCTTTCTGATGTTTGTATAGTGTTTTTATATAGATAATCCCAATAAACCCAATATATATGTACTTGAATATGCAAATAAAAATCTGGAAGAGAATAAGGCTGAATATTATCAGTAATCATAACTGGGTGAATGGTAGGTAATTTTGCTCTCATCTATATTTTTTATTTTCGTAGGACTATACTTTCTCATACATTTTAATGTTCGTAGAGTTATAGGTAATTTTATCATCACAATTTTAATTTTTCATGGAAAATTATTAAAATAAAAGGTTTTTAGAAGCAAAAATACTGGGTACACAGAAACAAAACCAATTAATCACATATAAATACATTTTATTAGGGTTTATTGGGATTATGCCAACTATCGAAAAATTGAAGAAAATAGCCATGTTTCTGATAGATTAAAGTGTTTTACAAAACTTTTCTTTTTGCTGTTGGATACACCTGGAAAAACAACAGAAACACATATATTTCCATTTCTTAAATTAAATACTTTGACATTTATATACTTAAAACACTGGTGGCCAAAAACTGATGATCACCAATCTCCAAATGCCATACTGTTGAGTTACCCATATCCTAGGAATCTTTACTGTAACCCCTAAATATGAAGAAAGTAGAATGACCTGCCTTGTTTTTTTGCCTGTAACTGAGTAGAGTGGAAACGAATGCTGGGGAGAAATGAGAGAATTGGGGAAAGTGACCATTAGGGCTTACTCTTTCTCTGATAGAAATAATGACTCAAAGGTCATATGCTGAATTAAGGAAAACAATAGGAATCCCAAGGATATCCTCCATAAGAACAGACCCAGACCCCCAGCATGGTAACTGATCAAATGTACTCCATGCAATTAAATCAAGAATTCCACTTAGAAGAAAACATAGCACAAATAATATGAGGAAATTCTTCACAATTGCTTCAGGCTATAGAAAAACTTAACAAGAGCATGCGTTTAATAAGATAAGAGCTCAAAGGTGAGATGATGAAACAGCAGAATGGAATGAAATGAGAGATGGCAGCTTTAAGGGAAACATTAAGGATCAAACTAATATCATTTCAATACTAATACCTAAAGTAGAAACAGCAATGAACAAATGGACAGCTAAAAACCTAATTATGGCTGTAAGAGAAATATTTGGGTAATCACAGAAATATAGAATAAAGGATAAGAGATGAAGACAATTTTTAAAAATTGAATATATGTGGAAGACACATAATGATGATCCAACATAAGGATAACTGATGTCTCTGAAATGAAGAAGCCCACTAATGACAGAAGGTATGTTTATCAGTATTATATAAGAAAATCCCCCAAAAATGAATAAATTTGCTGATTTAAAGGTTATACTTCATTCTAGGGAAATATGACGCAGAACATTCGATGTTGAGACATATTCTCTTTTTAAGTTTTTCAATTTTGAAATAAAAAAATTAATTTTCCAGGAAAACAACAGAAAGCATCTATGGGGGAAAATAATAAGGCTACCTCAGACTTGCTCATACTCATTAACCAGCAATTCTATACCTAGGAATTTAATCTAAGTAAATAATCAGATGAGTATAAAAGATTTATATACAATGATGTTTACCATGATATTATTTATAAACACTTTTTCAAATATGTGATATTCAAGAAAGATTCAAATAGCAAAATTCTAGATAACCTTTAAAATTGGTTTTAGAGGAATCTTTAGTGACATAGGAAACTGTTCATAATATATTATTGTCAAGTGAAAGAATCAGATTACAAAAGAGTAATTACAATATTATTCTAGTGAAATCTGCACACATATAGAAAAAGTCGGGAGGAAAATATTGAAAAGATATGCACTAAAATGAAACAATGGTTATATCTGGGGAAGCATTCAAGGGATATGTTTTTCTTTGTGCTTTTTTACACATAACGTATTCTTTATAATGACATGTATTATTTTTATATTGTAGAAAAAATGACAAGAATTATTTAAAATATAATAAATAATAACAAAGATCTTACCTTGATATTACTGTAACAAAACAGAAAGGTTTAAAATGTAGAGTTATGACATTTGGGAACAGTTACTTTGACTACACTTTTAGAAGACTTAGCTGATCATATTTATGAGCAACTAGCCCTGGGGATGTGCTGAAAAAAGAAAGAAAGAAAGGAAGAAAGAAAGAAAGAAGGAAAGAGAAAGAAAGAAAGAGAAAGAAAGAAAGAAAGAAAGAAAGAAAGAAAGAAAGAAAGAAAGAAAGAAAGCAAGCAGGCAGGAAGGCAGGAAGGCAGGAAGGCAGGAAGGCAAGAAAGCAAGAAGGCAAGAGGTCAAGAAAGCAAGCTAGCTGCAGATCAGGTAATCATTAACCAGCTTTATTTGTATCACGTCTCAGATGAAACGTCAGTATGATTGTAAATTTGAGCAAGCTATGTTAGATGGGAACATGGAACATCACTGTATACTTGTATAAGCAAAATTTACCTCATGGTGTGAATAAATGTATCTGTAAGATGAACCTCCAAAAAATCAAGTTTCTGACCATTGTATAAAGAGGTCAGCACACTAGTGATACATGGTGCATGTAAAAAATAGCATCTATTGAGGGGTCAATAAGCAGATGAGTGATGAAGCAAATGCAATCCCCACAAACTCACATTATCCCACTGCTGACTGTAGGCAGCATTCCAGTAGAGAGAGCACACCCTTCCCCTCCCTATCATCCTCTGCATACTGTAGTTCTAGGGTCAGGAGGCTACAGAATATTGATGCCAGCATGTAACATAGTGAACGCTTCCTGGTTGGAAGAATGGCCTTGTTAGAAAGGGGAAGTCTTCAGATCCAGTAGTTGTATCAGCCCATCTGTTACTTGAGCTAACTCAGACATACTGAGCCAGATTTTCCCCAAGCTCCCAAAAATAGGGAGGAAATCAGCTCCCAGAGCCATCCGAATGGGTGTTGCATCACTAGTTTTTGATACATTTACCACAGAGACCAAGTTCCTCAAAATTGCTAAATATCTGGATTGTTCCAATAAGTTTCCACCACCAAATAGGAAATAAGAGCTATTCCCCAACTTGGAAACTCATCACTCAAGATTTCCCACAAGACGTTGCCCAAATGACAGCTTGTCCAATTCCTCCCTTCCATTTGCAGCTGGAAGCAACTTCTCATCCTCTAGTATCCAGCTAGAGGTTCTTCCAGCTCCAACATTCTGATTGGATGTCACCAGTGATGGCTTCTGAGACTCACCCCAGCTCCTTGGTGGCCTCTCCTGGCAATATGTTAAAATTTCAAACCATTTTAGTCTTGGTTATGATAAAATTATTGCTAAGCCACACCCTTTGATCTGCTATCATGAATCTGCTGTTTCTTTGATTTGGGCACTGAGATTTTACAAAATAACTTTCTATTTGTTTAATGCATTTCATGTATTTGTTAACTGATTTACTCTTCTATAGGGAAGCAATGTGTTAAACTGGAAATATACATAAGGGGTTCTTTATCAAGATTGTCATGCTCTAAAATATATTTAAGACAAAAGCCCTATCACAGATCGCAGTGGCCTTCCAAAAATAGGACAGACTTGGGTTTTCTCTTCTCACAAGAATTCCTTTTATGATAAGCTTAACATTTCTTCAAAGAAAATGTTACAATACCAGAAACTTCCCAGTTGACATTTACTTAGTTTTTACAGGAAGAATATTTAAAATTTACACAACGCTTACATCTGAACATCTTCAAGTTTCGTAGGTATAAACCTCAAAGGGTGACTCTAAAAACAAAACTTAAAGCCACTGCATTTTCACATGTAAATAGGAGCGTGTCCATATGACTGGTTCTAAGTCAATATGCTCATATCCTTGGAGCTTCACACGGCTCTCACCCCAGGTGGCCACCTGCTTTCCAAGGGAAGCATATTCAGCAAGCATGTGATTCATCAATGAGAAGTGACTCATGTTAGCAATCAATTATTTACACCCTTGTCCCATAAAACTTACCTATAGACTCCCTCAGGAATTTTGCATGAGTGGTTTAAAACAGGCTGTGCCATACACTCATTCTCAACCTTTTTCATTTTAAGGATCATTTTACAAAGTAAAAATATTGAACAACCTCTCCCTTAATAGTGGTTCTACTCTTCACAATTGTCTTGTAGAAGAAAAAGCTCTAAAACACCAGAAACTCCTATGTCCTCGGTAACACAGATAACTGGTTTTGAAGATTTAAAACACACAGACACACACACACACACACACACACACACACACACACACACACACGAAACTATAAAGGATAAATATCTTGGCATATTTGCTTCCAGGATTTTCTTCTCTCTGTGTATCTCTCTCTCTCTTTCTTTCTTTCTTTCCTCTCTCATCTTTCCTTCTCTCTTTTTTTTACAGAAAAATTAGTCTTATCAGCATATTGCATGCTTATTTGAGGAATTCAAATAGTTTAGAAAAGTGCAAATTTAAGAAAGCTGACAATCACCCACAAAATACCATCCAGAAGCAATTATCACTGACATTAAGAGAGATCAAGACAACTGTGTAGGCTTATGCAACAAGATAAGTAGATAAACATACAGATACAGATAAGAAGACTTTTAAGAAAATGCTATTTCTTAATTAAAATGGGGATAAAATAGCTAAATCTTATTCATTTAAAATGTTACTTTTAATTGTACTTTAATATCACAGAAAAAAGAAAGTGAAACAGAAGAATTCCTAATCAATATTTCTTCCCCACGAGGTATTATTTTCTAAAAGATTCTTCTAAAAAATTATTAAGTGGTTGGAGTTGGAATTCTTTAACTGCATGTTCCAGTTTTAGACAGTCCTGACTCCCTGCTATGAGCAATGAGGACGTGAATACTTTCACACTACCTCACACCTCTCTTTCCCACTTTTTCCACTGTTTGATGGTTGTATTCTACTCTTCACATTGGCCATTTAGTTGGCCTTCACATTCTTACCTGTAGTGACTGGATAGGTGAGAAGTCTTGCAAATGACCCTTCCTGAACTCCTCCTAAGGCCTTCCTGATGTTCTTGGTGGTCCTGCCCCCAGGCCTCCACTTCCCACTTTCTCCAGTGTGTCACTGCAGCCCCCAGTACCAGTCACCCCAGCATTACTTTACTAGCCCTTCATGTGCTGGTGGTAAACTGAGACAGTTTCCTTAAGATGAGAGGAACTTATTTCCCTTACATTTTTCTCCCTGTATTGTTTGTTTCTAAACCAACTGGGTAAAGCATCCCTCTAGATTTCTGGAGGCCCTTTAGACAAGCCACAGCCTCTTTCTCTTCTGTCACCTTTCATAACTCACAGCTGTGGGGTTTGTCTCTTTAAATAAAAATAGGATCATAAGAGAAGGAAACATGGCTTAGGAAAAGAATGTGGAATATTTCAGAGGGTAAAAGTAAGCAGTTCACCTAATAAAGAAAATTCCTGATGAAGTATAAAGCCCTTCATCGGGAAATTATAGGTAAGTGCTAGTTAACAGGAAAATATGTAAATTTCTAATGCAGCAGAGGGTAGTGGAAAGATGGTGGGAAGATCAGTGACAATACTTTTAAACTTCATATTTTATATTTACATGTAGCAAAAACTAAAGCAGGACATCCTTCTATCCTACCCCATGCTTCCCTGCACATATGATCCTGGGCTGAATAAAATTGAGCTCCTAACCTAGTGTCTTTTTTTGTGGTGATTGGCTTATTAAAATGTATGTTTAAGAAATATCTATCCTCAAAAATATTTGGCCATCACCGTTTCTTCAAGGTACTCACTTTTTAGGTCAAGGAAGAATGATCCAGAGATACCCTGAATCACAGTAAGCCCAGACTTGTTTTCCATCTCACTAAGAATAGCCCATTTTTGGACTACCCCTGACACTCCATCAGAACAATGTCCTTGGTGTAGTTGGCTGCCTTCTAAGATGCCACCAATAATTCCTGCTTCCTGGTAGTCACACCCTTGGGCAATCCCCTCCCTTCAAGTGTGGGTGGACCTAGTGATTTACTTCTAACCCATAAATTATGGCAAAGATGAAGGGATGTCACTGTCATGATTAGTTTACAAATAATTGTGACTTGTGTCTTGCTAGCAGCCTCTATCTATTGACTTTTCAGCTTGTGTGTTTTAATGAAGCAAGCAGCTTTGTGGGCGAGGTCCACATGACACAGAACTAAGAGCAGCTTCAGCCAACAGCCAGCAGGGAATGAAATGCTGCCAACAACCACAGAGTGAGCTTTAGATGTGTTCTTCCCCTGTCAAACATTCAGATGAGATGGCAGATCCTGGGCAGCCTCATGAAAGACCATGAAGCAGAGAGCCCATTTAAGCCATGTATAGACTTCTGATCCATAGAAACTGTGAGATAATAAATGTGTGTTGTTTAAAGCCACTAAGATGTGGGGTAATTTGTTACACAGCAAGCAATAACTTGAATAGATAGCTAATATACTGTGCTGACTTTACTGATTTTGAGAATTGCCAAGTAGTTCACCAAACAAGGTTCAATGACTTCATCTACCTGTCGGGATTTTAGAGGTAATGCTGCATAAGCTATATAGACTCCACCTAAGAGGTCAAGAGCCTTCTTATTTCTCAAAGCTCCCTGGATTGGGAGATGGGGAAAGTCTTCCACTTAAGGGAAGTCTTCCAGTTACTATTGCTGTGTGACAGATTATTTCAAAACTTCACATCTCGGCTGGGTGCAGTGGCTCACGCCTGTAATCCCAGCACTTTGGGAGGCCGAGACGGGTGGATCACAAGGTCAGGAGATCAAGACCTTCCTGGCTAACACAGTGAAACCCCGTCTCTACTAAAAAAAATACAAAAATTAGCCGGGTGTAGTGGCGGACGCTTGTAGTCCCAGCTACTCGGGAGGCTGAGGCAGGAAAATGACGTGAACCCAGGAGGCGGAGCTTGCAGTGAGTCGAGATTGGGCCACTGCACTCCAGCCTGGGCGACAGAGCGAGACTCCGTCCCAAAAAAAAAAAAAAAAAAAAAACTTCACATCTCAATACAGTCACTTAATTGTGGATTCTGTGGATCAGGCATGCTAGAAGTACACAGCTGGAATTGCTTATCTCTGTTACACAATGCCTGGGGCCTCAGTTGAGAAAACTCTGTGGCTGGTGGTAACTTGATGGCTGGAAACTGGAGTCATCTGGAGGCTTCTTTGCTGACATGTCTAGTGCTTAGTGTTTATTGCCTGTCCGCTGGGACCTTAGTTGAAGTTGCCAAGTGGAGTACTTAAGGTGGCCTCTCCATGTGGTGGGCCTCTTCACAGCATGGCCATCTCAAGGTAGCCATACTTTGTATAATATCAGCCCACAGCTCCAAAAGCAGGTGTCTCAACAGCAGGGCAGAAGCTGCTTCATAGCTTCTGACCTAGCCTCAGAAGTCACTCAGTGTCACTTTCACTGCATTCAATTGTTTATAAGTGAGTCACAAGCCTGTGGGATATGAGTTATTGTGAGGCCATCTTTGGAAAATTAAACCTAACAAAGGAAGTAAGAATGTCTCATAAAAGAAAGCAAAACCAAGGAATCCTTACCTCTGTCAACAACATGAGAGACCATGAAGCAGAAGACAGTTAAGCCAGGCCAAGATTTCCAACTCACAGAAACTGTGAGATAATCAATTAGTGTTGTTTTAAGCCACTAAGATGTGGAGTAATTTATTTGCAGTGAGCAATAACTAATGCTAATGCTTGGATTCGTGTGCACTAATACATGCCACCTTTAGGCAGTTCACCTTCATGGAGAATCACTGAGCCAAGACAAAGCATATGAAAATATCAAGAGTAGTTATGAGGAGTTTACAAAAAGAAAGTGAAGTTAATGTGGATCAGATTTTCAATTCAATCAAGATGACAAACCAGACCATTTAAAATTAAGGCTCTAGCTCAGTAATTTATATCCTGTTTCTTTTTACTCCAGACTCTTCTTACTATATTCTCAGTACAGTCCTTTTGGTTATTTCTGGCATATCTTCATGAATTCCGTGTAAAATTCTCTGCAGATAAATGATCACTTAAGGGCAATTAGCTTTAGATAGTAACATTTGGATGTTCTTGTTGCTTTAAGTTCTTGAAGTGATTGCCAAAAAAATATTTTGGTATATTTTTCTATTTTTTGGATTTAAGTCTTCAGTGCGCCTTCTGTCTTCAAACAATTCAGTTCTAATACGTGTTCTTATAACATTTATTTCAAATTCCCATCTTTCAAATGAGGAAAATAATACATCTCTCGACCATGTCAAGGGTATTAAAGATGATGCTTAAGGTACCATGCAACTGAAAAGTGCTATTAAATTCATTTTTATCAAGTTTGCTCTTGTGAGCCATTATCACATCACACTTTTACACAGGCTCTGGATTATCTACTGCCACCCAAAGGACAGGAAGTTCAGGCTTATTTTGTGAATTTGTGAATCATTTGGTGCTCTTATCAATCAGAGTCTTTGGCTGCAAGCAACAGACACTCTGGCTCACCTAATGTGCAAGGAATGATTAAATGGTATCAGGTGGCTCATAAAATCCCCAGTAGAGCCAGAAAATAAGGCAAGGGAGGCTAAGCAGCCAGAAAAAATGCCCCCAAATCACACCTCAGCACTGGAACCACATAGCCTCCATTAGTGCTGCCACTGGGCATCGACACACTGCACCACTAGCTGCTGGACACAACCATGAAGACCACCACACTTCTTAAAAAGAAATGGCTCATTCTAGGGATGGAGCAAGGAAAGATCAAGGTGGGCCTGGAGCATCCTGTGATGTAGAAAGCAAGGATAGTGCTCAAAGGACAATGGGGATACATCAAAAGGACACAAGGTCTGCTGGAAGGGCCTCCTGCTGGCCAAATTTAGGACAATTTTTGGATCATAATGACTAATGGTAGTAATAGATTATAGCAAAAGGAAATCAATAAGTCCACAGTAATACTATATAAAAATGGGAAGAGAGAAAGCTCTTCTTTACAAGAGAATGTCAACTTAGACATATAGAAAGAATGACAGAATTTGAAAATCCTCTTTTTTCACATCTAACAATACAATCATTGATTCAGGTAAAAATCCTCAATGATTACACCAATGAGTAAGAGATTGTTGGGGAACAAGGTATTCACACAATCTCAAAGTATCACCTCCACAGATTACTTATTAATTACAAAGGAGAAAAGATATCCTTACACTAGAGGGATCTGGTGGACCTCACCTTCAGCAAGTGATCAAACTTAGCACCTCCAGTAATGGGACAAACTGATAGCATGTGCCTCCTGATATGATGCAATGGAAAGAACACAGCATCACTTAGGTAGTGTGCATGCACCAAAACTATTTAACCTAAATGTAATAGTGAAGGAATAATTAGACAAATCTGAAATGTCAGTGATCATGAAAAACAAATAAAGCCAGAGAGACTGTTCTAGATTAAAAGAGCCCCAAGAACCCATGACAATCACATGCAATTTGTGATCCTGGATTTCATCCTAAAATTTAAAAAGGAATTAAATGATATTTTGCTGAAAATTGGGGAAATTTGAATAGGAAATGTACGTTTGATAATATTGTAGCAACACTAAATTTATTGGATTTGGCAATGGTCTTATGCATATGTAGGAGAATGTCTGTTTTTAACAGATGCATGCTGAGGCATTTAGATATAATATGCCATGATGTTTTCTGCAAAAACAAAACAAAACGTGTGCGTGTGTGTGAGAGAGAGAGAGAGAGAGAGAGAGAGGTGGTTTGGGGAGAAGAGGGGCAAACATTAAGCAAATGTGGCAAGATGTTAAACAATTTGTGAATATAGGTATAATATATATGGCAATTTCGACTATTTAACAGTGCCTCACATATACTGTGTTCTTTTATTTTTATTATTATTAAATAAAATTGCAGAGAGGAAAGAATTATTCCTAGGTGAGCAGAAATCAGGAACTGTTTTCCTCCTTCCTCTCAGGAAGTATTTGACAAGTGTCGGCAAGGACTGAATATTAGGCTTGCGGTATGCAGAGAGACATTGTGGGGATAAAAAGAAGTCAGAGAAGCTTCTAATAGCTGTGTGGTCTGTGTGGGCTGGCATGACTGATTGGTATCAAGATGGGCCCCCAAAATATAGCCAGTTTCCCCTACCAGTTTTCTCCAAGGGGCCTTTTGGTGAGTTCCAGGGTAATGAGGAAGGCTGGGGATAGAGACAACTTGGTAGATTTAAACCCAATTATATAATAGTTACATTAAATTTTAATAAACTAGACATTCCAATGAAAAGTCAAAAGGCAGACTGGATGAAAAAAACAACACCTAATTATGTACTGTTTATGAAAGACAAACTTTAAATAGAAAGGCACAGAAAAGTTAAAAATGAAAGGATGGGAAAGATATACTGAAAGTTAAATTCCCTGGCTATATCAATGCCAGACACAGTAGACTTTAAGGGAAGAAGTATTATAAGAAATAAAGAGGACAGGCCGGGCACGGTGGCTCACGCTTGTAATCCCAGCACTTTGGGAGGCTGAGGCGAGCGGATCACAAGGTCAGGAGATCGAGACCACGGTGAAACCCCGTCTCTACTAAAAATACAAAACATTAGCCGGGCGTGGTGGCGGGTGCCTGTAGTCCCAGCTACTCGGAGAGGCTGAGGCAGGAGAATGGCGTGAACCCGGGAGGCGGAGCTTGCAGTGAGCCGAGATCGCGCCACTGCACTCCAGCCTGGGCGACAGAGCGAGACTCCGTCTCCAAAAAAAAAAAAAAAAAAAAGAAATAAATAAAGAGGACAATCCATGATGATAAAAGGGTCAACTCAACAAGAAGGCCTAAGGATCCTAAATGTGAATGTGCCTCTAATAACATAGCTTCAAGGTATATAAAGGAAAACTTGACGGCACTAAAAGTAGAGTTATATTCACAATCTTAGTTGGCCAAATTTAAACTTCTCTCATTAATTGGCAGAACAAGTACAAAAAGTCAGTAGAGATTTTTTATTTATTTATGTATATTTTATTTTATTTTTGTGACAGAGTCTCGCATGGCCCCCCGGGCTGAAGTGCAATGGCATGATCTCAGCTGACTGCAACCTCTGCCTCCCAGGTTCACGCAATTCTCCTGCCTCAGCCTCCCAAGTAGCTGGGATTACAGGTGCACACCACCACACCCGGCTAATTTTTTGTATTTTTAGTAGAGACGGGGTTTCACTATGTTGGCCAGACTTGTCTTGAACTCCTGACCTCGTGATCCGCCTGCCTTGAACATTTACAGAAATCACGTGAAACATTAACCAAAATAGAACAATATGCTGGGGCATAAACGAATCTCAATAAATGAAGGACAGAAATCATACAGAGTAAATTCTCTGACTACAATGGATTAAGCGAGAAATTGGTAACAGAAATATAACCAGGAAAAATAAGCAGAAACTTACAGTTGACGAAAAAGCATTTGGATCCCTGATGATTCTGCCATAGGCCAGAATAAGGCTGAAGCTGGCTGAGTGATACATGTGGGTCATCATTCTTCTTGCCTGAAAAATAAAAGTAGAGTTCCTGAGACGAGACTCATGGGTAGCATGATGAGATACGTGCTCCCAGAGCCGCCTGCAAAGAGCAGACTCCCTACCTGGCACCATTAGGTAGCTTTCTGTTGTTACTATCTGGAAAGAATTGGGAGGAAAGTGATGAATGTCTTACCCATATAGAAGAGCCCTCTACCTTCTGAAATATTTACAAATGAAGTGAGGTTTACTTCAAAACTTAATGGGAGGGAGGTCTAAATGGGGACATAGATGAAACAACATAGGCCATGAGTTGGTAATGATGAAGCTGAGTGTTGGGTGTGCAGGGAATCATTACACTCTTCTATTTGGTACATGTTTTACGTTTTTCCATAATACAAATATGTTTTAAAGAATGAGGAAAAAGCAAAGAATTGATATGGCTACCTGTTTTCAACCATGGGGATGACATGTATCTTTTAAAAACTAACCTGGCAAGAAGGCAAATGAGACGGGGCAGTTCCCTTCTTCCCTTTTCCACATGCAGAAACATAATCCACAGGAGGATGATTGGAGAGCAATGGAAAGATATCCGCTGGTTCTAGATGAGAATGTATGGGTTGCACTGTGGATGAGATTGGTTTCTAATTGATTTAGAAATTGATTCCAGGGTCAGTGGTTTTAGAGGATGCACCAGAAATAACTTGCATAGTGAAGCTTTGTGTAATAATCACTCTTTTGACATTTTCTCCTTTCCAGTTTTTATTTTTAAGTGTATATAAAATCTCTCAGCCATAAACCTAATGTTTTTTTTCTTCCTGCATCTGGTGCTCATGGTACTTAAAAGGCCAATTTTCTATTTTTAGCTTTTGTGGGTTTGAGCAATACTTCCAAGTTCAAAGGATAAAGATTGCTCATTAACATTTTTTTAGAGGATGAGGTAATTTCACAAACCAGGCTATGAAGATCAGCAAAGTATGGAATCTGATGAAACTGAATATCACCTCTAGTGAGGGGGAGCAATTCAACAGAATTATACACAATTGTGGTGACATTGATATGATATATTTTATTAATCTCTTATGAACTGCATGAACTATTGGAGCATGTATATAACATATGGGCCATGCCTTAATAAGTACAGTGTTGGACGCATTAGCCAAAAGCAAAATAATGGAGATTTCCCCACTTGTATTTGTGAAACCAAGAGATGCATTAGGCTTAGTGGCTGTATTAAAACAGTCTTCTATTTATTCATGCCCTCATCCATTTGATAAATGTTCACAAAGTCTCCATTAGTGGGCCAGCCGCTGTATTTTTCAAATTAATGTCCAATTTGCAAATATCTCTGATACCCTTCCTCGGGCCCTAAAAATATTAGTAAGGGGAGTAAAATTTCACCCATAAAAAAAAAAAAAAACAATGTTAAGATTCAACTTAGGAGTGAAGCAATCTACTATATTTGCTGCCTGCTGTCCCAACTGAACTCCACAGTAGGTTCACTGGGAAGGATATATTGTAGCCTGCCCTTACAGAAATCATGACCTAAAAGTTCCACAAACTCTGAAATATGGCTAACAAGTCCCATCAGGATGCATTTCTGGTGCATCATCTCTCCAAACTACCCACCCCCACCATCCGTAGCTTTCTATACTTCACTTGGATCACAGAATGTATTATTCTCTTCCTCAACCCCTAGACTTCACACATACTGCTTGCAATACTTTTCCCACTTTCTTCTTCTCATCTTCCCCTCTTCATCCTTCCACTGGCTACTACTATTCATCTTTTGGGTCTCGGTTAACTTGTGTATCAACCAGGATAGGCTAGGTCATGCTACATTAAAAAACAATTCTCACCTCAGTAGCTTAAAATAATGAGGGTTTGTTTCTCTTTCTCACAGAGTCCTTTGCAGTCCTAGAAAACTCTCCAGGGCCGCTTTCTCCCTCAGGATGGATCAGGATTAAATCTCCATATCAGCACATGCTTCCACAGTCACTGTGGCAGTGGAAAAGAAGAGCTGGGTTTCACATTGACCAGTGATTGTTCTGGCCTAGAAGCAACACATGCCACTTGCAGAATAGTCACAAGGCCAATGCCCTACCCAACATCAGGGAGGCAGAAATATAAAATATTTCCATGTGCCAAAACTGATGAAAACCAGAATTACCAATTAGCAGCACTAATATTTATTACAAGGTAATACTTCTAGTGAGAAGCCTTCTCTTGCTTTTTAAGTAGATAGAACTAGTTTATTTAGGAGTCTCAATTTGTTGGAGTTTGTTTTTATTTGTTTTGTCCAATTGCTACCTACCCCTTCTTCCTCACTGGGTAGCAGATCCTTAAAAACGTCTTGACCCGTCACTTTTGATTATCAGAATAATTTCCACTCAGCTTAAATATTCAGTCCTCTTCGTTCTAGAATTTCAATCTCAAGGTCAATTTAAAACTCATTCCTCTATTCCAGTGCAGGCTTGGAATGGAGGATGGCACGTGGTCTGCTTTTTATATACATTCTCTTTCTCTCTGTTGAAGGAACTAACTTCTCCATGTGTTAGGGCAGATGAAGAGTGAAGGAAAACAGCAAATGTCCCTTTTCTTTCCTGAAGAAGTTGGCATTCCTCTTATTAGATTTCCCCTGCTTCTCTTGCTAACACTGGCAGACCAACACAGATGCCCAATTTCATGAGGCTTCCCATACCTGAGTCTCATGGAGCACATACATGAGTCCTTCAGAGGACCAGATTGGGTCTTCCCCACTGCGTTTCTTTCCTACCCTTGGCTACTAGTCTTCACCTGGACCACGTTCAATCCCACCTATCACCTCCAGAAAGACAATCTACCCCTTAGCTTCTTTTTTCAGGGTATCCCTTTGGGAAGGAAATGTGTTACTAGCAACATGGCTCAAGCCCACTTACCTTCCCAGATGCCCACTCCATCCACAGGAAGCTCTCAGATCCTCCTTATTCCAAATGGTGGGTAGATAGCTGGGTCTGCTGCCAGCTCCTTGCTTAGCCCTGTCACCTTTTGCCTGTTCTCATTGTCCTTGTTCAGGGAAGCCAGGGACAAGTTGACAAGTCCAATGACTAAGCCAAAATCCAACCAGAAGATGAAAGTGAAGTCCATCTTTACTGTCAACACTTGTGTACAAGTGATTCTCTTGGCTTCAATGCACAAAGAGGAGAGAAACTAGCCCCTCCTCTGAACACTGCCCTAACCCAAAAGGCCTCCGACATCTCCCACTCTTGGTCATCTTATGCAGACTTGGGGGACAGGGTGGGTGTGAGCTGAAGCTCTTCAGCAAGCCCTGAGGTGGCTGTCCCTAACCTATGAAAACTCCTTGACTTTAGAATGTAGGGTGCTTGGTGTCTTGTCTTCAAAATGGACACTAGCAAGAATCTGTGCTATCAGAAAAAATCTCCCTGGACTTCATGAAGATAAGTGCCCTTCACAAGTGCTCCCAGAGCCCCTGTGCTGCTTAGATCTGAACCCCATTACATTGTGTGGCTCTTGCTTGCTGGATTATCCATTGCCCCCTGCACTAGCCACCCTTGGGCTTTCTGGCCCATCCTGGAGTCCAACTCAGTGCCCACCACATGGTGAATGCTGAAGAAATATTTTGACAAGATCAGCCAGGTAGGTTTAGTGTGTGAAGGTTTTAAGAAAAAGGAAATGGTTTTAAAGGATTTGAAAGAGAAGATGTATCTGTTTTCATGAAAAGAATGGACGATATTCCAAATAAGGGAAATAACTTGATGTGGGTGAAGGATTACCCAGGTGCCAAGGCAAGAGACTGAAGGCACAAAGTGTTTCAGTATAATAAAGAAAATAGTTAGAATAGTTATAATACAAATTAGATATAGAGATGATCATGGACATTATCAATAGTTAGTATAAACATTATAAATCATTCGCTTTTAATATGTCATTATAAATCATTCGCTTTTAATAGTACTCTTTGTTGTATTACTGATATAACCAAAGAATAACTGGCAGGTATAGGGTCAAATGCTGAAGGGACATTGTGAGAAGTGACCTAGAAGGCAAGAGGTGAGCCCTCTGTCACGACCACATAAGGGCCACTTGAGGGCTCCTTGGTCAAGTGGTAACGTCAGTGCCTGGGAAGGCACCTATTACTTAGCAGGCTGCAAAAAGGAGTCTCCCTTTCCTTGGAGGAGTCAGGGAACACTCTGCTCCACCAGCTTCTTGCGGAAGGCTGGATATTATCCAGGCCTGCCCGCAGTCATTCGGAGGCCTAAACCCCTCTCTGTGATGCTGTACTTCAATGGTCACGCTCCTTGTCCACTTTCATGTTCCTCCCGTACTCCTGGTTCCTCTTTGAAGTTCTTAGAAGATAACGGTAGAAGAAATAGTGAAAGTCTTAAAGTCTTTGATCTTTCTGATAAGTACATAGAAGAAAACACTGACGTATGCTGCCTTCCCTCTCTGCTTCGGCTACCTAAAAGGGGAGGGCCCCCTGTCCCATGATCACGTGACTTGCTTGACCTTATCAATCACTTGGATGACTCACCCTCCTTACCCTGCCTCCTTGTCTTGTATGCAATAAATATCAGTGCACCCAGCCATTCGGGGCCGCTACCGGTCTCCGCGTCTTGGTGATAGTGGTCCCCTGGGCCCAGCTGTTTTTTCTTTATCTCTTTGTCTTGTGTCTTTATTTCTTACAATCTCTTGTCTCCGCGCATGGGGAGAACACCCACTAAGCCCCGTAGGGCTGGACCCTACACTTGAGAGGTAGGTGTACACATAGGAAAATTCTGTGCCTATGGATAGAGTTAGATTGATTTAAATGGAACGAAATCATGATCAAGCACTGTATCAAGAAATGAAAAGTTGCTTTATAGACAATATAGTTTTATATATTAACTTGTGATTTTGTAGAATTATCTGCCTTTATTGCATATTTCCAGTGAACATAGAGTAATCTGTCAATATCAAGACATATGGCCTCAATTGTTACAGTGGGACTAATTTCAGCTCACCTCCAGAGTTTTTAGAACAGTCTTCAGGCAGAGATAGACAAAGAGTATTGCATCATGTCATCTCATTCCTTGCAGCTATTGATGCAATCAAGGTTTGCTGAACAATACAATCTCTTCTTTAAAGTTACTATTGATCCCTTCCAGTAACTCAATATGTGCTCAGCAAATTCTGAAATCATTTAGGGCTATAAAGATAATCATGGAATAAACAAAGTTTGAATGCCCTGACCATGGTTTATAAATGCCTGATTAAAAGCAATACTGTTGTTGCCCTGTTCAGTGTTACATGTCTAGGGTCCTTTTGTAAGTGCTCCAGACCAAATGTAACTTACCTATGGTGGATAAGCATTTGTAAGTTACTCTTACAGAGATTTTCCCAGAGTTAAGGAAAATGTGTATGTTTTGAACTACATATAATTGAAACCGAAGGGTAAAGCTGATTTTCTGGATCACCTGTCATCACAAGAAATTCTCTTCTTGGATCACCATGCTGTTTGAGTCTTTTTGAACTTTATGTAATCAGTGGGCTGTTTCATGACTGTTCTGAGAAATGGCAAGGCTTGAGTGTAGACTTGTTGGATTAATGGTGTCTGCTCTCGGAAGGTTGCCAAGTGGTGTTCCACTAGAAACAGAGTTTTCTGTTAGACCTGTCCTTGACTGGTTGTGGTTGATGGTGACCTGAAGAAATTGGGTTAATTGAAGAATCTGGTTCACATCATTTCTGTTTTCAATCTGCCATTCTCTCTCTATAACACTTTTGGAGTGAGAATTTGAGCTAACATTCCATACAGCCTTGAGTTTTCCCTTGGTGTTTCCTTCAATCCTTTTTTCTTAAAAATCCTAAAAAACTTTTACATAATTTTCCGAAGTATTTCATATCACCACTGCATGGTTTTTCCCATCTGGCCTATGTACACATTCTGTCATGAGGCAGTTACAAATGAGGCAAAGATGGGGCAGCTTTTTTTTTTTTTTTTGATGGAGTTTTGCTCTTGTTACCCAGGCTGGAGTGCAGTGGCGTGATCTTGGCTCACCGCAACCTCTGCCTCCTGGATTCAAGCAATTCTCCTGCCTCGGCCTCCCAAGTAGTTGGGATTACAGGCATGCGCCACCACGCCCAGCTAGTTTTGTATTTTTTTTAGTAGAGACAGGGTGGTTGGTCAGGCTGGTCTTGAACTCCTGACCTCAGGGGATTCGCCCGCCTCAGCCTCCCAAAGTGCTGGGATTACAGCCGTGAGCCACCATACCTGGCCAATGGGGCAGCTTTTCAACCAGGCAGGCTCTTCATGCTATGAAGGAATTCTTGACTGTTGCCTTTTAATCTCTCAACATTCATGCTATCTGAATCTAATCCATTCCTGAAAACACGTTGGATAGCAAATATTCATATAAAGGAAGCTTACATTCTATTATTTTAAATGGCAAAAATAATGTATTCTCAGCTCATCCAAAAGCCACAACCAATTTTCTCAAATATTACTAAAATATTCTTAAACCCACATGTAACCACCCACCAAGGATTTAAACATAATGGAAAACATTTAAAACACCTACTGCTCTACCTAATTATTTGTGTGCAGTATGTCATTATATGGTGGAACAAGGATTTTCCATTTTTGGCATGCATCAGAATCAACTGAGGAGTTTGTTAAAGCACAGATCCTGGGACCCAGAGATTCAGAGAAAGGAGGTCTGGAGTAAGGACCAAGAGTTAGCATCTCTAACACACTCCTGCTGATGCTGATCCTGCTAGTTCAGGACACTGAGAGATGGACTGTTGCAGAGTATATGAATTTCATCTTTCTTCTACATTCAGTGAGTATTACAAAACATAAATAACCATAGTGTAAGTAATATGTTCAAGATACTACAAAGGATGAATGCAAATTACACTCAGAAGAATGAAATAAAATAATATGGCAATTTTCAAATAATGGTTATTGATTAATAGGAGAATTGCCCCAGCAGAGTTCAGTGACCACTGGAAGCTTCAGTCGCAGTTGGGGTTTGAGGGTAAGTAAAAGAATGAGTGGAACAGCAGATGCCTCACATCCTCCAAGTCCAAATGCAGAGAACTGAAAGGGAGCTTTATTGGCATGGAAGACTCTGGAAATGGTGTGGCCCTGAACCATCATCTGAAGTTATAGATGAAACAGTGTGAGGAGCACAAAAGCTCTCAAAATGGACATCTGTTTGTGTTCTCTTTGCTTAATGTTATATACCTGCTGATAGCATAAGACACAGCTTGTCATTGCATTTCTGGAATGTGGTTTTTCCTTTGATGTCATGATCATACTCACTTGCTATAGCAATGGTTTTGTGGGTATGATCTACAATTTCTTCTGAAAATTCTGCATTGAGTATTCACGGCTTCTCTTCTTCCCTTTCCCCAAGTGATGATGAACTGAGTTCTACTTTCTGAATGAATTCTACTTTCTTTTTTTGTTTAATTTTTTTTCGAGACAGGGTCTTGTTCTGTGGCCCAGGCTGGAGTTCAATGGAGCAATCTCGTCTCACTGTAGCCTCGACCTCCCAGGCTCACATGATCCTCCCACCTCAGCCTCTCAAGTAGCTGGGACTACAGGCATGTGCCACCACACCCGGATAATTTTTTCTATTTTTTGTAGAGATGGAGTTTCACCATGTTGCCCAGGCTGGTCTTGGAGTCCTGGCCTCAAGTGATCCATCTACCTTGGTCTCCCAAAGTGCTGGGATTACAGGCATGAGCCACTGCACTTGGTTGTGTTCTACTTTGTGAGAAGACATTTTCACTTAACAATTGGGAATGCTGATCTGGATGTTGATGATGTACATCTAGACAACATGTATCCCTATCATGCAGTACCTGAGATGGGCCTGCAACACAATCTGCACCCTCTTACCTGGGTTCGCTTGCAACTTAAACAGATTTTCTGGCATTCACTTGCTGATTTGCAATAGCAGATTTTTATTTCAAATATTAAATCTGGAATAAAAATAATTGCAAGTTGTTATAGTGAGCAGTTAGGGAGTGAGAGTTCAAATAATGAAGGATACCTGGATAAATAAAAACTTTACTGTCTGGCAGACATAGGCCTGGGTACCTGGGCATATAGTGATCAACACAATAAATATGAAGCTGCCTTTATGACCTTATAGCTAGTGAGAGAGAGACAATAAACAGGCAAATGAATGAAATGTGTATTAGTACAAAATATGATACAGACTGAGAAAGGAAAATAAGAAGATGCTGTTAGAGACAATAATGTAGGAATGGGGAATGAGAGGCGACCCCCTCTGAGAAGGCAACATTTCCTCTCTGTTTATTTACAGAACATTTTGTTTTGAGTTTTCTATGGGAATGTTCAAAATACAAACAAGTACCAAGAAGAAAATAACAACCACCCACATTTCCACCTTCTGGAAATAACCTTAACATTTTGGCATTGCTTCTCCCAATCAAAGTTGTAATGGGTACCTCAGAGTAGCCTGGCTCAATCTAGTTACTGTGGCTATGGAGTAAACGGAAGTGATGGAAAGTATTTTTTAAAAATATGTATACTCAGGCCCCACTCTACACCAATGGAACCAGATCCTCTGTGCATGGGTACTTTTTTTAACATGCCCAGGTGATTCCAAAGCACAGTGTTGTTGAGGAACTGCCTTAAGGACTTTCCCTTCCACTCATTTGGTCTGCTGAGGGCCAAGGGGGTCAGCTTTTATGTCTATAGAAGCCCTAAACCTTCAGAGCTAATGGGCAGAGGCTCCAAAGTACAAAGCACTTCCACAGAGAATGTGGAAAGAGCCATCCGGAGACAAATATCTCCAACTAGGGATGGAGGTCTCAGCTGCAGCTGCCTTTACACGTGATACTGTGCTGCAGGTCATCTGGGAGATAGGAAAGTGCCACAGTTTAGAAGGCAGACACTTCATTCTTTCTTTCATAAGCTTTATTAAAGATGCCCAATTTTATAGCCAAGAAAGAAAAATTTATTGATTCTACTTTCACAATGCAGCAGATTAAACACTACCCATATGTCTTAGTCAGCTGAGGCTGCTATAACAAAATACCATAGACTAAGTGGCTTAAACAACAGACATTTATTTTTCAAAGTTCTGGAGGCTGGGAGTCTGAGATCAAGGTGCCAGTGACTCAGTTCCTGGTGAGAGCCCACTTCCTGTCTTGCAGATGGCTATCTTCTTGCTGTATCCTCACATGACAGAGAGAGGAAACTCTGGAGTCTCTTCTTCTTGTAAGGGTCCTAATCCCATCATGGGGCCCCACCCTCAAGACTTCATCTAAACCTAATTACCTCCCAAAGGTACTAATACTGTCACACTGGAGGTTAGGGTTTCAATACGTGGATTTGGAGGAAGGGCACATTCAGTCCATGGCACCCTACAATGTCCTGAGAATCTGAATTGAAATTATTAGAAGTGGTAGGAAACCTTATCTTTGGAGTCTTTAGCTAAAAATTGCAGGGGATTGCTATGATAAGGAGAATGTCTCCCCAAAAATGTCCGTGCCCTAATCCCTAGAACCTGTGAATACATTATATTACATGGCAAAGGGGGCTTTTCAGATGTGTTTGAGGCTGTGAGCCTTAAAATAGAGAGATTAGCCTAGATTATCTGGGGTCGGGATGGGGTGGCAATCTAATCACATGAGTCCTTAAAACCAGAGAAACTTCTCTGGCTGGGGGCAGAAGAGATGTGATGTAACAAAAAGGGAAGTCAGAGAGACTTGAAGCATGAAAACGGCTCTGTGCACCATCACCATAATGAAGATGAAGGAGGCAACGTGATGAGGAATGTAGACAGCCTCAAGGAGATGAGAAAGGTTAGATTACAGCCCGGGGGGAAGAAAAAAAAAAACAAACACCTCTGCAACAGCAAAAAACTGAGTTCTACCAATAACCTGAGTGATCTCAGAAGTGGATTTTTCCCCAGAGCCTCCAAAAAAGAGCTCAAGCCAGCTGCCACCTGGATTTCAGCCTCGTAAGGCCTAGAACAGTAACGCCCACCTGGACTTCTCACAGAACTATGAGATGATAAACTTGTCTTGTTTTAAACTGCCCAAATTTGTGGTGATTTTTAAGGTAGCAGTAGAAAATGAATATAACTGCCAAGGCAATTTTGAGCTATTACCCCACTGATAAACAATTTTAGTGACATTGACTTTGATTGTTAAACACAAACCATAAGCTGAGAGATGAGTGACCTGGCGAGTTTTGGTGGTCAATTTGCTCCTGGAACATTTACCCTGACTTGGATAATGTTGTTTTCTAAAAGGTCCTGAAACACTATAAAGGAAAATGTTGATGGATTTCAGAAATTATTGTGTCTGGCTAGCCATGTTTTAAAAATATGACAAAGCTATGACTATTGCAAAAAAAAAAGGTTGAAAGGAAATGCATGAATTTAGAAAAGAGATTTTACCATCATCAAGGTAATTTTCTCCTATAATAAACCTACAAGAACAGTAGGAACTTTGGGGCAATTTATCTTGTTCCTTGCCCGTGGATGTTATGCTAAGCAGCTGGACACGTCCCCAGTCTTTATGGTCTTCTCAATTTCCCAGCATCAGATTTCTAGCTGCTAGCCAGTGGTCCTGTTAGGAAATGCCTGCATTCTGAAATCACAGCATAATGCTTTCAAAGACTTCCTTCTGGGCATATTTTATTAGCTCCAACAACAGAAACCAACTCTACTTACCTTAGAGAGAAAATGAATTTATGGCAATGTATCGAACAGCTCACAGAATTAACAGGAAGGTTAGAGAATCAGCAGTGAAAATGGGCAGGAAACAAAGGAAGCCAGGCAGTTGTATCCACTGCCAAAATTACATCATAGAGTCTATTAAAGAAGCTGCCTCTGAGCCATGGATGCTACCCCTGGCTCTGTCACCTTTGGATGCCAGCTACTGTGGATAAAGCTGCAAAGAATTCTAAACTGTTCCCTATTTCTTTCTCCGGATCTGAAATCCTGAGTGAAAGGATGCAATTTTTCTCAGCTTATATAATATGCAAAAAAAAAAAAATCTAGGCCCAAAAGGGTGGGAAAATCACATATTTTAGTTTCTCTAGTAGGCGGCAGGACTCTTCTCACCTCCGAAACTTACACTGTGGATCATTCCCAGACAGAAAAAGGTGCAAGGTTTACTGAACTCTCTACCCCTTTGGCTGGTCAATATCCCTGAAGATTCATCTTCTCATATATGTGATGTTCCCACTTCAAATAATGCAAACTACCCTATTCCCAAATAAAATAATCCAATATTTCATCAGTTACTTTTTGTAGCTCCTCATCCAAGATGTCTGAAGGATACTATTTCTGTCACGATCCCTTCTCAACCACCAGCTCACTTATATACAATAGTGGTGTAAAGGAAGATGAAAGAAACAGAAATCACTCAAAATGTGAGAATGTGTACATGGCACAGCAAGGAAGAAAATCTGAGTAGAGCCTGTAGTCCTAGTTTCTGCTCCTGATAATGAGTTCATTCTGACTTAGTTTCTTTTCACCCATTTCATTGCAGTTACCTTCAGTCCCATCTTGGCTGGCTGTGGTGATATGCTGGTAAATGTTTAACAATCAGATCTCTAGAAAAAAAAGATTATATTAATTATAAATTTTATTAATGTAAAGGATATTTAGTGCAAAATTTACATCACAAAAAACATTTATGATGTTCTCTATTATAAATATTATAAATTCCATAGAGCCAAGTGACTCTCAAAGATCACCTTTGTTAATTTTTTTCTCCAACCCATGATTGCAATTCAACAATGATCTGACAAAATCAGACTACAAATAAAGGCTTGCCTACTACCCAATTTGGCCAAAAAATTACTGATATTGTTAACTAATGAGTATAGTCATGACAAGGATATTGGTTGATAATTTTGTTTGCATTAACAAGTAAGATGAAACTAAAGAAATGAAGATATATGACCGAACTTCATTTGTTCATCAATGATATGAGTTACTGCTTTACAGAATCAGATGAGTTTTCAAATATTGAAAGAATATTTCCTCAAATTTTTGTGCTATCCACAATTTAATGGCTACGGATAGAACGTGGTTTTAAGTTTAACCTGCATTATTAACATTTTCTCCATTATTTTCTTTAGACAATCAACAAAACATGTCATGATTTAATTAATTTAAAAAATACCAAAACTAGCTTTTTTTTTTTTTTTTGAGACAGAGTCTCACTCTGTCACCCAGGCTGGAGTGCAGTGGCATGATCTCGGCTCACTGCAACAACGTCCACCTCCCAGGTTCAAGCGATTCTACTGTCTCAGCCTCCTGAGTAGCTGGGATTATAGGCACCCGCCACCACGCCTGGCTAATTTTTGTATTTTTAGTAGAGGTGGGGTTTCACCATGTTGGCCATGGTTGGCCAGGCTGGCCTCGAACTCCTGACGTCAGGTGATCCACCTGCCTCAGCCTTCCAAAGTGCTGGGATTATAGGCGTGAGCCACCATGCTCAGCCTAAAGCAAGCTTTTTGTATTAAAGCTTTATGTCTTTTTCTTGTTGGACTTGAATTTCCATAGAATTTTATGCTAATAAGTATATAATTTTTATCGTTTTATTTGTACTCTATCATACTTCTCAGTGTGTGTGTTTATATATAAGTATCAACTGGAATTTTTTTCTTTTTTGTTTCCAGCTTTATTGCGGTATGGCTGGCAAATAAGAATAGTATATATATGGTGTACATGTTTTGATAAACAGTGTGAAATGGTCATCACAATCAAGCTAATTAACATATCCGTCATCTGACATAATTACCATCATATTAACTGGAATTTTAAATTTCATCTCTAAGTGTTAAAAATATTCTTCTGAATTGAGTTATCACTGCAGTTATTTGCACACAATTGTCAAAAACTGTGCAAGTATTAATGTTGATAAATAATCATTAAATATAAAAAGCAAATTGAAATTACATTTCTTAGTAATATGGATGGGCTGACTTTTAAAAATTAGCTCATGTATTCATGGATGAATAGGACTTATTGCTGGAATGAGGCAGGGTTCAGCAACAATTCAGCAATTTATTCCTATTTTTATCGTGCCAGTTCCAGGAATAGCCCTTAAATGTCTAGGCAGTTCCTGCTTCTAGACTCTTGGAAGGCAGGTGCCTTATTTTTATATTTATTTTGATATGACTTTGATATTGCCCTATTTTGATATTACTGGCACATTATTATAGACATAAGCACCGAGAAACCTTGCTTTTACAAGTATGTATACAGGAAGGGAGGAGTTTTGCTATGCAAATATCACTCAATTTGTTGAACTCTTGCTGAGTATATGCTAAATGTTACACAATCTATCAACCAAAAATTATTTTTAATGATGTATCAGCTCCCAGCTCATAGGTTTTTCAATTTTGTTGAAAACAAAGACTTAGAATTATATGACTTGAGATATTCTTTGCATCATTTAGTTTCTCCATTTATGAAGCACACCAAAAAGACATTACTAACCATACAACTATTAATTTTACTTGTTCTTCTTTCTCCAACAGGCATCATTTTTCTTTTTTCTTTTTTTCTTTTTTTTTGGTAGAGACAGGGTCTTACTGTGTTGACCAGACAGGTCTCGAACTTCTGGCCTCAAGCAATCCTCCTGCCTCAGCGTCCCAAAGTGCTGGGATTATAAGCATGAGCCACCATACCTGGTCTCTCAACAGGCATGTTGTTTAGCCTAATGTAATTAGAGAAGTTAGCACAAATTTTTTTCATTAAGTATTTGTCACTACATTATTATTTCTAAAGTACTTTCATTTCAACACATGCTTTAATTCTATTTTCATTAAAAGCTTGGAAATGCAGCTTTAGCTAGTACAAGATGCCTGCCATATACTGCAATCTAAAAAAGCCCATCCTCATTGTCAAACCAATTAGTCAAATAAGAGTTGCCTCTCTGTCATGTGACATCTTATATTCTAGAGCCTCTCCTTGAGACTTGGGCTTCTCACAGCATGGTGGTCTCGGAGCAGTTTCTCTTCTTATAGGGTGGTGGTTTTCCAAGAGTCAGGAAACAGAAACTGCCTGGCCAGTTAAGGGTTACACCTGGAACTGACACCATGTCATTTCTATCCTACTCTATTGATCAAAGCAATCATAGGGCCCTCTCAGATTCAAGAGGGTGGAGAAATAGACTCCACTGAGGGAGGGAGTCTCTGAGGGAGTCTCAAAGTCACATTCAGAACACCATCAAGATGGTAGATATCATTGCCACCATCTTTGGAAACTACAATCTGCCATAAACAGTTTCTGAGAATGTTTCAGTAATATTTAGAAACTGAGGAAACAACCTTGGGATGGGTTCAGTGTCCCATAGGCCCTACCATTAGGTGGACTCCTGTCCAAACTCCATTTATCTTCTGTCCATCTGATTAATGGGTCACAGTAACTTTCTTGGTCCTCAGGAATTAGTGTGATCTCAGAGTCAGTGTCCAATAATCCCCCAAAGATGTACATTTTTCCCTTTCCCAGTGCACATTTACTAAGGTAAAATGAGTCTCGCAGTGGAGTCTCACTGATGAGGGCTGGAAGGGAGATCCAGAAAGAATTGAGGAAGTCTTTGCAGTGTTATCTCTTGGAGAACACAGCCTCCCTTTCACTCAAGGAGCCCTGGTCTGAAAGTTAGGGGACCAGGTTTTAGAAGTAGGTGAGAGGGCCCAGCTTGGTATTTTTATTTTTTGGCATATGTCTAACCTCTGTTCACTAGATATGGAATGGTAGTGGTGGTGTTATAGAATCCAAATTAGGGGCTTAATAGACTATCTAGGATCCTCATACCTGGGGATCCCATGATCAATCCATTACTGCCACAGATCCCTGTGGCTTAGACTTTTCTAATTTTCAGTCTAGGAACCATGATCATCTTGCTTCTGGAATTAAGTACTGCCTCCTGGTCTCTGTCATGTCAAGATACTCATAACACATTGACATCATGAAACCTGTTTCTACATATTATCTCCTGTCAGTAATTCTGGTTGACAGAGGAGAGGCACTCCCCTCACCAATTTATTTCTCAAGGCCATGAGGGAAGGAATTGTCTTTTGGGGGTTCTCAAGTAACATCATCAGTGTAAATGTGGAAATGAATCAACTCAAACGTTACTATGTTCATAAGTCTTTAGAATTATTGCAAATGAATTTCTTGCATCTCAATTTTATTTATAATAAGCCACAACTGACTCCAGGTTTTAGTCAACCAACCAAGTAAACTACTAGAACTACTTTCAGCCTCAAGTTAGCCTACTGGATCAAGAATATCTGGTAAGTGGACCCATATTGATTAATTCAGCCCAATATAGAGTTTTTTTCTATTTTTGGTCTAGCATCTCAGAATCCACTTCCACATATATTTCCCAGATTTTTATAGATTATAAATCACCCCCATGCAATTATTTTGGCATGTAAACCTTCTTCTTCTGTGGAGACTTGGTGATTGGCCCCCAGAACATGCTGATGTGACTCTAGAGGTGAGAGTAGAGCGTGAGAATTGGCTTTCTGTTGAGTTGCTCCTTTTGGTAAGAGGTCAGTTAAAATTCAGGGTTTTATTACTGAGGAAGAAGGGAAGAATGCATAGTGTGAGACACCTAGATCTTTCTGCCACTTTTAAGATATTTTTACATTTTACAGTGGTGAAACTGCCTTCTACTTTTTCTATGTCCCCATCACCCCCAAACCACCATGGTATGGAAGCTGATCAACTGAAAAGACTTGTTCGCTCCCCTTCAAGCCCAGGGCTTCCCAGGACATCATATGACAATCTATTCAACCACATTTCCTATGCTGATAGTTTCATTTCCTGATTCTCTCTTGATGCCATTACCTCATTTGCCCTTATCACTGCAGAGCCTAGCAGGCGATCAAATCGTTGATATTGATTACATGTTCTGTTCAAGGCCTCTTTCTCTTTTGCTCTTTTCATCGATTTATTCAAGGATGCTTTCTTATTGAACTAATACTTAAGTCCCAAGTCGTGTATAGTTTTGTAATGACTTACACATATAAGAGTGAGGGAAAGTCTGGTATGCTTTTGAACCATGGGATTTAACCATGAGGATATTTTATTGAAGCCTTCAAAAAATCCTAATAGATTAAAACATGCCACTTTTACAAAGAGACATTTGGGTCTGATCAACTGTTTTCTTAGGGACACATCTATTTTTTAAAATAAAAACAAGCCTTTGTACTAACAGTAATCTTATATGTTAATAGTATATGAAATAGCTACTAAAACAACCATGTAATGTTATTATACAGAGAGATATTAGATTAGATGAATATAGATACATGGATAGATAAATATATGCCTCCCTGGCTTTATCTCTACATCATTATAATGAAAATGTAGTCTGGAAAATATGAAGGAGGGGAGAGATATTTGTAGAATTATATGACATAGGATGTTCTTTAGAATTTCTATGTTTTAAATTATTTTCATCATCAATATTGTTTCCAAAATGGGAGCCCTGGTAGGCAAAAACAAGTATGCCACTTCCCTATCCAGCAGGTATTAGACCCCTCACCAATTTTTAGTGGGAAAATAACAGGAATAATTCATGTTGATTCACTTCCTGAATTAAAATAATGAAGTATGCTTAGCCAGTGACATCTTCAGTAGAAAATGTGTTCTGTGATCTGCTACAATAAGTATTTTATTTTGCCATTTATACATAGAAGCTGTAATGGGCCCTGTACTTCACCCATATCGTTCTGGCTACTATGTTTCAGTGCACGCGACCCAGCTTCCAAACTGCCAACCACTGCATTCCTTTGTTAAGGGCTTCCCGTGTCCGACAAAACACACTTTGCCTGCCGTGTGTAACAGGTAGTCCTCAATAAAAGAAGGATGGGAGTTGGTACACAAATACCTCAGCTCCCTCACTCCTCAGCTGAGATAACTCTGAGGTGTATGTTCTATTCAGACTCCCAGAACTTCCCTGGTGAGATTAAGCCTGTTACCCATAGTCATATCTGACTTCACAGCCCCTCCCTTCAGTTGCCTTCCCTGCTTCATCTCACCTCCCCAGTTCCCTACTGGTGTTTCCTTTCCTGCCTAAACAAGCTGCCTTCCCTTGAACCCTCATCTCAGAGTCTGGTACTGGGGAAAGCAAACTAAGACAGAAGCCAAAAAGAAAAGAAAAGCTTACTGATGTGCTAAATACCCTGGACTTTGGCCTGAATCATTACTTCTGATTTAGATAGAGAAATCTGGATTATGGAAGATATTGAAATTAAGCCAAAATGGTTTGAATCATGACTTCAATCACTATATAGTATAGACTAATTTTTAAATCATTGTTGGTCTTTTTTTTATATAAAATAGTCCTCCATATACTCATCAAGTATAGTCCTTAATGTAGCCCTCAAAAATGCTTATCAAAACTCCAGTAGACTATTTTGGAAGTGTCTGGGCAAAGGAAAGTGTAGTATCCTTTCCTCCAATGGCACATGGCCGTGTGCTGGATCAGGGCTCATGGCCTATTGATTTTGCCATGGGTTTAGTTTTGAAAACACATGCAGCCATTTAAAGTGATTATTGCTCTTTCTAATATGGCAGCCAAGGTTAAAATGCAGGTCAGTCTGAGCGAGAGACCAAGCTCTGGCCCATAAGAAGCTGCAAGCAGGCAGGAGGGCTGTGGCTATGCTAATGTCACTGGAGGAAGGAGAGCAAATGGGGATTAAGGAAGGGCTGGTGCCCGAGTCATCCCAGGGCAGTTCCAGATCACATGTGCATCAAGACTATGTGACATTTAGATGTCTCGGGTCACCCAAGCCAGATTCTCTTCTAGTCCTTGCTGTACTTGGAAGTTCCCGCATGTACTCCTTACACATCAGAAGAAAATAGATGATGAGAGTTCAATTGTGCATGAAGCAGATAGATTTCCTCTGCTCAGCTAGACTGCAAAGAAGCCAGCAAATCTTCGGTGACCCACCAAAGGGCTCTAGGAGTAAATCATTCTCCCTTCTCTCTTTCTCTCATTGTTTCTCTCCCTCCCTTTTGTTCCCCCTCGCCCCCTTACATGTCTTCCTCTTTACTATGTCTTACGCAGCAAGCAAGCTCTGAAGCTTAAAAAACAGATGATCTTTTACATATCTTTGTTTTGGTAAAGTCTTGTGACACCAGACTGCCCCTGAGTCATTCTTCACAGCTCCAACCTCCCTATGACCCATCCATCTCGTATTTGGGCATCCGTAAAGTTCCCAGTACATCTGTAATCAGATGGAATGCATCAGGCCCCCCAAGGAGGAGTCTAAAAATCTGATTTCCAGACCATAGCAAGTGATTTCAGCTTATTTACCGGGATCAAAAGTTGGCAAATAACCATGATGTTTGAGGACCAGAGACTATTACATAATCATCCTTCAGTGAAGACAATGAGGTCACACGTTTACCCATCTAATCACTGATCAGGGACATGTTTCATTGCAGATAATGTGCTCACTGGCCCACAACTTAATTACTGAGTGTCTGAATCAACAAAGCTTTCAGATGTAGGTCTTGCCTAATGGTGCATCTGTTAAAGATCATTGCCTCTGTTCGGCCTCTAAAAGAAAGGTCTGGGGGATAAAACAGGCCATTGCCAATGCTGTTCTCAATGACCTCTCATTGAAAAACATGCCAGTTCCCACGGTTTATTTTCTAGCCAGCAATAGACATTATTGTTTATATGCAGGGCCAAATAGAACCAATGATTCCACGGTGACAGATATTGGTAAATCCTCTGGTGAAAGCATGCTCTCCGAGGAAATTAATGCCACACAACAGAGAGGGGGTGGCTCCCCTCCCAGGCTAGGAAAGAAAATATGTCAATAAAAGTCTGGGGAAATAAGCAAGCAATAAGCAAAGTAGGACCAAAATGTTGGGTGTATTTGTTGGGGTCCTTGCAGTAGACCAGGATCTAACTACAGAGTTTGGAGTCCAGTGGTGTCTCTTGAAGGGTCATTTCTCCTGGTTAATTCTTCCTTCTGAATTCCCTACCTATGTGTGTGATTTGCCTGGATTCCAAATAGAGCTCCCACCCTCCTGCTCCTGGGCCATCACTATCTCAACCATGATGCCTAGCAATGAATTCAAAATTTGGGAAAGAGAAAAGTTTGTTTGTTTTTTCAAGATTTAAAGAGTCTTGGCCAGGCACGGTGGCGCCTATAATCCCAGCACTTTGGGAGGTCGAGGCGGGTGGATCACTTGAGGTCAGGAGTTTGAGACCAACTTGGCTAATGTGGGGAAACTCTGTCTCTACGAAAATTACAAAAATTAGCTGGGCGTGCTGGTGCGTGCCTGTAGTCCTAGCTACTCAGGAGGCTGAGGCACAAGAATCACTTGAACCCGGGAGGCAGAGGTTTCAGTGAGCTGAGATCACACCACTGCACTCCAGCCTAGGAGCCTGGGCGACAGAGTGAGACTCCATCTGAAAAAAAAAAAAAAAAATTAAGGAATCTTGGTCCATGCACTATTATTATATCACTGGAGGCAGCTATGCTATCTCCTGTTTCCTCATCTGCAAATTTAAATAAATGTAACATGCCATTTTAAGGAAATTATAACAAAGTTGGATCCACCAGATGATTTTAGAATGCTAAGCAAAGGCCTAATTTCCAATACTAAGCAGAAATCCCATGCCCTCATGGGTGTCTGGCCTTCCACAAGTTGAGATGTCTCCTTTGGCTTCTTCTGATGCTCCTCTTCTCCCACTGAATGCAGGAAAACTCACCTCCATCAGAGTGAGGAGGGTAAGGATTGCCTGAGATCAAGAATCTGTGTGTTGTCAGGGCCAAAAGACACAGTATGAAACAAAGCAAAACAAAGCAAAACAAAATCATAAATCAAGAACAAAGCCTTCCTTGTTTTTTGTTTTTGTTTTTGTTTTTCCTAAACCTTGCCATCAGCCATAAAGCAGCATGGATTGGGTGGGTGGATTGGATGTTGGTGTGTTCCAAATACTTCAGAAAAGAAATTCCTTCAGTATCCTGTCTTTTCTAGTGCACCATCGATGCGTGAACAATATTAAGCAGCAGGAATAGTTACCAGAGAAGTCTAGACCCCCATTCTGTATGTCTAGAGACATGAGCTACCCCAACACTGGAGTAAAACCTGTTGGCACACCTCCTCTAACCATGGCCCTCCCAACAAACAATCAGATTTGAAAAATTCAGTTTGAGAGTGCAGACCTGCTTTGGCTTTGCAGCTAATCTGCAGACATTTGAAGCCCAAGGGGAAAGCCTTCTTCCCTCTGGAATCTGCATTGTAATACATCCTCACTGAACCAGGGAAAGAGCTGGTCATAAAAAAGAGCCTTGTTATTTGATAGTGTGGTTTCTCCTAGTCGGTGGTGTCACTGAATTATTTTGCTCAGAAGTCAAATGTTAAGGGATTGATTTTCCTCCTTTAATAAACAAGCACAGGGGTGAAGGATCTGAGGCCAAGTGCATTCCACAATCTGAAAATGATTGCTTAATTGAGGTTGCTTTTCTTTCTCTGAAGAACACCTTTAGGTGATGATGTTGTTAAGGCTGCAATCTTATTTTACGCCTGAATCCCCTCTTTTAATAATCGGCATATATATTTTTTTGACAGTGTGATTTGCCTTCAGTGTAAGAGCTAAACAAGTTTGGTCATTTGTGTAGAGAAAAAACATGAACTCAATACATGACTGCTAAGGATTTTCTTAGCCTGGCAACATCCTGGTGGGTTGCTTCCTCTCTTCGTGAGTGCTCTTTGTATGGCTTGCTGAATGAACACATGATTGCATATGAACATTATGATAATATATCCTCTCCTTTGGAGAAGCACAGAAATGTAATTAATGGTATGTGAGGCAAAGAACTAGCGATGGGCTACAGATGCATACATTCAGCAGCAGGTTAAAATCCCAAGAAAGCATCAATTATCAAGTTAAATGCAGTTTCTATTTCAAGCTAGATTGCAAAGCAATGGGATAATGCCAGAGGCCCTCAAAGGGAACTAATTTTAATTGATCAACCCATAGTCCTTGAATCCAAATGAGCCCTGTTCTCATTGCCAAAGGGGGAACCCTAATTCTAGGTCAGCTCAAGAATGTAGGAGAGGGGATTTCACAGGATGGCACATTAAAATTAGTAGTGTTCCTTACATGGGCCTGATCATAATGGGAGGCTTTTTGTAAATCCTCTAACTGCTCTAGTTAAAAATGAGGGATTCATTTGGGTAATTATCATCTCCCATGCCCTGGGCCTAACTTAGAAAACTACTGTGTCATTCAGCTATTCAGTAAGTAACCTTGGAAACAAAGCTAATTACCTTTCAGTCTGCGCTGTTGAAATGTAAAGATCATACAAAATGAGTGCTTGAGATCATTCTAGAGAGGCTTATGTGTTCCTAATGGCTTCTGCTCCAAACAGAGAAGCTTTCCAAGTGTCCCGCAGGTCCTGGACCCAGCGGGGCCTTCTTTCACTCATGCCTCAAGCACAATATAGGAAAATCCCATACATGGGGGAGGGGGATCAGAGAGGTATGGGTTGTCTTTTTTTTTTTTTAAGCAAGGTGATTTTCTGGATGAATGTGGTCTGTGTTCCCCCAGCACTTAGCATATAGACTGACACATAGTAGGCATCCAGGAAATGTGGGTGGAGTGAAAGTTGTATTGTACTCAAAGACACTCTCCTTGTAGTAGAGTATGATTATACCATTTACAGTGTGCACATTAGAAACTGGGTATGGTACCTTATGCTTATTCACACCAGAGTTGTTTCTCTCCTAACGAATCTTCATCTATTTGTACTTTGTTTCTCCTTCATGGAAAAGTTGCATAATGATTGGTTGTTTATAAACCTATAAGATAAATAAGGCTGTTTCCGTGAGACATATGGGTTTTTAAAGAGCCACTTAGCATGTAATGTGTGAATTTTAAAAATTATAACTTCATTGAAAGTAAAGACTCTGTCTTTTCCTATATTATACTACATGTGCTATCTAATGAATGATAGAATGTAGAAGTTCCTAAATCCTATATATAGTGAATTTGAGCCTTAACAAAATACAATACATATTACATTTAAAATTCAAAAAATCCATTGAATTTGTCTAATGACTTTGGTATGTATTGTGCTGCAAATTTGCCTTGGAAGACATTAAAATTTGAAGACAATTTTTATAACATTATACCAGAACTTAATTTTGAAACTGAACATAGATAATTTACATTAAAACAAAGTGAACACTGTGGCAAATTTGGTAACCCTACCCAACTACTCTAATCAGTATAGAGTGAGACAGTCTGAGGCAACCTAGCGCCTATTTAGGACCTGTTTACCTCGTCTGCTGACAGATTATTAGGCTGGCATATTTTGTTCTGATTGATATTCCCCATGCCATATGTATATATTAGATGTAGATGACCAGATAAATCACAGTCTGGTGAAACATGTGGGACCTGTGACCAGACAGGCACCTTTTCGGGAAAACTTAAACTCATCAGGCACTGCTGACTCTGTGGCCAGTCACATGTGTAGCCAATGATAGCCCTGCTTTTGGAAGCTGATCTTTATGAAACAGAAAAGTGGGAGAGTAATTTACACTTGGGATATTTCAAAGTAAATCTGATTTTTCACAATGGTTGGCTCTGAAGCAAGCATCAAAGTCACTTAGCCCGAGAAACGATGTTGAGGTCTCTGCATACCAGGTAGGTGACATGCTTGCTTTTCAAACAGTGTGCTCTTGATAACCTGGTCCCTCAAATCTTCACACTGTGAAGTTGCTCGAGCCTTTCAGAAGATCATAAGACGCTAGAGGAGCACAGGTGATTCTATTTGGTCTATGATAGTGTTGGACATTGATTCAGTTGACATAGAGACTCTCCATTTTAGCAGCAGGAGACATGTTTCATCTTTGGATGGCTCTTCTCCTCTCTTGTTCTGTTTGATCAGCTTTACTTTATTGTGCCTTATAATGAACTCTATTCCATCTGGGTGAGGGGAGTTTCTAACTTACAATGAACTGTATTCCATCTGGCCTCTATAGATGTAAAATGCACTCACTGTAAAACTCCTCATCCTTGGAGGAAGAATATCAATGATATCCAATTCCTCAGGTGATATTTAACTTCATATGAGTGATCAGTCAGCCATGATTTTACCCATGGTACTCAATAATTCAGAATGAGAGGCCCCCACTTAGGCAATATGGGTTTTGGCTGACTCATATCTCATTTCTCTCCATGTTAGGGAATATGTAGCTATCTGAAATATAAAAATTAATTTAGTCTAGATTCACATTTTACATTTAGTCAAATATTTATTTGAACTCATAAAAAGTTTAGTGACATAATTTAAAAGGTGAAGAACTAAAACGCATTCCAAATATTGACCAAAATACTGTAGGAAGTAGCTTGGGAAACTTTTCATCAAAATCATTAGGCACATTGCCATATCACTCTCCGTAAAATCATATCCCTCCTCAAAACCACACCCTCCAGGTGTTGAATTTATGGGCTAATTTGTTCTGTGAGGTGCCAAAAATGAAGATAAATTAAAGTAAGAAATACAGCCAACTAGAAGGAAGAGATATAAATGTACAAACAGGCCATTTCTGCTAGAGTCTCAGGCATTCAGGAGGTTCATAATCATCATACAAATATATAAAATTTTAGTGAGCTATTGAATCCATCTTCTGCCTCTTTAATTCTTCACATCAAGCCTGAAAAAGAAAAACCAAAGGAACCATGAGTTTTTCACCTCCAGTGTCATTAAGGCATAATTGACAAATAAAAATGGTATATATTTACAGTGTACAATGCAATGTTTTGATATATGCATACATACATTGTGAAATGATTAAGTCAACATAATTAGCATATCCATCACCTCACATACTTTTGTGGTGAGGACATTTAAGATCTCTTAGCAATTTTCAAGGATACATTATTAACTATAGTCATGATGCTGTACAATAGATCTGATATGGTTTGGCTGTGTCCCCATCCAAAATCTCATCTTGAATTGTAATAATCCCCACATGTCAAGGGTGGGACCAGATGGAGATAATTTAATCATGGGGGCGGTTCCCCCCATACTATTCTCATGATAGTGAGTGAGTTCTCATGAGATCTGATGGTTTTATAATGGCTTTCCCCCATTTTGCTCTGCACTTCTCTTTGCTGCTGCCATGTAAAGAAGGACGTGTTTGCTTCCCCTTCTGCCATGATTGTAAGTTTCCTGAGGCCTCCTCAGCCCTGCAGAATTGTGAGTCAATTAAAACTCTTTCCTTTATAAGTTACCCAGTCTCAGACATTTCTCCATAGCAGCATGAGAATGGACTAATACGAGATCTCCAGAATATATTCCTCTTATGTATCTGAAATTCTGTCTATTCTTTAACCATCATCTCCCCATCACACCACCCCCCCCAAGCCCCTGGCAACCACCATTTGACTCTCTGCCCCTATGAGTTTAATGTTTTTAGATTCCACATATAAGTAAGATCATGCCAGATTTGTCTATGTCTGGCTTATTTGACTTAGCATAATGTCCTCCAGGTTCATCGTTAGTATAATTTTCATGAGATATGTTAGGGACAGCTTATAAATCAATATGATAGGAACAAGTCAACATTGAAGACCCCATTTTCACTTGAAAACTTCATCTCTCAATTCCATGAATGTAAATGAACTATGGGTGGATGCTGTGGCCATCAACTTTGGCCCTAGTGATTTAAGTAATTCTAAACTAAATTAAGATAGCTTCTCCTGAAGGATTAGAGTATAATGTTAGTCTTATGATTATGGCTTGTATGACCAGTGATCCCTGAGGTAAATTTGCATTAATGGCTCCTGTTCTTCACCTCTCCCTACTACCATGTAACTTTGTAGTTTTCTACCACTGTGGGTGGGGTATGATTCCTCATGTCTGAGTTTGGCCACACATCTTGCTTTGGCCAACAGAATGAGGCAGAAATGGTGATGTACCAGTTTTGAGCCTATGCCTCAAAAGGTATCACATGTTTTTGCTTACTCTTGTATTTCTGCTGTTGCCATAACAAGGGTATGACCAGGTTAGCCTTCTGATCCCAGAAGAAGGACAAGAAATATGTGGAGCAGGGCCACCCCTGCTAAAGCACCCTAACCAGGCCCCATGTAGAGCAGAGCCCCCAGATGACCTGCAGACACATCTGTGAGTCTAGCCAAGATCAGCTGAGCCCAACCTATATCAGCTGAGGCCAAAACACATGAGTTAGAATAAGAAATTATCTTGTTTTAAACATTGAATTTAGGGTGTGATTTGGTATGCAGCAATAGCTAATTGATATGGTGCCACTTCTTTTCAAAGCTCTTGTAATGCAGAGATTCTTGAACACTATTTACACATTTGTTTTCCATTAGTCTTTGGTGTCATTCCTTGTGTGTTTTACTTATGTGAGTGAGCTGAATCTTTTCTTAAAAATGGAATGCTCACCTTTTGTATTGCCAATGGCTGGAGAAAGAAAACTCCATGCACAAGGATATTCCCCCTGCTGGGGCAGAAACTCTGGTTTGGCACCCTCCATAACCCTTGTTTTTCTCTACTACAAAGGCTGGTGAGTGAAATAATATACTCTATTTCTCAGTCTCTCTTAGAACTAGGGGGAGCCATGGGACCCAGTTCTGGCCATTGAGTCCGGAGAAGTCTACAGCAGAGATCTATCTATAAGAAAGCTTCTCTTTCTTGCATATTTCTTTAGAGATCACAAAGCCCATAGTGTCATTGAACATTTCTAGCATTGCTGTGATGCAGGTTGTGTTGTACTCACTGTTGAGATGAAATACATAGAGGTTCAAAAATCAAAGTAGCTAGCTCAAAGCTCATAGCTGGTAGATAGAAAAACTGGGATTTTAACAGAGGTGTCCTGACTTTGGGGTTGTTTCTACTCCACTAACAAGGTATGGATGGTTTGTGAACCAGAGGAAAAGGTAGGAAGTTATTAATGATTGCAAAACTGAAAATGCTATCAACAGCAGTCAGCATGGGTTCTTGTATTTCCCCAGCATTTTATCTTATTATCAAAAGAACACAATATGAGATTTACTCTCTTAATACATTTTAAGTGTATAATACATTATTGTTGACCATAAGTACAATGTTGTACAGCAATGTTGTACAACTACCACTTCACTCTTTGATTCTATGTGTTTAACTATTTTAGCCACCTCATATAAGTGGAATCATGCAGTATTTGTCCTTGTGTGACTGACTTATTTTACTTTTCATACTGTCCTCAAAGTTTATCCATGTTGTCACATATTGCAGAGTTTCCTTCTTATTCCAGGATAAAAATTCCAGTGTATGTGTACCACATTTTCTTTATTCATACATCTACCAATGGACGTTTAGGTTGTTTACTAATTTTTTTAAGAAATTATCAATTTTCAGTCCATGCCAGTCACAAAGTGGAAGTAAGATACCACCTTCTTCCCAGCCCATGGTTTCTGAGTGACCAGCAATTTCACAGCTTCATCCTGGGGTATCAGGATCCAGGCTCATCTCTGGTCATTCTCCCTCAAGTATCCTATATTCTGAGTTCACTAGACCACTTTTTGCTCCTGTAATGACAAGAGCCTTTGGGCCTCTCCCTCTTTGGTTATAACTTTTGACTAAAATCCCACCTCCCCATGATTCTCCATGTAGCATGCTGAATTGTGATTATTTGCTTATATGCATCATCTCACTCCTCTCATGTTTCCCACTATAGCTGCCCTGCCACTAGGCTAGGATCTTTTAAGGATATAAATATGTCCTATTCATTTTTACATCCCATTGCCTATCATGGCACCTGAAACATAGCAGGGGTCCAGTGATTGATGAGTTGGACTACTGGAGAAATGAAAATAGGAAAAGAACTGGAGTTGCAGTTATAGCCAAACCCACATTCTTCAATGTGAGTCAGCAGTAATGAGTGAACCCTCATAGATGCAGAAATCCAGGAGTGTTGGATTGATGTGCTATGTCTCTGCTATGCTACCAATTCTGCCCTAGGTCCCAGCTCTAGCCCCATGATGGCCAGGGTATGCTCTAGCCACTTTACTGCGATGGTCACTGTGCTGGATGACATATGGCCAGTCTCTCCGGCTAAGTAAGAGGCCCATGACAAGCTTCCCTTGAAGCTGAGGTATTCCTTGGGCTTCTCTGAGCAGCATGGAATGGGTGATGATCCATAGGAAATTGTCACTGAAGCATGTTTTATGAGGTGTGATTTCTCTCCAAGATGTGTCCAGACTGAGAAGCACCATCTGCAACCCAGAAATGGATACCATTTATATGGCAGGCTTGATATGGACTCTGATAATCCTTTATCTGTCCCAGATAGATAGATGAAATTATGGCTATACTGAGAAACATAGGATGAGCCATTTGCATTGGAGAGCCATAAGATGTCCTTCATGACTGGGTTTAGCTTATAGGCCTCTCTGACTTTGAGACAGTTTTATAAACATAGAGAACTAATGAGTGGATAAAGAAAATGTGGTATATATACCCCATGAAATACTACTCATCCATAAAAAGGAATGAAATAATGTCTTTTGCAGCAACTTGGATGGAGCTGAAGGTCATTATTCTAAGTGAGGTAACACAGGAGTGGAAAACAAAAAATTGTATGTTCTCATAAATGAAGCTAAACTATGAGTATGCAAAGGTATACAGAGTGACATAATGGACTTTAGAGCCTCAGAAGGGGAAGGGTGGGAGAGGAGCTAGGGATAAAAACAACATATTAGGTACAATGGGCACTACTCCGGTGACAGGTACACTAAAATCTCAGAATTCATCACTATACAATTCATCTATGTTACAGAAAATCCACTTGTACCCCAAAAGCTATGAAAATAAAAATTTTTAAAAAGATAGAGAAATCTTGATCCAGTTCTCCCAGACCACCACGACCACTGTGAGATGACCATATTTAGGAAAATAAATGCATGGAATTCTTAACATAACATTAGCCCCAGGGGAACTGTGCTCTTCCTCTTTACTTACTGCAGCTGAGAGCCAAGGAGGCCTGAAAAAAACTGTGAAGAGGGGGAAGCTGGGCCAGTGCTATCAACCTGTGCTCAGGTGGGAGTGGAGAAACAGCTGATGGTGGCAGTACCAGTTTTGAGCACCTACTACGTGCCAGGCACTCCACCAACTGATTACATAGCTACCTTGTTCAGCCTACAAAATAAACCTGATTCTTCTTTGCAGAAGGAGCCAGGCATGAGGTAGCAGATGAAGCAGGAGCCATTGCAGGTGTCCTCCTGCAGATCACCCTGTCCCTAAATTTCCCCCACTCCTGGGTCCTGGTAGAATTCAAGAAGGCCCAACATGCCTGGAAACAGGACTGCACTGATGGACAGGGTCGGATGTAGTCCATCCCAGAGTACAAAGTCCCCGGACGGCCAGAGTCTCCATCCTTGGCTTTGTGGGACTCAGCATGTGCTCGGGATGCTGGCACGATACCAGAATACAAAAATTTGGGAATCCAGAGACCTGAGCTCCCTGCTCTGCGTCAGGGCTTGAATTTAGAAATGAGAAACAATGGGAAGGGATCCAGAGCTAAAATTGCCCACTCTGTAAAGCACTCTTGTTTGTCAGGGTGTTGGAATGCAAGTGTATTGGGCTGTCTCCAGGGCCACGCTGCTTTGCTGCCTAGACAACAGCTGTCAGCTATTCTCCTGTGCCCTGTTCTCCTGTATGGGGACATTTGTGAGAATGATGGGGAAGGTATGGCAACCAGCTGAAAAGTCATTCTCTAGCTACCCCACATAACTTTTGTACCCAGACCAAAAATGACATGGAAGCACAACCTCTAGTTTACATTTGGGAATGGCACGTCTTGGCTGGTGTGGGGATGATACACCAAATATCTCCCTTGTGTCACCCTAAGTCCAGACTGAGGAACATGTGATGTTTACGCCTTGCTGTGACCCATTTATAGCTGTGTTACTCATAGTTGCCGTGGCCCCACGTACATCATGTGGGAAATGGAGTCCACTCAACACTTGTCTGCATTTTGTCCTTTAACCAGACACTCAGGGGCAGTGCAATGATTACTTCCTCCTACGTGGTGTTAAATCATAGAGCCATAAACACAGTGACACTCGAAAGTACTTGAGAGAAGGTAGTGCCTCATGGTCTGGTTCCATATGCAATGGCCAACCATGCACCCAGGGCAAACTGGTTAAAGCTCTGGAGCTCCTTAGAGGGCATCAGAAATAAGACAAACGCCTGGCATTTGTAAAGTCTTCTAGAGTTTACAGAGCACATTCACACATATTGTCCCTTTTACTCATCAGGACCACACCCTAAGGAAGGTGGTGCAAGCTACAACTAAGGCTTGTAAGGAACAACACACACCCAAGGTCAGAGAGGCACTCAGCCTAGAATTGCACCCAAACAACTCCAGACCCAAAACTCTTTCTTTTTTCCCAAACAGGTACTTGTAAAGTCAGAGAAACAAAACTCTAAGTAAAAATTAGGAACATTTTTTCCTAAATTGTGAAACATCCACCAAAGTTGCCTTTGCAACTCATGAAGCCTTCGGTGGTTATAGTGAAAATTGAAATGCTTCTAACAATAACTATATAAAAACAGGGAAGAAGAGGAAGGCATAAAGACCAGAACATTTGCCTTGGTCAAATCCTGCACCTGAAATCCAGATTAAAGTAGTGTTAAGTGCAGGACCTGGATAATTTGAGTGACCATAAGGAAAAGGCAAATTGCATATCCAGGTTGAATCTCATTAAAATATTTTTTATTGATCCTATTGTATTGAGAGTTTGTTATATTGGATATCAACTCAGAGTTAGGGGCTGGCAACTGAGATACATTTGTTTGGTGAGATCTTGGTGGGGAAAGGGGCATCGTCAAAGACCAGTCACCATAGGCAGCTCCAGATTTTGTGGGAAATTTCTCTTCATCCATCAGAACGTAGTCCTCCCTGTTTCTAAAGGGGCCACCAACTTCATTGGAGAAATATTGACCCAAGATTTCCCTACCAAGGCAGAGTTCAATAACATCTAGAGGTAGACAAAGTGATAAATAAGTCAAGGAGACTGCTGTCTTGACCAAGAGGTTCTCAGCTTTTCCAAAGATGACAAAATCTTTCTATATTGTTTATGCCTTGGCATTCGAGGCCTAGAGACAATGGTGATTATATCAGAAGTACCAAGAATCCTCCTACAACTGTCCAGCAATGATCTGTGGCAGCCAGGGGTTCTGGAGCAACCAAATAGAAAACTAATTTTTTTAGCATTTAACTAACAGAACACGTGAAACAAATGTAGGTCTCCCTGCCTTCTTCCCATAATGCATTCCTGGAAAGCACATTGTCATAGAGATCACCTTAAAGCTGATTGATTGATTGTTTTCACAGTCACAATGATGGTAATGAGTGGTCCAAAGACTCAGTAGTCAGATAAAAAGATGGCCTTTGATGTATTATTAGGCAAAGCTATGACTATAAGGCTTTATAGTCTTTTAAAATAGTAAAACTTTTTCTAAGACGAATGGAACTAGAGTTTTGGTATTGCTCCTCATTTTGGAAATTAGGAAATTAAGATCCAGAGGGGTTGAGTCACTTGTCCAGGATCACACAGCTAGCTATTGGCTGATCCAGGATGAGGTTTGGCACTCTTTCTGCTACACTAAATTCTTTTGCAAAACGTGTAAAATTAGCATACATGTATTAGTCTGTTCTCACACTGCTAATAAAGACATACTCAAGACTGTGTAATTCATAAAGAAAAAGAGGTTTAATGGACTCACAGTTCCACAAGGCTGGGGAGGCCTCACAATCATGGTGGAAGGCAAAGGAGGAGCAAAGTCACGTCTTACATGGCATCAAGCAAGCAAGAGAGAGCATGTGCAGGGGAACTCTCCTTTATCAAACCATGAGATCTCATGAGACTTATTCACTATCACAAGAACAGCATAAGAAAGACCCACCCCCATGATTTGATTATCTCCCACTGGGTCCCTCCCATGACACATGTGGATTATGGGAGCTACAATTCAAGATTTGGGTAGGGACACAACCAAACCATATCAATAAGTAATCCATACATATCGACAGTACATTAGAGGCACACATTAACAACTGACACACAGAAATGTATCTGTAGTGTACCAAAAAGTTGACTTAACAAATATTCATGCATTTGTTCTAATGAACACCAAAATTTCACTTAAAAATATTTTTTGCCTTCTCAGAATCTAGCAGTGTTTCTAAAAATACTTTATATAGAGTAAAATGCACAAATCTCAAGTGAACTTGATGAATTTTTTTACCATGTATATATCCATGTAAGGCCTTTATTTTTACATAGCTCTTAAATACTACTGTATATGCCAGCAAATCCATGGGGTTTTGTTCATTTGAGAAATACTAGTTTCAAGAGATGATAAAACAAGTTTTCCTTTGAAAAGAAAGGGAGAGGAAAAGAGGGGGAAAAAGGAAACCATCAATCATCAGATAAATTGAGAAATACTGGGTTAAGCAAAGATAAACCACCTTCTTAGTTTAAGGGCTCCTTGGAACTTTAAATATACAAATATATAGTGTGTGTGTTAGGTGTGGGGACCATACCGTTGTATCATTTTCAAAATTTACTCAATCACTGAAGCATTTTTCCAGTTTTATACTGTATAAGTTATTTATCATTCATTATATCACAAATAGTATCCATAGTATTTCATCAGGTGGCTGCACCAGAGTTTGCTTAATTGGAATCCTATTATTGGACATTTAGGTTCTTAATCAATTTTGCTACCATAAATGAACACAACCTTTTCCATGTGAACATTTTCTTTAGAATGGACTTCCATCAAGACACAACTGGGTTGGAAGAGGTACAAATCCACAATGACTGGGAATTTCTCCATTTATTAACCCCCCCACCCGCATCATTTATACTGCTGTGTGCCTGCTATACAGAAGATGCTTAATATTTTTTGAGATTGTGCGTATGTCTTTTTCATGATCACTTTCCTATTCATCTTTGTGGATTTTCTTAAAGGAAAATCAGTAACTGTTTTCTTGAGCATTCCTTTGATTTCTGCTGAAGCTGCATATTTTCTTAGGCTTCTCTACTAATTATACATCCACTTTTGTGAATTGTGAGTTCATTTCCTTTGTCTATTAAGGTGTTAGCATTTTGCTTTCCAATTTACATGGGCTCTTTACATAATTATACATTTCATGCAAAACAATTTTCTTGATAGAGTTTGCTATTTAATGTTTGTCTTTTTTTTTCAAGTACCTTTTTTTTTAATTATCGAGAATTTGAGGGATGATTTTGATGGCTCTTCTTTAAAAAGCTGCCCGGGGAAGTTTAAATCAATGCCTTCATTTTTTCCTCTAAATCATTCCAACCATTATTTTAAAAGCTACTTATATCCAAATCTTACCTTTTGAAGCTATCATCAAATGACTTAATTCTATAATGTTAAAAGACATAAGAGGCCAAATAAAGAAGGATGTTTATGGAAAGGAAGAAAGCATAATTGATTTGGAGATTTGAGATCTTGTTTATAGGCTGTTGTAACTCACTCTGCTGTGTGTGTGTGTGTGTGGGTGGGTGTGCGCGCGCATGCATGCACGTGCATGTGCTGGTGGGGGGCTAAACCACCTAGAATGGGAGTTCAAACGTGGCTGCACATTAAATCTCCTGGAGGGAGTTTTTTAAACCATCCCAAAGCCCAGGCTGCCCCAAACCAATTACATCAGAGTCTCTGGAAGTGCGATCAGTAATTTGTAAAGCTCCCCAGGTCTCTGATGTGCAGACGAGATTGAGAACCACAGCCCAAGAGGGCTTCTCAGTCTTCAACATCCATATGAATCCCTGGGGATCCTGCTAAACTGCAGATTCTGACTCAGGAGGTCTGGGGAGAGGCCTGAGACCACACATATCTAGTAACTACCCAGGGGATGCTGTTGCTATTGGTCCATGGACCACTTGAAAATGAAGGTTGTAAACTAGTAGTTTTCAATAGAGGGAGAGAATGATTTTTGCCCCCCACCCTGTGGTGGGCATTTGGCACCATGTGAAGACATTTTTTGATTATTACAATCAGGAAGGAGAGGGTACTACTGGCATTTGGTGAGTACAGGCCAGGGATGCTGCTAACTATCCTAGAATGCCCAGAACGGCCCCAGTGACAGAGTTGCCTGGCCCAATTGTCAATAGTGCTGAGGTGGAAAAAAAAAATTGCTGGTTTAGAGACAGCTGTTTCTGATGAAAGAAAATGATCTCAAACCTGAGCTAGAACAGAGCTTTGTGCACTGGTGTGTTAAGTGGTCCCTTCTGGGAAGCACTGCTGATAAAACATATTAGTAATTTTCTAATCAACTTCAATGAGATTAAGAGCCCCTTCTGGGAGATCTGATATACCTGCCTCACTAAAGTCACCTTGTAACAGAGTTTACGGATCACTTGTACCTCGTCTCACAGTGTTATCTAACCACATGTTTTCCTATTCCAAGTTTTAGAACTGGATTTTTGAAGCCTCTTTAAGCAACTTTGAAGTAAAGCTTTGACATGTGTTTCAAATCAATTCATCAGAGAACTTGCTTTTACACCCTTTACCTTGCCAGTTTCCAGGCTGTTTCCCAGGTGGGACCCTGTCTCTGCAGTCAACAAATGTTTCCTGAGTGTCTACTGTGGAGACATTTTCACAGCCCACTCTGCCTTCAAACCCAGCTTTCCTGCTTTCCAGCTATGCTACCTTGGGCAACTTACCCAACAACATAAACCCCAGTGTTCCAAAGGATAGGGAAATAATATTGTCAAATTCACAGAGTGGTTGGGAGGATAACATGGTAAAGCATTTAGCAGAGTGCCTCTGACATAGTCAACATATACTATTACTATTATTCAGGGACAAAGATCCACAAAAAGCTTATAAATTAAAACATCCCTTCCTCCTTTTCTATCTTCCAAACAAGATTCAATCTTTGTCATCTTGGCTTCAAGCCCTTTGTGGTGCTGGTGGTTGGGGAGATCTAAATGTGTAGAGAGGGAACTGAAAAAAGTGAACTGAGTCTAAATTACGTGGAAAAGGGGCTTGGAGACTCAGTGGAAAATAGGATTTCTTGGAAAGAAAGAAGAGAGATTTGAGGTAAAACGTCTCTAGGATGAGGGAATCTTGGGCCAATGAGAAGATTAAATTTTAGGTAGTTTTACTGTGCGTTTTACAATGTAAATCTTTTTTCTTTTTTATTTTATTTGTATAAATTTAAGGAGTACAAATGCAGTTTTGTCACATGGATACATTGCATAGAAGTGAAGTCTGCTTTTAGTGTAACCATCACCAAAAGAGTGTACGCCGTACCTGTTTACAATGTAAATCTTTCTTAGGTGAAGATTTACATTCCTTCTGGGGGCTGATATGGTTTGGTTGTGTCCCCACCCAAATCTCATCTTGAATTGTAGTTCCCATAATCCCCACATGTCGTGGGAGGGACCCGGTGGGAGGTAATTTAATCATGGGAATGGTTATCCTCATGCTGTTCCCGTGATAGTGAGTTCTCACAAGATCTGATAGTTTTATAAGGGGCTTTTCCCCCTTTTGCTTGACACTTCTCCTTCCTGCATCATGTGAAGAAGGATGTGTTTGCTTGCCCTTCCACCATAATTGAAAGCTGCCTGAGGCCGTCCTAGCCATGCTGAACTGTGAGTCAAACCTCTTTCCTTTATAAATTACCCAATCTCAAACATGTCTTTATTAGCAGCGTAAGAACAGACTAATACAGGGACCATTTTTGGAAATCAATGTATGTTTCTTTTGGACACAGCTCTGTGCTTAAATATGCTTAAATGGTCTTAAAAGTGGAAAGGAGAATTCCTAGTTTTATATGGCTTACATTATATGCTAGAAAATGTATTAGGCACTGTGGATATACTAGTGGACAAGTCAGGCAAGTTATCCTCCTTCATGGAACTTAAGATCTAGAAGGAAAATCAGAATAAACAATGGCAATCCAGTCCTCCATTGTGATGGGTGCTGCTATCCTGGGACAAACACAGGAAGCCATGGATGCTTTACCCAGTTTAAGAGGCAACGGAAAAGTTTTCCAAAAATAGGATTTAACTGAGACTTTAATGATGGGTAGGAGTTAGCCAGATAATGAGTACGGGAGGGAACAAAGATCAAAAAATAATATTCTGAGCATGTGTAAAGGCCTAGAATCAGCATGGCACCTCCATCAGCTGGCAGAGGTTCACTAGGATTGGAGCGACGAATGTCCTGCACAGGTAGAAATGCAAGATGAAAAAAGCCTGCCAAGTCTGAGACAGTTAACACAGGCCCGAAGGGTCATGGGGAGCCGCTGAAGGATATGCAGTAGGGCAGTGACCCGATCCATTTTATGGGGTTTGGTTTTGTATTTTTTGAAAGATCCGCTGACTGCAGGGCTCTGGCAACTGAAAACAAGTGAGAAAAGGCTTTGAGTAGTGAAGTGCACAGGTCACTTTGACAGCTGTGGGCCATTAATGCTCCAATTGTTCAGCGAGGTCACCTGTGTGACAGCAACAAGAATACATAGTGGATGAATGAAGTTTGCAAACCTTATTTCAAGGTGAAAAAAGGGGTCAAACATATGAGAAGATCACAGCACTTATCCAATGGCTCATGCCTGAGGATTGAGAAGGGAGTCCATTGTCCATTAGCAAAGGCCCAGGGGCTCCTCACTGAAGCATTTCATTTCCAGATCTCAAACTTCCATCGAGGGCTCAGGAAAATTCCCACAGGTTACACAAACATTACTTTGAGCAGTAAATCCAAGACAACCTGCAAGTGACCACATACTGTTGGGCAAGCAGTGGGAACTCATACTGAGCTCTCTTCTGGCAATTTGCAGTATTTTGTGGGCTGTGAGGAATTTGAGCTTAAATAAAGCAGAAATGGGCAGTCTCTCGGATCCCTTGGCTTAATTTATTGAACAGGGGAAATAAGCCTTGTGAGGGAGACAGTTCCATTCCTAACGATTTAACCATTAATAAAGCCCTGCTATAAATGGAACTCAGGAGAGAAGGTAGCTTGTCAGAGGGCAGAGGAGTGGGCCCCATTAGACAAAATAGGTCAGGCGGGGAGAAAGTTGTCATTTCCTGACTAGTTAAGCTGATCAGACATGACAAGCCTTGTCGTTTTTGAACTGATTGAAAAAGGATAGCGAATATACAAGAGGTTGCTTTCTTTTTGTTTCATTTCATAGAAGATGGCTATTTCAAAGAGGATCCTGAAAAGGAACTTGATAATATTTAGCACAATTTTGAGTTTTGTGCTTTAAAACGTGTGTGTATGTTGGCCTGAGTGTGTGTGTGTTTTCAGAAACATAAGTTTTCACAGAAAAAAATTATGTGCTTCTCCTAGGAAGTTACTTGGGATTCATTCACTTTCATCTGAGATTAATGGAACTCCAACTCCTGGGGAGAGTTTTTCCTCCCGTTAGTTGGATTGTTCGTAATATCCTCTGCTTTTTTCTTGTTATGGGTTTGATCCTCAGAAATCAGAAGAGAGGCCAGGCGCAGTGGCTCACGCCTGTAATCCCAGCACTTTGGGATCCAAGGCAGGCAGATCACCTGAGGCCAGGAATTCGAGACCAGCCTGGCCAACATGGTGAAACCCCATCTCTACTAAAAATAAAAAATTAGCCGGATGTGGTGAGGCACGCCTGTAATCCCAGCTCCTCTGGAGGCTGAGGCATGAGACTGTCTTGAACCCGGGAGGATGCAGTTGCAGTGAGCAGAGGTTGTGCCACTGCTCTCCAGCCTGGTCAATAGAGTGAGACTCCATCAAAAAAAGAAAGAAAGAGAGAGAGAGAGAGAGAGAGAGAGAGAAAAGAAAGAAAGAAAGAAAGAAAGAAAGAAAGAAAGAAAGAAAGAAAGAAAAAGAAAGAAAGAAAGAAAAAGGAGAGAGAGAGAGAAAGAAAAAGCAAGCAAGCAAAAGAGAGAGCAGGAAAACCATTGCATATGGGAGCAAGCTGAGGAGAGGGAACAGTGTGCAAAAGCTAAGATGTATCACTCAAACAATGGATTTTTAGTTCACTTCTGGATTTGCCTCCCTGCAGAGTTTCTGCCTTCCTCTCCCTCCTTTTGGAGCCCCTCCCCACTAATGACTCAAGGACATGAAGAAAAGACTTTCCTCAGTGCTCACACTATGCACTGTGCTTGTGTGCTGTCTGGTTTATAAGGGCTTTCTCTGTTAGAAGCATCAGGGAAACTGGCTTCACATTTGGAAATAATCTTCCTAATCTCCCCAAAGATAAACAATGTTTGGTGTTTTAAATAAATGTAAGAAATTCTGGGTAGTAAGGATCAGGAGGGGTGAAAGAAAAGCAAATACTGAAATGTCACAGCTATGTGACTTTGAGAATCTCACTTCTTTGGACCTCGGTTTTATCATCTAAAAAACAAGGGGGGTAGGTGGCTATGGTAGGCAGCCTTCAAGATGGCTCCCAATGATTCTTGCCTCCTGATATTCATATCCTTGTATAGTCCCCTTCAACATAAAATAGGGCTGGCTTGTGTAATCAGTAGCATGTTACAAAAATGACAAAGTATGAATTCCAAGGCTAGGCCATAAAAGACTTTGCTGCTTCTGCCCTGCTTTTTCTTGAATCACTCACTCCAGGGAGAGTTGACTGCCATGTTGTGAGGGCATTCAAGCAGCCCAATGGGTGGGTCCACATGGGAAGGCACCAAGGCCTCCTCCTGATAGCAGTTATCACCAATTAGCCAGTGATGTGAGTGAGCCATCCTGGAAGTAGATCCTTCAATCTTAGTCAACATCTCACTACAACCTCATGAGGGACCCTAGGCTAGAACCACCCAGCTAAGCCACGCTAAATTTCTGATCCACAGAAACTGTGAGACAATATTTATTGTTCTTTTAAGTTTTGAATAATTTGTTACACAACCAAAGATAACTAATACAGCTGCCTTAGCCCAAGTTCAGCTCTTGTATTTTATGTATCAAGGAATAGGCGAATTGATGGAAACCATGAAAAGTTCGTGTTTAGTGTGACATGTCAAAAACTGGATCCTGGCTACCGGGTAGGACCATATTGCTTGGGCATTTATGAAATGGGGAAGAAAGATAAGTAGCCAGACTCTAGAGAGCTGGCATCCTGAGAACTTATGGATTCAGCTTTGTGGGAGTGGGCAACACAGCTGGCTGACCTTGAACCAAAGTTTACAGTGCAACTGCTCAGCACCCAGTGATTAGTCCTTAGCATGTCATACCACAAACATAACCCACTTATGTTTATATATGCAGAGACTGAACTTGTTAAAAGAAACGCCAATGGAATAGGCACTTATTTGGGTTCTCCCTATAATGAGTCATTCCCAAAGGGTGCAAGTGGGATTATCTGAAGGGAATAGTGGCCCTGGCAGTTTTTAGAGGGAGATGAATTAGATAGGGGTTAAAAATTGCTGAGTTCATAGTTAAACCCACGTGATTCTCCAGGGTAGGGTACGTATCTGGAAAGCAGTGAGTATAGAGAGATTGCTGCATTAGGCTGGGTCTTGGTTGGACTAAGTGGCATTGATAGTCCCATAACCTGTAAGAATATGACTCTATATATTGCTGGGTAGACACGAGTCACAACCCTGACAAGACAGCACATTTATTAGTGGGAGCTAGAGTATCCTCAGCCCCTTCTAGGCCTAATATGGCTATTGTTTGGACTCATATGGCAGTCCTGAACTTAGTATCTCTTTCCTATGTCCTATGCCAAATAGAAGCTATGGCTCACCACTGGTTCACCCTATAAATAAGTGCACATGTATGCTGCATGACTTTCCAAGAATGCTTGGCTGTTTTCCACCGTTGAATACTTTCATCTCAGCAACATTCAACCAAAGAAATACTTTCCCAAGCAAGAAAGATTTCAGTCTAGTTCATCAAAGGACGCTCTGAGAAACACCTTCTCAGTCCTTCTCAGACCAAGACACACATCAGGATCACCTGAAGATTCTGTGAAACATACCCATTCCCAGGCCTATCCTGCCACCCTCCAATAATTAACTGATAGCAAGTGGCACTCAGCAAGTCCAGGTGATTATAATGTGCACTCAGGGCTGAGGACCATCGATCTAACTGTATCCAACGTTTTGCTGCTGCCTGACTCTGTAACTAAGAAAATTAGAATACAAACGGTGGTTCTCACCCAAAGCCCAAGGCTGGACAACTGAGTTGTTCAGAAACCAGCTTCAGTTCTTCTGTCATGATATTTGAGAAAAGCTATAAAGCTGCCTATCAGGCTGGGTGCAGTGGCTCACACCTGTCATTCCAGCACTTTGGGAGGCTGAAACAGGAGGATCTTTTGAACCCAGGAGTTTGAGACTAGCCTGGGCAACATAGTGAAACCCCATCTCTACTTAAAAAAAAAAAAGCCAGATATGGTGGTGTGTGCACCTGTGGTCCCAGCTACTTGGGAGGCTGAGGTGGGAGGATTGCTTGAGCCCAGGAGATCAAGGCTGCCGTGAGCCATGATCATACCACTGAACTCCAGTCTGGGCAACAGAGTGAGGCCCTGTCTCTAAAAAAAATAAGATAAAGCTGCCTATCAGTCTGCCAAGTAGCTGTGATCCTTTGGTCCTGTCTTTTCTTGGACTTGAAAAGTGTTCAAATTTAGAAAATCTTTTGTGTTTTACTTCCACTGCCTGGACAGCCACAGAAGTATACTTGAATGAAAATTATCAAACCCAGCTTTTTTGTCTCAGCATATATTTGAACCTTGGCAAGGCCTTATTTAGAAATACTTTCATTAGAGATTGGAAAAATGACTTCATTATTCCCAGTCATTTCATCCAGGCATCTCTCTGTATTATTTCTTACAACTGCATGTAAATCTAGAACGATCTCAAAAAGTTAAGAAAAAAAACCAGGTGATGGGCTGGATTTGGCCTGTTGGCTTTGGTTTTCCAACCCTTGAACTGTAACAATGTCAGCACTTACTAAACAGCTACAGAAATGAACATTGTATCAGTAAGGTTAAGTGACTGGTGGGTAAGTTGATGTAGAATTCCTCATCCTTTACATTAGGATTGTCCCTCATAATTTACCCAGCTCATTTCACCCCCATAGACCTGTCTGCCACATTGAGAGTCAGACTGGGGTAATGATTAAAAATCAGACAGCCTGGATTTGACTCCTGGCTGCCCCACTATCTAGTTGTGTGACCTTGCGGAAAGTCATGTAACTTCTCTGTGCCTCAGTTTTCTCACCTGTAAAATGGAGCTCTTACGTGTATTAACTCACTGACATCTGACAAGGTAAAGGGCTTGCAACAGTGCCTGACCATTGGAAGCACTATTACAAGCATTTGTGATTATTGCTTCATTGATGCTTAGTATATATAAATTTCAGCAAAGAAATCTGACCAAGCTTCTCACTGTACTTTTGGAAACTAGCCTGAAAACTGTGGAGCAGGTGATGGGATAGCTAGGGGATTTCTGAATGTCCAGACCTAAACAATCTGACTGATGGCTCTAGGTCAGTGGTTCTCAAAGTGTGATCCCAAACTACCACCAGCAGCAGCAGCATTCCCTAAGAACTTGTCAGAAATGCAAACTCTGGAACCCATCCCAGACCTACTGAATTGAAAACCCTAGGGCTTTGGCCTGGCAATCTCAGTTTCAGCAAGCCGTCTAGATGATTCTGATTCATGTGAAAGTTTGAGAACCACAGCTCTAGGCCAATCTGAAAAGGGTTTCCTTTGCAGTCACCCACAGGATGCTGTCCTTGGTGCTGCCCTGTCCTCACTCTCCTCAAGGTCTCAGTTAAAGATGAGAAAAAGCTGGCTTCTCAAATTGGCAGGTCATCCATGCAAAGCCAGCCTGGCGGAATAATGACACTATTTGATGCTAGAATGTGGACCTGAAATGATCTCCGTGGGTTGGAAGTGCCAGCCAAAATTGTTTTGATTTTTAATAGAGATAGCTTTATTTTTACCTAGTCAAGTTTCTAACTCAAGTTTCTTGGCATTTTAACTCCTACACGTTCAGTGAGGTTGTCAGTGGTGCTCTGGGTATCCAGGCACTGTGACCCCAGTTCGTACCATAGCATAGGCTGCAGGAACCCAACCAGTAATGGAAGGTTGGCCCTGAGTACAGGAGCAAAGTCTGGCCTACCACCTCTTGGTATTCCCGAATTAGATCACATAATAAAAAAAGGGTGCCACACAGGAGAGAAAACTGAATCTGGACTCAGATGGCATTGCGGGTGGTGATGAGGATCAGGAACCATTCTAATGCAGTTGCATTTGCCATCTGTGCTGGTCTAGAGCATTATCAGCTGTTTTGTCTTATCTGGGGCATGAGCTCCTCTTCCTATGTGCTGGGAATCCCTGCCAGCCAGGGGCTCTGACACCAGCTGGGTTGCTGGGGTGGCCTGCTCCTGGCAGCGAAAGGAAGTCTATAATTGGCCCATAATTGGATTGGATTTGGCTCGGAATGACTCCCAGGCTCTCTCTCTCCTGACAGATAACAAGCAGTAAACTTTGTATATGACCTCGCAGGGTGTCTGGGACACCATTTCTTAGCTGTCAGTGAAATGAAGAGCTTTCCAGAAGAGTTGACCTTTAGGGCAATGGTTTGGGGACATCTTGAAGTGAAGTTTTCCCCAGACCCATTTGTTTGCCACCTGGTCTTTCTGAAATTAAGACATTTTAACTCAATTTCCAAATCCTGGATCAAATCTGTCCTCTACCATGTGTGTGCATGTATGTGCATGTGTGTGTGTATGTGTATATGGTATGTTTGTATATGTATAAAGATTACAGTATGACTTTTTAAAATTAAACAAGAAAATAGTAAACAGAGGTAGAAATTGAGATAATACATTTCCTTTGAAATATATCTATAGATAGAGGTGGGTAGATTAATCTTGAATATCTTTCCATGTCAGTGACAAAAGTCCTTCTGGGTATAAGCAGAGCCATTATCTGTTCAATTCTGGCCCATGGAATGGATTGTAACTAATCCCCTTCCTTGGCACCTGTTGCAGACTACATGGTGATCCTACTTTTCTGATTAAAAGGGATTACACCCATTTTCTACAGATGGACTTCAATAGGCTTAATTAATAATTAGTCTTAAAACGAACCTTCTCTGGAGGGAGAAGACAATACAACCCACAATCTTCCACCCTTTGTGAAGTTGGAAGTCACATGAGATTGAACTGCAAAGTCAATGCCTGCCCTACCTATCTCACAGAACTGTTATGAAGTTTGAAAGAGAGAATGGACATGGAAGGACTTTGGAATTCTTAAAATCAAGAGCAAGGGTTTGTTAATATTATTGCTACTATTATCCCCTAGTTAAAAGATGTGATTTTGCGTATGTTATAAAACTTCCAAATAAACCTGTTTCCTCATTGCCTGGCCTGTGTGATGCCCCTTAAGCAGCCATTTCACAAAGTCTCCAGGCTGCCATGTTCTCTGGCACCTGTATTTACTAGTGACTGCCTACCTATTATTGCAACGTAGACATAACTTGATTATCAAATTAAATAATGTCAGATAGAGGGAGAAAACACCTCTGTAAGGTAATCATAGCTGGAAATTAAATGTGAATGGGGCATAACCCAGGACAGGGTGTCATAGAGAAGACACCCAGGGCACTTCTGGACATTGAGATCGATATAGCTCTCATTTTATTTTCTGGACCAGACTCCAATAGTACATAGCCTATGCACAAAAGATTACTAGAAAGGTGAAATGTCTATTTCTGGCCATAAAGCCCATTCAAAATGCTCAGGAAAATGCTGTATAAAGTCCATTGTTTGACTTTTCTTTGAGAGTAGGGCAATGGCAGCTCAATTCTCCAAGTATTTCTTAAGCTGATTCTCTTCAGAGAAAAATCAAATTACAAACGAGATGCATTTGCTAGTTAAAAATTAGGGCAAGAGGAGGGAAATTCCTTGAAGTCTCCAAAACAAAATGAAAACGCTAAAGTGAAATGTTTGTAATTTTGCTGTCTTGAGACAAAGGCCTTGGAAACATGAGCTGCTGCAGGTTTTGAAAACTGGAACTGCAATGCCTCCTCCAGGAGGAAGAGGACAGTTGCAGGTTAGAAATCATCTCATGAACTGGCTCAAGCTCAAAGGATTCAGGTGATTGAGAAAGAGATCCTCCCAGATGTTTGCAAGTGCTTCAATGAGCTCATATTAGTCACAGATAAGATAATTAATGGATTTTAATTTTCAGTGAGCTTTCTTCATATTCGCTGGGGAAATGTGCAGAGCTACTCTTCAGACAGTATTTCACTTAAAAACCAACCAACCAATCAACTCCTAGCTTTGGAAGCAAGGGGCAGAGGGCAGAAGGTATGGGCAGACTATGAGGACAGCAAAGGGAATGAAGACTTCCTGGAAGCTACTGTGTACCAGGAGCCCCATCTGAGTCAATTCACTATCTTTATGGTGCCCTCTCAAGACTTACATTATTATTCCTATTTATAGATGTGGCTCAGGGTGGTCAGGAAGTTGCCCAAGGTCACTGAATTACTACGTGCCAGAGCTGCAAGTGGAGGACGGGTGTGTCCTACTCTTTCCAGCACATCCAGTGTACAGTGGCTGCTGTAAGGTGGGCAAATGTGCTGCAGAAAGCCTGTCCATGCCACCTGACACAGCCACAGCCCACTCTGCTATGATCGCCCCACTTCTTCCCGCAGAACTCAGATTCCCAACCCTTCTCAGCAGTCAGTACCAATGAAACAGACACAACACTCAAAATGAAAACTGTTTGTCTTTCCTATAAAGTAGGAACACAAAACTGGAAAATAGGACACTGGGATTTTAGACTGGTACTGACCTTGATTCCATTGCTCCTGGGACTCACTGCTAATAGATAGGGGATCTTAAATTAAGTTCATTCTAATGGTAACATTTTGTAGTTTGTAGTAGCTCCCATGGTATGCAGAACTTTAGATATACACACTATGTGATTCAGTGCTTCTCAGCCCTGGAACTATCGGTGCCTGTTGTGGGGACCGTCCTGTGTGTTGTAGGATGTTTAGTATCATCCCTGGTCTCAAGCCCCTGAATGCCAAGCGTACCCACCCTGAGGTGTGACAATCAAAAATGTCTGCAAACATTGCTAAATGTTCCTTAGGGTGGACAGCAGAATTGCCTCTGGGAGTTAGGTATTCTTCTCATTTTTCAGATGACGAAACTGAGGCAGAGCAATTATATAAAAACACAAAACAAGGGAATAGCAAAGCCAGGGCATAAACCTATACTTGAATCACCTCTCTTCCACACTTCTTTCAGTGGAGTAACTGTTTTCCAACATCCTGTCTAGACTCTTTCTTTGTCTCCTGTATTCAAAGGCTGTGCCTTGTCATTTCTTCTTCATTCCTGCTGCAACCACTATGTGCTAATATCCCCTCTCACATCCTTACCCAACTAGACTGTGAGTCCCTTGAGGGATGTTGTCTTGTATCACCTATTTCTAATGTAGTCGTGTCTGAAACAGTCAGTGAATAGATGTTCATTTCATAAATGAGTGAATTTATCCAAGTACTTTAATCCTTCCCACTCAAATCCAATTCATGCTGTCAATTTGCATTATGAAGAAGAAGGTTAATTTGGCCAAGATAAATTCCAACTAGCCCATGTACAAAATGATCAGGCAATGAAAACAGTCTGAATAGATGGATGATTGAACACTCAGAATTTAATAAACCTGTTGGGGTAGTTTTCAGGAATTAATTGTTGCCTCTGAAATAAAATGCAGCCATGATTCTTATCATCTGTATCCAAATTGGGGGATCAGGTAAGAGCTAGGCAGTAAAATATGTATTACTTGTTAAGGATTCTATTACATCGGTGACAGGTGGAAGGAAGTGCCAGTATCTTCTAGGGTGGAAGGAAGTGCCACTGTCCTTCCTATAGAAGGCATCCAATGACTTTCTGGCAATAGGACACGCTTGCTTTTGGCTATTTATCCAGCAGTCCAGATGAATTGTTCTGAGCAACCTCTGTGCCACCTGCCTGGACGAAAGAGACTCCAATCTGTCGACTGCTTAATAGAAATTTCCCTCAGTGAGAAGCCAATTGACTGACCCTGCCTCTGATTAAACCAGCCACCCCCTTGCCATCTGCATAAAGTCCTAGACCAGAGGGTGTGGAATGATCAGTTCACAGGCAGGGAGCAGTGGTAAGGGAGTACAAGTTAAATTTGCAAGTCTTGATTTGCTCCTCGTGATTCCTTCTCCTTCTCAAATGCCACAGCATGTGCAGGGAGTTAAAATGAGCAGCATTGTCACGATGCAGCCAACCCTGATTAGACAGCCTGGAATTCACTTCCCCAGTTTTCTGCGTGGGCTGCACACAGCGTGAGAGGGAATGAGCGAAAAGGCTTCATGGGTCGGAGACTGCTGCACCATGAATGACACAGAGACTCCTGACAAGCCCTTGCTCATCTCCGGAGCAAAGGCAGGTGGGCTCTGCAGCGGTCTGGTATTGCTCTGCTGCAGTTTTGTCAGCACTGGGCAAAGTCTATGTCATCCCAGCACTGTCATAATCGGTGTTTTTCTGTCTCCTCTCCTCTCCTTTCCCCTCCCCTCCTCTCCCCTCCTTTCTGTCTCTCTCTCTCTCTCTCTCTCTCTCTCTCATACTTTCTCTGTATTTATGGGCATTAACTCTTCCTTTTTGTCAAAATCCTTAAAAAGAGCAAATTATTTGTGCTTCCATGCAATGTTGTGCCCATTAAACTGTGAACCAGGGTAGATGCTCTGGCATATTTGAATCCCTAATGCCTGATATACTCAGCATCTGGTGCATCTTTTGTGTTTAGTAAATGCTGACTAACTAAAAGAATGAATATGTGAATGAATAAACAAATGAGCAAACAAAGGAACACATCAACCAACATGCCAGGGTTATGTTTCAGTGTTCGTCTTTGTGACAGTGACAGTTTCTGCAGTCTCTTTAGCCTTTGCTTGCTTTGCACTGACCCAACATGGTGAAATATTATTTGCAAAGACTATAACTAAAAGAACATTTTTTAAGAATGCAGTGGGTGATAGTGATTAAAAAGACTGGCTGTTTAATGTGACAGATGATGGTTTGCACCTCACCTCTGTGACTTACAATCTGGGTGACCTTGGTCAAGTTGCATAAACACTCTTAGCCTTCACTCTCCCATAAACAAAATGAGCATTCTAGTAATACCCCATGCAGTCAGAACAAGGAATGAATGAAATAATGCATGTGAGGTGCAAGATATGGTACCAGGCATATCACAAGCATGTAATAAATGGGAATGTTCATGATGACAATAAAAATGATGACATTGATATTGATGCTGGTGACTACTAATTCTTAACATTAATACTTTAGAAGACTTGATGAGCTGCTGAGATAATCTACTGCTTTCTGATACATTTGAGATGAAAATATAACCTATAAAAATAGTTGGGTTTGAGGCAATTCCACATAGACCATATACCATAAATATGTTTAATCTGCCAATTGACAAGAATCATATTTAAGAGTGCTTCATTCCTAAGTCTTAATTACTGTGAAGAGATTATAAATATTGGGCAATTAATTACTTTACTCTTTTTATTACTGTCTTAATTTCTGTGAAGTGCAATGCATTGATTGCTTGGAAAGAAACGTCCGCAGCAAGCTGGACCTAATATCAACCTTTCAAGCAGATAATCAGGGTTACTCACTCTCAGCAGTACTGACATTTGGGGCTAGATCATTCTTTGTTGTAGGAGGCCATCCTTGGCATTGTGGGATGTTTAATAGCATCCCTGGCCTCTCCTCACTAGAGGACAGTAGCAGCCCACCCCTAGTTGTGACAATTCAAACTGTATGCAGATATTGCCAAATGTCCCCTGGGAGGAAAATTCCACACCCTCCCCCCATTGAGAACAAATGAGATAGAGTAATGAGTTCCATTACATTGAGAGTAGAACAGGTGCCAGGTGTAACTGTCTTTTGGCCCATGGAAATGTGTGTGCCAGTATAGGAAGATCTAGAATTGGGTTCAGAGTCACCTCTGCTTTCCACCAAGCTGCCTGAAGCAAATGTGTTTCTCTGGTCTCAAGTCTACTCCCTAAAAGCTCTCGCACCAATTCCAATTTCTTCCTGATAATTCACACACTAGACCCTCCAAATCTCTGTTTTAATCGAAACTACACTGGTAGCTTCTGTGTGTTTACTGTTGAGAGGCTCTTAAAGCAACTGCCACAATCAACTCAAAGCCTTCTTGTGTTCACTCTCAAGAGTCCTTTACACCCACACAGACTGTAACCAGGGTCTAAAACAAGAGTTTTGCCAGCCAGGAAAACAAATGAACAAGACCTTGATACAGTTCAGAATCACTGCAGAACCTGTCTTTATCCTAACCAAGTGAAGATCAGGAAAAATTTAAAAAGAGCATCACAAATCAAAAGAAATGTGGCTTCACTAGAGAATGAAAAATCTCAGCATAAAACCATTTCCTTCAGAGAAAGTGAATAGAGCTCTGTAATTGGGTCAAAGCAGGGAACATTTCAAAAATGAGGACAAAAAATTTCCACAAACCATAGAGAAGACATTTGGAGAAATGTTTTTAAGTCTAGTTCTATGTGAAACAATAAATCAGTCCTCTGTCTTCTGGCAAAAGGAAAAGGTTATGAAATCATGATAAGTCAAAGACTATGAGAAATAAATCATCCTAATTCTGAAGGCTGCAAAGCAACATGAAAAATAATCTTGTGATAAAATGTAAAGTGGAAAAAGCAAGATACAAAACTATACAAGTGCTATAAATGATGCTATGTAAGAAAAATATATAAGAACCAGTTCCTATTTACTGAGTGATTACCCATCCCAGGTACTGTGCCTGGAGATACTTTTAAAAATACATCTCCCTAACCCTTCACAACTACTGACTGAGAGAGGTGCCATTTTCTGCTTTTATCAAACAAGAAAATAGAGACATAGAGTGCAAAGTTGCAAACGTAGAAGCAAATGAGACCAAGTCTTCACAACCCCAAATCAACATATTGTTAGCAACTTGGTTGTATTGCATCCCAGATGTAAACCCAGATGAAAAGACTAGAAGGGGAAATACCAAAGACAGTATTTTGCTAAAATGGTGATCTACTGGGCAATCATTTTTTATTTCCCAGCCTCTGTTACATTGTTATAGTCTTTATACAAATAGATTTATTACATTTATTATTCCTTACCATTTGAAAGGAATGATATTTCCATTCATGCATCAATTTAAACATAAGTTTACTATAAGATGATAAAGGGCATGTTTCCCAAATATGGAATAGGCGCTAATATTGATTTGATTGGTTGGTTATGGGATTTGAGATCTTTTTAATATAGTCATTTATAACTGTAAACTTCCCTCTAAGTACTGCTTTCATTGCATCTTATAAATTTGGGTATGCGGTATTTTTGTTTTCATTCGCCTCAAAGTATTAATATTTTTAAATTTACCTTGTGATTTCTTCTTTGACTCATTGGTTATTTAGAAGCATGTTGTTTAAGTTCCACACGTTGTGAATTTCCCAAACTTCCTTCTGTTATTGATTTCTAATTTCATTCCATTATGGTCATAGAACATACTTTGTATGATTTCAATCCTTTTAAATTTGAGACTTATTTCATGGCCTAACATATGGTCTGTCCTGGACAATGTTCCATGTACACTTGAGAAGAATGTGTACGCATGTACTCTGCTGTTGTTGGGCAGTGTTTTATATGTGTGTATATATACATATCCACACAATATACATATAATATATATACACACATATATGTATAGAGAATGTATATATACATAATGTATATCCGTGTATATATACACATACATAATGTATATACGTGTATATGTACACATACATAATGTGTATATATACACATACGTAATGTATATACGTGTATATATACACATACATAATGTATATATGTATATATACATACATGTATATATACATTATATATACATACATGTATATATACATTATACATACATGTATATATACATTATACGTACATGTATATATACATTATACATACATGTATATATACATTATACATACATGTATATATACATTATACATACATGTATATATACATACATGTATATATATACATTATATATATATGTTAGGTCTAGTTAGTTTATGGTGTTGTTCTTGTCTTATATTTCCTTGTTGATCTTTTGTCTAGTTATTCTAGACATTATGGAAAATGGGATATTGAAGTCCCCAACAATTATCATTAGATTGTCTGTTTCTTCCTTCATTTCTGTTGGTTTTTGCTTCATGTGTTTTGGGGGTCTGTTGTTATGTACTAAATGCACCTTTTAATCAATTTTCTGGGTAGATCAATTTGCTCTTCTTCCAACACTCTCAGAATTAGCCCTTGAATCAGTAGGAATGATGGTGATGCATAATGTTTAACATTTAAGAGTAATGAGCGCCTTATGTTCTCCCCTATCAGAGATGACAACTCTCTGGATGACAGGTTGGTAAATATGTCTTATCTAGACATAGATGTTATTTGAAAAATAAAGCCAAAGAATTCCTGAATACTAAGTTTTCTTCTGGTTTACACGTCTTTCTCCTCTTTTGAGGAATATGAGACAAACTTGACATTTTCCCTAATTTTTTAGTTTCCCAGAGGAATACAATCAATTAATTAAAGTCAAATTTCTGGGCCTATTACTGATTTTGGTCAACAATGTTAACTATGGACCTTGTGAGAGAAGCTAGTCTTTCTTTTAAAGTGGTAAGCTCCCTAAGATCACAAGGACTTGGAATGTCTACATTTCTAAGTGGTCCCAGACTTGCTGTGGTCAGGGCACCGGCAACATCCTCCAGACTTGCCCTGTGTGCCTAATATGTATCATGTGAATTACAGCCTTTAAAGGAGCTATGCGATAGCATCATAAGGAAGATTTAAACAAGAAAACCAATACATTACAATTCAGTAAGTTTGTGACAGGATAAACAGAAGATGCTAGGGATGGGGCAGAGCGCTGGAGGAAGAGGACTCTTATGGACTGAATGTTTGTGTCCCTCCCCCAAATTCGTATGTTGAAGCCTTAATCCCCAATGTGATAATATTAGGAGGTGGGGCCTTTGAGAGGTAATTAGGTTTAGATGAGGTCATGAGTGTGGGGTCCCCATGATAGAATTAGCAGCCTTATAAGAAGAGGCAGAGACATCAAAGGACACAGCAAGAATATGGCCATCTGCAAGCCAGGAAGAGAACTCTCACCAAAACCCAACAATACTGAAATCCTCATCTCTGACTTTCAGCTCCAGAATGATGAGAAATAAATGTCTGTTTTTTTTTTTTATTATACTTTAGGTTTTAGGGTACATGTGCACAATGTGCAGGTTTGTTACATATGTATCCATGTGCCATGTTGGTTTGCTGCACCCATTAACTCATCATTTAGCATTAGGTATATCTCCTAATGCTGTCCCTCCCCCCTCCCCCCACCCCACAACAGTCCCTGGAGTG
>NW_026652282.1:18503979-18546759 GCF_009828535.3 Hylobates moloch
TACAAACCACTGCTCAATGAAATAAAAGAGGATACAAACAAATGGAAGAACATTCCATGCTCATGGGTTGGAAGAATCAATATCGTGAAAATGGCCATACTGCCCAAGGTAATTTATAGATTCAATGCCATCCCCATCAAGCTACCAATGACTTTCTTCACAGAATTGGAAAAAACTACTTTAAAGTTCATATGGAACCAAAAAAGAGCCCGCATTGCCAAGTCAATCCTAAGCCAAAAGAACAAAGCTGGAGGCATCACACTACCTGACTTCAAACTATACTACAAGGCTACAGTAACCAAAACAGCATGGTACTGGTACCACAACAGAGACATAGATCAATGGAACAGAACAGAGCCCTCAGAAATAATGCAGCATATCTACAACTATCTGATCTTTGACAAACCTGACAAAAACAAGCAATGGGGAAAGGATTCCCTATTTAATAAATGGTGCTAGGAAAACTGGCTAGCCATATGTAGAAAGCTGAAACTGGATCCCTTCCTTACACCTTATACAAAAGTTAATTCAAGATGGATTAAAGACTAAAATGTTAGACCTAAAACCATTAAAATCCTACAAGAAAACCTAGGCAGTACCATTCAGGACATAGGCGTGGGCAAGGACTTCATGTCTAAAACACCAAAAGCAATGGCAACAAAAGCCAAAATTGACAAATGGGATCTAATTAAACTAAAGAGCTTCTGCACAGCAAAAGAAACTACCATCAGAGTGAACAGGCAACCTACAGAATGGGAGAAAATTTTTGCAACCTACTCATCTGACAAAGGGAATATCCAGAATCTACAATGAACTCAAACAAATTTACAAGAAAAAAACAAACAACCCCATCAAAAAGTGGGCGAATGTCTGTTGTTTCAGCCACCCAGTCTATGTTATTTTGTTATAGCAGCCCGAGCAGACTAAGATAAGGGCACACCTCCCCCAACAGGGCATTATAAAGATTCTTTTCAAATCTACAAAATCCAAAATCAGGGCTGGCTAGCTGATGTGGGGTATGAGATAGAGACTAACTTGAGATTATGAGGCTGTGTATGGGTACAAAGGAACTGCAGACCATTACAACTCACTCTCATTTACTGCCCTGCAGCAATGTTTCTCAAAGTATGGTTCAAGGCCCACTGGTTGACCTCAAAAGACTTCTCGATACAAAAACACAAGTGCTTTCTTCAGTTCCTAATGACGAATGGGGATTAATTCCATAGATTTTCACTTCTATACACAACAAAAACCTACTAAGTGAGCTATCAAGAATCACTAAAATTTTGCATTTTTCTAAAACCCTAGTTTAGTATATAATCATGAAGTCTGACTGCCACACATGTGGCCATGCTGCAATGTCCAACACAGAGAGAAGGGATTCTTGAAACTTAAGAATGAGAATTTCTTTTTAGAGCTTCATCAGTTCCAAGGCTTTCAGTTGCGACTTTCTTGGTGCTCATTAGCGTCATTGTAGAATTATTCTTAGGTTTTACCTTTGTTAATCATTTCTTTTTCTTGTAATTGATGCATCACTACCACTTTGATACTTATTTTGTTCCTCTTCAATTCTTTGATATCACTGAGTTCTTTTACCACTGGAAAAAGAGATGAGATGGTGTAGGCAGGCTGTGGGGTTTTATTTTGTTATGCTCCAAAAGTTTAAGACGTAGTGCCTAGAGGAACTCTTTAGTCTACGATACCCTGGACGCTCCATTTGTCCAGAGGTGATCTCTGAGCCTCTGTTTAAACCATTCCATTCCCACTGCCTCTTTGAAATTATCCCTGACCCCAAATCATACCTTAGCCCCTCAAAAGTCATAACATTTTCTCTACTGCCTAGTTGTTAGTGGGTCATAAACAGCCTTGGGATATCTTTAATAATTAAGCTGCTATCTAATTCTTGAATTATTCGCTACATTTTGAAGTATTTTATCTTTCCATCAAGACTTAAGTATCCTGAGAGCAGGGACCAAGTTTTATATCTATACATTTTACTACAGAAAGAAGAAAGTACCCATGGTATAGAAGCTAGTTTCAAGGATTCTTTACTGAGTACCTATGCTCTGATCTAAGGGTCAGGGGCAAACAGAAATGGACACAAAGTCTGTTTGGACACCAGCCCAGAGCGATTCTGCAGGTTCCTCAGACCTTTGTCCATGAAGCCTTAGGTGGTATCTGCTACAACTGTAAGCAAACAAGCTGACAGTGGCTTCTGATAGTGGCCCTGAAGGATTCCTGATAATGCAGCAAGCAAGCAGGATTAGAAATATTGGAGGACATCTGGTTTCTAGATTTTGCCACTGGTCCTGCCTCTTCATCTGGTTCTTGGACTTTCTTAAGTCACCATCTGGCTACCTTAAATCACAGCCAGGAGGATTCCAAAATTTATGTGGCTGAACATCCTACCTTCCCTGTCCCATGCCAGTTCCAGCCTGGACTGGGGCCCCATTTGGGACACTCCTGTGTCTTTTGGCTTTGATTTGGTATGTGCTGTCTCTATATTGCCTGGTCTGGTTCCGGTTTGGGTCTAGGCCCCAAGTCCTTTTCCATAAGCCATGATTTCTGGTGCCCAACGGGGTAGTCACTGGCCTTTCTGATTCTTGTTCTGTAATGTTTTTAATTGATTTCTATGAACAATTATATCCGTGACACAGGGCATGGAAAGAATCTGAAATCCTACACAAAAGGAGGCACTGATCTTGGCTAGAATGAGATGCTAACCTGTCTTATGTGCCTAAGTACCATAATAGTTATAATATTATGTGGACCTTGCACCTTGTGGTTTTCACTGTGTTTGACACTATGGACATGATGGACTTATTTAATCTTCAAACCAATGATCTGTTTGATCAAATAACTGGACAACACAGAGTGAGGGTGGGTGACAAAGTGGTGACCCAAGAAGAAAAAAAATCAATCCAACCATTGAAGGGTTAATTGATGGCTGTTCCAGGGTATTTACTGCTTATGAGTTCACTGAATCTATCAATGTTAAGAAATGTTCTCCTTCTGCGACCACAGACTGACTACTGAAGTCTCGAAATCCCAAACATATCTGCAGGAGAAAAATAAATAAAAAGCAAAACAGCTTGCTACAAAAAGTAAAGATCATTCCTTGGCTTAAAAAAATGACTGTACTCATTTGGAATTCAGATCAATTACCCTGACAACTTAGATTTTCACATGACTGTAAGAATAAGGAAAAATAGGTCTCTCTCAGTGGTTTTACATTAGAATTTGTTAAGGAGAGAAGAATCATTAAAGTCTTCTCTGAGAAAATAAAGTAACAAAAATGTGTTCTGGATATTCCGGTACATTTTCAATATTTGATTGAGTTGTTATTCTTCCTTGTTCCCTGTAATCACACAGCCAAGGCTACTGAATCAACCCCACTGCTGAGTAACACTGCAAGATCCTCTCTAAGCTCATTTTAAAACCGCATTCCTCTGAATCTTCAAAACCAAATTCTTCTGGAACTGGAACTGAGGTTAAATTTAGGTCAACATGGATTTCATAAAAGTAAAAACCTTTAAAGTTTGCATTAAAAATTCATGTGTCCAACTGAACAGCCTTGGTTGGGTGATGATAATAAATATTACAAAAAGTTAAGTTCCCCTCTCCAGGCTTTCTAACAAGGAAGTTCTGAAGCTTCATCCCTACCATATTGAAAGATTTCATCTCAACTTGGCAACACAAGCAGGACTGAGTGTGATACTCAGTCATCAATTTGTTCCATTTTGTCATCAGTAGCAGCACGTGCATGTAGCCACACGTCAGGTTAGTTCCTGCTCACAGCAATTTGTCCCCATCCAGGTTCCTGGGATTCAGTCTATGGTCATAGATCCACTCTGTTTTATTCTTACTCCTGTGTTCTTTTATGTAACTGTGCTGAAAACATCAGATACTATTCTTTTATTTTAACTCAAAACAGCTCCTCTCTTTCTCTAACTATAAAATATTTTCGGCTGAACTAACTTGCAAACATCCTAGTAAGTCAGTGTAAGTGTAACATAAATAACACTGCCACAATGCTCTGGACTGTCTGACAGAACATTCTGTTCCTCATTCTGTCTAGAGGAGAAGACACAGCAGGGCCCTATCCGCCCCACTGCTTGCCTCTGCCATCCAGTCAGAAGATTTCACCCCAACACCAACAGGAAGCATGCAATCCATCTGTAAGGTGTGGTAGGAGGAAGGGATTGAAGCAATATAACAAGTAGGTGATAGCACTAACTTTGAAGGCAGACTCCATTTTTAGAATACATGATAGATGGGGAAACTCAGTCTCTTTAAGACTCATCTCAAAAATGAGAACAATAATTGAGTATCATGAGGCTTAAAAGAAACAATGGACATAATGCTCTTCACACAGTATCTTGCTCATGGTAAGTGATGAATAAATGTTTCTAGTGTGCAGCATGTAGTGAACACTCAATAAATATTGATTGAATGAATGGGTGAGTGACCAAATGAATGAATGGACAATCAACCAGATAAAACCTGTTTTATGTTCCCAATACAGATTCCTCTCCTCTAGACTTAAATTTCTGCTTAAGAAATGGAATAGATTGTACATTGTGGGCTTAGTAATGTTGGAAAAGGGTAGATTTGCTCCCAGGGTCTCCTAGGAGAAAGAGGGATGACTTGGGCCAATTCCACACTCCCCTGCTGGCAGAATTCCCATACCAGTCCACAGGAGCCAGGTGGAGGGTTGTCTGAACCCTCACGAGGGGATCATTATTGAACAGATGCAATTAAAATAAAAATAAGGTCACAATCCCTGCTTGCAGTGCCTTGTAAGGCAGCATACAAGTTTTGAGCTACCCTTAACCTCATCCACACCTAGAGTCATTATGGCGTCCTCTTGGTCTGCCTTACACACACCTGGGTTACTTGATTAAAGGACTGAACCCCTGGGTCTCTGCCTCTTTATACTCCCAAACTTGTTCAGTTCCTTGATCCTCTGATCCTCCAGCTCATGAATAGCTTGTTGCTTTTTGTGATACCTGGGTGAGGAAACTGAAGCATGGAGTGAGGGAGGGCTGCCTGGACCTCAAGATCAAAACCTCAAGGCCTTTTCCCAAGCATCTTTCCTCTCCCAACTTCATCCTTCCACAACTAAGAAGGATGATCAGAAAGAGAATGGCAGGCTAACATCCTCAATGGATCTATGACTGGTGATGGAATAAGACAGGCCCAAAAACTTGGCTTAACCAGAAAACTGCACCAGAAATACTGACTTAAATTGAAGGCCCCTGGTATTTAATGAACTCTTGCAGAATTCCAGATTTCTTCTGTGAAAGGCTTCCTTGAAACATTTTACAGAGGCCTTTTTGAGACAAAGAAGATAGTTTTTCACTCACCTTTTTTCTTCCAACTACTGTTCAGCTTTGGGGACATATTTTAGTTCACTTTTAATATTCTGGATTTCTGATAGATTGACTACAGGTCCTGGAAGTTTCTTTGCTCCTGGAATTGGCTTCTTCTCCTCATCCGAGGTGGGAGGAACACCCTGAAGAGAAAAGAGAAGAAATCCAACTCACCAAAAAACACATTTGATCTCTTTGGGCCATAATCATGAACCAGAAAAAAAAAATTAAAGCAGCAATGATGTCAAAATGTGATTCTAGCAGAGTGACTGTCCCTTGTGTTGTTGAGACAGCCTTAGAGTTTCAATAAAATCTAGTAAAGTTTGTTGTGAAGTGTGGAATAAAGTTGGAAGAAGAAAACAAGTAATTTCCACATAACTTAGAAAACACTAGAGTACGTTCAACTTCCGATAACTAACAAAAATTACTACTAGTTCAAAAGATTTGTGTTTCCAAGAGAAGCATCTTACAAGATTGACTTTAATTTGTAATCGGACAATTATAATATGCCTGACAGCAAAGGTTTGTACAATGTTAGAGCATGGGATGCATAAACAAACTGAAACAAATGTAAGCAAAACTTTTTTGAATATGGGCACGACAAGAGAGAGTGGCAGAGGAAGCCCAGCTCTCTCCTGCTTTGGGAAGTATTTTAAATTTCCTTTCATTGAATGTTATATTTTTGTTGCAGCTTTAGGGCAGGACCCACATCCTATCCTTTCTTGTGGCATTTCCAATATCTGGCGCAGAGGTGCACACGCATACTTGTTGACTGTTGTTTATTTGGATCAATCCCAAGAATGTACCATAATGAAAATCTATGCCTCTATGTACATACACCAAACACACATATAATGGTAACTATAAAACAAGATCAGTTGCTGTGTGTGGCTCCGAGAACTTCAGAAACTCATTTATACAGAAAAAAAAAAAAAAAGTTGATTATTAGCCCATTCCTTCTGTTTGCTAGAGGTGGTGGGTAGGGGAGGATATGTTCTCTGTGGCCCCGGGGAAAGGTGTTGGAGGAACATTTGATCACCGTGGCAGCCTTGAGAACTCGCCTCTCGGATCAGTTTACTGCAGAGAGGATAATTGAATGACGGCTCCAGCTGCTTCACATTGAAATCCAGCCATCCATCACCACGCTGAGGTCACACTTCCCATGGCTGCTTGTAGCCAATGACTGAGTGCGACAGGAATTCTAAGGCGGGCCCATTCCTGGGAGACTTGGGACTCCTCTGCGGAGCGACTTCACCTGGAGAACTTGCCTCAGTAGGGCGCTGAAGTCTGAGATGCTTCCACCCAACCCTCTATCCCTCTCTCCCTCCCAGCCTCATGCAACTCCCTCCCATTTTTCCTTACAAGTGTTTTCCCCAGCAAATATCTTTGGGTCAGTTTCCTGAAGGACCCAAACTAACACAGACTGACGCAGATCTCCATCTGCTTGGCCAACAACTGGGTGAACCAGTACAGTTCCCGGGAAAAGAAATAAGTAACTGCATGTTTGCCTCTCACCAGAGAGGGTGGGCCCTATGCCCTATGCCCCGCCTCCACCCCACCCTTATCCTCAACCCCCACCAGCAGCCCTGTCATTTGGGTATTAAAGCTGATGGTGTGTGTTAATCCCTGTCTGGATCCTATGTCTAGTTCTCAAATTGGTTAGAACCTAAAGGAAGAAAGTATTCAAGCTTCCCCAAACTAACAAATTACTTAGTAGACACGTCCTTTATAGAAATGTTTTTAGATTGTTTATCGGAGAGGATGAGTAGCCATAAAATATTGAGGTGCTGTTCTTTTACTAAGGGCTAATGGCTTTTCCTACAGTCATTTTCTTTAAATCTGGTACAGTGCTGTTGAAATAGCTAACGTTTCACCCAAACAAAATGATAAAGTATTTCAATGTGGACTATACCTGCTGTAAATATCTGGAAAATACTGTTTCCCTGGGTCAGTGTACAGAGCCCTAGAATCAGCTGTTTTTTGTCATGCACACACATTTATCACTTATAAATGTAGATTTAGAAGCAATAATTAAAACTGTAAAGCATCCACTTGGAGGACTAGATATTCCAAAATGTTCTTTGCTATGCTTTCAGAAAGAATTTTTTAACAAGGCTATGAAGTGCGGTGTGTGTGTGTGTGTGTGTGTGTTTTATATACGTGTAGTGGTGAAATGAAAAATGTTTCCTCACTTGTAAATGTTTCCACGACTGTTAGGTGGGTAGATCTTTTTTTTTTAATTTCTTTTTTTTATTTATTTATTTTTATTATTATTATACTTTAGGTTTTAGGGTACATGTGCACAATGTGCAGGTTTGTTACATATGTATCCATGTGCCGTGTTGTTTTGCTGCACCCATTAACTCGTCATTTAGCATTAGGTATATCTCCTAATGCTGTCCCTCCCCCCTCCCCCCACCCCACAACAGTCCCCGGAGTGTGATGTTCCCCTTCCTGTGTCCATGAGTTCTCATTGTTCAATTCTTAGGTGGGTAGATCTTAATAAGGAAGCATGAAAGAGAAAAATGTTTCCAATTCCTTCTGTTAAGTTCCTGGATAAGTCACATTTACTAACTTTGTAACATCAAAATGTTCTATATTGGCATATTTAACACATTAAAGCCAATGTCTGTACTTAACGTTTATATGCAAAAATTTTTGAAGTGAACATTTGCAGGTTAATAACAATATTTAATAGGCACCTTCCTCTCAAGTTATTAAAACTTCAATGCATTGTGTTTTTCTATTTATCAACGTAAGACTTTCACCACTTAATTTGTAAAGTCACATATAATGGGAAATTATAATTCAATATATTTAGTAATTAGATATGATATTGACTCAGGAAGAAGGGGGTTAATGGTGCATTTTCTTAAATGAATCTTCTCTCATCTTTTAAAAACATAACAGGAGTCAGATTCCATTTATTTTATGAATTTGCAATTGTAAGAATTATAGTAAGTTAAGGCATAAACAGGGTTCCAGATGGCCCCATTTGGCTAATAAATATGTCCTTTTTTAATTTTGTAAGTGGATATTTGAATGAAGAAGGGACATGAAAGACATTCTTTGGCTTAGATAAAGAGAGTGTAAAAGAAGGCTTATCAGCCACAGCAGCATTCTCAGTTTCAGGAATGGCTGTTGTGAAGGGAAATGTTTCCCTTGGGGGTCACAGGGTATTTATAAAACTTGGCAAAACAGTGAACCATATTCAAGTGATCTCACTTTCATCTCCCTCATTATTGCCAGATATCCTACTGAGTTTTTCCCTAAACTCTCCTGTGTGGGACAATACAATCTGGCCTGCTCATTCATGCTCAAACACCAAAGACTTAATAATAACGGCACACTGTTAACTGTTCTAAGTTACATGTACTAACTCATTTAATCCTCACCTCAACCACATAAATCTGGTACTATTATCATCCCTGTCTTACAGTTGAGAAGACTCAGGCACAGAAGGGCTAAGAAACTTGCCCCAAGGCCATACAGCTAGGAAGTGGCTAGACCAGAATTAAATGTTTGCATCTTGTAAAGGAGCCAGGTGGAGAGGGAAATAATTAACAGAAAATCCCAGCATGCTATTTTGTGGCTTAATAATGATAGTATTTCAGTCAAAAGAGAGATTTGGGAAGCTTAGTAGAGGCTTGTCAATACCCTTCAAATCACTTCAAGCAAGCAGCTGATTGTCTTACGCAAAAGACCAGCCCTGTTTATTAACGTTTGGCTGTAAGGCCTCAGTGTTGGGCACATGCCCATCTGTGGCTGGGCCAAGCAGATAGAGGGTGTACTCCAGCTCTGTGAGCAGAGCAAAGGTCTTACCAGAAACCATAGGTGGGCCAAAGACAGGGTCTGTGCTCACAGGCCTTGGCAGACAGCCAAAGACTCATTCTGGCTTCCTGCTGGGGAACATCCTCTTCACATCTGGGAGGGTGTCAGGATCAAAAGTCCTTCTGAGTTTAGATGGGGAACCTCCTGAATGTGATAGAGGTGATCTGTTCTGTTCAAAGATGGTATGTTACGATCTCTATACAGTAATTATCCTCATGCAAGGCTAGGCAACGAACGAATTTTAAGTCTACAAAATTAAGCAATTCCAAGTTTGCAAACTAGATGATAATGATAGTAAATGTGGATGTATACGTTATTTCAAATCCACATTTTATTTTCCCATTCAAACTATGCCTTAAAATGTGGCTGGGGCCTGAAGCTAATTGACAAAATCCTACTTAACCCACCCTGTGGCCAAGCCAAGCTGTCTAATTACTCCCCGCACAATGTTGTCTTCATAAGAAACTTAATCTGAGGTCCAGGCCAGAGACTGAGTCATTAGATCCCACTCCCTCCCCAAGACTCCACAAATCCTGAGAGTTTATTTCTGCTTTTATGGTAAAGAAATACCATCACTAGCTTCACCCTCCTGCCCAATGAGCTCTATGAGAAAGGTATGGTACAGTTCAAGAAACACTCCATCTGTTGGACAATAAGTTGTTACAAGAAAAAAAGGAAGAAAGACAAAAAAAAAGAGACATCCCTGGGGTCTTCGTATCTTTGTGGATACATCACTCCCTCCATCCTGTGAAAAATACTAGTTGGCCATTTGTATATGTGGCTAATTATAAAGTAGGTGTTCACACACCAAGCTGTATCAGTTCTTGTCTATTTTAGAATGCACTGCAACCATGAGATTAGATACAAGGCAAGAGAGAGCAAAGTGCTTCCCCAGTCCCCTGAGACACTTGTGTGGAGGAAAGTACCAGTTGGACAAAGAAGAACCAGGGGCCATCTGTACAACAGGTGGAAAATGAAATGTGAGCCTCCAAAACAGCTGTGAAATCAGTCAATTTAGTGAGAAAAATGGGTCAAACTACTTTCTGACTGATTGCCATGGTAGTGACAGACACAGTTTAAGAGGAAGCCCAGGAAGCAAAGAAAAATCTAATTACAGATAAATGAAGGTATAGAAGAATTCCACCGCCGTCCCTTCTACCTCCCCATGCCTTTTCCTTACAATATGCAAAAACAATAGGCCCAGGAGTGCTTCATGAAAATTGGATAATTACATCAATTGATGAAAAATAATTTATGGAATACCTACTAGACTATGCCATGTCCATTATATCATGCCCTCACAGTGACCCTCTGAGGAATGGAGGGGATCCTATTTTGCAGACACAGACTCTGAAATACTTGGCCCAAGTCCCAGATGGAGACCTCATGATCATGAGTTAACTCGATGGCAAAGTTAACAGCACCAGAACTTGAGATTATGTAACCATAAAAGCAGGGTAGGGCCAGGTTTTTCCAACTTGTATGTTCAAAATTTGTATTCATCAAGGGTGACTTAGTGGCTGAAATTCCAGCACTTGATGATATCACTCAAATACTCCCCATCTCCTCCTTTCAAAAATTATCTTTCTACTGATAGGAGACTGGAACCACTAATTTAGGACCACATCAGGAATATTCACAGGAAAAAAAGGTTACAAGCAGGACAAAGTTTTATTAGGAAACTTTGAAATGATAATAGATATTCTTTTGGGACAAATACCAAAAATGTCACTTGGTAAACTTAAAAAGCCTTTTTACCTTTTTAAAAAGATGAAATACAGTTTGCTATGCCTGGTGGCTTTATTTGATTCCATTTTCCATGTCTTGTGCTAATAAAGTGTTCCAAAACCTTCACTACCTTTTTTGAGAATCAGACCTTCCAGGTTTCAGCAGAAAAGTCACAATTCGGTAAGAAATATAAACATCTGAGGAAGAAACTCTTCCCTATTTATGGCATTCATTATTAATTTTAGCCTCCAATTTAGCAGACCGGGTACTTGAATTTGGGGGAGAAGTAAAGAATTAGAAAGAGGAAAAAATACAGAAATGGAGGCTTGATAGACTCTCTTGCAAAGTTCCCTTTTCAAAGGAAACATTTAGAGATTGAGTTTTTGTTTGTTTGTTGTTTATTTGATTCCCCAAATAATTTAATGGGCTTACTTCCTGCACTCCCACTTATCAGAAGCTGTACTAAATATTATTACATCCTGCTCAGTTGGATACAAGATCCCAAGTGAAAACTTACCAATCTAGTGACTACTGCTAGACCAAAAACTTCTCAGAGGCTTTATCCTCCCCACCACACACACGTGCACACACACACGCATACACACACACAATCAATCAAGCAAGCAATCAATTAATCAGTCAATCAACAGACTGGAAGTTAAACTCAGTACCTTCAAGCAATGGTGCCAGGTACAGTACTTAAATTTGGCTGAAGGAAAGGGAGGAGGCAGTGCGTTTCAGGGCTGACTGAGCAAGACAACTAAAGAAACGTACATACTGTATGTTATTCCTTGACACACAGCCATTTGCCCCCTCCCTTGTCCTGGATAGCCAGCCCTTGCCTTGCCTCTGCCCCCTCTGGTGAGGATTTTAGAAAGGAAAAACATTGCTATCTTCTAAGAGCTGAGTTTTCCTCACCTCCTCCACTTCAGGAGTACATTCTTTTCTTCTAGGGGGTTGACCTGCTCCTGGCCGAAAGGCTCCCATTGGAATATTGATATTTGCCTAAAAGAGAAAACGGGGTAGGTTTAGCTTAAAAAAGGTAAGAAATTGCAATGACATTCTGAGACAGTAATCATTGTGAAGAAAAATGCATCTGAAAAGTACATCTTCAAAGCTTTTTATCTCAGGAAAATTGCTGTAATGTCAGCATAAAAATATGCAAAGGAAAATTTGACTTCCATTTATTACAGATTACATTTATTACAGATTTCATTTATTACACATCCTTAGGTCTGTGCAGTGATTTTACAGTTTCCTGTTGGATGGGAGAATTGGAAGACAGTTTGTTCTGGCTGTTGCCCTCCTGAGGTGCATATTATTTTTCTCTCTCTGGGATAAGGACGGAACACATAATGACAGGCAAGGAGGAAAGAGCATCTGCATAAGTCATCCCACACCTTAGCCCTCCTTCGGGTCCCTTCAAATTTACCACATAGGAGGGGAGGCATTTACACGTCCTAAGCCACCTCCTCCTTTCCATGATGTCCTGCACTTTATTGCCATAGTCTCTGAAATTGACACTCTTCTACCTTCTTCCCAACATGTACTTGTGTGGGTCAGTAAGGAGTAAAGAGGGTGCTTGGAAAGCCAAGTTCCCTTTGTATCACCACTCATTGACTGTTCTCCTTTATCATGATAAAATACTAATCTCCATCAGTGGTAAACATAAAATACCTTCGTGACATCCTCTAAACATTAAGTTAGGTAAGGATATATTGACACTGTAATTTGGACTTGGAGAGATAATATGTAAATTTGAATTTTGCCCATACTTATTTGATGTCAAAAGGTGAAAATATGTAATGCAGATCAAAAATGTCTTCAACCAGTATTATCACTCACATAAAACAACCATCAAATACTATTTTAAAGTAGAATACAATATTTTTCCATTGAAGATAAAGTGTTGCCTTATGAGTAATTGGATATGTGGGTTTGAAAAGTTGAAATTTCGTTTTGATGTTATGCATGTAAATGATGCCTGAACAAAGAGAGCAAAATTTTTTTTATCTTATGACATGGATTGTATGATTTTGGCACCACACCAAAGGAAGTTATTAGGAAGTGTGGTAAGTCCCATTTGGAAATGCCTGGTACAAGCTCTGTTGCCAGGGGAATGCTTAACCCTATGAAACAGGAAGCATCCAGTGTCCATGTTCATGCAACATGGCAGGTCTGTGTTGTACTCCCTTCAGGAGCAGGAGGTGACTTTTCCTACCCAGGGGCTTTAAAACACCCTATCCTTACTAGAATACTGCTGATACCACAGAAAGAAACAGATCCAAAGTATTTGTGGAAAGTAACCAGAGAGGTACATCATTGTGGAGCCATTCCTAGTATCAACAAGCCAAGGAGTATTTTTAATCAGTATGTACCACATATGTTAAAATATAAATCCAGCACAACTTTAGAGAAAAGTATTTTAAAAACCTAAGGCTGAGCTTTCTATGCTATTTTTATGCGTAATGGAAATACCAGGTGGCCTAGAGTGGGAGAAGGAGGAGGCATAAGAGAGGAGAAAGATTTGTCTTATATGGTGGCAAATATGGAGCCATACTTCATGAATTCCAAGATGCATCTTTTTTAATATCTCTGGTCAGAATGTGTCTTACAACCAATAGTGTCCTACAATTTTAGTTGGCACATTTGCTTTATTTTGGCAGGCTGTAAAATAATGGTATTTTACAATTGACAGTGTCTTAGATTGGATGAAATATCATAGGGGCCTGAATAAAGAAGATCAAGACAATGTAAACCATACTCAATCATACTCACAGAAGATAATCCATATTGGACCAATAGACAATTTCCATCACTACAGTTTGGATAAAAGAGGGGAAAAATCAATATAGGGACTATTTGGGAAAAAGTTAACCAGTTAAAAGTTTAGTTAAATTGTCCCTACCCCAACCCATTTATTAAGCATCTACAGGGGGGCATCTTTCTAATGGTGAGCTCAAATTATCATATTGTTTCTGAAAGACTTGATTGCTAAATTAACTCATTTAATCAAGTATATATGCTCTATGGTAGATTGTAGTTTTTAGTAACGGGACATGCAAAGGTCATCCAGAATAATGTAATACTGTGAAGGGCATGTTATAAGATGACTACTTTTCCTGTTTGGAGATTAATTTTAATGATGCACCCCCATGTGGCCTCTCCATGTTTCATGGGTGGCTTAACAGTAGTGAAAAGAGCCTAATGCTAGCAGTTGCTACAAGTTCTCTGTGCTTGAAAAAGTAACAATTGCTCTGGGTCTCATTGTCCCCATTTGTAATATGAATGTTAGGCTGTGTCGATGGTTTTCAAACCTCTTAACCAGGGAACCCTTCCTTCCTTCAAATGAAGTACTGTAAGAATATCTACAATGCAAAGCAGGCAGAGGTGGAGGGTTTAAATACCTGCGTCCTCACAACAAACTTTTGAGGTTAGTATTATCATCTTCATTTTACTGCTGAAGAAATGAATCCTCAGAGAGGTTAATTCTCTCAAGGTCATACATATAGTTCCAGGAAAAGGCAAGATTCCAAATTGAAGCTGCCTGACTTTAGGGACAGACCTTCTCACTCTCTCAAACCCGTCTCTAAAGAGCTCTTTTCACGTGGCCAAAAATAGCTCTAACCAGCTCTAAAATTCTCTAAAGCAGCTCTGATATTGGAGACTTACACTTTGAGAGTGGCCTTTGAAAACAGGCACATAAAATGGATAATTTCATAATAGATACCAAAGAAAAGCCACATTGAAAAATGAGCCATTAACTCACCGACTTGACACTTTTTCTTCTTTAAAAGCATCACTCAAGAAATCAGAAAAACCTAAATGGGTTTTTTTTTTTGACAGCAGATATTGACAGGAACCAAAGCAGCCTGAAAATATGTCGAACATTCAATCATAATGTGCACCAATAAGCGAGTATAAGAGGCGTACTTTGTCGATTGTGGCATGCATTATACTATTAACAAGATGATTAGAGATGTTTCATTCGTATAATTGTAGGACAGTAATCTTTGAGTGACAAGTCATAGACTAAATTATAGCCATAAGAAAAATTCCTTATAATTTGAATTTGATAAAAATATGTAGACCTGTAGCTCTCGGTTTTTATTGCACTGGCCAGAAAATTGGATAATATTTTGTCTCTTTCACAGACTTACTCTGTGTTTAAACACAAATAAAATACTTTCTCAGCGACTAATTTTTCTATCTACAAATTGAGTATGGTATTTGCTACACAAAATAGGCTTAAAATACAAGCTTAACTTTTATGAAATAATAAACAAACAGAAAATGTTTAAGATCAATAACCTAGAGTTGATATTAGGTTAGGCTTCCTTCTCCCCATAGATTCTATATAAATGTGAAGGAAGCAGTCTCTTTTTTTTCCTTTTGTAATGCAATCCTTTGTATTTCCTTTCCTTCCCTGAGGTTTATTCATTTTAGAGATTTAAAAATATGTCCCTGATGCAGCAGACCTGGTGCATCACTTTCCCAAGCTATATATAATTTGTTACATCCTCCAAGTTGGGAATGGAAAAAAAATCTACTAGATCATCTTTTGCCAGAATAGGATACAGTTCCCTGACAGAAGACCTATCTTATGTGAAATTAATACTACACTTGATCTCACTAGGTGAAGAAAAGTAGAAAGAATTCCCTGTAAGTTAATTCCACTGCTCCCTTAATTATTTGTATTGTTCTCTTTGCTTGGCTCCGGGCTTTGAGCCCAGAGGATTCTGGAAACAATATTTCCTCCACACCCCTTTCTGTGTGGCTTACAATGGAATGACATCTTCTTTCCCCAGTGGGTTGGATTCTGATAGCTGCCCGCCGGCTGGGTACTGACAATTCCTATTGAACTTTGCTTTCCACAGCCATTGTTCTCTTATCTCCCCCTCCCTTTTTGTCCCCACTCTGTCTCTCCTTTTCTGAACCCACTGTGAGTTTTCTGAACAGTTCAGAGGCTTCTGGAGTTTCCTCCCATTGCATTATTTGTTTCAGATGACCCCCTACTGATTCAATCTTTACTTTTCAAAGGACCCCAGCAGCTCCTGCCAGAATCTATAGCCTCCCCCATGCCATTCTTCTGTAGCACGGGCAGAGGGAATTCTACAGGGTTGCATTTTGCATTATTTCTTTCTGCTCTTTCCTATTCTCACAGTCTTAGTCATTCTCTGAATGGAGCAAGATATGACATTTTGAGATTTATGGCATCTTTACAGAAGATTTCAGAAAGAGGCTTGTTTTTTCATAACGGATTAGAAAATGAGATTCTTGTTTGATATGTTAACGTAAAATTAGAGACACACACACACATACCTACCTACTAAAATATAGTCAACTTATTTTAAAATAAAATTCTATATCACTGGAATGCATAACTGCTTAGGGATTCTTGAAATGTGGAGTGGATTCAAAACACGGAAAACTTACCCACACAACACAATTTTGAGAAACTTCTACTTTGCCACTGTTCTTCACCCATGATATTTCATATTGAAAATGTTTTTATTTTTTCTCTGTTCTCAACACTTTTTTGTTCTCTTCAATAATTTCCTGAATGACTCAACTGTAATCTCATCATCCAGGGAAAAGCAGATTTCAAGAATGTACTGTACAGCTATTAAGATAATGTGCACAATTGGTCGGGGGCAGGTTGTATTCCTGAAGTGCTTTTGGATGTCAACATAAAAAAAATGACATCTTTTTGCAAGTATGTGTCTGCTTTGCCTCATGTCACAAATATAGAGCTAGGTAGAGCCGCAATGATCATTAGCTGGAGGTAATACTGAACCCACTTGAGAGTAAGACTCCTACATTCCAGTTCTTAACACACTTAAAAGAAACTAGCATTGGAAATCATAAACAATGTATTATAGTGGTTTATGTAAGAAACAGTAGATCCATGATCAAAGAAAAGGCCTTGCATCTACATTAAAACAAATGGAAATGAAAGTTAATTTTTAACGTTTTAAATTTAAATAAAATATTGAAGGAAGGCATGTATGATCATCATGATTTTTAGCTTTAATCAATCTATCAGATTAACAATGGATGGTGATAGTCTATTCCTCTATACCAATGATTGTCATATATTTGGAATCATTTTTAAACTGGAAATCCTACACAGGAAATACTTAGAGTCTCTAATGCCTATCTGTAAATACTTTCATATTCCCTGGAGACTGCTTTCTTCTTCCACATTATGCCCTAGATAATGGAGAGTGGAAGAACAATGACAACTAGTGGGGAAGGAAAAGAAGTACTGAAACATGGAGCATCAGAATATTCTCTTCTACAGATAGATTGGGTAGCAATGGAAAACTTCCCATGCTAAGAAGCCACATACTCACTAATGATGCAGGATTCATATAATTTTTTTCAAATGTATGATAAGTTAGATTTAGTTTTACAAACGGCTTAAGTTGATCTAGCCATGGTTGTTTGAATTTCAAGACCATGTTTATCATTGTGTCTCTTTACTTTGTACTTTTAACTCCAAGCCAACTTACTCTTAAGGTGACTTTAATCAGTGTAGACTATCAGCTTCTTCACTGAAATGCTGACACTGTTTCTAAATGTTGAGTTCTTTAAAAGGGAGGCACCCAGCATCCATAAAATGGTAATTGCCTCTCAAGTAGCTTTGGTGCTTATGATTATCCTTGAGATGGTCCACACCCACTCCTCCAGCCTTACTCTCTGTGCCAGTGGTGGGAACAGTAAGTAAAGACAGCATTGCAGAGTGTTTCCAAACACGGGCTTTGGGATCAGACTGAATAATTGATTTTAGGGCTTGACTATCCCACTTACAAATTGTATAATCCTGGGGGAGTTACTTCACTTTTCCAAACCTAACATTAGGATCCATGGAAATCCCACTGCACTGGGCCAGGTGTATGGTAAACCTTGAATAAACTGAAACTATTATTGTCATCCTGATAATAAACCTTAGAAGTTATTCTCAAGACGTTCACAGACTTACAAGCTGGACAGAGACTTAGAAGTCATTTAACTGAAGCCCCTCCCTTTGAAGATCACAAGGACCAGGGGGGTGAATTTACATCATAGAGCTAAGACTGGGGCACAGGACTCTTTTTTGGTCAGCCATGAAGTTCCCAGATCTCATGGGAGAGGACAAATAATACTCAGTTTACTTTCATTAACGGTGGAGAGAAAGGATCAGTGACAATCCAGAGAAGATTGGCTCTGTGTGAATTGGGGCCCTAAGGAGGCCTGTGGTGGTTCCCAAAGTGGGTGTGTTCAGGAGAAAGAAGGACAGGCAGATGCTGCCAGTGGCTGGTGTCACTTGGTCTCATTAGAGAGAGTCACCAAAGAGATCACTGATGGGATTAGATTCCCAGCAGTTCTAGCTTTCCCCACCACCTGTCATGTCAAATTCTTTCATTTGAGGGAGAGGACCCAATATGCAGAGTGTGCTGATGTTACCTTGATTGCAGCTCAATTCCCACCAACAGTGGGGTTGTAAGAAGCAGCCTGGAGAGACCAGAACTGGAGTTGGCAATCTATAGTCTGCGGGCCAAATCCAGTCCACCACCTGATTTTGTAAATAAAGTTTCATTGGGACATAGCCACATTCATTGATTTATGTACTGCCTATGGCTGCTTTTGTGGTACAACAGCAGAGCTGAGTAGTGGGAACAGACCAAATGACTCGCAAAGCCTAAAATATTTATTATCTGGTCCTTTATAGAAAAGGTTTGCCAACCTCTGGCATAGAACTTTATCAGCTGCTTAGGGAACAAAGCCCTCTCCAGGCTAAGAAAGAATCAACTGATGCTTTCAGGATGTTTTTATGCCCCTGGCAGAGATTTAACTAATACAGCTAAAGAGAAGTGTAGGATTAGAATCCCTTTACAATTCAAAAGCCATCTCTTCTTCAGTGTGGATGTGAAAGACTACTGTCTACCTCCTTTAAGGGTGGTTCTGGTTCTGGCCTCCCTCTTATTCTGGTGCACAGAGGAGATGGAACCAGTTGAAGACAAAGCCAAGGCCATTGCATGCATTACTTGGATAGTTAGAAGGCCCATCTCTTAAGGAATTTGTATACTATAAACAAGGCACTTGCCATAGATTATTTTGTCTATTCATTATAACAACCCGATTAAATGGTATGATTGTCCCCATTTTACAGAAAGGTGGACTAAAGGTGAACTAACATTGCAGAGATTTGTAACTATTTGACTCCATGTTGTCTGGAGGTGCATTAATTCAACTCCTGAAATGCCTGACTGTTAGAACTATGGTCAAAAGTAACTTAAATTCACCCAAGCCAGACAAACTAGAAATCTAAGTCATTGTTTCTAGAAGCTCGCACTGCAAAACACTATCTTGTAAGATAGTCACTGAAAAGGTCCAATATGTTTAGAAAACATTGCATATGTTTCTGCCCTCTTGGAAATAACTTGATGCCATTAGCAAGTTGTGGACTCTGAGAAAAATTTTCAAACATTAAACCATATTAGCCTCTAATCTAATTAACAACATCCCATAAAACTAGTATTCCAAGGAACACGCTTTGGGAGCTGTTGAAGTAGATGATGATGGTGGTGAATGATGATAATTTCTAATATTTATTAAGCAATTACAGTGAGCCAGGCACTGAGCTGAGTATTGACATGCATTAAATTCATTTAACCTTCATAGTAATCCTATGAGATAAAGACTGTTACTAATTCTTCTCTTGATAGATGAGGAAACTGAGGCACAAAGAGGCTAAATAACTTTCCCAAAGTCATGCAGCTAGCAAGTACTGGAGACCTTAAGTGCCTCAAACACAGGGATCAGGGATCAATTCATCTCAGGGATCAGGGATCAATTCATCTTTGTATATACCCTACACTTAGCACAGTGCCTGGCACACATTATGCACTCAGGAAATAACAAATGAACTGAATTGGAGATAAAATCCTAATAAAAATAAGTGACTAGAAGGTATGGAGTAGAACATTTCAGAGCTTTAAATGGTATTTACACGATGAGGAGAGTCCCTTATTAATCAGGGCTTCTATTTGTTCCAGACAAGACTAACCTAGATAATGTCCCTACTATAAACGATTGTGTATGGTGTAATCACGTTCATATTTTATTTCATGTACCCTACTTAAGGTTAATGCAAAGATAATACGAAAATATCAGTTAGTGCTGATCCTATTTACCTGCAAGAAATAATATTTCATTTGAAGGTGCATTAAATTGGGCCTTTTGTGTGGCATAAAATATATCGAAAGAGGCAATACCACATCCATAAGGAACCGCTGTATTGCCTTTGTTGGCAGAATGGATGGATCTTTTGTAATACGGTATAATAACGGCTACTGAGAATAGTCAGTCGCAGCTTTTAAAATATTACAAATCTAAAAATATATCAAGGTCAAAATTAGTAAATAAAATGCTAGTGAATTTTCAGTGTAGATTTGAGGGAGGCCAGGGACCATTAAGGAAGAAAAACCAACACACTTTCAGTTTTAAAAGGAAGAGGGAAAAAAGACAGCCCGAGAGAAGACTGTGCATCCTGCAAAAATAAAAAGGAATTTTTATGTTTAGCACTTCTGGAGGTTCAAATGCAGTGATTAAATGATGTTACTTCTCACAACTTTAACATAAAGTATTCCTGAATGATAGTAATTCTAATAATGGTTGACACTCAATGTGTGCTTACCATGCTGTTTTTGTTTTGTTTTGTTTTGTTTTGTTTTGTTTTGTTTTGTTTTGTTTTGTTTTAAGACAGAGTCTCAACGCACTCTGTTGCCCAGGCTGGAGTGCAGTGACGCAATCTCGGCTCACAGCAACCTCCGCCTCCCAGGTTCAAGCGATTCTCCTGCCTCAGCCTCCTGAGTAGCTGGGACTACAGGCGCCTGCCACTGCACCTGGCTAATTTTTTGTATTTTTAGTAGAGACAGGGTTTCACCGTGTTAGCCAGGATGGTCTCAATCTCCTGACCTTGTGATCTGCCTATGGGATTACAGGCATGAACCACCGTGCCCTGCCTACTATGCTGTTTTAAGCATTTTATACATGTAGCCCTAGGAAGTGAATACTATTATTTTATCTCAATTTTACAGATGTGGAAATGGAGGCACAGAGAGGTCAAGTAGGGAGAGTAATTTTCCCATGATCCTACACCAGTACAGGATGGATTAAGGACCCTAGTAATATAGTTTCAGAGCCCATGCTACTAACTGCTTCTACACTGGGTAAAAGAGAAGATTCAAAGGCTCAAGGATGTCCACAGGTCTGGAAGACAAAATAAAATTCCGCTAACACTGTCAGGGAAATCAGAGGCCCACTAGGTAGACACCAGAGGGCTGGATGTGACAATGCAGAGTGGAATCCTTGCCAAATGCATAGGCCCTTGCTTGGTGGTTTGTTCAATGACATGTTTCCAGAGGTTGCTCTACATCCTGCCACTTAAGAACCCCTTCAATTTAAGGATCTGTATTAGTCGTGACAGGTAAAGATCTGTCCCTCCACCTACCTCCACCAGCAGTGTGTGTTAGGATTTCTAAACCCCTTGATGACGTGTTTACAACCTGGCCACAAGCACACCGCTCCACAATACAGTCAACCATTTATGATTGTGTTTCTGTTGTGATGGTGCATCAGGCCTAAAATATTCAGGAACTGCCACATGAACTGCAGTATTCAGAAAAGTCCAAGAAAAAAGTTCCTTTGGAGAAAGCACAGACAGGCTCCATGTTGATGGAAAGACGGAATTTTACAATAAAGCATTGTGCCCAGAGTTTCAGGGTGGAAGCCATTTGAGAGTCAAATACAGGGCCCTTAAGAGAAATAACAAATTAAATATTGAGTAAAAACAAATACTGAAAGTTATTTTCATAATTGTATTTTTGTTTCCAAATGCCTGCTTCCTCCTTCCCTTTTTGTGGGTGACACTTAAGTCAGTTTAAACAACCAAAGAATTTGTTTGCTGGGAGGGCATGTGGACAACTAATAACATATGAATTTTAAAAGATAAATACCCAAGCCCTGGGAAGAACACTTAACTACAAAAGGATATTATTTAAAGAAAGATGTATTTCAAACAGATGAGTCAACAAACTGTGACTCATCCGTTTGTGCACATATCAATTGGAAATTAAAAATAAAATTGAATGTATCCTCTATCAATGAACACATCAAAAACATATCAAAAAACATACACACTACATTTTTTAGAAGATAATTTAATTCTCACTTATAAACTGATTGTCTTATAATTCAGAACAATTAAACAAAAATAGCTTGCTTCTCCTGTCTCAGTTGTACCTAACTTGTTTTATATCCTTTCTCAATTGTACCTTACTAATCTTATGAAGAACTTAATTTTCTTCTTGAAGTTCATCATCAGCTAGGAGTGAACAATCACCAGAAATATGACTTATTAAGCAATCAGGCAAGAAGTTGCAGAGCTGATGTTAAAATACAAATATACCTACTTACCTGGATGGCTCTAACATTGGAAACTGGCTGTTTCGACATATTCATGCAGTCTTATCCCTAAAAAAACAAGTAAGAAACTGTTAGAGGTAGCAGCATTCAGATTCTCAGTCTTGATAAATTAGAATTTAACTCATGATTCAACTGGGCAGTCACCCCTCTCACTGGCCATATATTCTTTCAGTCTCAGTTTCCAAAGTTACTAAGAGACTCTCCTTCCTAATGCCTCGGGTGAGGGAACACTAGAGCGCCAGGATAAATCATTCAGGAGGAGAAATGGTGAGACGCCTCGCCCCTGATGCTAATGATATACAATCAGAAACTTGAAAGGTGCTATCATCTCCTTCCCTGCTCTCTTGACCTTCTGCCAAGAGCAGCAAAGCAAAGAGGTTGTGGGAATAAAACACCTTTGTTCCGGGCCTCTGAAGTTCTTGGTTTGAAACTGAACTTTTGATCTGAATTCATAATTGCCAGGGCTGCTATAGTCCATTGGGAGTGCCTCCCCTTTGTTGAACACCCAAAAAGAAATGGCCTGTACCACTTCCTTAACTGCTGTGATGCTCTCTACTTCTGTGCAGTGTCTGTTCTGCCCAGCAACCTGGGAGATGCTCTGAGGACGTAGGTCCCATCTCCTGCTCTGTGTGCCCCTACCTAATGCTTTCAACAAGGTGCCTCATACAGAGCCCAGGCTCTGTAAACACAGGCAGACAGCAAGCCTTGCCTGTATACTTTTCTTTCAAGGAGGCAAGGAAGACTTACACATGACCATATCAAATCCTCAAGATGTAGAAGTGCTTCCTTCCCAAAGGACTTTGCTTTCTTTAAGCATGTGAGACCTGACTTAGAGCACAGTGACTGGAGCACATTAGGGGATGTGGGATGCAATTTACTGGGGATAGGGGAGAAGGGAATGGCCTAGCTCTGGCCTGTTTTTGTAGCTTGGCCTATTAAATGTCAGCAGGACCAATTGAAAAATTAAAAATTCATTGAATTCAAAACATGCTGTGTTTTAAACCCAAACTGTAAAACAGGTTGATTGAGGTCTATTGACTGGTGTAAGTGATGTGTCCACTGGTGAGTAAAAGAATGCAAAAAGCAGTGTTGGCATTTGCCACACATCTTGTGTAACCTGGGCAATGTCACTCAATATTTCTAAGCCCATTTCCTCTTCTTTAAATTTTACCTGCTTCACAGGTTGTGGTAAGAATCCATATGACATACATGCTCCTGAAAAAGCCTTGTGAACTGTAAAGCATGATGCAAATATTTATTGTTTACTACCATTGTCCATAGCTAATGACCTTGGAGTGCTGTACTCATCTCCAGCTTTAAGTTCAGAGTAATAATTTATATAGGTATGTTCCCCAACACCTGTAGAGATAAAAGATCTGAAAAGAACTCTGTGAAAAATAAGTCTTTTGAAATCTCTAAAGTCTTAGGCTCTATTATGTGAAGTTAAACAATTCCATATTTTTTAAAAACCTCTATACTCAGGATATCCAAATATATAGTTTTTGGAGCCACATACATGGAAACAATAGGACTCTTTTTAAAACGTTTCACTTGAATGTCTTTGTAACATACAGATTTAGCCTCCATGCATAAGGGTCTAGGTAGAATTATTTTTAATATGGTTACAAAATTAAAAAGTAATAACAAGTGGAACAGTCAAGGATACATTTTTCTCTATGATATGTTTCAAATAGATTGCTGTCTTTCCTGCAGTGTCATAAAGAAATGAAGGATTTTTAATTTGTGGATCTAGGACACACAGCTTAATTCCAAAAAGAAAAGCTTGGTGGCTTAATTTTTAATGTTTTTATTCTTCAAAAGCTGTTAGAAGTCAAACAAAGCAATAATTTTCACAGAACTTTAAATATCTCAGCATATGGTATTCTCTGTGTGTGTACAACAAAAGTTTAATATCACTTGGGAACTTGTTAAAAAAGTTATTGTACATCAATTTGAAACAGGGATTAGAAAATTTCTTTATGTTATGACAATAGCAAGTTGAAATGTTTTTTAAAATTAGTCAATGAATGATTGTTACACTGTACTTTTTTAAAAAACAATTTTATATTTTCAACGGACTGATTTAACTTACTACTGGATTGCTGTTTTTGTGTGAACTTCTGAGCCTCAAGAATGGATGGGCCTTGTCTCCTGTACAGTTTTGGTATATTCTAATTTGCATACAAGTCTCTTAACATGCATGTCAATCTTTGAAAGAGACATCTATAGAAAGCTGGTCAGATCCCAACTCTCCATTCCTCACAAACAGGCTGGATAACATTTGTGTAACTCAGTTCAGCAGCAGTTCCTGCTGTCCTCATTATTTTCAGAGAAATCAGGGCAAAGCATACTGATGAATAAAAATAGACAGTGTTCTCTGTTTCCCTGGCCCTGCAGTCACCTCTATCAGGGATGTAGAGTGTGGAACACACCTTCCTTCTTCATCTGAATGCTTTGTCCCGGGACCAAGAAAAGAAAACTATGCCTTAGATACACACTCCACTCCCACCAGGGCCACCGCTTTTCATCCAAAGAGGTACTCTTTACAGCACTCAATTACTATGTCTCCTGGTTCTGGCTAAAGTTTTGAAACATCGAAAGTTTGACAAGGCATATATTGACTTTTACAAAGCCTATAGTATAATGAAAATGCTTGCCAGCTGAGCACCGCCGAGTTTTCCTGGCAGTTCTGTAAGTCAGTGGGGACCATTAATGGTCTGTATGCTGAATCACCTATGATATATCCCTGCTTGTCTTTTATTGGGCAGCACCTAATATCTGACTTCTAAATATAACTCTTTGACTTACTAAAAATTTGTCAATAGTAATATCACTCATTTAATAAGAAGGGATTCAGAGGAAAATCAATCACTATTCAGAGATAAGAGGTTTGTTTGTTCTTTTTAAAGGTCGAATAAGTGAGTAAAGCTCCATCTCAAAGGGAATTATCTTCAGTCCTGTAGCTAAAAATAATTCCTGAGAAGAGTGTAGAAAGATGTTCAGCTGTCTGAACTGACTAACTCCTTATTCACTCTGCTTTAAATATGCTGAGAGGAAAGAGGTACTCTTAGCGTTCTCATGCTTCAGAACCTGGTGCCCACATAGAAAGGGACAGTGAGTGCTGCCCTCTACCCTGCTGAGTATGGGAATACTGTGACCAAAGTGAAGATTTTAAAAGATGGTTCTATCATTGATAGAACTTTATCATTGAGACAAAGCCTGGTGCTTAGGGAAAGGAGAAAATCATTTTAAACTTGTACTGTATAAAAACTCTGGCAATAATTTGCATTTTGGTAAATCAAAGAACTAGCATTATAGCTTTTCTCTGGCCCAAATTCTGATGATTTCTTGGCTTAGGGCTTCAATCAATCTGCAGCTGACCGACTGTAATCCTGGCCAGCACAGCTTCAAGGTCACAGTTATCATTTCTAGACTGTGGACATTTTATTGTTGCCACTATCAATGAAAACTGCCTTTCAGTATTTGCCTAGTTCAGTATTCTTTCAGCACCCTCACCCCTCACAATTTATAAACAGAATCAGCAATACCACCAATGAAAAGTGAATTTACAAGGAAGCTACACCCACTGGTTACAAGCCTACAAAGTTAAAAGTAGTCACTTCAAGTTAGGTATCAAGGAAATTTCCTTTAGAAAACCCAGTCGCCGGAGCTGGGTCCGTCTGCTTACCTGCTTTATGTATTTGTTTACCGCCTAAGGGAAGTCCCAGGCAGCCAGATGCAAGAATACAAAGCTCCTTGGAAGGTGGAAGGGGCGCCTGGTGTCCTCTGAGTTGCGATCTCAATTCCGATGCTTTTCATGTGGCTGAAATAGCTCGAGTGCTCTGTGCCTCTCCCAGTATTGAGAGCTGCTCCTGGCTCGGGGCTGGAGGGGAACTTAAACCGTTAAGGCTAAGTGTTAAAGAGAATTCCTGTCATAGCTCACAGTTGTTCTTCCTAAATATAGAGTTTGATACAAGCCATACGCTGGCTGCCTCCAAAAGGCTTGACCGTGTGGAAAGCAGGGCTCAAATGTCAGCCGGGAGGTGGGTATGGTATCTTACTTGCCCTCCTAATCTTCCAGAAGATGCTGGCTGCATTTTCTCATATATTCTGAGTGGGTATAGCAAAGTTCAAAAAGTAGGGAAAGTCTATCTTTAGCTTTATTACCTGGATGCCAGAAGATGAGCATTCAATAAAAATTGGGGAGCGTCAGCATGGTACCATGCCTCTCAGCAGGGGTACTGACATTAAACAGGGTTTGAATCCTAGCTTGGTCACTTGGGAGCTGTTAAAGTTACTTAATAATAAGTACTCAACAAATAATCACCAAATGATGATAATTATCCTACTAAGTTGAACTATATGACATTGCCCTTTTTGTAGGTCAAAAATGGTCCAAGATCGACAGGCTGGTGAGGTTCCAGGGCCCAGAGCCCTGCCCACTCTGCTCTACCACCTCTACTGGTGACAAAGATTTTGACCTTAGAGCACATGAGACAACAGAACAAAGAAGAAATGCCTATTTTAAATATGGCAAGGGTCAGGAGCAGGTACAAGGCAAAACATTTTTTAAACAGAAAACTTCCAAATCCTAAGATACATGCTCACAATTTTTAACACCACTTTTAATTTTTTTAACTTCTCCAGTCTCTGAAATTACCTTTACATAAAGCTGTACTTCAGTAGAAGTATTAAACAGAGTGGAGAGACTTAAAATCCATCCACTGTGGAAGTGAGCTCCATGTCTGAGTTCTTGACAGCATGGTCAAGCCACTGAACTATATTACCAGCAACCATCGCTTACCAGTCTTCTTGTTACATGAGGAAAAGAAGCTCCAATTTGTAGGAGCCCTAGACATCAGGCTTCTGTTCCCTGTAGCTGAATGCATTCCAGATGGAAGTAGTTGGCTTTTTTTCAGAACTGTAAAAGGAAAACCAACTTTCTGGGAGTTTGGGAGGTCAACAGATAATTGTGGTTCATTTTAGATTGGGGTTCACCATTAAGTTCTGTTCATGTGCTGTTCAAAAGAATTGTATCTTTAAAATTCAGTTTAGACATCATCCTTTGAGATCACGTGGTGCCAAAAGTGAATTATTTATACACTGGAGAAGAGAATATAGTGAGCACCTTAATATTTCTCCAGGTGTTTGGCTACTTCTGTGTGTTCAGAGGTCTTCACCAGACAAATGATAACATCACTCCATGGACCAACAATGAGCCATTTTTGGCCCCTTGTCCTGAAGTTAGCGCATACTTTTTGCCACAGTCCTTTTGCCCCAGTGGCCCCTCAGTAGCCACTGATGGTGTATATGTTGAGGAAACTGCTCCCGGCAGAAATGCCTTGTACACAGGGCTGGCCCAATATGAGTGTGGCTGCCTCTGTGGGAAAAACTAAGGTGAGCTGCATAACCAGGGCTCTGTTGGTCATAAGTCACAGTAACCCAAAGGGAACTAGTTTAAGCCAAGAGGGGTGTGGCAGACAGTCAATGCCTTTCTTAGTATCACTTCTGTCCACCTGAGTTCTGTAGCTGTAGGCAGCTTCCAGTATACTGTCAGCTTCACACCCCTCTCTTTTTCTCTACACTGGGGCTCTGCACATCATCCAGAAGCAGGAGACATAACTCATAAGTGCCAGGAAACAACATCCCTAGGGACAAGCCTCAACCAATGGGAATGGAAGTCGAGTGATAGATGTCCCCACTTCCTCATCCTGTGGTCGGAAGATTCTGTGGTGTGATCTACAGTTTCCCAGAGGTCCCCAGCAGGACTGAGCCCCAGTTGCCCACCATGGGGATTTGCTCATTAATATACCCTTATTAGCTTTCTCTTTTCCCTCACTTCCCCCATTCCCTAGCTTGCATTCTCTGGGATCATGCCCCAAGTAGATCACCTGCAACCAAGTCCTTGTCTCAGCATTTGGAGTTGAGGCAACCCAAACTAAGAAAAAGGAATTTATTAGGAAGGTTTCATATTGCAAGAGGAAGGGCAGGGGTGCAGGTGAACCTCATCAATAACCAGAACCAAGAACTCAGACCTCACTAGAGAGTGATGAATCTATTTCTGCAACTCCAATTTTAAAGACCTCAGGGCTTTGGTTGCCCCAGCCTGAGTCAATAACGCACTCCTGCTTAGCGGCAATGTTACCGAGCATAGAGGAGGCCACTGGGGTACATATCTGTGCATTAGGTCCTTCCCAGAAAGGGGAATAGTTGTGAGCTGAGCAGCTCTCCAAGTTGGGTCTCCAAGAGGCACCAAGAAGCCAAGTGCTTTTCCTTGACTTCTTGCAATAGTCTGAAATGTCTACTCCTGTTGTCACGTTATTGGTTTAAGACTCCACAAAAACACATGTTGGCTGGTGTGGTGGCTCACGCCTGTAATCCCAGCACTTTGGGAGACCCAGGCGGGCAGATCACTTGAGGTCAGGAGTTCAAGACTGGCCTGGCCAACATGGTAAAACCCCATCTCTACTAAAAAAAATACAAAAATTAGCTGGGCATGGTGGTGCGCGTCTGTAATCCCAGCTACTTCGGAGGCTGAGGCAGGAGAATTGCTTGAACCTGGCAGGCAGAGGTTGCAGTGAGCCGAGGTCATGCCACTGCACTCCAGCCTGGGCAACAGAGCACGACTCTGCCTCAAAAACAAGCAAACAAACAAAAAAACACATGTTGTTTGGCAAGGGTAACAGAAGAAGCCTCTGACACACACCTACACATACCAGGTTGGTGAGTGAAAATTAACTGGGCCTGAAGGGATGGGGCACAAGATGAGTCCATTTCTTTTTGAGAGGATTGAGATAGGAGGAGAAGTTGGAAAAACATAGCCTTAAAGTATGGAAAATGGAGAGCTAGAGGGTACTGGGCATTGAGGGGGTAGCTTGAGTCCTTTGGGCATATTTCAGTGGAGATCACAAAGGGGGTATGGGGAGGGGGTGTTGACAAAATCGAAATTCACTTAAGTCATTCCTACCTGCATGCCTTCACCCCTCCTCCACTATGGTCAAAGAGCAGGATATCTAACAACATCTTACATCTATACAACCCTTGCTCAGTTGCAAAGTGCTTTCATTTGTATTATTTTGTTTAGTCCTCCCAACAGCCCTGTGGGTTCAGTGGCATTCTTCCAGTTTTATCGATCAGTAAGCCAAGGCTCAGACTGTCATTTCAGAGCCAGTTATCCCCAGCTTTTGACTCTCAAAGTTAGTGCTCTTTCCTGTTATACCACAGTGCCCTCAAGGAACCACACTCATCTGTATGCCCCACATAAGCACATACAAATATGGTAACAGGATGCATCTTCTTGCAAGTTAACAGAAAACCTAACTAGCAGTGGCTCAATCAACAGGCATTTAATCATCTCACAAACCTAGGAACTTAAAGGAAGGTAGTTATGGGCTGGTTCGGAAATTCTACGAAGTCAAAAGCTCTCAGGCTCTTCCCAGATCCTCTTTGGGAAGGAGGATCTACTCTGCCACTCTCAACAAGTCAGCTTTTCATCCTCATGCTTCTTAACTTATGTTCCCAAGATGGCTGCCACAGCTCCAAGTATTAGGACATTTTATGAGCATCCAAACAAGAAGGAATAGCAGTGATGGTGGGAAAAGGGGCTTTTCTTCTTCTCAAGGAGGAAACTCTTTCCCAGAAGCCCCAAGCTGACTTCCCCTTACATCTCTTTGGCTGGAACTGGGTCTCGTGGCTGCAAAGGAGGCTAAGAAAAGAAATAAATGGCAGCAGGTGAATGGAATAGAAATGATCAGCTAAGATCAAATGTCCCATATAAAATTGGGATGCTATTAGCAATGAAGAAGAAAGGAAACAGCAGTGACACAGACAAAACGTGTACACACATACAGAGCTTTAATGGAAAATGTGCTTCCAAACACATAATCTCATTTAATTCTCGCCACCTTATGAAGCAGGTATTGTTTGTTTATCTCCATTTTATAAATGACAAAACACACTGGAAAAGGTCAAGTCACATGTCTAGGAAGTGGCTGAGTCAAAACTCTAATCTAGGTCTGCAGGCTCCAGATTCCATGTGTTTCCCATATTCCTCCATGCACAAACCAACAGGAGGAGCCAGGCTGCTCATACCATTGTCCCATCTGTGAATGCCCTCTTGGCATGTGCCCTAAATTACATGCTTCTTTTGGGTTCGTCTTTGCTTTGGGTTCTACTCGATCTTGGGCCTGCCTAAAGTTTGGGCAAAGAGTAAAATAAACCATGTTACAGAATTTTGTAAGTGAATTAATAGATAACTCTTTGTACCATTATGTATAAACATATAACCTCCAAAAAACATTATAGGCTGACAAAGAGAAGAAAAAATAACAAATGAAGAATGGTTAGCTAGGAAGAAAAAATTATGAAAAAGAAACTAGCTATGATCTAATGAAAACACTTTTCCCATAATATTTACTTCTATATTCAATTTTAATTTTTAACAGCATGACTGTGATCAAATCAATGTCTGTTTTTAATCCAGGAGATCAGGTGACAAGGTTTGTCCCCTGGGATGCATGCTGCATGATGACATCCCTCCTTCCCCAGCAGATGCTGGCACCTTTAAAAAGACTGATGTGCAAGGTAGGAAAAAAATTTGTTGTCATTATCTTTAAAGAAATTGATAGTCTTATGCATTAATAATGGAAGCATAAACTCATACAACTACTTTGGAGGATAATTTCTCAATATTTTATGAAGCTAAAACTGTGCATATCTTTTGACCAGTTTCACGATTTGGCCAATATTTGTAATTTTTGGCAAGTGTGTATAAGAAGACAGATAACAGAATGTTCATTGCAGTATTGCTTATAATAGTGAAAAATCTGAAAACAATCTAAATGCCTATCAACAGAGAATAAATAATGATTTATTCATTTGATTGAATCCAAATAATCAAAAGAATGAGCCAGAGCAACATGTATCAAAAGGATACATTTATACATTTCAAAATCAAACTGAATTTAAAACACACACATACACACACACACTGAATTTGAAAAGAGTTAACAATGTAAAAACTTGCAAGAAAGTAAGCACAATATTTTAAAAGTGATCATCTCTGGGAAAGAAGATGGAGCAAGAGGATTTCATAAATAACTTTAATAGTTTCCATTATATCCAATATCCTTAAAATAATTTCAACTAAGGCAAAATATTAGACTTTGAAAGGACTGGGTTGTGAGTATATGGGTGCCATTTTGTTATTTTGTGTGTAATTTTCTGTATGTTTGAAGTATTTCATCACAAAAATGTAATAAAGGATTTTAGTTGTCAAAACAAAACAAAAAAAAGACTGATGTGCAAGTGTGGCCCACCCTGTCCACCTCACCCCCACCTAGCCCACAGCTTCGCTTGGCCAATCCAGATCTCCAGCTTTGGCAGAAAGTAATTCAAAATTTTCCATAACATCTATAAGAGTAAAGCCAAAATTTCATAAGGCATGATCAGTTGATAACAATAAAAATAAAACACATCGCAATATTGGTAAGACCCAACTAATGAGATAGATGCTTTCTGACTGAGGAATTGGTTGCAGTTCTCTATATTACAGCATCAGGTAATGGCACTACCCACCCTCCCAAGGCCAGTAGCTTTTAGGAACAAGAAAGTTAGAGAGGACATGGATTTCAGTAAATTTACTATCAGAGAAAATACAAGTGATTAAAGTATGATCATTAGAAAGATACCAACCAAGGATAATTTTATCCTTCTTTTTTTACGAATATTGTTGCTTCCTGTTTTTCTCTTACCCATGCCTAAATCCCCATTTCTCTATGCAATATTATCACCTTGAATCAATTATAACTGCAGTGGGCCCTTTGTATTAGGCATGATGTACATGTGGTATTATAGATTATAAATGGTTTATCATTGTCATTAAAGGCACGTTGCCCAATAATTCTACAAACAGATGATTTATTTTTATGTGTTCTGGCATTAACTATGATTGGAGCTAAATAATATGACTCAAATGTCTCCTAGGCACCATAATTTTGTGGCACCTGTAAGAGTCACTTTAAAGGTGTGTCTCCAAGTGGGTGATTCATTATCCCTTCATGAGCCAAATGGCAGGACTTCCACTCTCCTTCCTTATATCTCGCTAGGGGTCCCCACAGAGACATGTATCTCATAGATATCCACAGTACTGCTCTGCTGTTCCACATCCCCTTAGTCCCCAGTGCCTCAGAAGCCACCTCTCTCATTATCACTGCATAGAAGGATTTGTTATGGTCTCTGGGACCCAGCTTCCTACTTATTCTTTGGCATGTGAGGAGGTACCTTCTCCATCTTAAGACTCAATGCTTTTTAAAAAAATAAAATGTGCATACTAAAAAAATCACCTTTAGAAAGCATAAAGTATACAGTTCAGTGGTTTTTAGTACATTCACAAAGTTGTGCATTGATCACCACTATCTAATTCTAGAATATTTTCATCATCCCCAAAAGAATCCCCATAACCATTAGTACTCCCCATTTCCTCCTTCCCCTGGCAACAACTCATCTGCATCCTCTTATGGATTTGCCTGTTCTGGACATTTCATATAAATGGAATCATACAATATGTGGCCTTTTGTGTTTGGCTTCTTTCATTTAGCATAATATTTTCAAGGTTCATCCATGTAGTAGTATGTATCAGGACTACATTCCCTTTCATTGCTGAATAATAGTCTATTGTGTGGTATGCTACATTCTGTTTATCCATTCATCAGTTGAGAGATATTTGGATTGTATCTACTTTTTGGCAAATATGAATAGTGCTGCTGTGAACATTCATGTACAAGTTTTTCTGTGAACATGTTTTCAGTTCTTTTAGGTAAATGCCTGGGGGTAGAATTGCTGGGTAATATGGTAACTGTTTAATCTTTTCAGGAACTACCAGAACCTTTTCTAAAGCAGCTGCATCATTTTACATTCCTACCAGCAGTGTATGAGGGTTCTATACTTCTCTATATCTTTATCAACACTTGCTATTGTCCGTCTTTTTTATTATAGCCACCCAGTAGGCATAAAGTGCTATCTAATTGTGGTTTTCAGATATATTTATCTGATAACTAATGATATCAAGCATATTTTCATGTGCTTATTTTCTGATGAGATATCTTCTTTGGAGAACTGTCTATTCAGGTCATTTTCTGAAATATTTGGCTATTTGTCATTTTTATTATTAAGTTGTAAGCATTCTTCATGTAGTCTGGATACAACTCCTTATCAGATATATGATTTGCAAATATTTTCTCCAGTTTCCTGGTGTATTAGTCTGTTCTCACGCTGCTAATAAAGACACACTCTAGACTGGGTAATCTATAAAGGAAAGAGGTTTAATTGACTCACAGTTCCATATGGCTGGGGAGGTCTCACGATCATGGCAGAAGGCAAATGAGGAGCAAAGTCACATCTTACATGGCGGCAGGCAAGAGAGTGCGTGCAGTGGAACTTCCCTTTATAAAATCATCAGATCTCGTGAGACTTATTCACTATCATGAGAATAGCACAGGAAAGACCTGCCTCCATGATTCAATTACCTCCCACCAGGTCCCTCCCATGACACATGGGAATTATGGGAGCTACAATTCAAGATGAGATTTGGGTGAGAACACAGCCAAACCATATCACCTGGGTTGTCTTTCACTTTCTTGATGGTGTCCTTTGAAGTGCAAAAGCTTTTTTAAGTTTAAATAATAACTAAATAAAATTTATTTTTTCTTGGGTTGCTTGTTCTTTTGGTGTCACAGCTAAGAAACCATTGCCTAATCCAAGGTCACAAAGATTTGCACTAATGTGTTTTCTAAGAGTTTTATAATTCTAGCTCCTACATTTAGATTTTTGATCCATTTTTAGTTAATTTCTCTATGTGGTCTGAGGTAAAGGCACAGGTTTGTTCTTCTAAATGTGGATATCCAGTTGTCCCAGCACCATTTGTTGAAAATACTATTCTTTTCTCATTGAGTTATATTAGCACTCTTTGGAAAATCAATTGACCATAAATGTAAATATTTATTTTTAAACTCTCAAGCCTATTCTGTCAATCCAGATATTTATCTTTATGCCAGTACCATACCATCTTGATTACTGTAGCTTTGTCATAAGTTGTGAAATCAGGAAGTATGAGTCCTCCAAAATTTTTTTTCTTGTTCAAGCTTGTTTGGCTATTCTAGGTCTCTTGCATTTCCATATGAATTTTAGGATCAGCTTATCTATTTCAGCAGAAAGAAGGAAAAAGAAAGAAAGAAAGAAAGAAAGAAAGAAAGAAAGAAAGAAAGAAAGAAAGAAAGAAAGAAAGAAAGAAAGGAAGGTAGGTGTTGGTAGTGGAGATAAAGAGATGAACAGAGTTCATCAAAATGTATTTTAGTAATAGAGTCAAAAGATCCTTGCTGATGAATGGGATATGGTAGGACAGAAAAGAAGAATGGTGGGTGTCTTAAATTTCAGGCTTGGATAATGAGATTTAAAGGAATGAGGTACATTAGGGGAGGAGTGGAGGTACCAATGACAATCTGAAACACAACTTAAGTGCTTGACATTGGGCCTGGCACATAGTGAGCTCTCAAGGTGGAGCATGAAGACATAAAAAGTCATTGTTGACCTCTGAGAGAAGAGTTTCAATAGATTGTGGGGCTGCTCAAAAACCAGGTCACTGCAGGTTGTGGTGTGAATGAAGGGTTGAGGCAGCAAGTGGATTCATCCCTCCTCAGACCCCTGACTGAGAATTAAAAAGGACAATAGCTGAGTTTGAAGATACACAAAAGGGAGAGAAAGTTTTTTGGCTATATTTTATTTAAATCTGAGCAATATTTACCTATGTTTATAAGCCAAAGTGAAGAGGATGATAAAGGCCAAGAGGAAGTCATTGAAGAGCAAGGCCCAGAGGAGGGAATGAAATCCAGCCTCCAGAGGCAGGAAGATAGCTTATTTCCTCTGAGAAGGAGCTGAAGTAGAAGGCTGAAACCAAAATGTTTGTAAGAGGGTCTGTGGGGCTGACGGAGGAGGAACAGGGAGAATGGAGGTCTCCTGATGGCCTGCCTCAACTTTCTAAGGGTCTTGAAGAGGAAACCAAGTATAAGAAATAGAGAAACACCAAAAGGATTGCGCAGCAGTGGTTGACAGTCCAGCTGAGGGTGGAAGCCTTGCTACCTTGGAGATAGCTATTCTATCAGCATGGCGACTGCTTTGCTGAGACACTGGTTCTAAAGAACACATGTCTTCAGTTGGATTCCCCAGAAGCAGATCTTGAAATGAGGATTTATGTGTAAGTGATTTATTTTAAGAGTATTTCCAGGAAAAACCAGGAAACAAGGGCGCGATCTCAAGTCCCACAGAGGATATCTTCTGTCTGATCCCACAGCTCTGGAGTATAAATTATGCCATAAAGTTGTCCCAACCCAAGCAAAGGAGTGGAAGCTACCATACTCCTATACCCATTAGTCATTGGTTGAGTGCTGCCCAGGGGAATAAATTCTCAGAGTTTCTGGCTCTCCTTACCAGCTGGAAAGATAGCTCCAGAAGCCCTAGGCCAAACCTCCAAAAGAGAGCTAAGGTATTAGAAGCAAATGCACACTGAAGCCAGGAACAGATCACAAACAGGGGAAGAAGATCTGGGCAGGTTACAATCATTATCTGCCCCAGCACAGCTGTCCATTATGGCAGATGGGCCTCAGCAAAGTTGTTCTTAACTACAATGACATCTCATTTTGAAAAAGCCCAATTTATTTCTATCAGTCTTCCAAAGTTATATCATTGCAATGTTGAGATCTGTTTCTTATTGGTCATTTTCTAATGAGTGTTTAAATGGACAATTTTTGCAGGGTTTAGGCATCCTATAAATATATTTAGAGTTACATTTTCCTGCTTTGTTAGTTGCGACCTCTATAATCTGGTTCTTTTTCAAAATGAGGTAATTATATTCTCTTTGGTGACACATGGTAGGGGTAAGGGGGGATCCTCCTCCAGGGACTGAAGCAGTAACAGTAGCTACCCTGGCACATGTACCAGAGATCTGGAATGTCACAGAAACATCACTGCAGTCTATGTGCCCTTCAACAAGATTTTTACCCAACTGGAATTTTACCAAAGGTCAGGATCTGTAAGACTGGAGAGAATCACAATGACACCACACACCATGCAGGGCAATTTCCCCAGTGTCCTTTCCCTCCTGCCCTGCAAAGACTTTAAAAAATAACTAGATCTAGCCAGGCACAGTGGCTCACGCCTGTATTTCCAGCACTTTGGGAGGCCTAGGCAGGCAGATCACCTGAGGTCAGGAATTCAAGACCAGCCTAGCCAACATGGTGAAACCCCATCTCTACTAAAAATACAAAAATTAATCAGGCTTGGTGGTGGGCACCGGTAATCCCAGCTACTCAGGAGGCTGAGGCAGGAGAATCACTTGAACCTGGGAGGCAGTTAGCTGAGATCATGCGCCACTGCACTCCAGCCTGGGTGACAGAGTGAGACTCTGTCTCCAAAAACAAACAAACAAAATAGATCTGTGAACACAAATGAGACAATAAACCTGTAAACAACTGGGTCCTCATAGAGGAAAAAAAAACAAATAAAACCTGAACTTAAAGCATATCACAGAGACAATGCAGTGAATCCAGCACATGGCCCCCCTTCCTGGCACCCAGGGCACTATACTTTCCAGGCTCACTCTCAATTGGATTGGGGACATATGATTGAGTTCTAACCAATAAGATGCAAGCCTAATTACTGAAAGCCAGTGCTACTCAAAGTGTGGTCCATGCACCAGTGCCCATTTGCAAACTGTTACCAGTTTGCAATGAACTAAATACAGAAATTTAAAAGTAAGCAATTAGGTACTTTTATAGCTATTTGATATTGCCACTACATTCAAGCACCATTCCCTTTTCTAGTAATTAATTTTTGTTGTATTTTACAGAAGTATAGGTCTGTGATGAATTTAAAATATTTTAAAATTTGGTCCTTGAATTGTTTAAGAAGCACTGCTTGTAAGCCATTCCAGGCCCAGCCCTTAAAAACATCCTGTGCGATCCAGATCTTTCTTCCCCACCTGCAGCAACTTAGCAGCCGTCGGTCCTAGATGTCATAGCTACAAGATGGTAAAGGATCACCCAAACCACATGAGACTCCAACATGAGTGGGAAATAAAATTTTACTATAAAAAGCCACCGAAATTTTGGTTTACTGACTGAGGCACAGCCTGGGATTATTTGACTTATACATGGAATTATTGCCCTTATTCTGGGAGCTGGATCAGCTGGGGCTGGAGGATCCACTTCAAAGATGGCTGCTTCACTCATGTCTGGCACCCCTTGGCAGGGGTGGCTGGAAGCCTGGGCTTGGCTGGGACTATCAACCAGAGTGCCTACAGGTGGCTTCTCCAGGATGGTGGCCGCAGGACTGTTGACTTCTTACATGGAGGTTCAGGGCTCTGAGAGCAAATGATGCAGTATAAAACCAGATGCTACATAGCCTTTTATGCTATCCTTGCAAATCACATAGCACCACCTCTGCCATACTCCATTGGTTCAAGCAGTCACAAGCCTGCACAGGTTCAAGGGAAGAGGAATGGAGTGCCGCCTCTCTGGGAGATGTGTCACAAAATTTCTGGCCATGTTTTATATCAACCTCCACCATGATTATAATTTGGGGCTCTGGTTCCAGCTATTATACATTCCTTTCAAACCATCAGACCCAGAGCCTTATCCATAGCAGATATACACTAAGTGTGTATTGATGATAAGGAGAGGGAGAAGACAGGAATATTGCTCCTGTTTTGAGGATAACTGAGCCCATGGTCATGGGAATTTGAGTGTGCAACAGTTTATGGATTCTAAGATGCACATTTTTCACATTTTAACATGTCTGGAATTAACACTCATTAAAATCTGTGGGCCTTGCAATGATATTTACAGTGTTTTTCTTTCTTAGGGGTACATAAGATAACTGTGTATCATCCAACCAGTAGCTTCTTAAATAAATACAGGAAATGCCAGGGACTCTATAGCTACTAGATAAATCCTTCGTTAATGAGAAGCAATGAAAAGAAATTAAAGGATATAAAAATTCCTGCTACCTCTGAGCTAAAACCGATGAGCACCCTAAGGAGGCTAGATGGAGAACCTGCAGTCACTGCAGTCAGTGAATAATAATATCATCAAGAATCTGAAAGGGCAGCAATCCTGAGAGGACCCACAGACCCTCTGAAGGAGGTGGACTGTGCCTGCAGGACCCAGGACACCCCCCAAAAACTATGAGTGCCCCAACTGTGGAAGTAGGAGAGGGAGACCCTCTTCTCCAGAACACACAGCCCCACTGGAGAAGCTGAAGGTCTGTTTGCAGGAGAAGTTTCCGACTTTACCTGGAGCTGTGTCAATTTGGAGAGCCGAGTGAAATACAGGGGTAGAGGAAGCAGCAGAAAGGCCCTGGGAGCTGGCTGGGTCCCCTAGCAGGCCATTCCTGCCTGGCACCGCAGGAATCCAACAGGAGAGGAGCAGGGGGTAAAACTCCACAGGGAGAAGTAAATCTCTAGCTGAACTTTGTAACAATTTGAACAGGGTGAGACACCTCCTGGCCAGAACTCAGGGGAAGGCACAAATACTGTGTGCAGGCTCCACAGGCTGGGGAATAACCAAGCCCTTTTCTTTCGCAGCTGGGAGGCAGATAGCCTGGGGCAGGTTTTCAAGCCTGTATTGCTCTCCGCCTGGAAATGGTGTGGGGGCTGTTGGGGGAGGGCACAGTGGGAGTGAGACTGGCCCTTCAGTTTGCATGGGAGTTGGGTGAGGTCTGTGACTGTGGCTTTCCCCCACTTCCCAGACAACCTGCATGACTCAGCAGAGGCAGCCATAATCCTCCTAGGTACACAACTCCAGTGACCTGGGAATCCCATCCCCATCCCCTACAGAAGCCACAGCAAGACCTGCCCAAGGAGAGTCTTGAGATCAGGCATACTTAGCCCTGTCCCCAGCTGGTGGTCCTTCCCTACCCACCTTGGTAGTGGAAAACAAAGAGCATATAATCTTGGGAGTTCTAGGGCCCCGCCCACCACTAGTTCCTCCCCATAATACCACAGCTGATGCTCTCTGGAAAACGCCACCTCCTGGCAGGAGGCCAACCAGCACAAAAATAGAACATTAAACCACCAAAGCTAAGAGCCCTCAGGGAGTCCATTGCACCCCAGCCACCTCCACCAGAACAGGCACTGTTATCCATGGCTGAGAGACCCATAGACAGTTCACATCACAGGACTCTGTGCAGACAATGCCCAGTACCAGCTTGGAGCCAGGTAGACTCACTGTGTGGCTAGACCCAAAAGAGAGACAACAATCCCTGCAGTTCAGCTCACAGGAAACCACATTCATAGGAAAAGGGGGAGAGTACTACATCAAGGGAACACCCCCTGGGACAAAAGAATCTGAACAACAGCCTTCAGCCCTAGACCTTCCCTCTGACAGAGCCTACCCAAATGAGAAGGAACCAGAAAACCAACCCTGGTAATACGACAAAACAAGGCTGTTCATCACCCCACAAAAATCACACTAGTTCACCAGGAATGGATCCAAACCAAGAAGAAATTCCTGATTTATATGAAAAAGAATTCAGGAGGTTAGTTATTAAGCTAATCATGGAGGGACAAGAAAGGCAAAGCCCAATGCAAGGAAATCCAAAAAGTGATACAAGAAGTGAAGGGAGAAATATTCAAGGAAATAGATAGCTTAAAGAAAAAACACTCAAAAATTCAGGAAACTTCGGACACGCTTTTAGAAATGCAAAATGCTCTGGAAAGTCTCAGCAATAGAATTGAACAAGCAGAATAAAGAAATTCAGAGCTCGAAGGCGAGGTCTTCAAATTAACACAATCCAAAAAAAAGAAAAAAAATAAGAAAATATGAACAAAGCCTCCAAAATGTCTGGGATTATGTTAAATAACCAAACCTCAGAATAATCGGTGTTCCTGAGGAAGAAGAGAATTCTAAAAGCCTGGAAAACGTGTTTGGGGGAATAATCAAGGAAAACTTCCCTGGCCTTGCTAGAGACCTAGACACCCAAATACCTATAAAACAAAAATACAAGTTAAAAAGCAAAAACAAAAAACCAAAACAAAGTACACAGGCAACAAAGAGCACAATGAATGCAATGGTACCTCACATTTCAATACTAACATTTAATGTAAATGGTCTAAATGCTCCACTTAAAAGATGCAGAACCGCAGAATGGATAAGAACTCACCAACCAACTATCTGCTGCCTTCAGGAGACTCACCTAGCATGTAAGGACTCACATAAATTTAAAGTAAAGGCATGGAAAAAGGCATTTCATGCAAATGGACACCAAAAGCGAACCAGGGTAGCTATTCTTATATCAGACAAAACAAACTTTAAAGCAACAGCAGTTAAAAGGGACAAAGAGGGACATTATATAATGGTAAAAGGCCTTGTCCAACAGGAAAATACCACAATTCTAAACATATATGAGGCCGGGCATGGTGGCTCACGCTTGTAATCCCAGCACTTTGGGAGGCCGAGGCGGGCGGATCACGAGGTCAGGAGATCGAGACCACGGTGAAACCCCATCTCTACTAAAAATACAAAAAAATTAGCCAGGCGTGGTGGTGGGCGCCTGTAGTCCCAGCTACTCAGAGAGGCTGAGGCAGGAGAATGGCGTGAACCCGGGAGGCAGAGCTTGCAGTGAGCCGAGATCGCGCCACTGCACTCCAGCCTGGGCGACAGAGCGAGACTCCGTCTCAAAAAAAAAAAAAAAAAAAAAAAAAATTTAAACATATATGTACCTAACACTAGAGCTCCCAAATTTATAAATAGATTATAAATAAAATAATTATAATGGACCTAAGAAATGAGATAGACAGAAATACAGTAATAGTGAGGGACTTCAAAACTCCACTGACAGCACTAGACAGGTCATCAAGACAGAAAGTCAACAAAGAAACAATGGATTTAAAGTATACCTTGGAACAAATGGACTTAACAGATATATACAGAATATTTCAACCAACAACCACAGAATACAAATTCTATTCCACAGTTCATGGAACTTTCTCCAAGACAGACCATATGATAGGTCATAAAATGAGCCTCAAAATTTAAGAAAATTGAAATTATATCAAGCACTCTCTCAGACCACAGTCGAATAAAACTGGTAGTCAACTCCAAAAGGAACCTTCAAAACCATGGAAATACATGGAAATTAAATAACCTGCTCTTGAAAGAGCACTGGGTCAAAAATGAAATCGAGATGGAAATTAAAAAAATTATTCAAACTGAATGACAAAAATGATACAACCTATTCGGGGATACAGCAAAGGTGGTGCTAAGAAGAAAGTTCATAGCCCTGAATGCCTACATCAAAAAGACTGAAAGAGCACAAACAGACAATGTAAGGTCACACCTCAAGAAAGTAGAGAAACAAGAATAAACCAAACCCAAACCCAGCAGAAGAAAGGAAATAACCAACATCAGAGCAGAACTAAATGAAATTGAAACAAGAAAAAAACAAAATATAAGTGAAACAAAAAGCTGATTCTTTGAAAACATAAATAAAATTGATAGACCATTGGCAAGATTAACCAAGAAAAAAACAGAGAAAATCCAAATAACCTCACTAAGGAACAAAACAGGAGATGCTACAACTGACAACACTGAAATACAAAAGATCAATCAAGGCTGCTATGAACACCTTTAGGCACATAAACTAAAAAACCTAGAAGAGATTAATAAGTTCCTGGAAAAATAAAACCCTCCTAGCTTAAATAAGGAAGAATTAGATACCCTGAACAGACCAATAACAAGCAGCGAGATTGAAATGGTAAATAAAACATTACCAACAAAAAAAGTCCAGGACCAGATGGATTCACAGCAGAATTCTACTAGACATTCAAAGAAGAATTGGTACCAATCCTTTTGACACTATTCCACAAGATAGAGAAAGGAGGAATTCATTCTATGAAGGCAGCACCACCCTAATACCAAAAGCAGGAAAGGACATTACCAAAAAAGAAGACTACAGACTGATATCCTTGATGAACATCGATGCTAAAATCCTTAACAAAATACTTGCTAACCAAATCCAACAACATATCAAAAAGATAATCCACCATGATCAAGTGGGTTTCATACCAGGGAGGCAGGGATGGTTTAACATACGCAAGTCAATAAATGTGATACACCACATAAACAGAATTTTTTTAAAAATCACATTATCATTTCAATAGATGCCAAAAAAGCATTTAACAAAATCCAGCATCACTTTATGATTAAAAATCTCAGCAAAATCGGCATACAAGGGACATACCTTAAGGTAATAAAAGCCATCTATGACAAACCCACAGCCAACATAATACTGAATGGGGAAAAGTTGAAAGCATTCCCTCTGAGAACTG
>NW_026652282.1:18547101-18563665 GCF_009828535.3 Hylobates moloch
ATATAAAATGGAATACTACACATCCATAAAAAGGAATGAATTAACAGCACTTGCAGTAACCTGGATGAGATTGGAGTCTATTATTCTAAGTGAAGTAACTCAGGAATGGAAAACCAAACATCATGTGTTCTCACTGATATGATGCAATGGACTTTGGGAACTTATGGGGATGAGTGGGAGGAGAACAAAGGCTAGAAGACAAATATTGTGCAGTGTATACTGCTCGGGTTACGCGTGCACCAAAATCTCACAAATCACCACTGAAGAACTTACTCATGTAACCAAATACCACCTGTACTCCAATAACGTATGGGGGAAACAGAACCCTTTATAAATAAATAAAATAAATAAACCTTTATAAATAAATAAAAAAAAGAACCTGAAAGAGCAACGTGTCCAATCCCTCACCCAATGGCTGTCCCCCACCACCACCACACTTCCACCAAATCTATGTAGTCTCTGGACACCTCCCCATCACCACCCTCTACTGTAATAGAAAATACCATAAGCCTTGGAGAGGGGCCAGTTGAGGTTCAAATTTGGGCTCTGCCATTTTCCATCTCTAAATTTCAATGTCTTCATCTGCAAAATGGATATTATAATACCTAACTTGAAGTGAGCTAATAGAACTAAAGCACAGGGCAAGGCATATAGGAGATGCTACACAATGTTATTTTTCTTTCCTTTTCCTTCACAAAAATCTCCCATTGTTTCCAACTTGTCTATTTCCTGTGAGTCTTGAGATAATCCTCTTTATTATGCTTTAGACCTTGAGTCTCTGTTAAACAAATCTATTATGAATGTCTCAGACTATTTAATATTCCAAGATCCTACCCCTGAGTCTGAAGAATCTGACAAGATGGCCCCATTTTAGCTCAAAGAATATTGCCATCAATTCACCCAAGGCCTGCCCTCCCACTCTTTCTGGAAGTTTTCCTGTTGTCTCCTTAAGCCATTCAAGCATAGGGGAAGGCACACATTAAAGGAGCTACGAATTCAAAGGAAGAAAACAGCCTAAATTTTCTCCTTTATTTATTCAGTCACTCAACAAACTTTTTTGAACATTTACCATGTGCCGGAAATAGCACTAGGCCACGAAAACATAGCACTGAACATGACAGGCATAGAAACTGCCCTTAGAGTTCACAGCCTGTGCTGGAGACCAACACTGAATAAGTAGTCACTTCAAAGAGAGGAGCACTCAAGGTGGAGAAACCTGATATACTCAAGGATCCAGGAAGGATTCTGTCTTAGTCCAGGTGCCTCTAAATGCAGACCATGAGAGAAAGACTTGAGTGCAATTAGTTGATTTGGGAGTTGACCCCCAAAAGCAGGAGTGAGGAAATGGAGAGAGTAAGATGGAAAGATGTTTTCAAAAGCTGGTGAAAGGTGCTGGGTGCAGTGGCTCAACCCTGCAATTCCAGCACTTTGGGAGGCCAAGGCGGGAGAATCACTTGAGCCCAGGAGTTCAAGACCAGCCTGGACAACATGGCAAAACCCTGTCTCTACAAAACACCAAAACATTAGCTGGATGTGGGAGTGCACACCTGTGGTCCCAGCTACTCGGGAGACTGAGGTGGGAGGATCACCTGAGCCCAGAGAGGTCGAGGATTTAGTGAGCCAAGATTGCACCACTACACTCCAGCCTGTGAGACAGAGCGAGAACTTGTCTCAAAAAAAGAAAAAGAAAAAGAAAAAAAAAGCCAATGAAAGGAGCAATTTGCCTTTGTGGGCAACTGAGTCCTGTGGGGGACCTTTTGAGAAACTATGTGGAACACACCTCAGAATTCTCTCACCAGAAGCCGAGGAGCTTCGGGTATCTATCTACTGGCTGTTCCTCATTCCTTGAGGGCTGTCTCCCAGGAGCCTTAACACCCCCCTCAACATACAGACACACTTCGGGGTGTATCTACATCAGGGTTTCTCCACCTCAGCACTATTGACATTTGGAGCCAGGTGATCCTTTGTTTTGGGACTGTCCTTTGCATTGTAGGATATTTAGCAACATCCCTGGCCTCTACTCACTAGATGCCAGTAGCATCACGCCCGCTCCTCCAAAGTGTGACAACCAAAAAGTATTTCCAGACACTGCCAAATGTCCCCTCGTCTATGTGCAGCTGAGCAAGGATCCACAATGCCAAAAAATGCCCTCAATTAGAGAAGAATGATGCTGGAGAAGAGTGGAAGGCTCAGGGGACATGAGGCCAGCATCAACACCAGCTGCTGCAGCTTCCCCGAAGATGTTATGGTGTTTAAGCTGGAATTTAAAGAATGGGGAGGAATTCACCTTTGAAAGTGGAAAACAACAAGACTGGAAGCACACCTGCTTTGTAGATGATGGAATCCCCAGCAGCCAGCACAATGCCCAACAACATATGGTAGCAGCTCAATAATTCAAGCCTGGGCTGCTTCCCATCAATGGAAATGTCAAGAAGCATAACCTAGATGAGCAAAAAGACAGAGCCTCAAGAAAAACGTGGCCAGGCGCGGTGGCTCACACCTGTAATCCCAGCACTTTGGGACCCCGAGGCAGGTGGATCACCTGAGGTCAGGAGTTCAAGACCAGCCTGGCCAACATGGTGAAACCCCGTCTCTACTAAAAATACAAAATTAGCCGGGCATGGTGATGCATACCTGTAATCCCAGCTACTTAGGTGGCTGAGGCAGGAGAATCGCTTGAACCTGGGAGGTGGAGGCTGCAGTGAGCCAAGATCTCGCCACTGCACTCCAGCCTGAGCAACGAAAGTGAAACTCTGTCTTAAAAAAAAGAAAGAAAAAAAAACTTGTCTTAAATGTAACCCCCACTACAAGAAGATGCAGCCCCATGGCCACAGGGCTTGGCAAATGGAACATGCTTGGCTTGATTTCAGCTCCACTTGCCCCTTGTCCAACCCCGTGTATGTCTAGCAGCCCTACCACAGGCTCCACTCTGCAAATCACCCCTACTTCCTTCATACCCCCAAATCACCATGTACAAAACTCTGTGGTGGGTAGGTTTGGGAAGAATGGAGGAGGATCATAGCACTGTGCGGCTCAATAAACAACTTTCAGTTGCTGTCCTGAATGTCCTTGGCTCTTCCTGCTGTGAGCACTTTGTCACTAGCTTCCTTTCTCCCCTGGCTCTGCTCTCTGCCACGTTGCTCTGTCTGACATCCACTCCCACTATCATAGTTGTCTCTGCCTGTGGCTCTGTCTGCACCTGCCTCTCTTTATCACCATCTCTCTCTGTCTGTTTGTCTGTCTCCCCTTCCCTGACCCTTTCACTCTTCCTTTCAATTTCCTTGTTTCCCCATGACAGCCCACCTCAGGGGCCTTTGTCACTGCATTAAAAAATTTGGGGTTGCAGCTCTAATCCCTGGGACAAGCTTGTTTTCTCAGTCTCTTTCACCGTGTTCCCTCCTGCACAGGTGGAAAGCTGTGGCCTTCCTCAGTTAGGAGGGTCAAGACTAAACTTAAGTTTGGACTTAGAAAACAAGACTAGTTTTTTAGGTGAGCCTGGCCCAGGCAAAGGAATATTGCATGATGTCCATGAGTTTGCAGTGTAGTCTGGAGACACAGCCCCAGGAAGTAATAGACCCTGGTTTTCCTCTTGTGTGTATCTATTTACCTTTAGGACTATATTTGGCAGGGTATGGGGAGGAGGACAATAATGACTAGTAAAATATTTATTTGGATATTTCTGAATCTCCTTAAGAATTTTCTCTTAGATTCATCCTCTTAATATCACCCCAAAACCAGGTTGAAGAATTAAGAGATGCTTGTCAAAATATACAGAGCAGAGACTATTATAAACACAAAAGAAAAAGTTTTGATAAAACACCTCTTCTAAATTTGGAAAAATCTAGCTAAAAACTGATATTAAAGATTTTATTTAATACTACAGTTATAAAACTTGATTAAATATATATATACCCACACACACACATATGTGATTATACATTATTTTATGTAGATATATGTCTTAGTCATTTTCTGTTACTATAACTGGATACTTCCTGCTTAGGAATAAATGACTCAGAGTGGGGACCAGCAGAAGTCACAACTGGGTCCAAAAGCACTCACTAGCACCTCATCCTCTCCAGTCACTCCCATCTCAGGGAAGTGGCCAGACGGAAAGAGCATCCTGCCTTGATTCCAAACTAGGGGAGTAGAGGAATAAGGGATTCTGCCTTTTCGTTTTTTGCCCACTGTGCCTGTATAAATAGTCCTTTTCCTTTTTAAGTGCCTGATGATAGATGCTCAATGAGGTTGATCCACATAGGCCAGTTAGATATGAGGGAGAAAAGCCATTGACTCCACACTAATTCTTTAGGTCAACTCAAATATCTTTAGGAATACATGTAGATACTCAGCATAAGTATGGAAGATTCCAGATGTGTACAGGGTCAAGGGAACAGCTGCTGGGGAGAGTAAAATGCATCACTGAGACAGGAAGAGGCAAGGAAATACAATAAGTACATGGAGTTTATAGGAAATGCACTGATTCAATTCAATAAACACTGCCAGGCACTGGAAAATAAGATTTGAAACATGTCTTCCAGGAACTCATGGTTTGGTAGAGGCTCTCCTATAATGTTCATTAAAGGTTTTTCCCTCAGTGATGGAAAAAGTGTTGAAATCTAGAGTGCCAATGAAAAAATATATGTGAAATTATTTAAAAGGTTATAAAGCACCAAATTCTGTATTATTTTCACAATTTATTACTTGATCATAAAGCTCTTCCTAATAATATATAGCAAGGGTTGGCAAACCACAGACTGCTGCCTGTGTTTGTAAATAAAGTTTTACTGGACCATAGCCATGTCCGTTCATTTACCTATTACCTATAGCTGCTTTCATCCCTACAAAAGCAGAGTGGAGTTGTTGCAACCAAAATGGCATGGCCTGCAAATACTAAAATATTTACTGTCTTCCCTTTACAGCTGAAGATTGCCAACATCTGATATGTAGAGTCATTCAGATGTTCCCTGGGTCACTCAATTCTCCTGAATCTTCTTTCTTTTCCTGTAGAGAATGACTGTTTTTTTCACGTGTGAAAAAAACCTGTCATTCAAAAAAATTCTTTATAATTGAGTGAAAAACACAGGATGGTAGGTTTTCAACTCTTTCAACAATAAAATAACACAGAATCATAATTATTATTTATTGCTTTCTATTTTACTAAATTTTTGGAAATAAAATTTTGCTTTTGTAAATTAAAAAATTCATTCTGCCATGTGGCAACTTGTGTTTTTCCAGCTTTTTTTTTTTAAGATGAAAGCTTTTCTCCTTAAATTATGACAATCTGTCTTGTAGAAGAAATAATTGCTTTGCATTAAGGTGACTTGCTTTATTCTGTGTTATTATTGCCAAGCAACCTCATCTTAAATCCCAAAGTTCTAACTTCTTTTAATAGACATAGAGGTATTATCTGAGTTCCAAGAATTTATATTAAGCTCTTACAAAGTGTATTATGAATGTAGCCCACACAAATACTGAAACATAACTCTGGGACAGCTGCACTAGACCCAAGGCTGGTTTCAGTTTCCATTTACTCTTTGAATGTAGCAAATATCCAGAAGTTAAAAAAAAAATCCTCTGAGAAACCAAGATACGAGTTGGCATTGGATTAATCCCACACTGGTATTTGTGATCATCAAAAAACTGGAGCCACAGCTATGTGGCCTAAACCAGATGAGAGCATGAACTTTCTTCCTCTCTGCCAAGTATTATTTCATGTGTATTTTTAAAATCATCACTACACCTAGAACCAACAGGTTTGCTATCCTTTAACATTAGAATTAGGTTTTAGGGGAGAAAAAACCCTTGGTTTGTTTTTGAGTTAGACCTTAGAAAACCACTCTTGAGGCCCTGAAGAAATAAGAACCAGGTAAACATCAGCTTTGAAAACCTGAAAAATAGTCATTCTTAATATACACAGTTTACTTCATTATTGCCATTTGGACACATCACTTGCCTACTCCCTGACTCTTCTTCTATTGCTTTCTTCTAGTCACCATGCACTGAGTGGTTTTGGCAGTGTTAGGTCACCTGTTGCAAAGGCCAAAATTATCCCAGAATAGAAGCAAAGAAGCAGCATAGGCCAAGGAAGGCCTTAAAGAAAAGCGTATGCATTAACATAAGAAGATTTTGGAAAGTAGATGAGAGGGATGTCTTCAGGCCAAAGAAAGGAAGAATCCAGTTTGGTTAAAGAAAGTGGCTAAAAAGATTCTGGCTAATTCTGAATACATTTTATGTCCATAGTTTATCTAAGAGAAGAGTTTATCCATTAGCAACCTGCATCTGGGCACAGCCAACCTTTAAAATGTTTACCTTTCCCCATTAGTAAACATTATGAATTGAATTGCTGTTCCTGCCCCTCCAAAATTCATATGTTGAAGCCCTAACCCTCAGTACCTCAGAATGTGACCTTATTTGGAAATAGGGTCATTGCAGGTTCAGTTAGTTAAGATGAGGTCATAATGGAGTACAGTGGGCCCTAATCCAATACAACTGGTGTCCTTATGAAAAGGGAAAATCCTGACACAGGTATGCACACAGGGAGAAGAATACAATGTGAACACCAAGGCAGAGATCAGGGTAATGAATCCGCAAGTCATGAAGGCCAAAGATTGCCAGCAAACCACTAGAAAGTTAAGTGAGTAGCATGGAACAGATTCTCTCTCACGGCCCTCAGAAGAAACCAATCCTGCCCATACCTTGATCTTGGACTTCCAGCCTCCAGAACTGTGATACAATAAATTTCTGTTGTTTAAGCTGCCCAGTTTGGTATTTTGTTACAGCAGCCCTAGCAGACTAATGCAGTAGAGCGCCTGTCAGATCATCAGTCAGCATATCTACATGTCTACAACAGCATCATTCTAGGTCACAGGGCATCCCCCCACTCCAGGTTCATTCCTTCTGCAGACCACTCTAGAGAAAACTCTGGCCCACCATATGTAGATTGGTGTTCCTATATATGGTACTAGTTAGTTCACTTTTTCATTCCTCTCTTAAAGAAGGTATTTCCCAGCTTGAAATTTTTCATTTCTTCTTAGTTTCCAAACTAAAGTTTTTTAGTAAATAAAAATGCATACATTATTTCCTTACCCCTCATTGGATTAGAATGAAAATATCTTTTTGAAAAGGCATTAGTTTCAAAATACAAGTAGCCAGAATACTCATTGAATGCTTTTATAATCCGGATATGCACAATTACCTCTAGTATATGGTCTCGATTCCTATTTCATTATTTTTCTCCTGACAGTAAATATGCAAAACTCGTCTATATTTGAAGAGTTTTGTTTCACCAAGCCAAAAACCCCTCAAATATGAATCCTTCAAATTCTCTTTTAAAAAGTAAAATTAAAGCGGTAAAATAATCCTAACAAAAGGATAATAGTCAAAGTTGTGAGAGAAAAGGGTTTGGAGACTTTCAGCTACAATCAAATCCATGAGACGTGAATAAACTGGAAAAGAATCATAGACATAATAAGACTAAGACATAGCTAATGTTTTCTATATTGAGTGTGGTAAGTGTTTTAGTGAAATCAATTATTCCATTACAAAATTGTATAAATTAGGTAGTACTATTATTTTCACCATTTTGTAAATGTAGAAACTGAGACACCAAGAAATTCTGTGAATTGCCCAAGGTCACAGAGCTAGTCATTGATGGAGTAGAAGTGACCCCCAGGCAGCCTGACTCCACAGTTCACACGCTAACCCCTTGGTGACACAACTTCTCAACATTGTGGCTCATCGCCAATATTCATAAGTGAAATAAATACTAAATTTCAGTTATAGGATAATGAAAAGAAATATTTAAGTCCTTAAGCCCCCTGAATTAACTCTAGGTTAAGAAGCCCTGGTGTAGATAGACTTTAGAAGGCAGGTAACATGTCAATCTTATGAACTATTAAGTAGCTAGTACAAACCCTCAAACATACATGCACAATAGAAAAGACAGATTTGTGCTACATTCCATCGGGTCGAATGCCATGATCCATGACTTGGCTCCCACAAGGCCCCAGTAACCCCTGCCTCTTTTGGTATCCAAGGTCATCCCACAGTCCTTGGGAACAAGGTCAGACGTTAGACAGATACCCAAAATATCCTTGAAAAGTAAAAATAACGTATTATCAGAAAACATCTAACCTGAAAAGGGCCAGAAATTTGGAAGATGAAAGTTCAGCAGTAGAAAATGACTTGCCAACACAGTGTGAACTACGTGGTTTGCCAGATGTTAATTGCAATTGGCACTTCTGAGGCTGGTGTGAGATGTGTTGTCCTTCATCTCCAAAGAGCTGTTTCTGACCTACTTTCTTCCTGACCACCCCATTCGGAAAAAGGAGGAAAAAACTTCGAATTTGATTCTAAGTGTTTTACTGAGTTATATTAATTATTTTGAAGGATAATGTGCTTTCATAAAACTTGAAATAGCAGTTTTCCTTAGAGCTCACACTTTATGTCAGTGAGCAATTATGGCCTAGATTGAACACATTTGGACCTGACTCATTTTTCTATTAATATAGTAATAATCCCTCATGAATATTCATAATTTCTTCATTCGTACTGTGTTTACACATCTCCTTCAGAGGAAACATCTTAAAACTTCCATTTTATCATGGAAAAAATAGGCATAGCAAATTTCAAACAAGTAATGTACATTTTTACCAAAATAGTGTTAGTTTTCTTCATTGATATTTAACTCTCAAATGAAACTCAAGTTGATTCAGGTCTAGTCCTTGAAGGCTAACACATGAAATTCTTTCTTCCCACTCCCATATCATAAGGTCTCTCTGCCCCCTTGTAAAAGCATTGTTTATTCAATTCTTAGCTGTTTAAATGTTCTAAGCTTCCATTCATTTGTTCAACAAATATTTACTGAGAGCCTCCTATATGATACGTGATGAACTAGACCTAGCAATGCAATGATAAATAAGAAGTGTCCTGATCCCTGAGGGTCTCATAGTGAGGAAGACAGATAAACCTAACCAGACTATAAGCTGGCTGGTGGTGTAATACAGGCAGTAACTGAAGGCTGTGTAAGTACTAGGGGACTTACAATTAATCTTCCTAGAATATTAAAGAAAGGTTTCAAAGAGATAATCACCTACGGAGCTTCAGGAGGAGGCTGGTCACCAGAAAGACCAAGGCATGTTTAGAGGTTTGTGACTTTCGGCCCCACTCTCTGACCTCAGGGAGGTGAACATGTGGAGGTTTCTGGAGGGTGACCCACTAGGAAGGGCATGGAAGCTCTACACCCCTTCTCACATGTTTTGCCACATGTATCTCTTCATCTGTATCCTTTGTAAATCCTTTATGATAAACTGGTAAACATAACTAAGTGCTTCCTTGAATTCTGTGACCTGCTCTAGCAAATTAATTGAACCCAAGAAGAGGATCGTGGGATCCCCAATTTATTGCCAATCGGTCAGAAGCACAGGTAAAACAAACTGGAGCTTGCAAGTGGCATCAAAAGTGGGAGCAGTTTTGTGAGACTGATCCCTCAACCTGTGGGATCTGATGCTATCTCCAGTAATGTCAGAATTGAATTAGAGGACACAAAACTGGTGTCTGCTGCAGAATTGATTGCTTGCTTGCTGGTAAGGAAAAAACCCCATACATTTAGTCGCTGAAGTCTTCCGTGTTGATTGTTATTGAGTAAGAGAAAAGAAAAAGAACTTTGAGTTTAAGTGTGTTTTTTCCACTCACAGCTTAAGTAAAATGACATCCCAGGGAGAAAAAGTATGATGTTAAATTGCTAATGAGTTGATTAAATCAGGGAGGTCAAATGCCACAGGCAGAATTATAGGACAAGAATGCAATGGAGAAAAGCTTCATTTCAATGGAGAATTTGCCTCAGATATGTGTTTTGGAAACACACTGGGGTTTATATCTGGCAGCAACGTGGATCATGCCCATTCACTCATTCTTTACTGTCACCCTAATTAACCACCAGTTCCTTATGCAGACTTGCCCAGGAGGGAGGAGATTGTAGCCTTAAATATAAAAGGAGAGTGCTAGAAAGAGAAATTGAGGAAAGATGAAGTATGAGGCATCATGGTATGAAATAAGATAATGAAAAAATTGAAAAAAGCTGAGGGAGAACAGAGTAGAGGTAAAGGTGCTGAACCTGAATCTGCTTACTAGTGATTGAGAACAAGAGTATAATGTAGCTTACCTCTGCTGTGTACTGGCTGGACTTCCAACTATCGGCACCTGTAGCCCTTTGCTTGAGAGCTCTTTTTGGCTGCTACCACCCACTCTCCCTGCGCACACAACAGGCTAGAAGGGGCATAGGATTAAGGGCTCCTGGGAACAGTCCTCAACCAATGTCTGGCAGGAACTGTGAGATAAATCTCACAGCTCCTGTGCCCCTTGGATGGAATAACTCTGAGGTACGTGTTTTATCTTTCAAACCAGACTAAGCTCTTATTGCCCAGAGTGGGCACCCTTGATGAAACATTCTTACTAGCTGTCTTCCCTGCCCTTTCTCACTTCCCCACTCTGCTACTGGTATCTCCTAGGATCACCTCACAAAGAAACAACTTGTACTTGAATTCTCATCCCAGCTGTTGATTAGAAAGAAAGTAGGTGTGAGGGAACAAATGAGAATGGAAAAGTGAAAGGTTGAAAAGTGAATATGAAAAACAAAACAGTAAGAGGCAGGAAAGACAAAAAGGAAAGTTGCCACATCCTTGAAGAGATGAAACAGAAGAATCCAACTATATATCCCTTAAAGCAGAGGTTTTTTAACTTGGACTGCACATTAAAATCGCCTACAATTAATGAAAACAAAAACTGACAGTACTCAGGTCTCATGCACATAACAATTATAAATGTACAAGGTCTGTCTCCTGCATCTCCTGCCCTCCAGTCCCTCCTCTGATAGTTGATACTGTGTTGTTGTGATCAAGGGAATAGGTAGAAATGCATACTTGTTAGAGCAAGTGGCTGGAAATAAATGAAAAAGGAAGGAGAAAGAAAAGAAAAGCTAGCTGAGTATTGAATAAATATCTGCATCACTCTTGAAGTCTTTGGAATTAGAAAAGGTTTTTCTTTTTCTTTTTCTTTTTAAGACAAGATCTTGCTCTGTTGCCCAGGCTGGAGTACAGTGGCACGATCATAGCTCACTGCAGCTTCCACCTTCTAAGCTCAAGCAGCCCTCCTGCCTCAGCCTCTCAAGTAGCTGGGACTACAGGCATGCACCATCAAGTCAAGCTATTTTTTTTTTCTTTAGTAGAGACAACGTCTTGCCATGTTGCTCAGGCTGGACTTGAACTCCTGAGCTCAAGCTATCCTCCCACCTCAGCCTCCCAAAGTGCTGGAATTACAGGCATGAGCCACGGCACCCTGCCTACGTTTATCTTTTAAATGTAGCACCACACTGAGGCTGGCCTCAAGGTGGTCTAGTTTTTTCACATTCAAAATAACAATTTTTCTAATATGCATTTAATCTACAAAATCTGCAAGAGGAATAAATAAATATGCCTAAGAGAGAACACGTGGCTGGGCCCAGGAGTTCCTTTTACTTCACTTGGGACAAATCCAGTAGACTAGATGACTCTGATTAATGATCTCTATTGTCTTGATTTGGGGGTAAAAAATAATTTCTGATTTGATTTTGGACAAGCTTTTAAGGAAAACAATCAGACTGGTCAATGTTTGTCAAGCACTGGATTGGCAGGAAGTCCCAGGTTGGGAACAGATTAAGGATCAACTCCAGGGATTATTATTGAGTGAATCAAGGGTTCTTAGTTTAATGAATGGGATGAAAATAAACACTGCAACACATGCAAGTCCCCCAAATTTTATCTCCTCAAAAAGGAGGATGAAAATTAGTGACATATATATTAGCAACACCCCTGCCCCCAAAGAAATCTATAGCAAATTTAGAACTGGAAGAAAAATCAAGTTCACTTTCATTCTTCAGTTACTCTTCACTGATATCATTATACTACCATTTTAAAGATGATTGGTGGTAGATGACGTTGTAGGTGCAATAGAAAGAGTTGGACTTTGAAGTAAACACAATTGGATATGAATCTCAGGTCACTAGGTATACGTTCTGGTGAATACTTCATTGTGTTGTTGCCAGGATTAAATGAGATAGAGAAATACAGAGCATGTGCCTAGTGCATAGCAATTGCTCAATAAAATTGACCAGTAGTCATCACAGTAGCATTAGTAATAATAGTATTAATATTATATAATAACTTTTCTGAACTTCATTTTCTTCGTCTATAAAGTGAAACAAATAAGACCGACTTTGTAAAATTCTGAGAATAAGTTTGCAAACGAAATAACTTATTTAAAATGCCTAGAGCAGCATCTGGTTCAAAGTAGGCATTCGATTAATGCAGCAGCTATCGTTATCGGCTTGTTTTTGTTTGTCCAGGACCTCATGACCTTTTCTCATTGGTCCTTGCCCCCATCCCCTGGACATTTCTTCAAAACCCCTGGAGGTCAGTTTTGTGGCAGTGACCCATAGATATCTCTCCACCATGGTGAACACAACATGCAATTACAAATGTCTATTATCTTCATTAAAACAATAGTTAGGAAAGCAAAGCTGGTTTGGGTTTGGTTGTTATTCTAAGTTCTCCTTCCCTGATTCCTTTGGCATTCTTTTCTGCACTGGCACTTTTTTTAACTGCTACCAACCTCCTTTTAGTCACTGTTTAAATATAAGTATTTTTTTATCTGAGGGAAGGAAGCTGAATTATTGCATAAGACAGTCCTCAGGGCAGTTGCATTTGAAGACTTCTACTCCAGACAGATTGTGATATAGTGAAATCTCCATTCTGAACAGCCTTGTGCAATTTTTTGCTTGGACAATGGAAGGAGCAGCCCAAAGAACAGGTAAAATGGGAGAGAACCAAAATCCCACTCTTATGAAACACAGGATAAGCCAAGTGGTATCAAGTGGACGATGAAAAATGAGGGCTGCTTCTTGTCTGGTAACTTATTTATAAGCCTCAAGTAATCTCCATTTTGTTGAAAGGGACCTTTAATCTTTGAAATAGGTCAAATCCAAGCTTTGATTAAACACCTTTATTGTGAACTTCTGAAGCATCTGAATTTACAAAATGTGGCTCATGAGAAAGTGAACTGTGCACAGAAATCTGGCTCGTGATGATAAACTCAAGCACAGAAGAAACAATCATCTCCTGTTCCACCCAGGTTGCTGAGGTTGCTTTTTCATTTTTTTTCAATTTCCTTTTGATTTAATGTTAATTGTTTCAAACAAGCAATGAATACAGACTAAACATGGTCTACATTTTTATGAACTATTAAATCCTACAGGACTAGCATTCCCATTTTCCATTTCCTCTCCTCTGTCCCAATTCAACAAAATTATGAAATAAAATACAGACTGATTCAATCAGCTCATTATTTTCAAAAACGTATTAATTTTTTGAATAGTAAATTAATCGATGTTCATTGTAAAAGATATGCAGAAATTTCACAAAGGCCAAAGGAGAGAAAAAAATCACACATAACCCCACCAGAGAAATAAACACTATTAACATGTTGATGAAGATTGTGCTTCTACTTTTCCATGCATTTATATGTTTATTTCATCAGAATCATAGTACACATATTGCTTTTGTGATCACACTTTAAAGTCATTTAATATCTCTCTCAGCATGATTTTAAATGGCTGCATAGTATTCCATCACATAGATAATTTAGATAGCCAATCCCAAATTGTTGAACATTTGGGTTGTTTCTAGGTATTTTTGTTATTTTGACACTTCAGGGAACATTCCTGTATGTATATCTTTGGGCACATCCATGAATATTTCTCTAAGATAAATTCCCAAGAGCGAAGTTTCTGTTCAAATGGCATGCTCATTTTAAGAGTGTTTTAAACATCTTTTTTACTTTGTAGAGCCTACCACAATTGCAACTAAATGACTACTCTTGCAATTATTTTTCCGGTGACTGACTTTCCAAGTAGTTAGTAAATTCCAACAGTTTGGCTCCCAATCTATATCTCCCTCACTGTCTTTCATGCCTGAAAAAAAGTGTAAAAATCTTTTGTCAAGAACATGTGTCTATGTTTTTAGCTTGGGAAACATGGTAGCCATAACCATATGCCATTAAAGCAAAATATTCAGTAAAGTTTCAGATATTTGCACACCTAACACTGAGTTGTTCCTTATATCCAGTAACTTCTAGAAGGGCAGGCATCTCATATCTGCTTACACCTGTGTCTGCAGATACAGTATAGCAGCTGGCACACAGTATAAGCTCAAAAACCATTTCCTGAATGAATAAATGAATGAATGGTCACCTGGTAAGGGGTATATCAATTTACATTCCCACCAATAATGAGAGGAGCTTCTCTCTCACAATCTCAGTCAGCTAACTTTTAGGCAAAAATTCTACATATCCCACAAGTGCTCAGTTGTTTAAGAAAATATATTTTAATAGCTTAAGCAGATAAATCTATCTAAAGGAGTCACTCAGTCACACCAAATTTAAAAGCATATGATGTTTATTTACCCACATCATATGTAATATGATGATCATTCTAGAGGAACAGCGTCTAATAGAAATATGATGTAAGCCACACATATCGTTTTAAACTTTCTAGTAGCCACAATTTAAAAATCAATAAGAACTGAATGAAATCACTTTTAAATATATTTTATTTAATCCAATATTTCTAAAATATCACTCCAACATGTACTAAATACTGATAATAAAAATTACCAATAGTTTATATTCTTCTTCTCATACTGTGTTCAAAATCCAGTGTGTTTTACAGCACAACACAACTCAGACACAAAATTTCCATCAGAAATACTTGACCTCTGTTTAGATTTCATAACATTTATAGTTGTTCCATACTGAAGGGGTTCCGAATACTCATACTTAAATTCTTCCAAATATACTTCAAAGTTTTTCAATTACTGAATCGAGTCATTTTTAATTCAAGTTAAATAAAATTAAATTCCTCAGTCAAACTCATCATATTTCAAAGGCTCAATAGCCACACATAGCTAGTGGCCATTATACTGAACAGTGTTGCAGAGGCCAACCCTTTAAGTGTCTTTTGTATGGTCCATTAGCATTTAATAAGTTATCACACAAATTAGTTCTTATCATCCCTGTTTTCAGATGAGGACATAGAAGCTTTGAGAAATTGTCACTCATGTAAGACCATACAGCTAGAGATTAGTTAAGACTCACATCTAGGCATGTGGCCCCCAAATGCTGAATCCTTTCAAACTCTCTCTCACTAGCTGAAAGAACAGCAAAATGAAACATCTGTGTCAGGTGTGGAAAATCTGAAATTTTCCTAGATACTTTGCTTTCATGGCATATGGTTATGGCTACCATGTTGCCCAAATTAAAAACATAGACACATGGTTTTGACAAAAGATTTTTGCACTTCTTTCAGGCATAAAAGGCAGTGAGAGAGAGATAGTTTGGAAACTAAAATGCTAGAATTTGAGGATATTTCAATAGTTTATGACAGTGGTTTCTAACTTCTTTTAAGCAGCAGAACCTGTTTGTCCATGAGATCTTAGGTAGAACCCCAGTATATAAAATCAACAAAGCTGCTGTACTAAATCACAGGTAAGGGCTCCCAGAGTATTGCCACTCGACATCCTCCTCTGCCAAATCCTCTCCTCACCATGGCAGCCCCTGAGGTCAAACCCCAGAACCCAAAAATGGCATGAAACAGCATTTTAAAACTCCCCTTCAGAAAGGACCTCTGATCAATATCGTGAAAATGGCCATACTGCCCAAAGTAATTTATAGATTCAAGGCCATCCCCATCAAGCTACCAATGACTTTCTTCACAGAATTGGAAAAAACTACTTTAAAGTTCATATGGAACCAAAAAAGAGCCCGCATTGCCAAGTCAATCCTAAGCCAAAAGAACAAAGCTGGAGGCATCACGCTACCTGACTTCAAACTATACTACAAGGCTACAGTAACCAAAACAGCATGGTACTGGTACCACAACAGACATATAGATCAATGGAACAGAACAGAGCCCTCAGAAATGATGCCGCATATCTACAACTATTTGATCTTTGACAAACCTGACAAAAACAAGAAATGGGGAAAGGATTCCCTATTTAATAAATGGTGCTGGGAAAACTGGCTAGCCATATGTAGAAAGCTGAAACTGGATCCCTTCCTTACACCTTATACAAAAATTAATTCAAGATGGATTAAAGACTTAAATGTTAGACCTAAAACCATTAAAATCCTACAAGAAAACCTAGGCAATACCATTCAGGCCATAGGCGTGGGCAAGGACTTCATGTCTAAAACACCAAAAGCAATGGCAACAAAAGCCAAAATTGACAAATGGGATCTCATTAAACTAAAGAGCTTCTGCACAGCAAAAGAAACTACCATCAGAGTGAACAGGCAACCTACAGAATGGGAGAAAATTTTTGCAACCTACTCATCTGACAAAGGGCTAATATCCAGAATCTACAATGAACTCAAACAAATTTACAAGAAAAAAACAAACAACCCCATCAAAAAGTGGGCAAAGGACATGAACAGACACTTCTCAAAAGAAGACATTTATGCAGCCAGAAAACAC
>NW_026652282.1:18568665-18591165 GCF_009828535.3 Hylobates moloch
TCAGTGTAGTTGTCCAGTGGTTTCTTCTTGCCTGCTGCCCAGGAAAGCCAATTCACTGAGAATAGCAGGTTTTGCAGCAAAGAAAGAGTTTAATAATCACAGGGCCAGCCAAGCCAGAATATGGGAGAGAATTCTCAAATCAGCCTTCTTGAGAATTTAGAGGTTAGAATTTTTCAAGGATAGTTTTTCGGACAGGGGGCTAGGGAATGGAGAATGCTGATTGGTTGGGTTAGGAATGAAGTCATGGGAGGTTGAAGCTGTCTTCTTGCACTGAGTCAGTTCCTGTGTGGAGGTCACAAGACCAGCTGAGCCAGTTTCTTGGTATAGTTACTGGTTGATATGGTTTGGCTGTGTCCCCACCCAAATCTCATCTTGAATTATAGCTCCCATGATTCCCACATGTCATGGGAGGGACCCAGTGGGAGGTAATTGAATCCTGGGGGCAGGTCTTTCCCATGCTGTTCTCATGATAGTCAATAAGTTCATGAGATCTGATGGTTTTATAAAGGGCAGTACTCCTGCACATACTCTCTTGCCTGCTGCCATGTAAGACGTGACTTTGCTCCTCACTTGCCCTCTGCCCGATTGTGAGGCCTCCCCACCCATGTGGAACTGTGAGTCAATTAAACTTCTTTCCTTTATAAATTACCCAGTCTTGGGTATGTCTTTATTAGCAGCATGAGAGCAGACTCGTGTAGTTCTCAATGTATGTAGAGAAAATATTTAAGACAATTATAAATGGGGGGAGAGTAAAGGGATACAAAGGAAAGCAAGGTTTTCACATTTCACTTGGACTGATAAAAAATGTTGACACTAGTAGATCTAGTAAGTTATATATATGCAATAGCGTAAAGTTGTTCAAAGAGGTACACTCCAAAACACAATAAATCAAATAAACACTAATAAATTACAAGAAACAAAAATAAATCAAAATGGAATTCTAAAGAATGTTCAAGTAACCTACAGGGGGGAAAACAGGAGAAAAAACAGAGAAATGAAAAACAGAGAGAACAAACAGAAAATAAAAAATAAACTGGCAGACTCAAGCCATAGCATATCAATAATTACATTAAATGTCAAAAGTCTAAATACACCAAGTAAGAAATTGGCAAAATGAATTTTTAAAAAATGTAACCTAACTATATACTGTCTACAAGAAAACTCACTTCAGATCTAATCATACAGGTAAACTAAAAGTAAAAGGATGAAAAAGATATACCATGCAAACATTAATCCAAAGAAAGTAGGATTTGTTGTATTAATATAAGATAGTAAAGTTCAGAGCAAAGAAAATGATCAGGGACAGAGAGGGACATTAGATAATAAAAGGGCTAAACAACCAAGAAGACAAAGTAATCCTAGTGCATAAAACAACAGAGCTGCAAAATATGTGAAACAAAAACCGACAGAACTAAAATGAGAAATAGAAAAATCCTCAGCAATTGATAGAACAACAACTAGAAAAAAATCTGCAAGCATATAGAAAAGAACAACCCCATCGGCCAACATGATCTAATCACCATTGATAGAGCACTCCACCAAAGAACAGTAGAATATACATTATTTTCTTCTTTGTTTTTGTCTTTTTGTTATTTGGGGATGGGGAGTCTCCATTGTTTTTTTTCTAACTTTTAAGTTCAGGGGTACCTGTACAGGTTTGTTACATTGGTAAACTTGTGTCTTGGGGGTTTTATTTACAGATTATTTTGTTACCCAGGTATTAAGCCTAGTACCCATTAGTTATTTTTCCTGATCCTCTCCCTCCTCCCATCCTCCACCCTCCAGTAGGCCCTAGTGTGTGTTGTTCCCCTCTATGTGTCCATGTGTTCTCATCATTTAGCTCCCACTTATCAGTGAGAACATGTGATATTTGGTTTTCTGTTCCTGCATTAGTTTGTTAAGGATAATGGCCTCCAGCTCCATCCATGTCCCTGCAAAGGATATAATCTTGTTCCTTTTTTATGGCTGCATAGTATCCCATGGTGTATATGTGTTTACCACATTTTCTTTTTCTTTTTTTTTTTTTTTTTTGAGACAGAGTCTTGCTCTGTCTCCCAGGCTGGAGGGCAGTGGTGTGATCTCCACTCACTGCAACCTCCACCTCCAGAGTTCAAGCAGTTCTCGTGCCTCAGCCTCCCAAGTAGCTGGGATTACAGGCGTGTGTCACCATGCCCGGCTAATTTTTGTATTTTTAGTAGAGACAAAGTTTCACCATTTTGGCCAGGCTGGTCTCAAACTCCTGACCTCAAGCAATCCACCCACCTCAGCCTCCCAAAGTGCTGGGATTACAGGCATGAACCACCATGCCCAGCCCCACATTTTCTTTATCCAGTCCATGATTGATGGGCATTTAGGTTGATTCCATGTCTTTGCTATTGTGCTGCAATGAACATATGCAAGTATGTGTCTTTATAATAGAATGATTTATATTCCTTTGGGTATATAGCCAGTAATGGGATTACTGGGTTGAATAGTATTTTTGTCTTTAGGTCTTTGAGGAATTGCCACACTGTCTTCCACAATGGTTTAACTAATTTACACTGCCACCAACAGTGGAATATACATTACTTTCAAGTGCCCACAGAAAATACACTGAGATAGATATATTCTGGGCCACAAAACAAACCTCAATAAATTCAATGAATTGCAATCATACAGAATGTATTCTCTTTCCACCATGGAATCAAACTAGAAATCATTAACAGAAAGCTAACCAAAAAATCCCCAAACATGCGAAACCTAAACAACACTCTTCTAAGTATTCCAATGGTCAAAGAGGAAGTCTCCAGAGAAATTATAACAAATACATTAAATGAAATGACAGTGAAAACAAAAAATATCAAAGGTTGTGGAACACAGCTAAAGCCGTGCTGAAAGGTAAATTTATAGCATATATTAGAAAAGAAGAAAGGTCTCAAATGAATAATCTAAGCTCCTACCTTCAGAACCTAGAAATAGAGCAAAATAAACCCAAAGCAAGCAGAAGGAAGGAAATAATAAAGATAAAAGCAGTAGTCAGTGAAATTGAAAACAGGAAAACAATAAAGAAAACTGATGAAAAACAGCAATCTCAAAAGGTTGCAGACTGTATGATTCCAATTATATAACATTCTCCAAATGACAAAAACATAGATGGAGAACAAATCAGTGATTGCCAAGGGTTACAAAGGGTGTGGGGTGATGGTGTGTATAACTGTATATGGGTGGCATGAGGGAAGTCTTTGTGATGATGGAACAGTTCCACAACTTGATTATGGTTCCTTGAATCTGTAACTTTTTCAAAATTAAAAGATTTGTTTAAATGGTAAGACTGAACCATATAAAATGTTGGTAAGAATGTGGAGTAACCGAAACATTCATACACTGCTGGTGGTCATATACAGTGATACAATCACTTTGGGAAACAGTCTGACCACACATATTAAAGCTATACCTATATGTATATGCATATATGTGTGTGTGTGTGTATACACACACATATACATACATATATCTTTTGGTTTGACAATTTCACTCCTTGGTATATACTCAAGTGAAATAAGAGCATATATCCACCAAAAGATATGTCAAAGAATGCTCATAGTACTTTTATTTATAATATCCAAAGACTAGAAGCAACTCAAATGTCCATAACCATTAAAATACATGAGTAATTAAGGTATATTCGTACAACTGAAATGAGACAGCCCTGAAAAGAATTGGCTACTGCTACATGCAACCACATTGAGGAATCTTAGAGACACTTTGTTGAGCGAAAGAAACTAGACACAAAAGAATACATATTTTATGATTCCTTTTATGCGAAAATCAAAAACTGGTAAAACCAACCAATAGAGGTGATGGAAGTCAGAACACTGATTATCTCAGGCGAGGAGTATGGGTGTGGACTGGGAAGGGGCATGAAGGAAACTTCTGAGGCTGTGGAAATAATCTGTATCTTACCCTGAGTGGTATTTATATGGGTATATACCTATGTAAAACTTCATTAAGCTTATACTTAAGATTAGTGCACTTCACTGAATGTAAGTAAAAATAATAAGTAAAAAAACAAGAAATGAAAAACCAAGCCATTCTTTTTGGGAGACTGTTCTGCAATGCTGGGCTATTGTGTCACTTTGAATAAGACCAAAGTGAGAACTGTGCATGATGGACGCAGATATATCCTCCTGCTCTTTTGGAGGCCTGCTCCATGGAATGCTTTTCTCACCTTTGCACCTCCTTTGGTGACATTATTTAAACCCTATATCTGGTGTCCCTGGTACTTAACCCAAGCAATGGTTCAGTTACATTATGCATTTACTTACGTCTGTGAAAGACATTATCACACCTTGGGTGAGTATCTGTTTACAAATATTTGCAGGGAGGAAGACAGCACAGTGGTTAGGGGTGTGGGCTGGGGAGTCAGATTGCATGGGTTTGGATTCCCACTTTGTCACCTACTAACCCAACTTTGGGAAAGATCTTAAGCTCCAGGGCTCTGCAGTTTCCACTTCACAGTAGGACTATCCATTGAATGCTAAATGAAAGATAGGTAAGAGAGACAAGATAATATACCAGTCTCTCTGGAGGACAAGGAGCAAATCTGATTCATTCTTATGTCCCTAGCATTTAATGTAGTGCTTCGCACAACACGAATAACTGATAGAGCCTAATGGTTAAAAGCGAGGGTTTTGGAGCTACACATACCTGGGTTCAAAACCCAGCTCCACCACTTACCAATTGTGTGGCTTTGTGCACACACACACACTTCTCTGATATCAATCTCCTTGTTATAAAATGAGAGAATTAAATGACATAATTTATGGAAAGTGCCTAGCACAGTGTCTGATACCTAGTAGAAGCTCAAAAATATTGATCTAAAAATTCAGTTGAATGGAATTTAACTGACAGAGGATTGTAGTTGATTCTACAAAATGGACAATTGTACCTCTCTGACTAATCTGGAAAAGTCTGCTTGGTGTTTGGAAGAAAATGTTTGCCCTTAGAATGTCCATCACAGCTGAAATGTATAATGTGTGTTTGTGGGAGGTGAACTTCTTTCACCTCAGACTCAAGGGGAGAGAGGTGGGAAGTGCTCCCACTGGTGCAAAATGCCAGCGGGAGGGGAAAGAAAAGCAAATATTTCCACCCCTCCTTCTGGATAAAGGCAAAGTACTGTGCGGAGGCTGGTATGTGGCACTGGGCCCACTGAAGGGTATTGATTTGTTCTTTCCAGGAAGAAATGCACATTACTCATTTTTAAATAGGTTGTCTTGTTCTGGACAGTAACTCCTGTGACTTTGAAATAACGCACTTGTGTGTTTTAGGTATAGGCTGCTTTTGGAGGGAAGGTGTGCTGTTTTGATTAAGTGGGTACACAGGAGAGCTCTGTTCTTTGTACCATGATTAATGGGATAAATTTCTTTAGCCCTGCTCTCTTCCCGTTCCTCACTCAACTCTCAAGGCACATGACCTCCCTAGAGCTCATTATGACTAAGAACTTGTTCTATGGTGCTGTCTTCTCCCATGCGGTCAAATGTGTCATTCTAACAGCGGTTTGAAAAGTTCCTAGTCCAGTATCACTTTGCCTGGCACTTATCACTTTTCCAAATATTTCTGCAGCACTGTATTATTCAGTCCTCACAGCACCTACCCAGTGAGGTAACATACCGACCTATTTCACAGCTGAAAAAACTAAGGCACAGGGACAGAAATGGAGGGCAAAAAGAACGGGACTTAACCAGCCTGAAGAAGGAGGAGCTGCAGAGACACTCAGGACCTCATTAATCATTTAATTAATTAGTTAAATAAATACGCAGCAGGTGGTGCTTTTTCTACTAAGAAAAAGACCAGGAAAAAAATAGATACATTGAAACACTGGGAATTTAAATCAGATACTTAGGGGTGCATCCCCAAAATATACTGGCACATCCTACTTCACGGGATAGGGATTCCAAAAAGTTGCACTAAATATCATTTGCTTCTATATTCATGAGTTGATTCATTAATTAGTTCTATAAATATCTACTGCATGTCTCTCCAGTACAATACATACTGGAGAAATGAGAAAAGGAAGAAAAACATGCGTCATGAAGAAGCTTACCATATAGGAGAGGAGATTTGAAGATACACAGATAAAACGGAATTCGGAAGTGCCATTAGGTTTTCAGAGGAGGAAGGGGCCTGCGGGAACAGCAAGCAATCCCAGGGAGGGTTTCGTAAAAGGCATCTCTGAACCTCAAGCAGTTCTGAGCACAAATGGAGAGGGCAGGATAACTCACCAGAGACCAGGGCTGGCATAAATAAACACATCAGAAGCCGGAAAGCACAGGATTTTGTCACCAAGTCTAAATTACTACCATTGAACCTATTACTACAGAGGTCTATTTATAATGCGTGGGGGAAGGGAATTTTTAAAGAACATGAACTAATTTCTCTCATAATGTGGATTCTCTTCCCTTAGATTCTGCTTTTTGCAAGTTCGAAGCAATGTCTATATGCTTTCTGGATAGCAATTGTGTTAATTCTGTCTTGCAGGGATATGGCAGAGGAGAGAACCTTTCCTAATTGTATCTGGATGTTATTTTTTAGTACAAATCAGTCCCAGTGAAGGCTCACAGATTAGGCTTGATTGTGCTTTGCAACTTCTCACCCCAGAGAATTTGGTCTAGAAGGCCCATTGAAAAAATACCTGGGATTTCCAGCTAAGCAGGTTCTGTACCATCCAAAATTTGTATAGCCTCACTTGGTAAGCATGAAAGTATACAGCTGTATCATCCTGGGCTTAGTGCTCACCTACTGTGAATGTGTCCCAGGCAGCTGTTCTCCTGGCTGTCTTCAGTAGATGATCTTTAGGGAGAAACCTAAAAATGAAGTGTAAAGTCCCTTCCCAGCAGGCTGTAGGTCAGGGGGATTAGGACACCACCTGGTTTGTACCCTCATGGAATTACTAATCTCAATGGCCTGGAATGGCCTTTGCAGTTATTTTTAACCCAAGTAGTTGGGGATTAGTCATCACCTAGAATTTAATATGTGTGTTTCTTGGCCTTATAACAGAAAACTTTGCCCAGTATACATGCCATATATTTACCCTCAAGTGCAACATGTAATAAAAAAACTGTGCTGTTCTGTAGTAGTTGTTCATATTATAGTTCCAGATGGTGGATCATCTTGAGCCTTTAGCTGCTCATCTTGGCCTCCAAAGGAAATTTCTTCAGCAATTATTTCCCACAAGTAGGCTTGGGTCAGGATCTGCTCTTACTTTGATACCCTCCCCCGAAAACCAAGAGCCATCAGGGATTTTCTCCCTGTATCCACAGGAGGGGTACAAGAGACTTTCTAACTTGGGGAAAATTCCCACAAGGTCAAGGCTTTTTGGTTGCCAGGGCCCTTATTTCCTAGATGGCCAGCATTTGGCCAACAACTTGGTCCTCCTGCCATGTCCACCAGGCTCACTGGGCCTCACCCTCCGCCTATTGCCTTCCTGGCTGCCCAGTCTCCCTGTCAGTCTTCTCTGCCCCACTCTCCCTGGAGCACCTGCAGTCTTTCTACAAAGGAACAATTCACCAGGCTCCTGAAGCTTCTGCCTTCACCATAGGCCTAACTGAATTTCAGCATCTTATAGGAAAACTGCATGGTCCATCTTTTCCAACGCTTTATTTTCCTTGCACTTGGCTCTGATCCTTCACTTGACCCTTGCCTCAGCTCTCTGGACATGGCTACGTGTCCTGTCTTTGCAGATCCCTATGGCCTGTATTGCTACTACTGATACCATGTCTATATGTAAAAAACATCCAGCAATTCCACTCTTAGGTATACATACACCCAAAAGAATTAAAAGCAGGGACTCGAACAGATCTCTGTACACCAATGATCACAGCAGCATTATTCACAATAGCTGGAAGGTGGAAACAACCAAATGTCTATCAACCGACTAATGGATAAACAAAATGTGGTCAATCATACAATGGAATATTATTCAGCCATAAAAAGGAATGAAATTCTAATACATGTTACAACATGGATAAATCTTGAGGACATTACACTAAATGAAATAAACCAGACACAAAAGGACAAATACCGTATGATTCCACCTATATGAAATATTTAGAATAGGCAAATTCACAGAGACAGAAAGCAGATTAGAGGTTACCAGAGGCTGAAGGGAAGGGGAGTGAGGAATTGTTGTTTAATGGGTTCAGAGTTTATGTTGGGGATGATGGAAAAGTTCTGGGTATAGATAATAGTGATGGTTACATAGCTTGATAATATAGTTAATGCCACTGAATTATACACTCACAAATGGTTGAAATGATGAATATTATGTTATGTATATTTTACCACAATTTTTTAAAAACTGATTTTTAAAAGTCTCTTTTTTCAATTAAAAAAAAACACTTTTTAAACAATTTTCTTTTTTCAGTGCCCTCCACCCACTTTGACTCTCAATACACCTGTGGACAGTAGTTGGCACATAGATATGCTCACATATGGAAAATGGATGAGCTTACATAAGGATAGAAGTGCCTATACGCCTCACCATGTCAAACAGAGTTTATTCAGCAGGACTGCTGAAGCCTTGCAGAGTTACAAAGACAGATACACTCCTCAGGAAAATAGTTAGGGCCTGCGTTTCTTAAGACAGCAGAGAGAAGAAGCAGAGGCAACTGAAAAGGAGGGAAGCGCTGTCTTATGCCAGAAAGTGGGAAGGCACACTGAGCTCATTCCCCCACCCTACCCCTATTCCTCAAGCTTCTTTCTGGGATCAGCACAACTGTAGGAGAAACCTCAGCTCTGAACAGCCTTTCTGTCCCTGGCACCACTGCTTCCCCAAGAGGGCAGCGTCTCTGGAATCTGTCCAAGAGCAAAATGGATTTTTAGGGATCAAAGACTTAATTCACATGAAAAGCAAAGTTTACAGCTGGGCAGAATTACTGTTTAGTGCTTTTTTTTCTCCTTTCTGTAATTTATATTTGGTGTGTTAGAAAACCCTGGGGAAAACTGAATGTGATTTTTTTTTTTTCAATTAAGACTGACTCCAGCAAAATTTTCATTATACTCCCCAAACCTCAAAATTAAAAAGACACCATGAGTACTTATAGAAATGTTCCTCAATGTTCTAAATAATTTCTTTAAGATGTACTCTATAATTTTTATTGTGTCTCTGTATTTAAAATTCACTTTCTAAATAGGTAAATGTCAGTGTCAGGCAAAGATCAACACTCCATTTTGTACACAGAAAATAGAAGTACAGAGAGGAAAAGTAGCAGCCTACTTTGGTTTGTTTGTAGGAGAGACAGGACTAGAGCCAAAACCTCCTGTCTCTAAAAATCCAGGCCTCTTTTCCAAAATACCATTTTGAACAGATGCAAAGCAAGGATCAAGATCAAGTTTCTGGACCAGGGACAAAGCAACAAGCCATCAGTATGAGAAATGCTGAGAAATGAGGGATAAAGCACCAAGAACTCAATATCTTCAGGACTGAGAGGGGCAGTTTCTGGGCCATAACCTTTCAGGATTCATGGGTTCCAACCAGCATGGACCCACCTGCCAGACATGCTGGGATAATGCCTTTGCTGAAGGTCTACCAGGGAGGCATGAGTAGGCGGAACTGGGTAGGCCTGGGACTAAAGGAGCTGCCTTTGCCTTGGGTGGCCTATAGTTCAAATCAAAATGTTCAAAATTATAGGGAAGCCTTGGGTCTGGAAGGACATCAACACAGAAGGGGATTCAAGTCAGTGAATGGGACACCATGGGCAGCATCTATGGCCAGATTCTACATCCTAGGGCAGGGAAGTGGGATATCCTGAGTCTCAGCCAGTAGTTGAAGATAATCGACTCGAGCACCATGGAGAAAAAGAGAAATGCAAGAGTTGGGATGGCTATCAAACTAGTCATACAAGGGCCTGATTCAGGAGGAAGAAAAAAAACAGCAGTTCAGCTACACAAGCTAGACACACAGGGTGAGAGTTTAAATATCATTTGGGAATGCTTCAGGTTGTGAATAACAGCAACTAACAGTGTTAGAAGCAACTAATAGTGACTTAAGCCTTAAGAGCATTCATTATTTACAGAATAAAGAATCCAGAAATAAGCAGTCCTAGGATTTGTTCAGCAGTTCAGTGATAACATTGAAACTTCAGGATTTTTTCATCCTTCCCCTCTACTATTCTTCAGCATATTCACTTTTTGCCCTTAAATGTGTTACCTAATGATCACAAAATTGTTGCCACAGCTATAAGCATCCGATCCTCACATAATTGGCCCCCAAAGCAAAAAGTAGGGGGAAATATTTTTTAAAGAGTTCTCCTTATATCTAATTAGCAAGACGTGTCACGTGACTACCCACAACAGCAAGTAATATTTGACCTTTTTATCTCTCTAGTGTGCAGAAGGCAAGGGAAAAAGAGGAATGTTATTGAATAACCAGGCAGTGTCTGCTGCAGTGTGGCAGGGAGGTTGCTGCTTCATGTGAAATGGTGGGGCCCAGGGTCTCCCCATCAAGCATCCCAGATACCAGGCTTGGACAGCCAGACCAATTCCAGACTCCCTTTCCCTGGTGAGAATGCAGCTTCTAATACTCTTGTTCAAATGGCTCAGGAAGGTCTTTAGCATGACATAAGTTTTTGGAAAAAAAAATCCTCTTAACCTAAAACTGCATGCATGCTCTCTTCATATAAGAAATAATACCAGGCCAGGTGCAGTGGCTCATGCCTGTAATCTCAGTACTTTGGGAGGCCAAGGTGGGCAGATCACTTGAGGTCAGGAATTTGAGACCAGCCTGGACAACATGGTGAAACCCTGTCTTTACTAAAAATACAAAAATTAGCTGGGCGAGGTGGCGCACACCTGTAATTCCAGCTATTGGGGAAGCTGAGACACGAGAATCTCTTGGCGGAGGTTGCAGTGAGCCAAGATCATGCCATTGCACTCCAGCCTGGGTGATGGAATAAGACCCTGTCTCACACACAGAAAAGAAAGAAAGAAAAGAAAAGAAAAGAAAAGAAAAGAAAAGAAAGCCAAAGTCCTCCTTATGCCCTTCCAGGAGACTGGCTGCTGCCATCAATTAGCTTCCCATCTTTGCTTCCATCTCAGGAACTTCCAGGGAGGACTTTGGCATTCTTTCTAATATAATGAGAGCATGAACGCAATTTTAGCTTAAGAGAATTTTTTTCCAAAAACTTATGTCATGCTAAAGACCTTCCTGAGCCATCTGAACAAGAGTATTAGAAGTTGCATTCTCACTAGGGAATGGGGGTCAGGAATTGGTCTGGCTGTTCAAGCCTCGTGTCTAGGATGCTTGATGGGGCGACCCTGGGCCCTACCATTTCCCGTTACAAATGAGGCATTATAGGCTGGGTGTGGTGGCTCACACCTGTAATCCCAGCACTTTCGGAGGCCGAGGCGGGTGGATCACCTGAGGTCAGGAGTTCAAGACTAGCCTGGCCAACATGGTGAAACCTCGTCTCTACTAAAAATACAAAAATTAGCCAAGTGTGATGGTGGGCGCCTGTAATCCCAGCTACTCGGGAGCCGAAGCAGGAGAATTGCTTGAACCCGGGATGCAGAGTTTGTGGTGAGCCGAGATCATGCCACTGCACCCCAGCCTGGGTGACGGAGTGAGACTCTGTCAAAAAAAAAAAAAAAAAAAGGAAGGAGCCATTACAATCCTGGGGCTGTCCATGCCCCTCCCAGTGAACAAAGTTTAGTGAAACTTTCCCCTAAGACTCTGGACCCCTTGGGTGCCCTTGGGAGGCCAGGGCCTCAAATTAGTTCCTATGGTGGGCTTTCTAGGTATCTTGGCAACTGAGTGCCCAGATAAACCAGATAAACCCTCTCTTGCCAAATGCAATTCCAAATCACAGTAACTGTAACCAGAGGCAATAGTCACAGCTAACACTTACTATAAGCCAGAAACAACATGTTCCATGCCCTTTATATGCCTAATTCATTTAGTCTCACAACAACTCTGCTATTAAATGCTGTTATCATTACCCCTATTTTACGGATGAGGAAACTGAGGTACACAGAGGTTAAGGAACCTGCCAAGGACATGAAACTAATAAGTGGCTGATCCGGGATTTGAAGCTGAATAGCCTGGTCCCAGAATTCATGCTCCTAACCACTACACTGCCTCTTATCCAAGAAAATTTTGCAGTGCTTTGATCAAACACAGAAAAATAAAAAGTGCAGTTCAGAGGCAGTAGGAAGCATGTGGATGAAGAAGGAGTGAATGGTGGGCACTGTCATTCATTCATCAGCCCCCAGGGTCTGGTGCCTTTACCCAGTGCTGTGGTGGTAGATTGTGGTGGCACCCATTGGACTGTGAGGAACATTCCATCTAAACAGTGATATGCTGTGTTAATGAGATGCCTAAATATTTGCATCTAATCTAAATAATGTGTGAAAAGAGCAGTCCCCATAGCTAGCATGCTCTGGGCCAGGCAAGATCAGACATGGCATATGTTAGGATAGAATTGTCACTTGGGTTACATTTAACACTCCCACATAATGGAGTCTTTGTGAACTTTTCAAAAGATATAAACAAAACATCTTGTTTCTCATGCAGTTACTTCAGAGAGATTTTACGGCTGCCTGCCTAATGTTGACATGAAATAGCTTTTGTCTTGACTATTGGAGTCATTAGGTATCAACATTTGAAACACAAAGTTTACTCCTATTGGTTTTAATTACTTGTGCATTTTTTATCCTTGAAGTACCAAATATAAAATTCATTTTAAGAAGGCTTTTATACATGTAAATTGTATTCAAAGCTCCTTTTAAAGGTTACTCACTATTTTATAAAACATACAAATTTGGGTTAAGATATGAGGAATGTTTAATGATGTTTTCAGGCTCCTTCTAGAAAAACCTAAAGAAAAGGAGGATCTGTCAAGGGATAAAACGATTCGGACTAGAAGAAAGAGGAGAAGAAAAAAATGATTAACGCTTCTGGGAAGTGTGTGAATCACAGGGCATATATAATATCTTCAACCAAAGGGTGACTCTCTGATGACATAATCCAATTGTGGGACTGCCATTACCTCACCTTAGGCCAACTCATTTTAATGACATACAATGGGTGACATTAATGACATGTGATAAACAATCACCAATGATTACCTAATAAAACCTCTTAAATCATTTAACACTTGATTATGAAAAAAATAGCAATAAAGAATGAAGACCTTGTTTTGTACTGCTAAGATGAAAATTGAAATTTAACATTTAGGATACACTCCAAAAGCTAGCAACTTAGCAATTCCTTCTGGCTGTGATTGAGGAATGGCCTCCTGCGAGAGGGTGGGTCAGATGGATGACACGGAGTAAGGAAGAGCTAATTCTCAAGATTGCTCCTACACAAAAATATGAAGTCAGGAAATTTTGTCCATCTTCAATCTCTCACATCCCTTTCTTGGCCTAGCCCCCTTCCTCTCACCCTCCCACTTCTCTCCCTTGTGTCCTCTCTATTGGAGAAAGGGATGGTCAGGGAAGGCTTCATGGTCACTGACTCTTTTCTGAACTCCTGGCTGTGATGTTGTGGTTATCCAGTTTGATTAAGTCCGTTCAGACACTGCTCATGAAACCCAGACTTATAGAAAAGGAATTTGTAGCAACGGTCCAAATTAATAGCTATAACAGAAATGTAGTCTCCAGGTAGACCAATGGATAATACATTCCTTCACTTGCAAGACAGCCTGCTTATAATGCAGAAGAAACATGCAATAGTTGGGATAGGCTAAGTTAGACTGTGGCAACAAACAACCCCATAACTTTGGTGGCTCACAACAGAAAAGAATATTTTTTGTTCACACTACATGTCTATCACAGCTCTGCTCCATTCTGTGTTCACTCAGGCCATTGAGGCAACAGGAAAAGAAAGATTATGAACTGCAGGAGAGGGGCACTGAAAGGAGTTGGGAGAAAAAATATTTGGGGGAACAGTAATACGATCTACCAGAACAATTAATGGAATTATCTCTCTGAAAAGTCCCCTGCTAAGAGTCAAAAAACCGGGTTCCACTTCTCTCTCTGCTGCCTAACCACTCTTATATCAGGGGAACCCGCCCCCAATATTTCAACATAGGTTCTTTCTATTTTCCAAGTGTCAGCCAGTCTGAGAAATAAAGAGAAAGAGCACAAAGAGAGGAATTTTACAGCTGGGCCTCCAGGGATGACATCACATATCGGTAGGACAGTGATGCCCACCTGAGCCGCAAAATCAGCAGGTTTTTATTAAGGATTTCAAAAGGGGAGGGGATGTAAGAATAGGGAGTAGGTCACAAAGATCGCATGCTTCAAAGGGCAAAAAGGAGAACAAAGATCACTTGCTTCTGAGGAAACAAGGCAAGGGCAAAATCAGAAACTCCTGATAAGGGTCCATATTCAGCGGTGCATGTATTGTCTTGATAAACATCTTAACAGAAAACAGGGTTTGAGAGCAGAGAACTGGTATGACCAAAAGTTTACCAGGCTGGAGTTTCCCAATCCTAGTAAGCCTGAGGGTACTGCAGGAGACCGGGGCGTATCTCATCCTTATCGCAACCACATAAGACAGACATTCCCAGAGCTACCATTTATAGACCTCCCCCAGGAATGCAATTCTTTCCCAGAGTATTAATATCAATATTCCTTGCTAGGAGAAGAATTTAGCGATATCTTCCCTACTTGCACATCCATTTATAGGCTCTCTGCAAGAAGAAAAATATGGCTTTTTTTGCCTGACCCCACAGGCAGTCAGACCTTATGGTTGTCTTCCCTTGTTCCCTAAAATCACTGTTATTCTGTTCTTTTTCAAGATGCACTGATTACATATTGTTCAAACACACATATTTTACAATCAATTTGTACAGTTAACACAATTCTCACAGGGTCCTGAGGTGACATACATCCTCAGCTTACAAAGATAACAGGATTAAGAGATTAAAGTAAGACAGGCCTAAGAAATTATAAGAGTATTATTTGGGAAGTGATCAATGTCCATGAAATCTTCACAATTTATGTTCCTCTGCTGAGGCTCCAGCCAGTCCCTCCATTCAGGGTCCCTGACTTCCCACAACACTCTTAACCTTGGACAAATTAACCTTGAATCTCTCTGAGCTTCATTTTCACAATCAAGAAAATAAGGGGATGGGGTCCCATGACTCTCAAGGTACCTTCCAGCTTGGAAGCTGTGTGACCAGAGGCTCCTGATGGCTAAAATGGGGACCTTCTCACCAGCCAGGACCTGGAGCACATCACCAGAGTTTTTCTCTAAAAACTCTTCTGAAAGACAAATATCACATGTTCTCACTTTTCGTGAAAGCTAAAAAAGAAATTGAACTCGTAGAGATAGAAGTAGAATGATAGTTACCAGAAGCTGGGAAGGGTAGCAGAGAGGGCGTATAAAGTGGGGATTGCTGATGGGTACAAAAAATACGGTTAAATAGAATGAATAAGATCCAGAATTTGGTAGCACAATATGGCAACTATAGTTAACAATAATTTATTGTATATTTTAAAATAACTAAAAGAGTGGAATTGGTGAAAACAAAGAAATGATAAATGCTTGAGGTGATGGATATCCCAATTATTCTGGTGTGATCGTTAAACATTGTATGACTATATCAAAATATCTCATGTACCTCATAAATATATAATTATATACCCATAGTAATTAAACATTTTTAAAAAGTAAAACACAATAAAAATAAAAACTCTTCTGGTTCTATCGGAAGGTACCTTATTTGTGCTATAAAAAAACCTGATGTCTCAACTGGGATTCCACATCCAAACCCCAGAACACGGAAGATTATTTGAATGACTTTGTCCTCAATTCTCCCAAGAAGAATTGATAATGAGTACCAATCTAGAAGGTTCTTCTGGGATGAAAGTTACAGGAAATAAGTTAATTCATTGCATACAATGGATGCTCATAGTGCACTTGAGTCCAGTTCTCTCTTGGAATCCATTTGAGAAAGGCTACAATTGTTTCCTGCATCTTTTCTTTGGAGTTGGAGGAGCTCCACTCAAGCTTCTCCAAACATTGTGAGAAATTCCATGCCCTCCCCAAATGTCTGCAAATTCCTAGGAGCTCATGATTTCGGGGCCACTTCTCAATAAGATTTCCAGCTCTTGCTGAGTCCCACTCATACATTTCTTCCTATTCTGTTAACTCATCTCTGTCCAGGTGGGAAATGCAGCTCTTTATTCTTTATCTAGTTAAGGGAAATTAGCTATCCCAAAAGCAAAATGATTCTAAATCATGTTGTCTTCATTTGTTTTGTGTTGCTATAACCAAATACCATGGACTAGGTAATTTATAAAGAAAGGAAATCTATTTCTCATGGTTCTGAATGCTAGGAAGTCCAATGTAAAGGTGCTGGCATCTTGTGAGGTCCTTGCTGCTGTGTCTCCCCATGGCAGAAGGAGGAAAGTGGAAGGGCAAGAGAGCACACACATGTGCACACACGAGAAAGACTGAGAAGGAGAGAGAGAAAAAGAGAAAGAAAGAGAGGTGGAAGGGGGCCCAAATCATCCCTTTTATCAGGAACCCACTCTCAGGATAACTAACCCACTCTCACTATAAGGGCATTAATCCGCTCATGAGGACAGAGCCCTCACAACCTAATCACCTCTTAAAGGTGCCACCTCCCAACACTGTTACACTGGCAATTAAGTTTCCAATACATGAACTTTGGGGAACACTTTCAAATCATAATACCATAACATATGTATTCCAAAAGTTAAAACCACAATCTAACAAAATAGATCCTTAATGCTGTGTTCCCTCAATGTTTAATCCTTATGTTCTTCTAAGTGAATACTGTAATTCTTTCTTTTTTATTTTTTAAGAGACAGAATCTCACTCTGTCACCCAGGCTGGAGTGCATTGGTGCAATAATAACTCACTGCAACCTGTAATTCCTGGCCTCAAGTGACCCTCCTGCCTCAGCCTCCTGAGTAGCTGGGACTACAGGTGTGTGCCACCATGCCCAGCTAAGTTGTTAGGATCTCACTATGTTTCCTAGACTGGTCTCGAACCCATGGACTCAAGCAATCCTCCCACCTCAGCTTCCCAAAGTGCTGGGAATACAAGCGTGAGCCCAGCCCATTCTCTTTCTTTTTACATCACCTGAATCTTAATCCAGTTGAACACTGGATTCTATCTGACTCTATTCTATCTGACTCCCCTTGTTTTCAAAATGTATACTCAAGTTGCTTTTCAAAACTGTATAAATTTGTTTACAAATACAAGAGTCTCCAACCTTGTGGATCCCAACACAATTTCTGGAAAGAGACGGGATGGGAGATCTTGGACTGCACTCATGAATAAGAGAGCTGGTAAAACTGATATGCTAAGAACTGAGGCAAATTGACATTTGGCTCTGGCTTGTAGCTGCTCTCCTCCTTTCTTCCCAAATGAATCATTTCAGTGAATGTTAAATGTTCTATTTCAAAGTTTTTTAAGTCTGTGGTATCATTTATACATCAGTTTCAACAGCAAACATTCCAAAAAGGCATATAAGTTTATAGCAAATATTATATACTGGACAACCTTGTTCTAAAAGGCCTCCATCCTCCCACCACTGGGAATTTCTCACAGGTCTTCTCTCCTCACAGAATCTGGCCTCTGGCCATGTTGTTCATTCACACTTTCTCACTCTCACTCTCATACTTGCCTATTGATTCATTTGCTCTCTCACCCTCTACTCCCCTTTTCCTCTTTCTTCTGTCTTAAGTCACCCCAGGAATTCCTATCCATTTCCTGTAGGCAATTTCGCCTATATTTTTGTTGCCTTCTTCCATTCAATGTCCAAGTGCTTCATCTTCCATCTCCCAAGCAGCCCATCAAAAGATTTTAGACCCTTCCTAAATTCAAATGCCATGGGTGTAATCAAATTTTTACCTTGCTGTGCTAGCTTAAAAGGAATCATTTGGAAGAGGTATAAATACTCTTGCTATGATAGGTTTGACCAAACTTAGCAACCATGTCACCAAGTTTCTTATCAGTGACCCTAGCCTCCCAGTATTTGGGAACTGGGCTTTCTGTTTTGGTTCTCTTTTGTTGCATACAAACCATTCTAAACTCTAGTGGCTTGAAGAATGACCATTTCATTTTCTTTCACCAGTTCCTTGGTTGACGGGCTCAGCTGGGTGGTTCTCTTGCTCCACATCATGTCAGTTGGGACTATAGTCATCTGGGAGCCCAGCTGGTCTGGAACATTCAAGATGGTTCACTCACATGTCTGGCAGTAAATGCTGGCTGTCCATGAGGATCTCAACTGGGGCTGTTAACCAGTGTACACCAGTTTTCCTTCATGTAGCTTCTCCATGTGGCTCAGGCTTCTCACAGCATGGTGACTGGGATATAAAAGGGAGTGTCTGAAGAACAAACATTCCAAGAGAAGAAAGCATAAGCTGCCAGTCCTCTCAATGACCAGGCCCAGAAATCCCAGAATGTCAGCAGAAAGCCAGTCACAAGGCCAGCTCAGATTCACAGGGAAGGAAAATAAGTTCTATCCTAGATGTAAAGAGTGACATATGTATAGAAGAAGGGAAGGAACTGTGGGGCCATCTTTAGAAACTAGCTAGCACATTGTTCATAACTCCCAAGCACTCAGTGCCTGCTTCCCCAGTACCTGCTGTCAGCTAACTGTGAAGACTAGATTTTGAACAATCTTCTGATTACCTATGCAAACCAAAACAGGTGTCTAAGACGGGTCTCAATCAATTTACAGGTTTATTTTGCCAGGGTTGATGATGTGCGCAGGAAGAAGAGACACAAGTCACAGCAGAATCCATGGCCTGCACTTTTTCTAAAGAGAGTTTTGAGAGCTTCATATATAAAGGGGGAAAAGTGAGCAGAAGAGGAAATAAGAAAGAAAGAAAAAGAGGGAGGGTATATAGTGAGGTGAGTGGTCACATTCTTATGAGGCTTTGATTAGCAATCACTGAATCCACAGGTTGCATGTGAGCGGAGAGAGTAGAGGAACAATTGCATTCCTTTTGTGCTCAGTAAATCTGCATTTTATACAAGGCAAAGTAAATACAGAGTAGGGGAATAAGTGAAGTATTTGTCTCGGGGTGGGTGTAGGGAAAATTTCTAGTCTTGTCTTTGTCCCCCACCTGTGAGGATAAGCTGTTAATGTACATTTTCAGCATGAAGGAGTCCACCTGGGGAGATATGTGGCCTTGTATCTTGCAGCCATCTGTTTAAGAACAAAAATAGAGTTTTGTTTTCTGTGACTCAGCTTCCAAGCTTAACTATTCCCTTTGGTATAGTGAGTTTGGGGTCCTGAGATTGTATTTTCCTTTCACACCTGAAACAGTCTTGCCATACTGACACTGTGGATCTTGAGCTATCCAAAGACAGTCCTATCCTCCCAGTCCTTTCCTTGTACATCATCCTTCTGGGTTGAGAATTTGTTGATAAAACTCCTGAAATTTTTTTCTGTTTCCATTCTTATTTTTAGACTCTGACAGTATCCTTCAGGATCCAATCTAGAAAACAGAAACCAAACCAGTAGTTTGAACAGAGAAAAGTGAATATAGGAATTTAGTAAAGCAGCTGTGTTGAAGGGCTGAAAAAGCAAAAACAGAACACTGAAGTAACACAAAGACAGTAAACTGCAGGAATCAGCTACCAACCCTGGGGCTGGGGAAATAAAGGGGAGAAGTTAGAGCTGGGTGGTTCTCTTGCTGCCAGCTCTATGAGAAGCTCAAATGAGGGGCCCTATGGAGCTGGGACCCAGACCTCTGAAGAGGGGGAGCTGCCTGGCAGAGGCTGGTGCCTCAGAAGCTAAGAAGAGGGTCTTATGTAACTGGGACACAAGCCTCTGAGGGTAGCATCAGAGGCTGGCTCCAGGAGCGCTAAAAAACACCTGGAAAGTGGAGCCAATTTGCTGGGATCAACTTCTGCTGCCAAAGCAAAGTGCAATTGATGGGCTGATGCTGAAAGACACAGGAAGCAGACAGGAAGGAGCATCCTTTCTCCTTTGTCCAGCTTTGCAGTCTCCCTCTAGTGTCCCTCCAGACAAAGCCTAACAGGGACATCTGGCAAAGCAGAAAATGTCCTATGCAGAGTCCCATCCCCAGCATCACAAAGAAGAGTGTGGAATTGAGAAACAATGGCTTCATAACCTGCACACTGCTTTATCCTGAGTGGCAAGGATTTTGTTACATTATTTTATTTCCATGAATGATGTTTATAATATTGTTTATGGGGACTGGTGTGGGGAGAAGAGCACAGGAACTGCTAAGTCTATGAGTGAAATGTGCTTTCACCTACACCCCAGGGGCAGCTAGTTAACATTGAAGGGCTCTAGCCAGTAATCCACATTCCAGGGTGGCTGTGCAAACATGGCCATCTGAATCTGCCCTGGGGTTTTTACATTAATTTAAGGGGTGTTAAAAACAATGTCTCACTGATAGAATGAGTGGTGTTCCAGGTATATTATGGGCCAGAAAGATTGCATGGGACTCATAGCTCTGGCATAAATGAAAAAGAAGAATCCAGCACACTCAGCAGCCTACCAACATCCAGGCCCAGCATTGTATTTGATCTTGTGTTCCATTCCTTTCATAAAGGACAGTGGGGCCTGATCAGACTAAAAAGCCTTGCTTACCTGTCTTCAGAATATTGTGGAGTCTGCCTTGGATTAAATAAACCTTTGGTGCTTGTCAGAGTGCCTAAAGAACTGAGAGTAAGAAGGTTATTGAGCTCACACAAACAGGTTGCTGTTTTGTGACTGTTCACTCTTAAGTATTTGCATGTTTAGCAGAATTTGGTCTGTGGCTTACTTTTACAGTTAAATCCCTCCTGGTTGTGGGGTAGGACGTACAGAACATTCACCTATCTCTGATAGTATTTCCCTATATTAACCAAAGAACCTGGCAATTAGCAAGCAGCCACACAGGATTAGGTTCACTCACAAGAGCTCTAACAATGCCGATGGTGGTGGCAGCATCACCAGTGAGAGAACCCCAAGAAGAAGGGAATATTTAGCGGGACCAAGTCAGAACAGCATGGTCAGCAGATCATGCATCCATGAAAATTCTCCTTCCGTGGCTTCTCCCCAGAACTTTGGAAATGAGTGCGTTGAGAAACCACTTCTTCACCTTCCAGTTCACTGTCCTCTAGTACTCCAGATCCTGCTACCACCCCTCCCTCCACCCTCATCTCACTCTCCCTCACCTCCACTCCTCACGGGGGCCCTGCCCTGCTGGGGGTCCTCCCTCTGGATATTGAACAATTCTCACCTGGACTTTAGGAGGTTCACTCTCAAAGTGGATGAGAAAATGGGCAGAGGGGAAGTCCCCAAGGCCATTTTTAAGTTCAAGCAGCTGTGCTGAGAATTTCAGGGCAACTTTTGAAATAATTGGGAGATAAACGGTCACAACACAAAGGATGGAAGATATTATACATTTTGAAAGAGGCTAATCACGCTAACTAGAGTTCCCAATATCCCTGCTTGAGTGTTTAAAATGTGGTTCCCTGAGGCCGAGGCGAGTGGATCACTTGAGGTCAGGAGTTCGAGACCAGCCTGGCCAACATGACAAAACCCCGTCTCTACTAAAAATACAAAAAAGTTAGCTGGGCATGGTGGCGCATGCCTGTAATCCCAGCTACTCAGAGGCTGAGGCAGGAGAATCGCTTGAACCCAGGAGACGGGGTTTGCAGTGAGCCAAGATCACACCACTGCACTTCAGCCTAGGCAAAAGAGCAAAACTCTGTCTCAAACAACAACAACAACAAAATATAGTTCCTAAAGCCTCTTCATAACCCTCTGCCATTATACCCCAACAGACAGACACACAGACCCTCTCTCTCTCTCTTTCTCTTTCTCTCTTTCTTCCCAATGGGATTACTGATATCACTTGAGAAACAATCTATTTTCTGTTGACAATCATGCCCTTAAGTTGGCCAGGAAAGTCAGGACAAATTTTTAAAGGATCATGCTTTACACAAGAAGAAATTCAGGAAATAAAAAATAAATGTACAAGACCTATATACTGTAACCTAGGATGATTTGGGCCTTTATGGGAAATGAAAACCATTTGGCACCTCAATCGTGATGTCTGTTCTAATGTTTGGCCAGGATGGGATTTTCTAGAGCATTCGTGCAGTTCATTAAATATATTATTATGTTGGCTATGTTTCTCTTTCAATTTAAGAACCCAGCTCCTAGAAAACATTTGCCTGAAATGAGTCCAAATAGTTTAGGCCTCAGAAGCAAATCCATTTTGACTAATAAAAGACTAATTTTCTAAATAAAGCAAGATGGCTTTTCTTAATTGAGAATCTAATTGTGAAATCCTATATCCTTAAATCTAGCAAATTACTAGCATAGACATTTCTAAGCCTATGTAACTTGGATCAGATTTCTCATCATCAAAAAAAGGAATAATTTCTCTATCATCAAAATTCAAAATGAGCTGCAAGAACACGGGCCTCAGCTGGCAATTACCTCTTGAAGTAAACAAGTCCATATGCCAGGACCTTGGAAGATTTGGGTCTCTTCCATTACTTTTCATTCCCCC
>NW_026652282.1:18600765-18634575 GCF_009828535.3 Hylobates moloch
AAAAAAAAAAAAAAAAAAAAGGAGGTGGGGTGCAAAAAAAATCCCAGCTCAGCTGAACTAAATGTGCATACTTCCAAATCTTCAGGATTTCCTAAATAAGTTCCAAAGCTTCATGCACCCACTTTATGTATAGAATCCTTTATGCTAAAGCAGGATTTAACAGCTAAAATAATTTAAAAGGATTTCTAATCTCTGCTTGTGCCCCTGCAAAAACATTAAAAGTGACTAAAATTAAGGGACTGAAAATGTCAAGTCCAGGTAAGGATAAGCGCAACTGGAACTCTCTCACATTGCTGGTGGGAGTGTACACTGATACGTCCACTTTAGAAAACCACCTGACAGGAAATACTAAAGATACAGATCTGTCCACTCTATGACCCAGTAATTCCACACCTGAACAGACACTCAACATAAATGAGTGCTTTACATCCATCCACCAGCACATAAAGACAAGAATGTTCATAGCACTTGTATTCATAATAACCAAATGCTACAACACACAAATATCCATCAACTATAGAACAGATGAATAATTTATGAAATACTACACAGTGATTTTAAAAACTTATTTTGCTATGTAAAACAGTATCGATCAATCTTACAGATGTAATGTTCAGTGAAAGAAATCAAACTAAAGCCAGGTGCAGCAGCTCATGCCTGTAATCCCAGCACTTTGGGAGGCTGAGGCGGGAGGATTGCTTGAGCCCAGTTCAAGACCAGCCCGGGCAACATGGTGAGACTCTGCCTCTACAAAAAATAAAATAATTAGCTGGGTGTGGTAGCACATGTATGTGGTCCCAGCTAATCAGGAGGTTGAGATGGGAGGATCACTTGTTCCTAGGAGGTTGAGGCTGCAGTGAGCCATGTTCACACCACTGCACTCCAGCCTGGGCAACAGAGTGAGACCCTGTCTCAGGAAAAAAAAAAAAAAAAAAACCTTAAGAAATTAGACACAAAAGAGTGCATACTGTATCATTCCTTTTTTCTTTTCTTTTTTTTTTTTTAGATGGAGTCTCGCTCTGTTGCCCAGGCAACAGATGGAGTGCAGTGTTGCGATCTCAGCTCACTACAACCTCCACCTCCTGGGTTCAAGTGATTCTCCTGCCTCAGCCTCCCAAGTAGCTGGGGCTACAGGTGCACGCCACCATGCCCAGCTAATTTTTGTATTTTTAGTAGAGATGGGGTTTCACCATGTCGGCCAGGCTGGTCTTGAACTCCTGACCTCAAGTAATCTGCCTGCCTCGGCCTCCCAAAGTGCTGGGAGTACAGGCATGAGCCACCGTGCCTGGCATATTATTCCATTTTTATGAGGATAAAAAACAGACAAAAACTAATCTATGGTGCTAGAAACCAGAAAAGTGATTATTTCTTGGTTGGGGGGCAGATGGTTGACCGGGAAGGGGCTGAGGAAGAAGACATGTGAGGTGCCGGCATATTCTGTATTTTGAGCTGGGTGGTGGTGACACAGGTGTAGACACATAAAAATTCATTAAGCTCAGCCCTTAAGATTGTGCACCTGACTGTACATGAGCAACATCTCAAATGAAAAGAAAAAAGTGAAAACAACAAAGAACATCAAAGGCCATCCAAATCATAACTGACAACACCCATCCTAAAGCCAGCTTTTTTCTCCTCCCCAATTCTGCTACAGTACCCCTCACTGACCAACCCCAAAACTCACTGTGGCATCCAGCAAGTACTTTTTCTCTCATCTCTCCTTTCTTTTAATTTTAATCCCAGGCTTGACTTGGCTTTTTACTAAATCTTTTCCTCTTACCCACCCCCTTTCAGGTGCATCTCTTTCTAAGTCCATCTCATTTTCCCAATTCTGCATCATAAAAGATACAGCATAGAATAGCAAAGACAAAATTCTCTTTACTAGATAGTTATGGGGAGACAATGAAAGAATGCACAGCCAGTAACGTATCTTATTCTCTCACATATCCTCAGTTATAAAGTTAATTGAACTTTCCTAGAGAAAAGATACCACCGAGTAGTTATTTCTTTTTAGTGACTATGTACCAGTATAAACAATTGACCGACCCCTCACCTAAAATGTAGTAGTAAGCTTTTGTCTTACTCTTCTCAGCAATATCTACCAGCCTATACCAGGTATTTCCTGCGGGATGGGTTTTTTTTATGAATTTGTTTTTTGCTGAAAATTGTAAAGGTAAAATTAGGAAGCAGCATGGCATCTGGAGAATGTTAGAAGAAACATACTGCAATTTCTTAAATATGAATATTGGCAGCACTTTTCAACTTTAAAAGGCACTGCTTATGGGGCCCAGAGCACATCAGTAATCAACAGCACTTTCCTGGTATAATTCTACAATGTTAAATGTATAATCTTTGGGCCAGGCACAGTGGCTCATGTCTGTAATCCCAGCACTCTGGGAGGCTAGGGTGGGAGGATTGCTTGAGGCTAGGAGTTTTAGACCAGCCTGTGCAACACAGTGAAACTCCATCTCTACGAAAAGTTTAAAAATTAGCCACGCATCATGTTGTGCACCTGTGGTCCCAGCCACTTGGGAGGCTGAGGCAGGAGGATCACTTGAGCCTCGGAGGTCAAGGCTGCAATGAGCTATAACCGTGCCATTGCACTCCAACCTAGATGCCAGACACCTTGTCTCAAAAAATAAAAATGTATGGTCTTTGACCATTTTTTCTCAATTTAGGGTCTGAGAATATCTGGGGTTCTGCAAATATATTCTGAAAGATCTGCAATGACTTTTCCCTTTAAAACAGGTCCATAGGAAGTTATCAGGTAGGAGGAAGCAAAATGGGGAGTTATTGTTTAATGGGTAAAAAATTTCTATTTGGGAAGATGAAAAAGTTATGGAAATATATAATGGTAACTGTTATACAATGTTGTAAATATATATACATGCCACTGAATTGTACACCTAAAAATGGTTAAAATGCAAATTTTTATGTTATGTAAATTTTACCACAATTTTTAAAAAACAAGTTCATAGGGACTTCCATTCCCAGCAATATAGCCTATTAGCCACCCTGAAAAAACCCTCCTAGTACAAAAATACCCAGAATATAGAATAACATATTTAAAATATTTCACAAATGCATAGTTGCTATAGTAGAAAGTAGGAGAAATCCTTAGAGGTAAAAAATATATATATATACAAGATGATAAAAACACAAATCCAGAGAGGTAAGACAGCTTTAAAGCTGGTGGCTTCCCTGACGTCATCTGCTGATCTTAGGTGCTCCAGAGCTGCTGCTGTAACAGGCCATCTTTAGGGACAGAAGATAAAACCCAGAGACTTAGAAACTGGACCCTCAGAGGGTGAACCAGAACAAACCCAATTCATTCACCTGTTCTTCACATGACATATTTCCCAGATCTTTTACCACCCCTCCCCACCTCAACAGGCTTCTTTTGGGTACCTTCTGGTTTGTCTCAGTATTCTTCGTAAGGAATAATGGCCATAACTGGAAACAGTGATGCAGATATGGCTAAACCTATACAGAATAGAGTGGGATTATTGCCACTGTCAATTGGTGTATTAATTATCCACTGTTGAATAATAAATTACTCCCAAAACTTAGTGGCTTGAAATAACAACGTTTATGATCTCATCATTTCTGTAGTTCAGGAATCCACACAGCATAGCTGGGTCTTCTGGCTCAGGGCCTCTCACAAGGTGGAAGTCAAGGTGTTGGCTGCAGTGACAGTCATCTCAAGGCTCAACTGGGGAAGGACCTGCCTCTGAGTTCATTCATGTGGTTGTGAGCAGGATTCAGTTTATCACAGGCTATTGGTCTGGGGGCCTCAGTTCATCACTGGCTGTTGGCCAGAAGCTGCCTTCAGGTCCTTGCCACATGGGCCTCTCTAGAGAACATCTCACGACATCATAGCTCACTTCATCAGAGCAAGCGAGGAAAGCCAGAGAGAGAGAGAGAGAGAGAGAGAGAGAGCAAGCAAGACAGAACTCACAGTCTTTTATAACCGAATCACAGAAGTAATAGCCTATCACTTTTGCCATATTCTATTTGTTAGAATCATATCACTTGGTCCAGCCCACACACACAGAGCGTGGATTACATAAGGCATGAATAACAAGAAACAAGGATCATGAGGAGCCATTTCAGAAGCAGCCTGTCACAACTGGACACCATGCTTCTGATCCTGAACCTAAAACTGTGACCTAAAAGGAAAGCCCACATGAATGATTTACTTTAAGTGACCTCAGGTTAGTGAGGCCCCTAAGTATTTGGCAAAAGCAAATAATCATCATCTCTGAAGGAACTTACTTTAAGCCCAGGCATCAAGTGCTTGCACCACCACATGAAGGTCCAATAAACATAAGTTCACAATGGAAAAGAAAAAAACATAAGTCACTATGAGTGACAGTTAGCAGAAACAAAGGACCATACCTGCAGATACTACAAACACTGGAATTATCAGATACACAATACATAATAAGATGTTTAATATATAGAATCGAAAATACGACTGAGGAACAAGAGGGTTTTTAAAAATAGCAAATCATTTCTGAAATGAAAACAATATTGCTTCTCAACCTTTTGGCTAAGATCAAGTGAAATGAAACCAAATATAATTTCTAGAAATGAAAAATAAAATAGTTGAAATTAGAAATCGATAGCCTGGTGGCTGGGCGCGGTGGCTCATGCCTGTAATCCCAGCACTTTGGGAGACCGAGGCAGGCAGATCACTTGAGGTCAGGAGTTTGAGACCAACCTGGCCAATATGGCAAAACACCATCTCTACTAAAAATACAAAAATTTAGCTGGGCGTGGTGGCACAAGCCTGTAGTCCCAACTACTCAGGAGGCTGAGACAGGAGAATTGCTTGAACCAGGGAGGCAGAGGTTGCAGTGAACCAAGATCACGCCACTGCACTCCCGACCGGGGGGCAGAATGGGACCCCGTCTCAAAAAAAAAAAAAAAAAAAAAAAAAAAGAGAGAAATCAATAGCCTGGTTAAAACAGCAGATCAGACACAGTTGAAGTGAGAATTAAGAAACTGAAAGATAGATTTCAAGATATTACTCAGAATGCAGCAAGGGAAAGACGTGGAAATTCCAAAGAGAGGGCAAAAGACACAGAAAATAGAGAAGCTATTATATATAATTGGACTTTCCAAAAGAAATTAAGGAACAAGCAAGAGAATATTCAAAGAGAATGACAACTGGGCATGGTGGCTCACATCTGTAATCCCAGTACTTTGGGAGGCCAAGGCAGGAGGATCACTTGAGACCAGCCCAGGCAACATAGCAAGACCCTGTCTCTTAAAAAAAAAAATTAATTAATTTTTAAAAAATTAGCCAGGCATGGTGGCATGTGCCTGTACTTCTAGCTATTCAGGAGGCCAAGGCAGGAGGATTGCTTGAACCCAGGAGTTTGAGGCTACAATGAGCTATGATTGCACCACTCCAGCCTGGGTGACAATGTGAAACCCTGTCTCTGACAAAGAAAAAGAAAATGGCAGAGAATTTACCATACGTGATACAGACAACAAATCCTAAAATTCAGATGCTAAACTGTACTGGTTATTTACCTAGCTTTCAACTCCACATCCATCCTTCTATTTCCTGCAAAATAATGCTAGGATGGGATGTCTTCAAAGCACTTTTCCAGGCTCTGTTAGTGGCTGGCTTCCCCCAAGGTTTCACCAATAATAGGCACTGGTCAGTAACCATAAGGTAGGAAAGGGGAACAGCAGTAGTTCTTCCCCTCTCTTTTTTGGTCTTTTCCTTCTGGCTCTAAGCTCTCAGCAATAGCACTTCCTCCAACCATTCAGCCCCAGTAGCCCAACCATTGAGGAGATGGTGGTCTCTCCTCTTCCCTTCTAGATTCTGGTAATGCAACTTACTCTCTTTGATTCCTTGAGCCCTAGAGATGTGATAGCTACTTTCTGTATTTTCTAATCTCTGGGCTACCTCACCTTTGTTCCTCTTTCAACCTTTTGACATATGTGTAGCTAATTCCCTTACAAAATCCTCCATATAAAGATTTTATATAAAATACAAAAAATGTTTTAAAATACCTAGCATGGTTTCTTTTTCCTGCCTGGACCGTGACTCAAATACCAATTCCAATCAGAAAGAATAAAAAGAAATCCACACCCAGACACATCGAAGTCAAATTTAGAACATTAGAAAGAGGACAGATTGCCTAAAAGAAGTGACTGGTGGATTGATGATGGACTTAACAGTAACAGTGGAAGCCAGAAAATAAGTACCATTCTCAAAGTGCTGAGTAAAAACAACTGTCAGCCTAGAAGTACATACTCTATGAAACTATCATCTCAAAGTTCTGAGTAAAAACAACTGTCAGCCTAGAAGTACATACTCTATGAAACTATCATCTCAAAATAAGAGGGAAATCAAGATATTTTTCAGATAAAACTCAAGTGTTTTCCACAAACTAAGACTCTCCAAAGAAATTCCTAAAAGATATACTTCCGGAAAAAGACAAATTGTCCCAAAAGAAAGGTCTGAAATGTTACCAGGCAATGGTGAGGAAAAAAAAAAAAAAAGAAGCAGCATCCAGTTATCTAAAGAAACACTGCCTCTAATAAACAACGAAAATATCTTTTTATGTGCTTAAATAACATCAACAGAGAACCAAAATACCAGAAAAAAATGACACGAAAGTCGGGAGTGGGGTAATGATCATTAAAGCTTCCAAAGGTCCTGATATTATTCAAGAGAATGCTAAGGGTATTGACCAATTTTAGACCATGCTGAGTTAAATAATAGAGATGCACCAAAGTTTAGTGCATCTCTATTATTTAACTCTAAACTTTGGTGCATCTCTATTATTTAACTCAGCATGGTCTAAAAGACCTGGCCTTGGGATCTGGGTTTTAGTTTCCACCTCAGCCTTGCCTTTAGAAATCCAATTAGCCAGATGCCTACTTCGACATCATTTCTGGCATCCCTGAAAAGTTGCACAACCAGTTATCATATGATTGAGTAGTTACTATCATATTTAATTAGTGAAACAATATCTGTAATATGAATAAGGTATGCCACTTGGATGAATTGAAAATACTTTAATATTTACTTTTGAATATACATAAACATTCTAAGAATAACTTGGAGTGAAATTTTTCTTTATGAGCTTTCTACGTTTATATCTATCACTTGAATTAAAAAAAATGTTATTCATTGGTTCGGTATACTCGGTACTGAAGAGTAAAATGCTGCAATAATTATGATTTTTAATACTATTGACATAGAGAACCAATTATTAACAACCAGCATTGCTCAGCTTTCGCTATGTTATGCTGCAGCAAATAACCCTAAAACAACTATATTTAATTTTGTGTTTCTTAATTCCACTTAGGCCATAAGTCTTACAAGAAAAAGTATTACTAGGAAATTCTTCACATCTTGCAAGGGTAAGTTTAAAGCAGAATTTTAGCTTTGCCACCTTAAAATTTCACGAGCAGGAAAAACTCAAAAATCCCGCTCTTAAGGTGAAAGTGAACATCTATTTATGTGGTACATAACACTGGCATTAAGGTCAGGCACAGTGGCTCGCACCTGTAAATCCCAGTACTTTGGGAGGCCAAGGTGGGAGGATTGCTTGAGTCAAGGAGTTTGAGACCAGCTTGGGCAACAAAGAGAGACCCTCATCTCTACAAAAACATTTTTAAAAAATTAGCCAGACATGGTGGCATGCACCTGTGGTCCCAGCTACTACGGAAGCTGAGTTGGGAGGATCACTTGCCCAGAAGGTTGAGGCTGAAGTGAGTTGTGATAGTGCCACTGCACTCCAGCCTGGGCAACAAAGCAAGACACTGTTTCAAAAAAAAAAAAAAAACTGTGTGAAAGAAAATAAATCTTGGGACCCCAAAATCACTAAGCCAAAGGGAAAAGTCAAGCTGGGAAATGCATCAGGCAAACCTGCCTCCCATTTTGGTCCTAAATAAGATAGCTACATAGATGTTTTTTTAAAACAGCTGCATACCTCCCTCATAACTGGCCCACAAGTAATTTCTCTAAAACAGTTCTGTTGAATTTTACCTTGGTAATGTAAATTGATAGCTTATCTTCACAGGTGCAGGACAAAAAAGACAGAACTCAAAGTCATTCTGCGACTCACCTAAGACAAATGTTTATCTGATTGCTTCCTTTGTTTTTGTTTTTTGTGTTTTGTTTTAAGATGGAGTTTTGCTCTTTTGCCCAGGCTGGAATGAAGTGGTGTGATCTCGGCTCACTGCAACCTCTGCCTCCCATCCCACCCCCATGCCAGGTTCAAGCGATTCTCCTGCCTCAGCCTCCCGAATAGCTGGGATTATAGGCACCTGCCACCGCGCCCAGCTAATTTTTGTATTTTTAGTAGAGATGGTGTTTTGCCAGGTTGGCCAGCCTGGTCTCGAACTCCTGACCTCAGGTGATCCACCTGCCTCGGCCTCCCAAAGTGCTAGGATTACAGCCATGAGCCACCCCACCTAGCTGGATTGCTTCCTTTGTTTATGTAAAAATGCAGTCACTGAATCAGACTAAGGCATAAGTGACTATTTCTCTATCCCCTGCAATGTGTAAATCATGTATTCAGCAAAAGACTGATCAAAGACCCCAGAGAATGCAGCCTTTAGTCTCTTATCTACCTATGACCTAGAAGCCACCACTTCGAGTTGTCTCACCTTTCTGGACAAAACCAATGTACATCTTATACATATTGATTGATATTTCATGTCTCCCTAAAATATATAAAACCAAGCTGTGCCCGACCACCTTAGGCATGTGTTGTGAGGACCTCCTGAGGCTGTGTCACAGGTGCGTCCTTAACCTTGACAAAACAGACTTTCTAAGTTAATTGAGACCTGTCTCAGATACTTTTGGGTTCACAACTGTTTACTTCCAGGCATGTTCTTCTCTACTTCCAGGTATACAGGGGATTACACTTTCCCTGCCCTTTTTAGTTAGGCACAGCTACTTGACTAGTTTTGATAATGAAACATGAATAGAAGTAATATGTGAATATCTGAGCTATAGCATTTCACTGCCAGTGGTAGACTCCCTAGTCCACTTCTTTCCCTGCCTTGGTGAACCCTAAGTGTCATCTTGTGATGTGGACATGATAAAATGGTGTAGTCTCCATCAGCCTGCTACCCTCCTACCTGCATGTCCTGCCAACTAGCACACACAAAAAATAAATCGTTGTTGTTTTAAGCTACTTGGATTTTAGGGTTGGTTTCCAAAGCATAAGCTAGGTTATACTGACTGCTGCAAGTTAATGCCATAAATGTAGACTATAATGATCCCAGAAGCAAACTATCAGCTCACATTGATGAGAAATACATATTTCTGAATGCCATGTCAAACTTTAAAAATTTAAATAGCAATACTTTATAATTGAAAAATAAAAATTGTATATATTTATCATGTACAACATGTTATTTTGAAATATGCATACATTGTGTAATGACTAACTGAATACTAATATTTTCAATAAAACTAATATAAACATTTAATTTTTAATTTTTATATTTCATGTATTTTTTATTGCTGAAGTTTATTATATGATGGTGATATTCTGCTTCAACCAAATATTGACTTTTAACATGCAGCTGCTTTGCATTCAGCCAATATATGTATATTCCGTGCCCCTCTAAAAATAATACACATACAAATGATATAAATTAAATCTTGGTTATGTGTCCTTTATTTAAAATACATACTTCACAGAAACCTGAAACAATTTGTAAATTAAGTCACAAATTTATTCTAAGGAAGAATACCTTGATCTTCTAAAATTCAGGCATTTTTTGCTGCCACCTTGCATCCTCTATCTTGTCTCTTCTACTGCCACCAGCTGGCTTCCACTACTGCTAAATTTCAGCAACCAGCAGGATTCAATTCAGTGCTTTGTTTTGACTGCTGAGTCCCTGATGAAAACACCAAGTCAGTTGAATAACTAAATTTTTAGGCTGGAAACAGAAAAGCACAACCTACGCATTTCCTGTGTACTTTGGGCTATCAGATAGCCACATGGTAGCTGGTACTTGTCCCAGTAAGTGGTCCAGACAAGGCTGCAGGCTAACAAAAGAGAAGACATTTCGGTTCTTAAGTTAATATTCTGCTCCCAGAGAAGAATATTGTTAAAAACTATAGAGTCATTATATAAGAACAGACAAAGGTCAGAACAAACACAATAGTGTATCCATAGTCTCAGTATATGGCCAGGCATGGTGGCTCACACCTGTAATCCCAGTACTTTGGGAGGCGGAGGCCGGCAGATCACCTGAGGTCAAGAGGTCGAGACCAGCCTGGCCAACATGGTGACACCTTGTTTCTACTAAAAATACAAAAATTAGCTGGGAGTGGTGGTATGTGCCCGTAATCCCAGCTACTCAGGAGGCGGAGGCAGGAGAATTGCTTGAGCCTGGGAGACGGAGGTTGCAGTGAGCCAAGATCGTGCGACTGCACTCCAGCCTGGGCGACAAGAGAGAGACTACGTCTCAGAAAAGAAAAAAGTCTCAGTATAGTGTTAAGCTTTTAATAACTTCAGGAGTATAAATTTTATGAACTCATACATTATTTGAAAGTAAAATTATTTAACTGTATTAACTATAAAATATATGCCTATTTGGTTTGTGAATTTTTGAACAGTAAATGTGTTTTAATTTTTTGTTTCAGTCAATGTTTGCCATCTTCTGTTAAAGGGACTAAAAAATTTAAAAATGTTCAAAATTCACAAAATAAAATAAGCACATAAGAAATTTAAATAAACCTTCAAGTGACTTTTTGCAAGTTTGTAGCATTAATACTTCAGAAATTATTAAAGCTTAAAACAGCGCTAAGTCTTTTGGGATATTTGTATATGGAAAACTGTAGAGTAACAGGGTGCTTGAATACAAACTTTTATAATTTACACCCAGCTATGTCCAAAGAAAACTGAAATCATTTATAACAACACATACATACACAAATAGGCAAAGATATGTAAAACAGTCACAAGCTGTCTTGAAGCTGGAGAAACATGTCCCTAAGTGAGTAAAACTTTAGGAAAAGCAGGAAGAATGAGGCAAATTAGTAGCAATATTTGTCATATAGGTTTCTGGTATTATTGTATATTTTCACTTGGAAGGGGGTTGAGGATACATTTTTATTTGGGATACTTGTTCTTGAGATAGTATTATGTTCTCAATATTTTGGTATTAGCATTATTATAGCTAATGATGCTTTTCCAGAAAAGCTGAAACAAGTAACTTTTAAAGATGCACATAAATAGAACGTAAAAAAAAAAACCCAATAAATAGTTTTCTTTCCTCTTAGAGATTATCTAGTTCAGTGGTTCTCAACCTTGGCTGCACAGTGCAATGACTTGAGGAGCTTAAAAAGTATAAATGCTTGGGTCCCACTGAGCATCTGATTTAATTGGTCGAGGATACAGAACGGGCATCGGGAATTTTAAAAGACCTTGGTGATCCTAAAGTGCAGGTAAGGTTGAGAGCTGCTGCTCTAATTCAATATATAATCAGGTATACATCAACATTAAAATGTGTAGGTGTTCAGAGTTCTGATTTTTAACCATAGCACCATCTCAAATATCATAAAAGGTTGAAAAAAGAGCCTAATTTAATCAACATGGATAAATTTCAAAAAGCATGTTGAACGATACAAGCCAGACACAAAGAGTACTTATTGCATTCTATTTACATAAAGTTAAAAATAATCAGAACAGGGGGAAGGGCTATTGACTAGGAAGGGACACAAGAAGGAAATTCCTGAGAGGGAAGTTTTCTCTATTTTGATTAGGGTACATGGATATATATATATATATATATATTTATCAAAACTCACAGAAATGGACAATTGAGCTCTGTATGTATGATTTCATTACATGTAAATTTACACTTCAGTAGAAAGGATAAACATAATTAAATCTGGATATCTATGACAGGGTCAGGGAGGGAGAGACGATTATTTCAGACGACCCCAAATCCTCATGAGTTAAAAGAAACAGCAAACCCCTGACCAGAACTGAGGAGAATGGAGAGTAGACAGCAGGGAGGGCCAAAGCCTAAGAAATTGCTACAAGACTAGACGCCGAGTTCGAACTACTGCCAGGACGGCAGCGCCCGAGCGCCCGCAAAAATAAGCCCCCGTGCCATTTCCGGTACTAGCAACCCCCCCCCCCCCCGTATGTCCTCACTGGAAGAGTCCGGTGGGAAACCGTGCCACCGCAAGGAAGGAGCCGGCGGTAGCTTGGTTCCTGAGCGGATGCTGGGGCTGTAAGGCGCGCGCGGTCAGCTGTTGGCGGTGCAGGGAGGAGGACGCCGGGGCTCGCCTTCCCTCCTCTGCCGCCGCCGCCGCCATGATTCCGGTGTCGCTGGTGGTGGTGGTGGTGGGTGGCTGGACTGTCGTCTACCTGACCGACTTGGTGCTGAAGGTGAGGGCCTTGGGCCTAAGGTCCAAGCCCGCGGTGCCCATGGCCGGAGCGCAAGGCCTTCTTTTCTCTTCCCCTGCCTGGCGCCTCCCGGGCTGGACGGTGCCCACGTGCGACAGTCCGCGTGGTGGATCGGCCCGGTGGAGTAAATAAAACATTGCCGGCCGCGGGAGGGGTGTGGCGGCCTGCGCGGCTGCCACTGTCGCAGTGCGGGGCAGTGCAGGCCCTTCAGCCTTCGGGTCCTGCCGGGGAGGCGCCAGTGGTGGGATCGGGAGGGCCGGGGCCCTGCCAGACCCAGCAGCTGCAGTGCAGCAGGGAGGAAAAGAAAACGTCTGCTTAGTAAAGACAGTGCTTTCCCTTATTGTTTTTAAGGTCAAGATGCTCTAGAGACTCAGATATTGGAATGAATCTAAATCAAGTCGTCATTTAAATCAGTAGTCTCAAATTTTTAAATGCATATGATCATCTGGTTTGCGGTCAAAATGCTGATTCCGATTCAGCAGGTCTGCGGCAAGGCCTAAAATTCTGCATTTCTAACCGGTTCCCAAGTGCTACTGATGCTGCCAGATCACAGAGTGTACTTCAAGGTAGCACACTCAAATAGCAAGGATTTACATAACCAGTTTCTGACTACTTGAATTCTGATTTACACCCTGCACCCCACTTCTTCACACTAACCAGATACTCTGGGTGCACGGTCCATTTCCAGTTATTTGAGAAGGGTAGCAAAAAATCAGGAAGAGTCGTCTGACCACATGCTTCAGGCAAGCTTTTGGAATTGAGTATTGGGGGGTAGGGGATGGGGAAGAGTAACTATATATGTGGAATAAGATCATATAAATCCTCAAATGTTTAATGAAAATTCCAGTTATGAATAGCAAAATCTTCATGTTATGAATACCATTTAAAATAGAAAACCATAGTATTGCATGTTTTAGCTTTAACAATAAAATGAAATGAGACTTTTCCTTCTATCATTTAAACTTGTAAAGTGCAGGAGGTTATATAGCGTAGTCCTTAGATCCAGGGCTGGGCTTCTAGCCAATGTGACCTTGGGAAAATTGCTATGTGTGCCTTGGTTTCTCATCTTTAAATAGAGATAATAGTAAGGATCTCCTAAGATTATAGAGAGAATTACATTAGTGTATCCACATAAAGTCTCGCTCTTCAACTTGAGGTTCAAGGACCAGTAGCACTTGCATCATTTGGGAGCTTGTTAGAATGCAGAATCCCAGGCCTCACCCCTGACCTAGGGAATCAGAATCTGCATCTTAGCAAGATCCCAGATGATTCCTCTGCACCTGTTTGTGTTTGAAAAGCACTGATGTGGCCGGTCACAGTGGCTCACACCTGTAATCCCAGCACTTTGGGGGAGGCTGAGGTGGGAGGACTGCCTGAGTCCAGGAGTTTGAGACCAGCCTGGGCAATATAGTGAGACTTTATCTCTACAAAAAATTTAAAAGTTAGTCAACCATGGTGGTGCATGCCTGTAGTCCCAGCTACTCTGGAGGCTGAGGTAGGAGGATCGCTTGAGTCTGAGAGTCAGAGGTTACAATGAACCAAGATCGTGCCACTGCACTTTGGCCTGCGTGACAGAGCAAGACCCTGTCTCAAAAGAAAAAGCACTGATTTAAAATACTTGGCATAGTGGTTCACATGTCATAGGCAATACAGGCCACAATGATTTTGTTGTTTGAAAAAGCCACATGAGCCGGGCATGGTGGTGCAGCCTGTAGTCCCAGCTACTTGGGAGGAAGAGGCGGGAGGATCGCTTGAGGCCAGGAGTTCCAGGCCAGCCTGGGCAACATAGTAAGACACACACAGCCACATGATTTCTTCATGTTGCATATGTGAAAAAAAATCTAAAAATGAACTTTTACAGTCCCTAGTCACAAGTGTGTGAGGTGACCAAGATGTCACTGGTTTCAGTAACAACCCCTAGCTCCTTAAGAGTGCACCATCCTCCGAGCAAAAGACCTAATGCCCACTCAGAGTATCTGCCTGGGAAATGGAGAGACCTCAACTTTTAGGAGCCTGCACCTTTAGTTTCTCTGCTTCCAGCTTGGTCTGCTGATCCACCCTGGGCTTTTCTAGGATTTCTGCATAGACATCTGTTGGAGAAGTGTGTCACTCCTTTTCCAAGTCTTGGAAAACAAGTAGACTTAAAATTTAACTACCTGAAGACTGAGAGCAGATAACACTACAGATCCAAAGCAAACAGCTACCTATATTCAGACTATGGTCATTTTTTAAGACTATGATAGGGCTAAGATTTCCTTCTTGGACAGATAAGTTTCTCACATGGGTGGGCATGAATATGACAATACTTACTGTACTTACTATAACTGTGTCAGGTAAATAACACAGCCTTATGTCATCCAAAATCCTATATTAGTCAAGGACTTCAAACTTCCCTAAGGTAAAACTCTTGTTGGGGCTGTGTATAAGCCCCTATCCCCACAATCCCAGAGAATTTAAGGGACATTATTGAGCCCAAGATGGCTTTAGATAAGTTTTTTACTTTTTACATGATCAAGGTTGGCCTAACTTCTTAGGGTTGTTGCTCAGAAGAAGAAAGCAAACACTGATCGCAACTGTCCCTTCTCTTGGATTGGTAGGGTTTTGTTTGTTTGTTGTTGTTTTTTAAATTATAACACAAGGCTTCTGGACCAGTGCTGTCCAATATGGCAGCTATTAGCCACATGTGGTTATTGAGCCTTTAATCAGAGCTAGTCCAAACTGAGATGTGCTGTAAGTATAAAGTTGATGTTGAAATTCAACGAATTAATACCCCCCAAAAAGTAAAGTATCTCAACGATAGCGTATGTTGATTACATGTTGAAATATCTTGGATATTTTGGGGTAAAAGTATATGAAAATTAATATTTAAAATTTGGCTGTTAGAAAATTTAAAGTTATATGTGGCTTACATTTGTGGCTCACATCATATTTCTACTGGACAACACTGTTCTAAGCAGGGGTCAGCAAACTTTTTGTAAAGTGCTTGGTAGTAAGTATTTTAGGCTTTTTGGGCCACACAGAGGGTCTCTGTCGCATATTTTTGGTTTTTATTGTCTTTTTATAATCCCTTAAAAATGTGAAAACTATTCTTGGCTCACAAGTTGTGTGAAAACAGTCTGTAGTTCGGATTTGGCCTGTGGCCCATAGTTTACCAGACCCTAATCTCAGTAGACCAGTTAGGTCTGTGACCTTTAATATTATGAAGAACAAACATAAAGCTTTAAGATTATAAACATTTGGGAAGTCAGCATCTTGATTTCCTCTAGAAAATATTTTGTGTTATTTTCTTACACATTATAAGTTGTTCTTCAAAATTGAGTGATGTAGAACTTTTCTTTCTCTCTTAGTCATCTGTCTATTTTAAACATTCTTATGAAGACTGGCTGGAAAACAATGGATTGAGCATCTCCCCTTTCCACATAAGATGGCAAACTGCTGTTTTCAATCGTGCCTTTTACAGTTGGGGACGGCGGAAAGCAAGGATGCTTTACCAATGGTATTCTTCATCTTCTTTTGTTTGGTTTAAGTTAATCATTAAGTGATCACGACAGACAGCTTGTTAAATTAACTATTTCCATTACTTTGCAGTTTTCTGAGTTTTAAAATATTGACAATATTAAAACTTTCTGGTTTTATATAATCTTATGCGATTGTATCATTGTGGCTTGCATACATTAAAAATCAAGGCATTTATGGCAATTTATGGTTAGGGGCTTTACAATGATCTCTGGGACACCCAAGATACTGGCGGGTTCTGTAGATGAGAGAATGTGAGGGTCAGGGCTGGCATGGTCTAAATTTCTTTTTGTTAAAAATTTAGCCCCAAATGGATTAGAGCTAAATGTAAACAATCAGATCATCAGAGTTAGCAGAAAATGCAATAGCAGATCAAAGCATACAAAGTGGAAAGAAGGATATAATAAAGATAAGAACAGAAATCAGTGAAATAGAAAATATACAATAGAGAAAATCAGCAAAGCCAAAAGTTGGTTCTTTGAAAATATTAATTGGGCCGGGTGCAGTGGTTCACACCTGTAATCCCAGCACTTTGGGAGGCTGAGGCAGGTGGATTGCTTGAGGCCAGGAGTTCGAGACCAGCCTGGCCAACATGGTGAAACCCTGTCTCTACTAAAAATACAAAAATTAGCCGGGCATGGTGGCGCACGTGGTCCCAGCTTACTCGGGAGGCTAAGGCACAAGAATCGCTTGAACTTGGGAGGCGGAGGTTGCAGAGAGTCAAGATCACACCACTGCACTGCAGCCTGTGTGACACAGCAAGACCCTGTCTCAAATAAATAAATAAATAGAAAATATTAATTGATAAACCCCTACCATGACTGATGAAGAAAAAAAAAAGATAAGTAATTAAAAATGAGAATTGAGGCCAGGCACAGTGGCCCATGCCTGTAATCCCAGCACTTTAGGAGGCCGAGATGGGCGGATTGCTTCAGCCCAGGAGTTCGAGACCAGCCTGGGTAACATGGCAAAACCCCATCTCTACAAAAAATATAAAACTTAGCCAGGCGTGGTGGTATGGGTCTGTAGTCCCAACTGCTGGGAGGCTGAGTTGGGAGGATCACCTGAGCCCTGGGAGGTCAAGGCTGCAGTGAGCTGTGACCGTGCCACTGCACTCCAACTTGGGTGACAGAGTGAGACCCTGTCTCAAAAACAAAAATTGGAATTGAAAAGAGGACATTACTACAGATTCTATAGACATTAAAAACGTAGTAAGACTATTAAGAAAATTCTATGCCTATAAATTTGACAGTTTTAATGAAATAAACAAGTTCCTTGAAAAGCACAACTTATCAAAGTTAGAAAACATGGCAGATTATCTCCACTATACAATGGTAGCTTCTAATAATTAAAACAATAGAAAAAAGAAACTATTATTAAATTATACCATGTTGATATTTAAGCTCATTTTATCACAAAGTAAAGCTGAAATACAATGCAGACAATAGAAGAGGTAGATGAAAAAGGATGGATGTCTATAACGTCAAAAAGGCTTTCATAACGATATAAGGACAAGATCAAAACAATGTTATGTAAATGAGCAAGTGCATGAGAGGAAACAAACTTTTTTATTGGGAATGATATTCAGATTCTTCACTTATCAGAGAATTATAAATTATAAAATTGCTTAAACTAGTGCTCATGCTTCAGTCAAATATTTGAAGTTCATGTAGGAAAAAGAAGCAGAGTTACTGAAATTTTTTAGCCATTATTTTAAAGCTATGAAATGTGGCTGCTCAGTGAATTTGCTAGTCCATGAATTGAGAGAAATTGTAAATTAACATGATTTTTTTTCCTTTTGACAGGTTCAATTTTGGAATGGTGTTTGGCGTAATTGCCATGTTTAGCTCATTTTTTCTCCTTGGAAAAACGCTGATGCAGACTTTGGCACAAATGATGGCTGACTCTCCCTCTTCTTATTCTTCCTCCTCTTCTTCCTCTTCCTCCTCTTCTTCCTCTTCCTCTTCATCTTCTTCCTCTTCCTCCTCCTCGCTTCACAATGAACAGGTGTTACAAGTTGTGGTAAGTATCGTCTTTTTTGCTTTAAATAACTATCGAAATAGAGATGCAAGATACCACTTCTGATCTAGTGTAACTCCTATCCATAATATAAATATGAAAATAAATTAAAAGTCTCATAATTTTCAAATTACCTGCTTACACAAAAAAATTAATAAGAATACAGCAAGGAATTGTTGAAATATTTGGTAGTAGTTGTAATATTAATGGTAACAGAGAACAAATGAACCATCATTAAGACTGTCAGCAATTACACAGATACGTAACTGACTGTCGTTTTAAGATGTTAAATGATTGTTACTTTCAAAGAATAAGCATGCTGATTTAAGATCTCTATAATGTAAAAGTAAATTGCATTCTAATTATATGCAAAGTGTTTCCCTTTCCTTTTCATGGCCTTCAGAGCCTAACCAATAATATCCTTTTAATTAAAGATATAAGACCTTTCTGAATGGTCACTGTGATTTCTTAATGTGAAGAATAATGTGCTGAGTTGTAGTCCTTTAAAACTCATGTGTAGACCTATACCTTATCATTTTATGTCTCCAAAGTTTGGAAGGGGGCTTTACATTGGCTCACTTTTAGTTCACATTTTTACATTTATAGTTCCCATTTCCATGAGTCATGGATGTTGTTTTTAATCATGTTCTTATTAATGGAGTAGACTAAGGATTAGTAACAGATTGGGTTTTTTTTTTCTTGTCTCTTTGTGTCCTCTACAAGGCTGGGTCACTGGGAAGATTTAGAAGTCATTTGTAGAGAACAATAATCTCTCCTATAGCCATAGCTCTTTCTTAGAGATTAAAAAGATTTACCAGGTGAGGCCTCAGAAGAAATTATTTATTTCTTCAGCAAACATTCCCTGCCTTACAGATGAGAAAATCAAGGCACAGACACGTTAAGTCACTTGCCTGTGGTCACAGCTCATAACTAGTAGATCCGTCATCACTGATCTTACAGCCTATAGACATTATGCTCTATTTTTTTTATTTTATTATCATTATTATTATTATTTGAGACAGAGTTTTGCTCTTGCTGCCCAGGCTGGAGTACAATGGTGCAATCTCAGCTCACCACAACCTCTGCCTCCTGGGTTCAAGCGATTCTCCTGCCTCAGTCTCCCAAGTAGCTGGGATTACAAGCATGCACCACCACACCTGGCTAATTTTGTACTTTTAGTAGAGTCGGGGTTTCTCCATGTTGATCAGGCTGGTCTTGAACTCCTGACCTCAGGTGATCCACCCACCTTGGCCTCCCAAAGGGCTGGGATTACAGGCATGAGCCACTGCACTCGGCCTATGCTCCACTTTTAAGAGAGACAAATAATTCTTCAAGGAACTATAAGTAATTTTACTTACAGTTTTATACCTCTAGGTATATGGTGGGAGGATAGATGGGACTGGAGGCAAGAGAACAGGATATAAGGTGGGAATATAAACTTCATAACCTAGACCCTACCTGTATCTCCATACAGGTAGGGTCTAGGTTATGAAGTTTATATTTTACCTGTAGGTAGCAAGTCTGTACAAAATGGACCAAAGTCATTTTAGAGCAGTAATTTATTTTAAAAGTGATAAAGATATAAAATTAGTGGCAAGGAGAATGAAGGGGATGGATTCAAGTAACCTTTTGGAGTGGAATTCTCAGACCTTGGTGATTAATTGAATGTGAGGCTGGAGGGAGAAGGAAAAGTTTAGGATGACTCTCAGGTTACACGACTGGTTCTTGTTCACCAAGAAAGAGGTAAGAGAGAAAGAAGCCAGTTGCAGAAAATATGATCATTGGCTTATCTGCCTGCTAGAATTAGAATGGCAAAACGTTGTTTAGAGAAGAAATTACTTCTTCTCTTTGCCACTCAGTTTATTCACAGTGCTCACAAAAATGTCAGCTCTATTAGGAGATCCGTGCTTTGGAACCATTAAGAAGTCAGCTGCCCTCTGGAGCCCACCATGCATATTCATGTATAAGTTTAAGAACGTTATGAATCCTGACTTTGACATGAGCTCTTGTAGCTTAAGTAACATACTTTCTGTTTATAATTCCCGACAGCCTTGTTCAGTATTAATTCTCCAAACCATGACACTCTGTGTTGTTGAAAGTATTCTGTATTCAGTATTCTGGTACATCTGATACCCTGTGTGAATCATGGCAGAGACAGATGGGCAATCGTGTACTGTTGCCAGCAAATAAGACCTACCATCTGTTGGTATTATCACACATTCAAATTCTTACTTTATCTCACTCACTAGTACATGCAGAAAATAATAAAGAGAAGGAAGAAATATCCTATTGGACCAAGCTTACTGATTTATTTGAAATAAAGGTAAGGTAAGCAGGATATTTTGTGATATAGAGGGTATGTATGACAGTCTTAAGTATGTAAATTTAGAGAGGGGTCAGAGAAAAGTATAATACTGGAAAGATGTCTGACAACTTAGGAATGGAGCAGGTATATAAAAAGGGACATAGAAGTTCTTGAAAAAAGTTGCTCAATAGGGTCCAAGTAAAGAGAATTTCAGATAATGAACATTATAAACATATCCATTTCCTTTGACTCTTTGCCTCCACATCTGGGACTCTAGCTTAAGGAAACACTTTCAAATACAGAAAAAATAGTATTCATTAAGCTCTTTAGCCTAACATTATTTATTATTATGAAGAATTAAAAGCAACCAAAATATCTAATTGAGGAATGGTTAAATTATTGGATTGTCATTCAATTAGATATTATGCACACATTAAAAATGATTATAACTAGTTTTGGCCGGGCACGGTGGCTCACGCCTGTAGTCCCAGCACTTTGGGAGGCCGAGGTGGGTGGATCACCTGAGGTCAGGAGTTCAATACCAGCCTGGGCAACATGGTGAAACCCTGTCCCTACTAAAAATACAAAATTAGCTGGGTATAGTGGCGTGTGCCTGTAGTCCCAGCTATTTGGGAGGCTGAGGCAAGAGAACTGCTTGAACCTGGGAGGCGGAGGTTGCAGTGAGCCAAGATCATACCATTGCACTCCAGCCTGGGCAACAAGAGTGAAATCCCAGCACTTTGGGTGGCCAAGGTGGGTGGATCACGAGGTCAGGAGATTGAGACCATCCTGGCTAACATGGTGAAACCCCGTCTCTACTAAAAATACAAAAAAATAAATAAATAAAAATTAGCCAGGCGTGGTGGCAGACGCATGTAGTCCCAGCTACTCTGGAGGCTGAAGCAGGAGAATGGCATGAACCCAGGAGGCGGAGCTTGCAGTGAGCCGAGATCGCGCCACTGCACTCCAGCCTGGGCGACACAGCGAGACTCGTCTCAAAAAAATATATAAATAAAATAAAATAAAACAATAACAACAATAAAAATGATTATAACTAGTTTCATAACTAGAGAAAGGACACTTGGAATTAATGGAATTTAGAAAATGATTCAAGCAGCATTGTTTGAATCTTTAGTTACTAAAGGAAGCTTTTTAGATGAGATTTCTCTGTGTCCATAAAAATAAATTCCAGTTGAATTAAAATTAAAACTTGAAACCATAAAAGGCCTTGAAAGAAAAGACCCAGGTTATCATTTTTATGAGCACAGAATGAGGAAGACATAGAGCGAATAGTAGAAACCATGAATATTTTTTATGTAACAGTAACACCTTTATTTTTTATTTTTTAAACACTTTATTAGAGCAGTTCTAGATTCACAGCAAAATTAAGAAGGTACAGAGATTTCCCCCTTACAATGATGAACCGACATGAATATGTCATTACCACCCATAGTTTACATTAGGGTTCACTCTTGGTGTTGTAGGAAACCATGAATACTAATAGATTTGACTACCTAAATTTTACATATGAAAAACTAAAAACAAAGTAAAATTAAAAGGCAAACAAACTGTGGAATACATTTATGTCATGTATTACAAAGGACCAATGCTGATATTTGAAGTGATCTTACGGATCAGTAAGAAAAAGTTGAATACTTTAGGAGAAAACAAGCCAGGTTATCAGTAGGCAACTCGCAGAAGGACCAAAAAATGGTCAAAAGTACAGGGAAAGTTCAGCTTTACAAATGGTCAAAGAAATGTAATCACATTGCAGATTTGAATAAAATTAGCTTGCCCAAGGTTATGGAAGGGTCTGCTTTTAGAGTATAATTTGATGACATGTATCAAAATCTTTTAAATTTTGTGTGATAATAGCATTTACTACCCTCTCTGTGAGGCATAACATTAAACATTGGACAAAGATTTGCCCATTTAATCTTCAAAATTACCCTTTCGTGCAAATGTGGTTATTTCCTTTTTAATGATGAGAAAATATGAATGTTGGAGGAATAATGCCAACTTTCCCAAGGTCATTTAGCTAGTTAAGAGATAGAGACAGGACCGGGCGGGCGCGGTGGCTCACGCTTATAATCCCAGCACTTTGGGAGGCCGAGCGGGCGGATCACGAGGTCAGGAGATTGGGACCACGGTGAAACCCCGTCTCTACTAAAAATACAAAAAAAAATTTAGCCGGGCGTGGTGGCGGGCGCCTGTAGTCCCAGCTACTCGGAGAGGCTGAGGCAGGAGAACGGCGTGAACCCGGGAGGCGGAGCTTGCAGTGAGCCGAGATCGCGCCACTGCACTCCAGCCTGGGCGACAGAGCGAGACTCCGTCTCAAAAAAAAAACAAAAGAGACAGGACTTCAAACCCATAATATGTCTCAAGAGCCCAATCCCTTAGCAAGTATGCTCATCTAAGAATTTCTTCCTCCAAAATATTTAGGTGTGTGTGTCCAAATATCTTTATCACATTATTTATAAGAGCAGAAACTTAATTAAATGCCCAACAGTTTATTCCATAGAACACAGTGTAGCTATTAAAAATCATATTGAAATAGAAAACACTCATGGGAAGATGTCTGTGATACTGTTAAGTGAAGGGGCAAATTTCAAAACCAGATTTATAATAAAAGTATAGTTTTTAAAATTATGTGTACAGGAAAAGACTAGAAGGACATACATCAGAATGGTTCAGAATGGTTTTGTATGTGTATGTATGTTTGGGGAGCAGAATTTTAGGCTTCTGTTTTGCTTTGAATTTTCCAGTTTTCTTGCTTTAAACATATTTTTTATAATTAATATAATAATTATAAAAGAAAGCAGAAATTTCCTCCAGAAGGGTACCTTTTAGTCCCAACTCCTGGACTGTAAGAAATAGGTTCTCAGTACGTAAATGGTATTCCTGAGCCTGGTGTGTCCCACTTAGCCTAATTTATTGTCTCTCTTTAACAGATGACATAACTTGGGAGTGATTACTTATCTTATGAGAATATATCTTTGCTAGCTAAAAAAATGTGCTGTGCAGCTCTTATCTTCCCTTGTGTATGCAATAATATATACCTGCACATTTTAGGAGCACATGATTGTAAGACAACTCCTGCTTCATACGTTTGTAACATGTCTGTATGTTCCAAATGCCTTAATTTCGACATTAAATTTCAATTTTAATGTATTTGTGTATCTCTTTCACACTATTTTTCTGACCAACATAGTAGACCAACTGATGGAATAGAAGGGTATGGTGCTCCCACACTGATCAGGATCCCTATTAGACCAGCTTTCATTACCAACTCACCTATAACTTGAGGATATTAAAATGAAACTTGCTGATTAATAATATGGAGTTCCTATATTAATCAACACAAGTACTTGGAACCTTGCAATAACAATTCAGAGGAAGGTCTAGGAATTTTAACAAGGATTCCCAAATCAGGCATCCAGCCCTTGAGGTTGGGTCAGCTGCTGCCTGCTTCACTGTCATCCTGCATTCCTTGGCACTTTGCTGAGCTCCCTCATTCTTTCCCATGGCGAAGACTCCAGGAAGCTAACGTTTCAACTGTTTAACCTGGTGTTTCTCATTCTCTTTAGATTGGTGGTGTGCTTGTTCCAGAGAAACTGGCTAGTTCGAAAAATGAAATAGTGTTTTTGCTTTTTATTATGATAGAAATGGAGAAGTGAACCATTGTCATATTACTTTTAGTTTGCAGAACATTCAGCTTGAAGGTTTAATACAGAATGAACATCATGTATCTTAGTGCCCAAGTGGGACTCCCCTGCACCCCCACTGATAATTGCTGCCATATTGTGTCTATGAACAGGTTCCTGGTATAAATTTACCCGTCAATCAACTGACCTATTTCTTCGCGGCAGTTCTCATTAGTGGTGTTGTACATGAAATTGGACATGGGATAGCAGCTATTAGGTAATGATATTTACCTTTTTCTTTGTACCACATGCAAAAAAAACTTTTCATTTAGGAGAATTTATTACTAAAATCTGCTACATTTGATACTTCACTATTTTTCTTTCTGCGGCTATTGCCTAGTGCATAGCCATCATTTGTTACTTTGAGGAAGCTTCTTTTTTTATAGAGAAGATTAATATGTTGATGACTATGCTCCGTTAACCATGGGCGTATCTGTAATCAGGGTCTTTCTATCCTTTGCCTTTTCCAGTGTTGTTATCCTCATGATGCCTCAAAGTTTTTTACCAAGTCCTGAAAGCCAATCTTTCTATTCATCATTGAGTCAGAATGATAACCACTGTACTCAAAACCCTCTCACCTTAGAACTTTATTTGACTTATCAGCTGAAATAATTTCCTGCTTCTGCTTATGTCCTCTGCTGGCTAGAGCAAGAAAACTGAAAGCACTGGGTTTAACGAACATCATAGTCTATCTAGAAACCCAAGTGGAAGATAAGAAGAGACCTGGGACTAGCTTTGAGTATCACTCCCTGTTCTTGGTCTTGGCTTCCCAAATGTATCATTGTAACTATACCTAAGCATTTAGAAGCCTATAACACATATAAAATCGTGATGGGGAGAGGGCCACGTCATAACTCCCCTGCTACCTCCATTGATAATTACGGCCGTAATTAGCAAGCATGCCAATAGGAATGTGCTTTATCCTTTCGGTGTGTGGACCAGAGAAAAGGTTAAAAAACCTCTGTTTTGGCAAAGAAGATGTAATCACTTCTTATTACTTTCCAGTTGTTTATGAACAAGAGTCTATTTATTGGCAATAAATCCTCATCTTGACAGAGCATATACTGTTACACAGATGTGCACAATAGTGGCTTAAAGTGGTGGCTGCTGGGTTTTTTTTTCTTTTTAAATCTCCTTCAATGCTTTGCAGCCTTTAGAATTTTACCTATAGACACATCGTTAATAACAGCTTAACAATTTACAGTATGTTTGTAAAAATAACTTGGGTAATTTTTTTTTAAATCCCAACTGCCAAGAAAAAAAATGAACTGTACAGTTGTCTTATATATTTAGTATTAAGCAACAGCACAATATATTTAGGTGATTTTTTTTCTAGGGGGGCTGTTTGGTTTTATGAGACTTAAATATTAATTTTTGGAAAATGAAGTGATAAAAAATGGTTCTCTTTTTTTTTTTAATATGAAGATCAATACCTGCTGAAAAAACTTGTTCTCTTAAGGACAATCTGAGCATTATGCATGTTTAAACATACTTATTTAACGTTAGCTTGATAGGAATACACCTAGATAAATCTCCACCATTATTTATAATTGCTAAGACAAATACAAGTTATTAGGTAATTTACTTGAATTATATAGTCTCCTGTGTCCTTCTCTGAAAATAGTTCAGAGTAAACCATAAAAATGTTTTTCATTTAGTTTCTCATAAACGCCATTTCTGTATATATGTGACTAACTTCAATTATTTGCTCAACACATTGGTTTCTAAAAATTTTGAAGTTATGTCTATTTCAGTATGCCCTATTTTACAAAATTCAATTTCACAGATAACCAAATCTGTACATTATTATAAAATTAAGATTATATATAGTATAGATAGAATTTTTTGGCTGTTCAGAGAGACTTTGTTTTTTAAGCAAGAATTCAAATTACAGTGAAAAGTTTTAAGATTATGTACACTATTAATTTGATAAATATAATAGTATTAGTAAACTCCTTTTTCTTATGTGATTTCTTAGGGAACAAGTTCGATTTAATGGCTTTGGGATTTTTCTCTTCATTATTTATCCTGGAGCATTTGTTGATCTGTTCACCACTCATTTGCAACTTATATCACCAGTCCAGCAGCTAAGGATATTTTGTGCAGGTAACAGACTTAATTTTGTTTTAATATTCATCTGTGGTTTTTGGTTTTGATTTTCTATGGTTAGTGCTTTTTGGAAAATATATCACAAATGACAATATCTTATCTTTTGGTTAATAACTTCAGTTTATAAGACCCCTTCAAAAGTAGAGGAGTAAAATAATTTACATTCCAGATGCTTCCTTAAAACCAACTAAAAACAACATAAATTAATTTTTAAAAATTTAAAAACAGAGGAAAACTTTGTTTTGTCCGCAACATGCAATCACAAACTATGAAGAATGTCAACTCAGCTGAAATAGAATGAAATTTGCATCAAATCAAGGGAGAATACGAAGAATTGACTAAGAGATAAATCAAAAGTATCCAGGAATGGAAAAAAAGGGTTATGAAAGGATGAGTAGTGAACTCTAGCACTGTCAGAGTTCAATCAGACAAACAGAATCCCTTGGAGATGGAACCACAGTTCCAGCTGAGTGAAACTGACATAAGACAAATCCATCACAACCCTGCATCACTTTTAATGGAATAACTGAGGCTAAGCAAGTGTGGACTTAGAATTCTCAAACTAACAATGACAACAAAAAAAAAACTTGAAGGTGGGAAAAACAAAAATGGGAAATATAAATACTAATTTCCTCAACTTCATAGTGGAGAGGACATCTGCCTGAACTTGATAAATCAAGAAATAGAGGCTTGAGTATATCACTTAAGATTATAAATGTAAACACTACAAGATCTAAAAACACACATAAACTTTTCATGTTATCACAGTGAAAGCATGACACACAGACTAAAGAAAACAGACCCTATATCAAAAGATAAACCATGGTCATGAATTTAAGACCAAAACACATTTATTTTGTCAATAAACATAAATGAAATAAGCTCACCTAAAGAAAGAAAGATGCCCTTAGTTTGTATTTAAAACATGTCCCAAATATGTGATGTACAAAATAAATCTGTCTAAATAATTACTCAAAAATATTGAAAGTAAAATGAGGAGCAGAACATAACATGCAAATGGGAACAATTTAATTCAAACCTTTTGGTTTGAATGATGATGAAATCATTTTACTGAGATAATGTTTAAAGTTTTGCTAAAAGAAAAATGCACTGCCTTAGGCAGTTATGCAATTACAAATTGAAATAGATTAGTTGAGTATTAAACTTAAGTGAGAAAAGAACTGTAAAATAATTAAGAAATGATGACGTAATTAGTAAGGATATAGGCAGAAAATAATAAATTAGAAAAAACAAAACTAGATCTGCTAAATCCAAGAACTCTTAAAATAATCAAAGGTCGAACAATGAGAAAAAGCATCTAAAGACAATTAGCAATCAGATTGGGGAATGACAGTTGATAACAGAAAATAAAAACAATTACAAGTGTTGTTTGCTCATCTCCACAAAAAAAAAAAATTTCAAAACCCTGTATAAATATAAGAAAATAAAAATAGCTGAAATTAACCCGAGGCAATTAAAAAAATCTAAATAGGCAAATAATTACAATGGGAGAAATTAAGAAAGTTGATAAAGAATGCCCTTTTTCTTTTGAGATAGAGTCTCGCTGTGTTGCCCAGGCTGAGTGCAGTGGCATGATCTAGGCTCACTGCAACCTCTGCCTCCCAGGTTGAAGCGATTCTCCTGCCTCAGCCTCCCGAGTAGCTAGGATTACAGGCACGAGCCACCATGCCTGGCTAATTTTTGTATTTTTAGTGGAGACGGGGTTTTGCCATGTTGGCTAAGCTGGTCTCGAACTCCTGACCTCAAGTGACCCTCCTGCCTCGGCCTCCCAAAGTGCTGGGATTACAGGTGTGGGATTACTGTGCCCAGCCCAGCTACTCTAGAGGCTGAAGCAGTAGAATCGCTCGAACCCAAGAGGCGGTGGTTGCAGTGAGCCGAGATCGCGTGCCACTGCACTCCAGCCTGGGCAACAGAGCGAGACTCCGTCTCAAAAAAAAAAAAAAAATCCTTAGTAAAAGTAGGAATAGCTGCATACATCATAATAGCACAACACTTTGCATTCCTAATAAAGGACAAGACATTCTACTATCAACTATTACTGATATTAAATGTCGTGTTAGTGCAATTAAATAAGAGAAAAAAAAGCATAAAACGAGTAGGCTTTTTTGGCAGATACTGTTATATGGGATGGACAGGAGGGGAAGACATGAAAATCAACTGAAATGAAATACATAAAAAATCAGGAAAGAGCCTGCTTACGAAATGGTCGAAAAACAATAGCTGGGCGGGGCCGCAGGGTGGTGCACGTGAATACGTGGGCATGTGCGTGTGTACGTGGGCACGTGCACGTGCTTTTGGGGCCGACAGACGCGTCAGTTACCTAGGCGCATGCGTCTAGCTATCCCAGAAGCACCTGCGTCTTCCGGCTCGTGCTTTCCTCAGGCTCGCGCCTTCCTGAGACTCGTGCCTTCCTCAGACTCGCGCCTTTCTCTGCAGCTCGCGCCTTTCTCTGCAGCTCGCGCCTTTCTCTGCAGCTCGCCCCTTTCTCTGCAGCTCGCCCCTTTCTCTGCAGCTCCCGCCTCACTCCCCTCAGCGTTCTTTTTCCCACGGTCTTCCAGTTGCTGCTGACCTAACTAACTCTCAGCCATGGCCTCCAACGAAGATTTCTGCATCACACAAGACCTGGATATCCCGGCAGATATTGTGGAGCTCCACGACATCAATGTGGAGCCCCTTCCTATGGAGGACATTCCGACGGAAAGCATCCAGTACGAGGATGTCGATGGCAGTTGGATCTACGGTGGCCACGACTATCCGCCTCTGATCGTGCTGCAGCCGCTCTTCACGAACACGGGCTATGGCGACCACGACCAGGAAATGCTTATGGTGCAGACACAAGAGGAAGTGGTGGGCTATTGCGGCTCAGACAACCAGCTAGGCAACGACTTGGAGGACCAGTTGGCCATCCCGGATAGCACTGAAGACGAGCGCTTCCAGCTGACCCTGGCCTCTCTGTCGGCCTCGGCGGCATCAACATCAACCCAGAGCCGCAGCAAAAAGCCCAGCAGCAGGAGTGCCACCAGCACTGAGGCCAACCCGGCAGGCAGCAGCTCCAACGAGGGCACGAGGAAGGGGGAGCAGAAGCAAGTGCAGGTCAAAACGCTGGAGGGTGAGTTTTCCGTGACTATGTGGTCCCCTAAGGGTAACAATGACCAAGGGGCAGTGGGTGAAGGCCAGGCTGAAAACCCACCTGATTATTCCGAGTACTTGAAAGGGAAGAAACTTCCTCCTGAGGGGTTACCAGGCATTGATCTCTCAGATCCTAAACAGCTGGCAGAATTTACTAAAGTGAAGCCCAAAAGGTCCAAAGGAGAACCTCCCAAAACAGTCCCTTGCTCTCATAGCGGCTGCGAAAAGATGTTCAGGGATTACTCCGCCATGAGAAAACATCTCCACATCCACGGGCCCAGAGTCCACGTATGTGCAGAATGTGGCAAAGCTTTTCTTGAGAGCTCAAAGCTGAAACGACACCAGCTGGTCCACACCGGCGAGAAGCCCTTTCAGTGCACATTCGAAGGCTGCGGGAAACGCTTTTCCCTTGATTTCAATTTGCGCACACACTTGCGCATCCACACCGGCGATAAGCCCTTCGTGTGCCCCTTCGATATTTGCAACAGGAGGTTCGCTCAGTCAACCAACCTGAAAACCCACATATTAACGCATGTGAAGAACAAAAACAGCCCGTGAAAGGAGAAGACCCCTCTCAGACTTGGGAATTATCTTCCAGGACTGCGGTAGGGAATAAATATGCCTCTCAAAGCTTTGTATGTTGTATCTAAGAGTTTTAAAAAAATGAATCCTGCACATCTAAGGTTCGTGTTTTGTTAGAGTAGTAAAAATACAATTTAAACGTTTTTAAAAAGGTAAACCTTGACATAAGATAATAATGCTAAGATGCCATAGCTTGTTCTGTAACTGTTTTTGTAAAGTTTGGTCCCAACAGGAGAAAAATTCGTAGGCTTCACATCAAGAGACGGTTCTTACAAACTGTGTTTAAAATGGGACTTTTCACATTCTTAGAAATAGGAAATTCATTTATTGTTTACAGTGTTTTTAAAAAACTTGTTAAAAATTCAAAATGTTCATGTTTATACTTTTAGGAATATGCTTAATAAGTCTATGTATGGTTTTTCTGGAGGTTGATAACTTTGGGAAAGATTTACTTTAAAAGAATGAACAATTATATGCATACGTGAAGTATTTTCCTGCTTAAAAAAGTTATATAGGTGTTATTTGTTTTAATCTTGGTTGTATTCTTGGATGTTAACACATCTTGCATTTTAGCTGTATTAGGTCATGCAGTATTGATATTAGGTGATTTAATAGTACTAGTTTAAACCTATTTTAGTCATTTTATTTTCCCCAAAATACTACCAGATGCTGTTGTTTAGTGTAATTTCTTTGCCTGTTCAGTTAAAGTAGTGCTTGCTTGTAGAATATATTGTGTATATGTTGACTTTAACACTTAAGTACATCCTGTGTAATAGAAAAAGTAAAATACCTCTTCTAAAGAAGGAAAAAAGTAGTTTGTCTATATCAATACAGAAGCTAGAACTAAAGAAAAAGGGGAGGGTGCTACTGGCATCTAGTGGGTAGAGGGAGATCAGAAATGCCACTAAACATCCTACAATGCACAGACAGCCCCACGAAACACATAATTATTTGGCTAAAATGCCAATAGTGCCAGGTGCAGGGGCTCACGCCTGTAATCTCAACACTTTGGGAGGCCAAGGTGGGTGGATCGTTTGAGCTCAGGAGTTGGACATCAGCCTGGGCAACATGGCAAAACCCGGTCTCTACCAAAAATACAAAAATTAGCTGAGTGTGGGGCGCACACCTGTGGTCCTAGCTACTGAGGAGGCTGAGATGGGAGGATCACTGGAGCTGGGGAAGTCGAGGCTGCGGTGAGCCACGATCGAGCCACTGCACTCCAGCCTGGGTGACAGAGTAAGACCTTGTGTCAAAAAAAAAAAAAAAAGGGGCAGGGGGGCTGGGTGTGGGGCTCCTGCCTGTAATCCCAGCACTGTGAGAGGCTGAGGCGGGTGGATCACTTAAACGGTCAGGAGTTCCAAGACTAGCCTGTCCAACATGGTGAAACCACCCCCCGGCTACTTAAAAATACAAAAATTAGCCATAGACTTCGTAGACTTCACATCAAGAGACGGTTCTTACAAACTGTGTTTAAAATGGGACTTTTCACATTCTTAGAAATAGGAAGTTCATTTATTGTTTACAATTTTTTTAAAAATTGTAAAAAAATTCAAAATGTTCATGTTTATACTTCTGGAATATGCTTAATAAGTGTATGGTTTTTCTGGAGGTTAAAAATACAAAAATTAGCTGGGGGTGGCGGCACAGCACCTGTAATTCCAGCTACTTGGGAGGCTGAGGCAGGAGAATCGCTTGAACCCAGGAGGTGGAGGTTGCAGTGAGCTGAGAGGATGCCACTGCACTCCAGCCTGGGTGACAGAGTGAGACTCCGTCTCAAAAAAAAAAAAAAAAAAAAGCCAGTAGTGTCCCTGTTAAGAAACCCTGCTGTAGAAAAAGTAAAAGTTTATAACAAAGATTCCAGAGGTTTGCAGTACTTATAAACAAATCATTATTGGGCAAGAGGTTGTTTAGATGAAAGAAATGTGTGTGCTCCACCACCCTCATTGCCACTTAACCAGCATGGGTAAATCCAGAATCAGAGGGGTGATCTGGTACTAGCTACATGCCTGACGAGATAAGAGACTATGCAAATAGTCAAGGAATCAGTGCTGCTGAGTGTGCCGGCTTTTATTCATTTGTTCATGTTTTGTTTCTGTGACTAGCAAGTGGGCTGGGGATGGGGGGAATTCATAGTGGTATCCTAAATTAGTTTCCCCAGAGTAAATTCCTGTGCATCAAAGGATTAGATTTTTTGTTTGTTTGTTTTAATTTTGTTAAGGAAGCTATGAAAGCAGTACAAGAAAACATTGGTGAATATCTTTTATAATCTTGAAGTGGAAAAAGCTTAGTACAAGGAACTATTTGATCACACAAAAATTTAAAGTATCTATACAGGCAAAACGACAAACCACATCAAATGACAAACTGGAAAGATAAAATTATAATACCTGTTACAAAGGACTAAATTCCTCCCTGTATAGATTATAAATAATAGCATATACAAATTAGTAAATTAATAAGATAATCAAAAAATGGCACTGGATAGAAATAAGTAGCTCTTAAGAAAATGGGCTTTAATTTTTCACCCAGAAGACTGGCAAAGAGTAAAAGTATGGTAGCATCCAGTGTCATTCAGAGAGTGGAAAAATGTCAATTATGAGAGTATAAATTAATTCAAACTCATTGGAGGTCAGCTTTAATGTTCATATTTTTTGACCCAACATTTCCATTTCTAGGTAATTTTTCATACCCTTGCAGATGCATACTTAACTGGACGCTTAACATTATAAGCAAAGCTGTGTATTGCAGTATTATATGAAAAGGTTAAAACACCCTAAGTGATTAATAGTAGGATACCTTATAAATAAGTTGATATGTTAATAAAAATGGATTACTCTGTAGCAGATATAATGAGATTGATATGTATGAACAGATATGGAAAAATGTCAAAAATATATAAATTTAAAAGCAAATAGGGTGTGATGGCTCACACCTGTAATCCCAAATTTTAGGAGGCTGAGGTGGGAGGATCACTTCAGGAGTTCAAGGCTGCCATGAGCTGTGATCACAGCACTGCACTCCAACCTGGGCAATAGAGCGAGACTGTCTCTTTAAAAAAAAACAAAACAAAACAAAACACGAAAAAGCAAAATATAGTATAATAATTTGATGCCATTGTTATTTTTAAATGATGTATCTGTATATAATAGAAAAGATAATTTACCTGATAAGTCCTAGACCATACTTTGTCTGGCTATTTCTGGAATTTAATAATTTATAACACTTTAAAAATTTAAAAAGGAACATTTTACAATGTGAATTCATTACTTGGAACATGTGTTAGCTAGGTATTTGGCTGCTCTAATAACTAAAAATAAGTGGCATAAACTTTCAAAACATTCCAAATATAAGTAGTTCAGTGTTGGTGGGATAACTCTGTAATTTGGGTACACAGGTTCTGTCTTCTTAGCTCTGCTATTCCCAACGTGCAGCTTCTGTGTCGTGGACCTAAATCCAGCTCCATCATAGCTACATTACAGCCCACAGGACAGGGTTGTCTCCATCACATCCTGGTGCTAGTAGTGCCCATACCCCGCCCCATAAGAAAAACTGCAATAGGAAAAGGGAAGACTAGGTACGGGGGAAGGGGTTATCTAGTGGCGTGTTAAGTGAATGTTTAACATCTGGCTCTGCAGGGCTAAGGTAGGGAGCTCTGATGGTAGCATTTGCTGGTTTCTGTGGTGTAAATACTCGCACCGTGGTCAGTTTCAGGCTGCAAACCTACGCTTCCTGAAGGAGGAATTAGGAAGAAATGCACACAATTAGCTCTGGCAAGCTGGTAGGAGCAGGCTTCAGAGAACCACTGGGTTCATATAACCATATCTGCCATACGATAGGATATAAGATGCTAAGGGGGAAAAAAAGAGTTTAAAAAATATAGGCCTGGTGCGGTGGCTCACGTGAGCCTGTAATCCCAGCACTTTGGGAGGCCGAGGCGGGCGGATCACGAGGTCAGGAGATGGAGACCATCCTGGCTAACACGGTGAAACCCCCCGTCTCTACTAAAAATACAAAAAAA
>NW_026652282.1:18639460-18655584 GCF_009828535.3 Hylobates moloch
TCAAGACCAGCCTGAGCAAAATGGTGAAACTCTGTCTCTAGAAAAAAAAACACACACACTAAAAAACTAGCGGAGCATGGTGGCACGCGCCTGTAGTCCCAGCTGCGTAGGACACTGAGGCAGGAGTGTTGCTTGAGCCCAGGAGGCGGAGGTTTCAGTGAGCCAAGATCACGCCGTTGCACTCCAGCCTGGGCCACAGTGAGACTGTCTCAAAAAAAAAAAAAAAAACTAAACTAAAAAAATTTTTAAAACTATAAAACTGTCTTGAAAAAGTTATTAGAAAATTTGCTGCTTTGTACTCTTGAATAAATTATTAAAATTATTACACACGTATACTCATATACATGCTGATGTGGGCAGGGAAAATCTGGAGTAATGGAAAATGATAACAGTATGTTTACTGTGAGTCATGGGGCTGGTGGTTGAGAAATGGTATTTGGGAAAGATGACTTTTTATTACTTCTATATTGTTTGGAATTTTTATAGTCAGCGTGTATTTTTTAGTAATTTTTTAAAAGCCAATTGAACATTTTTAAATTAATTTCATATTAGGGTTAAAATGTACTGAGACTTCTTTTTCCTTAAAATTGACACCTAATGTCCAAAACTAAGACTAAAGAAGGTTATATATCCCCACCAATAATTGGGTCCACGCACCTCTTTCAGAGCTTATTAAATGGTATAGAACTAACTAGTCCCACTATCCCAAACATCACCTAGCCCATTAACTTCTCATTCCCAGTTGTGAGTTGTCAGCCTAGTAGACAGCTGAACGGCTTTGCCCTGCCGCCTTTCCCAGGCAAGGGGGCAAGGTTAGGGGTGGGGAGGAGATGCTTATCTTGCCCTGAATTCAAGACAGGACAAATTCAAAGATCTGGAATTGTCTCTAAGAAGAAGAGTTTAGTATCCCTGCTAAATGTTTGCTGAGCTGTGAGCTCACTGTGGTGCAGCCATCAAAGTGGAAGACAACGTTGGAAACCTGTGTGTTCCTCAAAGTTTAGGGATGTACATAAATTATGTATTTAGAGGGAGAGAGAAATACATATGTACCCAATGCCTACTTTATTGGTTTTAAACTTAGGAATATAATTTCATTGCTTCTAAAACATCTTCCCACTTCCATGTAAAAAGTCCAGGGTGTCATTTAAATCTCGTTTTTTGTTTTGTTTTTTTTGTTTGTTTGTTTGAGACGGAGTTTTGCTCTCATTGCCCAGGCTGGAGTGCAATGGCACGATCTTGGCTCACTGCAACCTCCGCCTCCCGGGTTCAAGCGGTTCTCCTGCCTCAGCCTCCAAAGTAGCTGGGATTACAGGCGCCTGCCACCACGCCCAGCTAATTTTTTATGTTTTTTTAGAGACGGGGTTTCACCATGTTGGCCAGGCTGGTCTCGAACTCCTGACCTCAGGTGATCCGCCCACCTCAGCCTCCCAATAAATCTAGTTTTATAATGCTACTTTTAAAGAGTTGCATATGTAGGCCAGGTGTGGTGACTCACGCCTTTAACCCAACACTTTGGGAGGCCGAGGTGGGCAGGTTACTTGAGCTCAGAAGTTTGAGACCAGCCTGGGCAACATGGCAAGATTCCATCTCTACTAAAAATACAAAAAATAGCCTAGCATGGTGGTGCACGCCTGTGGTCCCAGCTACTCAGGAGGCCGAGGTGGGAGGACGGCTTGAGCCTGGGGGGCAGAGGTTGCAGTGAGCCGAGATTGCACCACTGCACTCCAGCTGGATGACAGAGTGAGAACTCTGTCTCAAAAGTAAAGTAAGTTGCATATGTAATAGGTTTTTTTCTTTTTTTCTTTCTTTCTTTCTTTTTTTTTTTTTTTTCTGAGACAGGATATCACCCTGTCACCCAGGCTGGAGGGCAGTGGTACAATCACTGCTCACTGCAGCCTCGACCTCCTGGATTCAAGTGATCATCCCACTTCTCAGTCTCCCAAGTCGCTGGCACCACAGGTGTGCACCACCACACCCAGCTAATTTTTGTATTTTTTGTAGAGAGGCAGGTCTTGCCATGTTGCCCAGGCTGGTCTCAAACTCCTAGGTTCAAGAGTTCCACCCACCTCGGCCTCCCAAAGTGCTGGGATTACAGGCATGAGCTAGAGCTACCACACGGGGCTATTTCTTAAAAAAAAAAAAAAAAAAGAAATACATACTGGTTTTGAAAAGACAAAGCCACTAAACATCTGTCTGAAATTTGGTGGGGAAAAAAGAGAGATGAGAAGAGATACTTCCTGAGCACACTGTAAATGAAGGTGTTTAAATTTTGAATTATGGTATAAAGAATTTTTAGAAGAGGAATTAAACAATTCCTGCTGTCTGGTTCCAAGTGAAGAGTAGATTGCTTTAAAAAAAATTCTCTATGCTTTGTTGCTAAAAATTCCTTTATAAATAGTGGAAGTAAAATTTGACCATTCTGTTTCTATACTTACATGTTTTTAAATCCTTCTTAAATATTGAAAACCCTGTTCTTATTTGTATAAGCCAGTTGTAAGTTTATTTGAGGGCAAAGTAAAAAACATTGGTGATAAAAGTGATGTTGTGATTATAGTAAGCTGGAATTTAAACTTAGAACACAGTGTAAGCCTTGCCAAATTGATAGTTTACATTCTTTCAGCTATAACTACTGTGGGTTATTCAAGGAATAATGAGTTGTTATTTTACCTATTCAGTCATCTGGTGACCTGTAAATCATTTCTGTGTGCTTAGAGAATTAAGGTAGTTGTGTTTTTTTTTTATTATTATTTGCAAACCACCCTAAGCATAAGTAGGGCTTGATTGGGGTAGCCCTTAGCCCCCACTTAATAATAATCACCAGCTTCAAGTCTATGGGTACCTTGCTGCCTTGATGACAACTATAGATTTTCTTCTCCCTTGACCCATGATTTTTGTTTGTTTGTTTTGGTTTTTTTTGGTTTTTTTGTTTTTTTGTTTTTTGAGACAGAGTAATCTCTCTGTTACCCAGGCTGGTCTCAAACTCCTGGTCTCAAGTGATCTGCCCACCTCAGCCTCCCAAAATGCTGGGATTATAGGCATGAGCCACCGTGCCCGGCCCCATGATATTTTTAAACCCTGAGTCACCCATATTCTGATTTTTCTACTGTTGCCCCAGTCTCATTGCTTAGTATATAAACCAGAATAAAATTGATCCTCAATTCCATCTAAGTCCTACTGTTTCTTGGCTATTGTTTTATTAAAATCATGAAGAAAGCAAAAGAAGGCATGCCATCACAACTATTTAAAAGTGTTCTAGAAGTTATAGTCATTGCTATAAGACCAAACAGGAGGGAAAAGATGAGGTATGAATGTTGGAGGAGATAAATGATTATTATTAGCAAATAATGGAAAATCCAAGAGAATAAAGACTAAGACATCCTAAATGGAAAGTTCAGTTTGGTGGTTAATTACAAAGTAAATATAAAAAAATAAACGTAGTGTTCCTGTGTATCTGAAAGAAACAGATCATGTAATAGGAAGAAAAGATCTTATTCAGAAAGTAATATGACATATAAAAAATAAAAAACTAACATTTTAAAAGAAGTATACAGGGCCTATATAGAGAAACTACAAATCTGTACTGAGAGATGTAGAAGATTTCAGTAAACAGATGTCGTGTTCCTATGTCAGAAATATAAAATTATGGATTTACCCCTAGTTATTGCAGTCATTGTAGTGACATTAGAAATCCTAATGTGGGCCAGGCGTTGTGGCTCACACCTGTAATCCTAGCGCTTTGGGAGGCCGAGGTGGACGGATCACTTGAGATCAGGAGTTCAAAACCAGCCTGGCCAACATGGTGAAACCCTGTCTCTACTAAAACTACAAAAAAATTAGCCAGGCGTGGTGGTGGGCGCCTGTAATCCCAGCTACTCAGGAGGCTGAGGCAGGTGAATCACTTGAACCCAGGAGGCAGAGGTTGCAGTGAGCTGAGATCTTGCCACTGGGCAACAGAGCGAGACTCTGTCTCAAAAAAAAAAAGAAAAAAAATCCTAATTTGAATAATATTTGGTGGTTGTCAAAATGATTCTCAAATTTATCAGAAAGGATAAGGGGAGAATAACCAAAATAAACAAATTGAAAGTATTTATTTACTAAATACTGAAATATTACTACCAGCAACAGCTTTATTGTCACTGGAATAGTGGAAAAGAATGGAAAATCCAGAAGCAAGCCAAAGAATAGATGAAAATGTAGTGTGAATTAAAAGTTGCATTTAATTTAGTAGTGAAAGAATGCACTGCTCAGTAATTATTAGCTAAACATTTGAATAAAATTAGTTATATGTATCAGTCATACCAGACACAAAAATAAATTACAAATGGTAAAAGATTTAAATGTAAAAATCACACACATACACAAAAATAAATTCCAAATGGTAAGAGATTTAAATGTAAAAATAAAACTATTTAAACCATCCTTCCCCACAAAAAGAGTGATTACTTACATAATGTTAGGGGAGAGAAAGTCTTCCTTTGCACAGCTGCAAAGGTTGAATATATAATGGAAAAGATTCATGAATTTGAGTACCTAAATTTTAGGGTTTAAAAAAAATAAAGACGGTTTTCTCTTTTTTTTTTTTTTTTTTTGAGACGGTGTCCTGCTCTGTGCTTTGTCACCCAGGCTGGAGCGCAGTGGCACAGTCTCAGCTCACTGTAGCCTCCGCTTCCCGGGTTCAATCAATTCTCCGGCCTCAGCCTCACAAGTAACTGGGACTACAGACGCGCGCCACCATGCCTGGCTAATTTTTTTGTACTTTTAGTAGAGACGGGGTTTCACCATGTTGGCCATACTGGCGTTGATCTCCTGACCTCATGATCCGCCCGCCTCGGCCTCCCAAAGTGCTGGGATTACAGGCGTGAGCCACCGTGCCTGGCGGACAGTTTTCTTATGGTTTGTTGCTTTATAGTCTGTGACGTAATGTAAAATACATGCTTGGTTTGTTCCACCAATACTGTTCTGCATAATAGTTTAATTCTTAAAACAACCTCCTTTTTCCAAGTACCATTTGGGTTTCTATATCCCTGTTTAGCAAGAATTTTTTTTATTTGAATGTATTTGAGGTTTCTAAGATCACAAATATGTTTAAATTAGTGATATATACATTTTCTGAAAAGAGGGTATAGTTAGTGGAAGATATTAGTTCTATCAGTATCAAATCATGTTAGCATGTGGTCTTCCTAGTGTGGTATTAACATGCCCATTTTAGATTTCAATATCTAAAATGAAAGTAATAATTGAACATCTGTCTGCTCTACTAATAAGTAGATATTTTTGCCTCATTGCTTCTTCTGATCACTTTATTAATTTATCAGAATGCCCGAGTGTTGTGAGGTCCAGCTACTTATATCATTCCTGCCCCTGGTTGAGCTTATTGCTTTTTTTCCTCTCTTTCCAGGTATCTGGCATAATTTTGTCCTTGCACTCTTGGGTATTTTAGCTCTTGTTCTCCTCCCAGTAATTCTCTTGCCATTTTACTACACTGGAGTCGGGGTGCTCATCACTGAAGTTGCTGAGGTAAATAATGGATTACTCAGGGCATTCTTTCATCAGATGTTGTGATGTAATACCTAGCATCTATTCAGAAACTTTTATTCAAGATCTCCTCATATACAAAATGCTTAGTTTCTTCTGAAGAAATTACTGTAATCCTTTCAAATCTAACAAATAATGTTGGGAAACACATTGGTTTTTTTAAAGTTTCATGAAAATTATTTTTGTCCTGATGCTGTACTTAGGAAGATAGTATCAAGATTTTCTACCTGTAGTTTATTGGTAAAATGCATCATTTACCTTTTCTGTTTATTTTTATATCTCTGCTTTTGAGTCAAATGTCTTTATGCCGCCTAAGTAGTAAGAAAGATGAAACCTAGGCTGTCCAGCTGTAACATTTCATAGGAGTTTAAGTTAATGTCTTCAACTCTGTATTTCACTCCCTTAGACAATAACTGCTATGATGGCATCAAATCTTGTATTCAGACATTAGAAAGAGGAAAATTACCTTTGTGAGCAATTGGCTTACATATACATTGTACTGATGGTATTGCCTGCATATTTGGGATATGTAAGGACGTGTCTTACTGTTTTATGTGTTAAGGATATAGGAAAGGCAAGACAGTCTGATGATACTTTCACCAAAAAATTTTAATTGGCAGTTTGGGAAAAAATTTTATCATTTTAGTCTTAACAGTCAGCAAGTCGGCTTTTTTTCAATTGTGAAAAATTCAAAATCTTGGAGAATTTGGGAAAAGCAACCCTAATTGTTGGGTTTTATTTTAATTTCTAGGACTATGTCTTGAATTCAAAGCTGGATTATTTTTTGCATTCAAAATATTCTACTTAATTAACTCAGTGTCTTTATTATTTGCTCAGATTAATTACAGTTTGTCTTCATGCATTATCTGATTTGGTTTTACCCCCTTCCCAAGGACTCTCCTGCCATTGGACCCAGAGGCCTTTTTGTGGGAGACCTTGTCACCCATCTACAGGATTGTCCTGTTACTAATGTGCAAGATTGGAATGAATGTTTAGATACCATCGCCTATGAGCCTCAAATTGGTTACTGTATAAGTGCATCAACTTTACAGCAGTTAAGTTTCCCAGTTAGAGGTGTGTATATTTCCTCAATATAATATAATGCTTCAAGCACCAGTACCTGCCATTCACTAATCCTTAGACCATGTCTATAGATTTATTCTGTTCTAATCTGTTTAAAGCAAATCAGTAAAGTAAATAGATTCAAACCAATAGACATTTTTCTTGATAAGTTGGATGCTAATATGTGTTTCCTTTATTATATATTGTTGAACTTCTATTTTCATAATATCATATTTGACTTTTAGGACTCTAATATTTTCTGCTTTCAAAACAGTTGTATTAAATCATAGCCGGGCACAGCGGCTCGCGCCTGTAATCCCAGCACTTTGGGAGGCTGAGGCGGGCAGATCACTTGAGGTCAGGAGTTCAAGACCAGCCTGGCCAACATAGTGAAACCCCATCTCTACTAAAAATACAAAAATTAGCAGGGCATGGTGACGGGTGCCTGTAATTTCAGCTGCTTGGGAGTCTGAGGCAGGAGAATCGCTTGAACCCGGGAGGTGGAGGTTGCAATGAGCCAAGATCAGGACATGGAAAGAGACTCTGTCTCAAAAAAAAAAAAAAAAAAAAATCAGCATTCAAGGTCAATCATAACCAATTAACTAATTCCAATAATCAAATACCCCAATATAATATTATCTTTATGCATGTGTGTAGATATATTATAGTACTTTAAACTTTTATAATTGAAAAAGGGAATATAAATAATGAGAACCAGTTCTACTTTGCATGAGCTTATGTCAGAACAGATAAACAACGATAGTTAACAACTAAATATATAAAAATCAAAGCATAAACATTCTGTATTAATATATTGTTAGCCCAACACAGACATGCAATAAGGAAAGATTACAAGAAATAAGAAGGAACTTGGCAAACAAAAAAACCCATCTGGGATTTAGAAAAAATTCCCTTACTTCTTAAAAATTCCCTTAATACTTAAGCAGTTCTAGTGGTAGCTGTGTGGATGTTGGCATGTCTGAATCTATCTGGGGTAGAGTTATTTTATGTATTTTATGTGGCAGGCATCCTAAAGAAGTTGTCTTGGCTTCCAAAAATACCCTGTGAAGTCAGATATGTTGCTTTGTGCAGCAGATGACAGAGCTGGAGCAAGTTTCTTCTCGGATCCTGCCAAACTTATTTTGAGTTATTTCAGCTCTGAGAAATCAGCTTCCCAATTCTTTATGCAAAATCAGCTTCCCAATTCTTTATACAAAATCAGCTTCCCAATTCTTTATACAAAATTGAAGGTGTTAGAAAATAGAAATTATACTCACAGACTATATCTTTAAGTAAAAAAATATCCTGATACGTATCCACATCTATTGGTGTAGGGAAATATGATTAATAATCAAGAATAGTTTTAGTAAAGTATTGTGTGCAGCACAGGCAAAGTAGTAAGAACTGATTTTTTTAAAAAAAACTTTTAAAAATTTACTCTTCCATGTATAACCCATTTGTAAGAATTTTTTTATTATCAAAAATGTTTAGACACGATGGAGAATAGTATAAACGAGCCCACATATATCTTTCTGCCAGCTTCGGCAGTTATTAACATTTTGCCAATTTTTTCATCTAAGCAGTCCACTTTTAGGGGAAGTATTTTGAAGTACATCCCAGGCATCCTATCATTTCATCCGTAACCTTTCAACCTGCCTTTAACGGATGATGACTCATTAAACATGACCACAATACTGTTATAATTCCTAACAAAATAACAGTAATTTCTGATATCTAGTTGGTATTCAATTGTTTCTCATTCTTTTCATTATAGTTGATTTAAATTAGTTAGGATGTCTTCTAAGACTTTTTAAATTTGTAACAATTTTCCTTGACCTGTTTTTGAAGTGTTATTTTTTTGTTGAAGAAACTGAGTCATTTGTTTTGTTGAATTTCCTAAATTCTGGGTTTTTCTGGTTATATCTTATCCTCATGATGTCATTAACTTGTTCAGATGTCTTCCAATTTTCTATAAACTGCTAATTAGGTCCACGGCGTTGATTAGATTCAGAATCCTTTTTGTTTGTTTGTTTGTTTGGGTTTTTTTTTTTTTTTTTTTTTTTGCAAAAACACTTCATAAACAGCGCTTGGTACTTCCTGTGGCATCATATTGCATCCAGTATCTATTGTTCTCTGTTTTAATGGTGTTAAGATTGTTCAGTGGAGCAATCTGATTCTTTAAGGTTGAAATATTTATAAATTTTCCCCATTCTCAGGAGCCTCTTACCATCTTCCAAAACTTTTAAGATGACAGAAGATTAATATGTAATCCACAATGTGTTCTTCTTTAAAGAAATGATCCATTATTTCCCACTTCTTAAGTCCTTTATCCTTTTCTTTTGGTTTCTCTAAATTTGAGGTAATGTGTATTGAATTACAAAAACCAAAGTGACACACTAGTTAAATAAAGTTCTCTTCAGTAGGATTGTTTTGCTTAGGATATCTGCATTTTCAGATGTTTAGGGTTTTATCCTTTTCCTGTCAGAAAGACTGTAAATAAAAATTTTCCCTGAAATACTCAGAAACTCTCTTCTTATTAACTGTTTGAGTATTTCACTGTTATGGATCATGTGCTACATTTTGGAGGTATTTGTTTAAATACCTAAAGCAGATATTACTCTTTTTATACTAAAATCAATCCAGAAGTAATTCTTTTTTTTTTTTTCAAGCCCTGGGCTGTCCCAGCCCAGGAGTAATTCTTCAATATCTATTTTGTCTCAGTATACATGTTTATTTTACATGATTACTATATCTGATAAATCTCTGCCTCTATTTAAGCTTTTGAAAATGGAGTATGTATACTTAGCCAGTTTAAAGGAATATTAATGTCTGTAAATATCACTTAAAATATATACTATGGCTGGTCACTTAAAATACATACTATGGCTGGTCACTTAAAATACATACTATGGCTGGTCCAAATGCAGTTGTGGTTACAATTAATTGATCACAACCAGTTACAGAATTCTTTGTTCCTTCTGTATTCCCACTACATCACTTGACTCGCCTTAAAAAAAAAATACATACTAGATTAATTTTGATGGCAGGCTTAGCCCCTGGGGCTGTGGACATTTAAGAAAGCTATGGATTGATGGTATTTTATATGTTTCTAGGTAACTTTTTTATCCTTCATTGTAAGTAGGAATGAAAGATATGGTCAGATATACTAATACAAAGTGTCCAATGATCCAAAAGTTATTCATGTTCAATTTAGAGTAGAATTCAGTACACATAACTAAATTCTAGGAATTTATACCATTTCAGAGCAATAAAGCCACCCTGGAAAGGTCACACCCTGGAAGTGCTTGTAAACCATCTCCACCAATTATCTCTAGCCTCTTATTTCATACCCCGTCTCTCTCAGATGCAGTATTAGATTTAAACTCTTTGAAGATTAAACGGCCTTTTGGGGAAACTCCAAGAAGAACACTGAGTGAGGGCTTAGAGCCGTTTGTACCTGGAATGGATCTCTGGTCTTACTCTGGGTCAGAACAGAAAAACATACACTCTTCCCCCATTCATATTGAAGCCTCTGCTTTTAGGGTTGCTGGCTGTCCATACACCACTCAGTGATTTAAATAGAACTGAAAGTTATAGACAATAACTAGTATGGCTCTTTTGGGGGACTATTTTCCTAGCAAGTACTTTGTATTTTCACTCTTTATTTTGACGGAGGCACTCCTTATTTCATATATGCATAAAGCTAAATTCCTTTTTGATGAAAGCATTGTCTTGAGTAAGAAATGCTGTCCTTAGCAAGTCCAGCATTTGAACTACATTTTAAGGAGCACGAGACAGAATGCTAAGGCAACTCTGCTTAAAATGAAGCTGTGAGCCCAAACTCAGGCATCCACCCTGAACAGTTTACCTTCCTGTTCAAAGCAGGTGAGGGTTTATGCCCTTACCTGCCTGGCAACAGAAATATTAAACTGTCTTACATATCTTTAACTGGAGTGAGAGAAGAAACCTTCTTGACCCAGTTTAAGATAATAAAAGGAAAACTCTGGGAATCTTTTCAACAAACTTTGAGAACTCAGATTTTTTTTATGCCCAAATTGCTCTAATATTTGAAAAACAAAAAGACCTTTTTTTTGTTATTATGAGCATCAAGTTATGGTCCAAGGTTTCTTTGCTATCCTAAATTGAAGAGTAAGAGTGTGTATATAAGTATATATGTGTGTGTCTCTCTGTGTGTGTGTGTGTGTGTGTGTGTGTGTGCATGTATATATAGAGAGATTTTTTTTTTTTTTTTTTTTTTTTGAGATGGAGTCTCACTCTGTCATCCAGGCTGGAGTGCAGTGGCACGATCTCGGCTCACAGCAAACTCTGCCTCAGCCTCCCGAGTAGCTGGGATTACAGGTGTGTGCCACCCAACCCAGCTAATTTTTTTGTATTTTTTTAGTAAGACAGGGTTTCACCATGCTGGCCAGGCTGTTCTCAAACTCCTGACCTCAGGTGATCCTCCCACCTCAGCCTCCCAAAGTGCTGGAATTACAGGGGTGAGCCACCACACCCAGCCTCGTGTGTGTGTGTGTGTGTGTGTGTGTGTGTGTGTGTGTGTTTAATTTTACTACTTGTTACTAGGCAATGATGGCATAAAGTCAGCAACAGAACTGAGAATAAATAGGCTTGCTTCCCTGTGTTAGAGCGCTAGCTATGTGTTATACATTTAAGAAGCTAGGGTAAGAAAATTGTTCAGTTCATATTAGAGATATAGAAAGTGGTAAGCACTGTGAACTAGAGATTGAAAAAATCTCTTCTCTCCAGCTTTATTCCACAGTCACCTCTGGTCTAGACCATTCTTTGTAGACTGGACTATTTCTGGGACTATCTTCGGGCTCATCTTAGGGTACATTCAAAATATACAAATTCTCCCTGTAGTAACATTATGAAACTTTTCTGGCCTTAAATTTTTCTGATTGTCTCCCATACTGGGGATATTTAAAGGACAATTCTAATCTTCTAGAGTTAAATTCCACCCATAAATTCCCCTGGGGACATTCTATTGCAATCTTGAATATTACTTCCAAAGTAGAATTGTATTGGCCTCTCGTAATTAATAAAAATACATGAATGTAAAAAGTATCTGTGTTGCACCCCCTCATCTTATAGATTAAGAATCAAGTCACAGAAATTGTTTAAGTAACTTGTTCTTTATGTGACCCAGTAGAAAAGATTCTAAAATTAACTATGTTTAAGCCTATAACTTTTTAAAATAGCGATAGAGAAATATCAAGTTTACTTCTCAAATGCAAACAAAATATTTAACTCTTTATTGGAAAATTCAGTATGTTAGGAGGTACTTAATCTTGTCAGGGAGGCCACAGCCATGGATTTCTGTTTTGCTTGGAATAAATGCCAGAGGAAGAAAAAACCAGAGATCACAAATTGGTGGCAGCCTCCAGGCCAAATCCAGCCTTAGCAGATGTATTTGCTTTGGCTTGCCCAGTGTTTTTAAATTTTTAATTGGCTGCCAATGTTTAAACTTCAACAGGCTTCACATGAAGGTTCAGATTTCTGGTTTCTCTTGGGACAAAATGGAAGATCTGTCGATTCTGGGCCCCAAATTGAGTGGCCTGGCTGCTAACCCCCTAGAACAGGCCATGTATTTTCTAGTTCCTCACAGTCCCCACCACTTTCTGTTTTTTCTGCATATGATCCACTTCATTTATTTGGTACCTGCTTGGCCCATTTAAGCATTTATATTACTAAACATGCCGTATCATTAGCGATAATAAATTCCTGACTTCCAATTCTGTATTGTACCCAGTCCTCTTAAGAAAAGTTAGTAACTAAGCATCAGCTGTAAACATTTTAAGATCATTACTGATGCAAAGGCAAATCGGGTAGAACATCATTTATGTATTCAGTGTATATTGCGTAATCTACCTTATATAAGACACTGAGAAACCTTTCCCTCAGGGAGCTCAAAGTTGAGTCAGAAAAACAGACCATACCCACATTATTACAGTACAAGTTTAAATTTAAGTGATGACAGGCAATACTGGGAAATGATAACAGTCTTGACTGAGAAGATGAAGGCAGGTTTCACAGCATCAGCCCTTGAACTGGCCGTCAACAGTGAGTTTACTTTTAGGAGGCCAAGATGGACGTGGACCTCAGCACCACAGAATAGAAGGTGGTCAAGGAACTGCCAGTAATTCAGTTTAGGAAGAGAATCATATGAGATAAGGTAGTTTAAAAGTGAGAAGGAATTAGTCTGTACTCAAGTGGGAATAGATAAGGAGAAAACTGAGGAGGAGGTAAAAATCCATGGGACTTGGCAATCTGATCAAAGAGAACACTGAGGGTTTTAGCTTGGATTGATTTTTCTAAAGAATTCCTAAACAACTTTTTACCTTATACTTTACCATTAGGGCTGACAAATGATTATAGGCTAGGATTTGTCTGTGCCATTAGATGCTCACGGTCTCCTTTAATATTTTAAGTACTACTCCTCATTCAAAATTAAATACCCATTCAGTTATGATAAGAAAACAGAACAGGTCAGCTCAGTGGCTCATGCCTGTAATCCCAGCACTTTGGGAGGCCCAGGTGGGTGGATCACTTGAGGCCAGGAGTTTAAGACCAGCCTGGCCAACATGGTGAAACCCGTTGCTACTAAAAATACAAAAAAATTAGCTGGGCATGGTGGCACGTACCTGTAATCTCAGCTACTCAGAAGGCTGAGGCGGGAGAATCACTTGAACAGGGAGGCAGAGGTTGCAGTGAGCCAAGATCACGCCACTGTACTCCAGCCTGGGTGACAGAGTGAGACTCTGTCTCAAAAAAAAAAAAGAAAAAGAAAAGAAAACAGAACAAAGAACAAAGTTACCCATACAGCCAATCATCAGTTAGTTTCCTTTGCCTCTGTTTGGTTCTTTGCTATGTTTTGGCCAAGGAGATAGAGCGACAGTGTATGGCTAGGGGAAATCCAGTATAACCAATACAAAGATGTCTTCCTCAAACAATAGAGTAAAACAAAACAAAAAACTATTTAAAAACAAGCAAGCAAAAACTTTGGCTGAAACACAAAATTTTTATACAATTAAAATTACATTGCATATCAACTAAGATTTTCATGCTAAGTGCTCCTGAAGGCACTCTTGTAATAGAAAAGCTTTTTGTAGTACTGAGAAACAGGGATAATTTGGCGCTTGAGTCTATTTTCATCAGCACATCTGAGTATGGTAGTTTATATTCAAGATTCAAATTTAATTGGTCCTTGCCACCCATAAATTTATGCTTTACCAATTTGATGTGTTGGAATGCAGCAAACATTCCTAAATAAATACATGAAATCATTTTTTGTCCCACCTTATAAGTGACTTAGATTCCTTATTCTGCTCCCAATACCAGTAAAGCAGTCTACTAAAGAACTTTAAAAAATAAATAAGCCAGCCGGGCGCGGTGGCTCACGCTTGTAATCCCAGCACTTTGGGAGGCCGAGGCGGGCGGATCACGAGGTCAGGAGATCGAGACCACGGTGAAACCCCGTCTCTACTAAAAAATACAAAAAATTAGCCAGGCGTGGTGGCAGGCGCCTGTAGTCCCAGCTACTCGGAGAGGCTGAGGCAGGAGAATGGCGTGAACCCGGGAGGCGGAGCTTGCAGTGAGCCGAGATTGCGCCACTGCACTCCAGCCTGGGCGACAGAGCAAGACTCCGTCTCAAAAAAATAAATCAATAAATAAATAAGCCAGGCGCAGTAGCTCACGCCTGTAATCTCAGCACTTTGGGAGGCCGCGGTGGGCAGATCACTTGAGGTCAGGAGTTCTAGACCAGCCTGGCCAACATGGTGAAACCCCATGTCTACTAAAAATACAAAAGTTAGCCAGGTGCAGTGGCGCATGCCTGTAGTCCCAGCTACTCAGGAGGCTGAGGCAGGAGAATTGCTTGAGCCCAGGAGGTGGAGGTTACAGTGGACAGAGATCGTGCCACTGCACTCTAGCCTGGGCGACAGAGCGAGACTCTATCTAAATAAATAAATGGAATGAACAGTTGCCCCATTGCTGTTGTCTTCCAAAAATGGTAACTGGATTACTGGTGTACAAGCAGGTATGTGCACATCTGTGGGTCAAATTGGGCATCGCTGGTTCTCTAGGGGGAGCCCCAAAGTAAGCCTGGGGTAGAATCGGTATTTGGGTATAATGGGGATGTCTTAGGCATCCTCTGGCCCCCTCTGTTTACCAGCACCACAGTGCAGGGGTTCAGCAGTAATGTTGGATCATTGGCATTCAGGCACATAATAGTAGTTCATTAAATGTTTGTGCTTGACCAGCCGGACTTATTGTTGTGAAACCTACTGAGACACTGCAACTCCGGCTTTATGGGTAGCTCAGTTTATATGAGGACAGCTAACCTAGGGTAACTGCTGCTTCTTGATTTAAAATTGAATGGATCTCTTTTGGTAATGTAAAATCAAACTGCAGCAAGTAGCCCTCAAGCTGAACTCTGAATTATACAGTTGCTTCTAAATTCATATGCCATTTTACTTATTCTTTTTGTCTTAAAGGCATTTTTTGTTACAAATGTATTTTTATATAAGAGACTCTAATAAACAGTGTATTTCTCTTTAGCATACAAACGACTAGATGGTTCAACTGAATGCTGTAACAATCACAGCCTCACAGATGTGTGCTTTTCCTACAGAAATAATTTTAATAAGCGTTTGGTAAGTTGTCCCTGAAGCAGTCTTGCTTGCCTGATATAATTACTACAAAATAAGCATATAGAGCTAAAATGGAATCTATGGAAACGTCTCTCTTTTGCTCTATTTGTATCATTTTATTAAAATCTCTACATTTCACATGTCACATTTCATCTGAAAATCTTTAAAAATTTATAGTGATAATATCTTATTTGACCCAAATGGGGTACTTGAATCTATTTTATAGTAGGTGCACATAAATGGCATTTCTTTTATATGAACCTCATTCCTGATATGCTAGGTGACATGAAAAATATTGAAGGAATGTAACTTAGGTTTTTCTTAATAAATCATTTTTAATATTGACTGATTAATATTTTATTTATAGCATACATGTCTTCCTGCCCGGAAAGCAGTTGAAGCGACCCAAGTTTGCAGAACCAATAAAGACTGTAAAAAAAGCTCAAGTTCAAGTTTCTGTATAATACCTTCTTTGGAAACTCACACTCGCTTAATAAAAGTAAAACACCCACCTCAAATTGATATGTTATACGTAGGACATCCTCTGCATCTTCACTACACAGGTGAGTGTTTTTGTGGTAGACCCTTAGAAAATCATTAAGATCACATACAGTCTCAGTGGTAGAAACTCACTACAAATCCTTGAATTAATACATTTATTATAAATTTGATCATTTATCAAAGTCTTATTAACTTGTTCTTAAGCATTAAGTGAAAATTATGCAGTAGGAAGATAATCTGAATTTATAAAGTAAGATGGAGCTGAATCCATGCCTGCCTATGGAGAGTGACATTTTTCCTTCCCTACCATTTATGCCCAGGTCAAATAGGTGATCTCTCAGATGTCCTCTGAGAGTT
>NW_026652282.1:18665418-18687625 GCF_009828535.3 Hylobates moloch
TTTTTTTTTGGCAGAGGCCTCGCTATGTTGCTCAGGCTGGTCTCAAACTCCTGAGATCAAGTGATCCTCCTGCCTTGGCCTTCCAAAGTCCCAAAGTGCTGGGATTATAGGTGTGCCCAGCTTAAACTTCTTTGTTAAAATGTGTGTGCTTTGGTAGATTCCTTATCCATATCCTTTGCCCATTATTTCCCTTCAGTGGTTGTCACCTTCTTATTCCTTTTCATTGTTCAGGAATCACATTTTTACAAAGGATTTACAAACATATTTGACCATACCTTACAGTTCCTTGACTTTCATACTTTATTCCTAGCAGTCTTTTCTTACCTTTGAACCTCTTTGTTTCCATCTTTTAATGGCTTCTACTTTTTTCCTAGCCTTTATGTATTACCAGAAATCTATAATGGGAGGTAGCACTTTGCAATTTATAACATATTCCCTTCTCCAGTTTAGGGTACCCCTTTTGTGTCGAGAAAATACCTAGGGAAAAGAAGTTAGAACAGAAGGAGATAGGCCTTTATAGAAAAATAATTTCTTATCAGAAAATAAATACACTTTTTTTTTTTTTTTTTTGAGACGGAGTCTCGCTCTTTCACCCAGGCTAGAGTGCAGTGGCGCGATCTCAGCTCACTGCAAGCTCTGCCTCTCCAGTTCACGCCATTCTCCTGCCTCAGCCTCCCGAGTAGCTGGGACTACAGGTGCCCACCACCACGCCCGGCTAATTTTTTTTTTGTATTTTTAGTACAGACGGGGTTTCACCGTGTTAGCCAGGATGGTCTTGATCTCCTGACCTCGTGATCTGCCCGCCTTGGCCTCCCAAAGTGCTGGGATTACAGGTGTGAGCCACCGCGCCTGGCCAGAAATACCCTTTAATCACAGAGAACAGGTTAATGAAAATAAATTGTGATTTATTGAAAACAAACAGGGTTGTATTATGCATAAACTGGTAAGCCAGTGTTTAAACTTGACAATATATTACAAACACTTTTATGTTATTAATATTCTAATGTTATTTCAGTGGCCATATAATATTGCAGTGTTAAATGTGCCATAATTTAATCAACCCCTATTATTTCTAATTTTGCAATATTATAAATAAAACTGTTAGGAATATCCTTACAACTAAATCTTTTTGCATTCTATGACTCTTTAGACAATTCTAGAAACTCTTAGGAAAATCCTAAAGATGACTTTCTTAAAGCATGAACAGTTATATATATAGTATACATTTAATTTTTTTTCTGTTAATTGGGTATCCGAAGATGGCATCTTGTTTTAATTTGTACTTTTTGATTTTTAAAAAAAGTTGAATATTTTGAAATGTGTTTATTGGCCATTGTCTTCTTTTTTTTAATCCACGACCTTTGCCCATTTCTCATGTGAGGGATTATCTTTTTACTGCTTTTCCTTGTAAGCTCAGCTGTACCATTCGATTTGTTACATGTAAATATATTAAAACTTCATTTAAGTATAATGCTTATTTTTGTTTTTAATATATTATGGTCTGTCAATCTTTGTTTTGTTTACTGCCTTTGGTGATATGTTTTGAAAGTTTCCCCCACTCCAAGATTTTATAAATGTTCACATTTTCTTGTAATAATTTTGTGATCTAATTTTTTAAAATATTTAACCCTTTAACCCATGTGGAATATATTTTCATGTTGGTGCAAAGTAGGGATATAATCTTATGTTTTGTTTTCCTCAAATGATTGGCCAGCCATCCAAAAGAGATGGCTAGTCTTCATATGAGAGGCAACTATTTATTAATTTACTTTCACATTTCAGTAATACAATGAAATGAGTATATATCTCATGTGTTTCATTAGAGTGCTTAAATCTTTTTTTTTTCCTTTAGGTGGCTTTTTTTTATGGAAATAGTGTTTCTCATTCCTAAACAATATAGACTAGCAATCTGGAGATTACCCTTAACATATATCATTATCTAAAGGTACTGTTTTCACCACCTTCTTAATTAAAATATTTTTTGCTTCATAGATTTTCAAGCTTTAACTCTTCTATCTATCTCTGAATCATTTACTATTCATTTTTAAAGGTTAAAAAGGCAATCTGTCTTTAGAACAGATATCCTGATTTTAAAGTAAGTATTTTATCTTCATCTGTTTTCGTTATTTAACGATTAAGCATGGAACATTGCATTTCTTGATTACTTGTTCAAATACATGCATTAATTTTTATTGTCATAATTTAAATCATGAAAATTAGGGGTAATGCAGATACTATGAATTTGTATTTTATTATAAGATTTAAACTGTTTTTTCTATTTATAATAAATGATGAGTTTAAAAGAAGTTGGTTAGCTGTGCTTTTTTCCTATTTGAAATGTTTTTCTTCTGAGCTCACTGTAGTTGGTTTTTAAGCTTGCCAAACTTTAGAATATGACTCTTACAAATATGATACACTAAGAGATGGCTATTGGTTTTAAAAAGTTCCATTTTTCATATTTATCCCTATTCTTTAATCACTGGAACCAATACATAAAGTCTTTCCTTCATTTAACAAATGTTTATTACACACTTGTTATGTGCCAGGCACTGTTCTAGGCTCTGGGGATACAGCAGTAAACAATACAATTTTTCTCTTTTGTGTTTTGTAAGAAAAAAATCCCATTTGTTTTTATATGTTAAGGAGAGTGTGCACTTTAGCCTCATCACAAATATGAAGTCATTGAAAATTTCAAGCAAGATTTACCTTTTGAATGGATCATCTCAGCTAAAGGTAAACCATGGATGGGAGAATAGCAAGTCTGGTAGCAAAGAAATTGGTTAGAAGACTATTTCACAGCTTGGCGTGGTGGCTCACGCCTGTAATCCCAGCACTTTGGGAGGCTGAGGTGGGTGGATCACTTGAGGTCAGGAGTTCCAGAGTAGCCTAGCCAACATGGTGAAACCCTGTCTCTACTAAAAATATGAAAATTAGCTGGGTGTGGTAGCAGGCACCTATAATCCCAGCTACTCAGGAGGCTGAGGCAGGAGAATCGCTTGAACCTGGGAGGTTGAGGTTTTAGTGAGCCGAGATCATGCCATTTCACTCCAGCCTGGGTGACAAGAGCGAAACTCCATCTAAAAAAAAAAAAAAAAAAAAAAGACTATTTCAGTAATCTTCAACAAGAGAGGACAGTGATGGCGAATACAGTGGTGGCAGTAGAGATCAGAAGGAAGAAGAGAACAAACCAAAAGTAGACTCCACTGTATTTGATGGTTAGGTGTGTATTAGGTTCAAGGAGTCAAGAAGGCAATGAAATGATGGAAATGCCATTGACAGACCTAGGAAATACCAGAAAAGGAGCAGTTCAATTTGGAACTCCTTTTTTTTGTTTTGTTTTGTTTTTTTTTTTTTGAGATGGAGTCTCATTCTGTCACCCAGGCTGGAGTGCAGTGGCTCGATCTTGGCTCACTGCAACCTCCACCTCCCGGGTTCAAGTGATTCTCCTGCCTCAGCCTCCCAAGTAGCTGGGATTACAGGTGCGTGCCACCATGCCCAGCTAATTTTTGTATTTTTAGTAGAGACAGGGTTTCACCATGTTGGCCAGGCTGGTCTTGAACTCCTGACCTCAGGTGATCCACCTGCCTCGGTCTCCCAAAGTACTGGAATTACAGGTGTGAGCCACTAGGCCAGCCTCAATTTGGAACTCTTGAGTTTGAATACCTGAGAGACTTCCAAGTGGAGATGGCAAGTAGGTAGTTGTATGTACAGATCTGGAACTTAGGAGAAATTAGTTGGAGATGCCATCTGTGAGCTGATGCACCCCAAATACATAATTGAACCCATGGAAGTGCATATTGTCCAGCAAAAACAGGGAAAAATGAGAAGGGAAGGTGTCCTAGGATAAAGATCTCAGGAATACCGGCATTTAAGTTAAAAAAAAAAAAAAAAAAAAGCTACAGGAAGAGGAAACAAAGGAGCTTCAGAAAATTAGAAGGAAAACCGTAAGAGTTTGATGTTAGAGAAGGGGAAGAGAATGTGTCAAGAAGAGGGGGATGTCCATAATATGAGATGTTGCTGAAAGAGAAGTGATGTCAGATGAGGACTGAAAAATATCCATGGGTTCTAGTAGAACAGCAGTCCCCAACCCTTTTGGCACCAGGGACTGGTTTCGTGGAAGACAATTTTTCCATGGACCAGAGGTGGGGGATGGTTTCAGGATGATTCAAGCGCATTACATTTATTGTGCGCTTTATTTCTATTATTATGGCATTGTAATATATAATGAAATAATTAGACAACTCACCATAATGTAGAATCAGTGGGAGTCCTGAGCTTGTTTTCCTGCAACCAGATGGTCCCCCATCTAGGGGTGATGGGAGACAGTGACAGATCATCAGGCATTAGATGCTCATAAGGAGCATACAACCTAGGCCCCTTGCATGCACAGTTCACAATAGTGTTCTCACTCCTATGAGAATCTAATGCTGCCATTGACCTGATAGCGGGCAGATCTCAGGTGTTAATGCAAGCAGTGAGAAGCAGCTGTAAACACAGATGAAGCTTCTCTGGCTCACCCGTCGCTCACCTCCTGCTGTGCAGCCCAGTTCCTAACAGGCCATGGACCCGTACCAGTCCGTGGCCTGGGGGTTGGAGACCCCTGTAGTAGAAGAGTTCATAGATGATCTTGAGAGAGAAACTCTAGTGTGGCAGGAGAAGTTGAGCCAGGTTGGAGTGGATGGTGGATGGTGGAGTGGGTGGGGTGTGTGCGGGTAGAGACTGCAAATACAGAAAATGCCATCGAGAAGTTCAATTTGGAAGGGGAGGAGAGAAAAACTGTGGGACCTAGTGAAGGATGTAGGAGAAAGTTGTTATCATTGTTTTAGCAACAGGAGAATCGTGTGCATGTTTTTGGTGCTAATGGAAAGGACCCGAGATAAAATAATTGAGGGAAGAGATGGGAGCCAGGGCACGATAGAGCCTTCATTAAGAGGGATGCCCTTTCTAAGAGGGGGAAAAATGGATGCAAGCATAGTTGTCGTGGTTTTGATAGAGAACCTCATGTGGCTCTCCATCAAACATCACTTGAGTCATAGGTGTCTAGAACACTATTTTGCACCTTAGAAATATTTGAATAGACATCTTAGAAATCTTTGCTGAGTAAGATAGATTCTTCGCATAGCTGCAAGAAGCTTAGCCAACCCCATTTCTAGATTAAAACTACCAGCAAAGAGGCACTTGAGGAATAGGCACAGGGTGCTCAGCTCTGGACTAATAGCATTGAATGTCCTGATTTTTAGAATGTTCTGTGCTTAACTTCTCAGGAAACACAGGCTGAAGTATAAGAGTTGAAGGGATTTAGAATAAGTCATTGTTTCATTAAAAATTATTTTTGGCTGAAGGAGAAATAAGATTTGGATGAGGACACAGCTAAACCATATCATATACCATCTTAACTGGGGATGGCATTTTTTTTTTTTTTTTTGAGACAGTGTCTCGCTCTATGGCCCAGGCTGGAGTGCAATGGCATGATCTTGGCTCACTGCAACCTCCACCTCCCGGGTTCAAGTGATTCTCCTGCCTCAGCCTCCCGAGTAGCTGGGATTACAGGTGCACTCCACCATGCCCAGCTAATTTTTGTATTTTTACTAGAGCTGGGGTTTCACCATGTTGGCCAGGCTGGTCTTGAACTCTTGGCCTCAAGCGATCTACCCGCCTCGGCCTCCCAAAGTTCTGGGATTACGGTGTGAACTACTGCGCCCAGCCAAGTTCCTGAAATCTCTTATCTGTCTAAAAGCAGAATCTGCCAAAAAACAAAACAAAACAAAACAAAACCGTCAATTGCCATAAATCCCCTCCCTGAGAGCATCATAGATGGAGATGAGAAGTTGGCACCACACCCGAACAGACATTGTCACCAAACTCGTATCTCCCATCTATTCTCCTAAGGGTTAATTTATCTTTCAAAAAAAATCATTTGTTTTCCATAAGTGCCCTTCCCTAACCCCCTTCTAAGAAGTTATTAGTTCTCCCTGAAGTGTCCTCTGACCCTCCCCATCCCCAATTAAGATGGTATGTGATATGGTTTAGCTGTGTCCCCACCGAAATCTCATCTTGAATTGTAGCTCCCATAATTCCCATGTGTCATGGGAGGGACCCAGTGGGAGGTAATTGAATCATGGGGGCGGGTCTTTCTCATGCTATTCTCGTGATAGTGAATAAGTCTCATGAGATCTGATAGTTTTATAAAGGTGGCTTCTCCTGTACATGCTGTCTTGCCTGCCACCATGTAAGACATGCCTTTGCTCTTCCTTCGCATTCTGTCATTACTGTGAGGCTTTCCCCAGCCTTATGGAACTGTGAGTCCATTAAACCTCTTTCCTTTATAAATTACCCAGTCTGTCCATTGAACCTCTTTCCTTTATAAATTACCCAGTCTCAGATATGTCTTTATTAGCAGCATGAGAATGGACTAATACAGTATATAAGCCCCAAATTCTAACCACCTCCTTGAGTCACATTTCCTTGTGAATTTCCATGCCAACCAACATAATTAAATGTTGCTCTCTCTTGTGAATCTGTCTTTTATCAGTTTAATTTACAGGGCTCCAAGAAAAGAACCAAAGAGGGCAGAGGAACAGTTTTTCCTGTATGACAGAATAAAAGGGCATGATGTTTGAAGCTTACTTCCAAATGGTTCTGAGAGAATGAGCTAATAGAGCAAATGTAGCAAAACATTAACAATTGATGAATCTGGGTGAAGGATTTGAGGGAGTTTTTTGTACTGTTCTTGAAACCTTTTTTTGAAATTATTTCAAAATATTTTTAAAAGAAGAATAAGCTTCTGCATTTATTCATCACCTCGCTTTTTTTTTTACTCTATTTCCACTTTCAATACTTTTTTACTCACAACTTCCTATGAGTGGAAAGGATGAGGAATTTAACAGACAGAGCTGCCTTTTGGGTTTGTGCAAAATCTCTGTGTCTTAATTTGTGTATCTGTAAAATGAGGATAATATCTTCAAACGTTCACTACATGAACTGAGATGAGGATACAGTAGGCCCTCAATAAATGTTATTGCCTACCCTTCTAAGACCAGTTCAAGTCCTATTTCCTTTATTAAGTCTTCCCTTATCACATCCATGATACAAACTTATTTTATATCATACCATACATTTAGCTAAATGCCTTTCTCTTACATTACCTCATTGAATTATCCCAATAACCTGACAAGTTAGGTTATCATTTTCTCTACATCATAGATAAGGACATTTAATGAAGTTAAAAGATTTGGCTAAAATCACACAGTTGGTCAACAGAAATAACAGAATGAAAACTCAGCTTCTTTTAGCCCCAAGTTGTATCCTTTATGTTATACCACAATTTGATATTTCTCCTACTCAAGTGTTTTAAGTGTGGTAAGAATATACATAACATAAAATTTACTATCTTAACAATTTTAAAATGCACTGTTTAGTGGCATTAAGTACATTCACATTGTTATGCAACCATTCCCAATATCCATCACTAGAACTTTTTCATCTTGCAAAAACTGAAATTCTGTAGCATTTCAACACCAACTCCCCACTCCTCCCTTCCCCCCAGCCCCTGGTAACTACCATTCTACTTTCTGTCTCTGTGAATTTGACTGCTGTAGATATAAGTGGAATCAGGCCTGGCGTGGTGGCTCACACCTGTAATTGCAGCACTCTGGGAGGCCAAGGCGGGAGGATTGCTTGAGCTCAGGAGTTTGAGACCAGGCTGGGCAACATAGTGAGACCTGTTGTCTACAAAAAAATTTAAAAATTAGCTGGGAGTGGTGGTGCATACCTGTAGTCCCAGCTACTTGGGAGGCTAAGGCAGGAGCATCATTTGAGCCCAGGAGGTCGAGGCTGCAGTGAGCTGTGATGGCGCCACTGCACTCCAGTCTGGGCGGCAGAGCAAGACCCTGCCTCAAAATAAAATAAAATAGGCCAGGCGCGGTGGCTCACACCTGTAATCCCAGCATTTTGGGAGGCCGAGGTGGGTGGACCACCTGAGGTCAGATGTTTGACCAACATGGTGAAACCCCATCTCTATTAGAAATGCCAAAAAAAATTATCCGGGTGTGGTGGCAGGAGTCTGTAGTCCCAGCTATTCAGGAGGATGAGGCAAGAGAATCACTTGAACCTAGGAGGTGCAGGTTGAAGTGAGCCAAAATCAGGCTACAGCACTCCAGCCTGGGCAACAAGAGCAAAACTCCGTCTCAAAAAATAAATAAATAAAATAAAATAAAAATTTAAAACTAAAAAATAATTATACAAAGAGGGAATCATACAGTATTTGTCCTTTTGTGATTGGCTTATTTCACTTAGCATGATGTCCTCAAGGTTCATTTATGTTGTAGCATGTGTCTTAAGTTTTATAAACACTTGTGCTCATGGCACTCATGTACAACTTCGTGTGTCCTTATTTCCTTTCCTGGTTTATAAACTCCTTGGGGGCTGAAATCCCATGCTTTCTCTTGGTATTGCCACCCTCATAGTGCCTCGTTCGTAACAGTGCCCAGTGAGCTCTCTTGAATGGATAGATACAGGCCACTCTAAAGTAGAAAACGATCCCCCTCCTATACTTGATGAAACTTGTATACAGTTTCATCACTGCTCTCAGCTATTGGAGTCAAGGAGCTGGACAAGCGTAATTGTTCTCTCTACTATTGAAACGGGAGCCAGACAAATTAAGAAGATTCCCCAGGTTGGAAGCATGGCAGGCAGGTGAACTTTAGTCAAGTAGAATTAGCTCTCTGCCCAGCGTAAAAACATATATGCAGTATTCTTCAAAGAGGAAAAAATCTCATCTTTTAGTCATACGAAGTGAGAGAGAGTTTCGTCGTGGCTTTTTTTTCCTCCTCTGAGAAAAAGAAAAGAGATCTGTCAAGACTGAACTTTGCAGGAGAGAAATCATCAATCTTTGCTGTCATCTGAGTGCATTGGATATGCATTTGCCTTGTGTTGCGGTTTGATTGTTGTCTAATCCCTGTAAACATTAAAGGATAAAAACAGGAGAAATGGAACAAGAAATATGTGGGATCCAGGTTTTAGCTGTGCTGCCCACTGATGACTTTCGAGGTGAAGCTTTCAGGTCCCTTCTCCCTAGCACGCCCATGCCTCCACCTCTATGAAGCAATAGAGCTTCAAGGGCAAATCTGGCCTCAGAGCCCAGAGGGGAATATGGCCACGTCAGGGGCCACCCCAGGAGACTCAAAGGCCTGCATCTCTTTGTCTTGCAGGAGTTGCTGCTGGACCACATGACACCAGTCCCATTCTTGAAGCAGAATGTTCAAAGAGTGTGTGCAAAATGCAGAAGCCACCCATTTCCAAGAAAAACGGCTATGCTTCAATCAGCCTAAGTATACTGCAAGCAAGGGCACCCGAAAGAGATGGACCTTGAGGGATTCAACCTAACTAACTGTGAGTAAGGACGTCTAGCACATTTTGGAGAGTACTGGTATGAAACAGATTCCAAATAAAATAACCGGAGGCAGGCTGGGTGCAGTGGCTCATGCCTGTAATCCCAGCTCTTAGGGAGGCAGAGACAGGAGGATAGCTTGAGCCCAGGAGTTCGAGACCTGCCTGGGCAATGTAGCAAGACCCCATTCTCTACAAAAAGGAAAAAAAAAACCAACAACAACAACAAAAAACAAGAAATAACTGGAGGCAGCCTGTAACATACTAAATTATTTCCCATTGGTACATAAACACCATTAGCACATCAACACCATTAGCACATCCTTTTGAATACGTAAGGTCTGTGGAGATAAGACTACACACAGGATCTCAAAGAATCTCCCTTATTAAGGCGGAAATCAAGTTGGCTTTCATTCTAGCAACTTACTTAAGCCCTAACATACTTACAATTGTTTTACATAGTATATAATATTTCCCATACTTGATTGTGTTTTTTAAGTTTCATTTTTAATTTTCAAATCAAAACAGGAAATATGGGCTGGGCACAGTGGCCCACACTCTTAGCACTTTGGGAGGATAGCTTGAGGCCAAGAGATCAAGACCAGTCTGGGCAACATAGCAAGACTCTGCCTCTACAAAATTTTTTTTAATTAGCCAGGCATGGTGGCATGCATCTGTAGTCCCAGCTACTCGGGAGGCTGAGGCAGGATTGCCTGAGCCCTGGAGTTCGATACTGCAATGAGCTAGGATCATACCAATATACTCCAGCCTGACTGAGAGAGGAGGACCCTGTCTCAAAAAACTGTCAAAAAAAAAACCCAGAAAATATAGAGAAGAGGTAGCTATTTAGAATGCTTGTAGAACTTTTGTAACATTACTGTTTTTTAGACTGAGGAACATTCTCCAAAAATATGATTTTGCACACATTTTTGATTGCCTAACCAAAAGTCATTTCTCTCTCTCTTTCCCTTCTGGCAGGGCCTGCTTCCCATAAGAAGGGCTAAAAATGCCAGACACTCTCTTTCAGCCTCTTTTGCAGGTAGGGCTGGCCACATGACCCATCTGGTCAAATTAACCTTTCAACCACACTCTTCCAAAAGGCTTTTAGAAAGATTTTTCATGGTAATGAAAACAACAGATATTCAAGGAGAGCTTTTTTTCCCCACCTCTTCCTTCCTGACATTTCATAGGCATTTCATTTCGTGGGAGCTTTGGAAGCTATATTGCAGCCATTAAGCAGTAGACAAAGCGAACATGCTGAGGATGGCAACAAACAGGGATGGAAAGAACTTGGATCACTGATGATGACACTGTTTAGCTTGGGACCATCACCTTCTGTATTAGTCAGGGTTCTCTAGAGGAAGAGAACTAATAGGATTTATATATATATATATATATATACATAAAGGGGAGTTTATTAAGTATTAACTCACACAATCAAGAGGTCCCACAATAGGCGGTCTGCAATCTGAGGAGCAAGGAGAGCCAAAACTGAAGAACTTGGAGTCCGATGTTTGAGGGCAGGAAGCGTCCAACGTGGGAGAAGGATGTAGGCTGGGAGGCTAGGCAAGTCTAGTCTTTTCACATTTTTCTGCCTGCTTTATATTCTAGCCATGCTGGCAGCTGATTAGATGGTGCCCACCCAGATTAAGGGTGGGTCTGCCTTTCCTAGCTCACTGACTCAAATGTTAATCTCCTTTGGCAACACCCTCACAGACACGCTCAGGATCAATACTTTGCATCCTTCAATCCAATCAAGTTGACACTCAGTATTAACCATCACACCTTCTAAACATCTTATTATGTAAAATGATGCAACTTCCTGTTGGATATGCCACTTTTTTTTGAAACAGGGTCTCACTCTGTTGCCCAGGCTACAGTGCAATGGCATGATCACGGCTCACTGCAGCTTCAAACTCCTGGGCTCAAAGTGATCCTCCCACGTCAGCCTCCTGAGTAGCTGGAACCACAGGCATGTGCCACCATGCCTAGCTAATATTTTTTTTAGAGAGAGACAGGCTCTTGCTATGTTGCCCAAGCTGGTCTCGAACTCCTGGGCTCAAGTGATCCTCCTGCCTCAGCCTCCCAAACTCCTGGGATTATAGGCGTGGAGCCATTGTACCTGGCTGGGTATACCACTTTTAGCTGGATATTGTTAGTCACAGCTGAAAGCACCTTAACATATTCAATGCGTTTTAAAATACAGTCCAAGAGGAACCTATTTTACACCAAATATTGACTAACTTTCTCTCAGATAGTGGAAGGGCATGTTCCTAAGCATAAGCATATGAGAAAATCTTTGTAATGATGAGATAAAGGGAGTTTGCCGGTTTAAACACCCGCGGGTTGCCCTGGCAAATGTCAGGTGTCACAGGGTCGGAAAGATTAGTTCATAATGTACTAGGAAAAACATCCTGCAATATATATGAAAATATATATTGTAAAAAATCTTTTTGGCTAAATGTATTGGCACAATTATTAGAATACAATCTAGAAACATTTACTTTAAATTTTAAGAGCAAAGACAAGACTGCTGATCTTAATTAGTCTAAGTTTTTCTTAAGGATTTCAATTCAAATGTGTCCTTTATTCTGATTGTGATGGGACGTTTGATTTGTCCTATTTGAAATGCCATGTAAATTTTCCAGATTGAAAGAATTCACAAAGTAGCTTTGAAATTGTTTCTGTGGTGCCTTAGAAAACCCAGACATCTGACCTTATATATCAAGTAAAATATAATTTTACTTGATAAATAGCAAAAGCCACTTGCTGATAAAATTTTGTTATTCACAGGTAATCACATGAGTGAATTCATTTTTCTACTTGCTATTTTGCTAGACAACTATCTTCATTAAAAATATAGATTACTATAATTTACATGGAGCTCACACATTCAATTTACAGATTTAGGATACTTATCAATTGATGTCCATTTTATTTTTTCTTTTAGTTGCTGAGATAAGACATCCATTTTTCTCAAAATGTATCAGGTCAAGCTAAAAAAAAGAAGTGAAATTAATATGAAAATATCTATTAAAGGACATCAGTGTCAAAGCTCACCATCCTTTCTATCTATCATTCATCTGGACATAGTCAGGGCTTATACAATAGAATTAAATATACCATCCCAGAGGACACCTGGCAGTGTCCGGAGACATTTTTGGTTGTCACAACATGGGGGAGCAGTGCCACTGGCATCCTTGGTAGAGGACAAGGATGCTGCTACACATCCCACAGTGCACAGGACAACCCCCACAGCAAAGAATGCTCCAGCCCAAAATGTCAATAGTGCCAGGGTTAAGAAACCCTGTTCTACACCAAGCACCTTGATGTCTAAAATACAACACAAACTGGTTCTTTGTTCATTAGAATTCCTACAGAGGAAAGAATAGATTACTATCATTTTACAGTCATCTCAACAATTGAATTCAGGAGAAGCCTTGATTCTTATAAACTGCAAAACATTAGTTTGAAGTTTAGTTTGTAGGTATCATTTGTTTTCTATGAGGAATTTCTTCTTTTGATGTTATATTTTCTTTCACTCAAAGATAGGACTTGCATGAGCCTTCCTTTCTGCTGTTCCTTTTCTTAAAAAAAATTGTCTTATGGCAGGGCGCAGTGGCTCATGCCTGTAATCTCAGCACTTTGGGAGGCCGAGGCAGGCGGATCACCTGAGGTCAGGAGTTTGAGACCAGCCTGCCCAACATGGTGAAACCCTGTCTCTACTAAAAATACAAAAATTAGCTGGACACTGTGGCAGGCGCCTGTTATTCCAGCTACTCAGGAGGCTGAGGCAAGAGAATCGCTTGAACCCAGGAGGCAGAGGTTGCAGTGAGCCGAGGTCGCGCCATTGCCCTCCAGCCTGGGTGACAAGAGTGAAACTCCATCTCAAAAAAAAAAATTGTTTTATATCTAGTGTGTCTTGAAGTGAACCTGAACTTCACTAACATTGCCAAGAGTCTTCCCCAAGACGTGGACCACAGATGTGAGTTCAGTATAAATTATATGGCTATAGGAAAGTCACTTACAGAAACTTTCACTGTGCCTCAGTATCTCCCTGAGATGCCTGCCTTGCTTGTAGAGATAATGTGAAAACATTTCACTTGGAAATAAAGTCACCATCCAAATCTAAGATCTGATATAAAAGAGATGATAAAGAACACTAAGTTCACATTACCCTTGCTGGTATTTTAAATGTCTTTTCTGGCCGGGCGCGGTGGCTCACGCTTGTAATCCCAGCACTTTGGGAGGCCGAGGCGGGCGGATCACGAGGTCAGGAGATCGAGGCCACAGTGAAACCCCGTCTCTACTAAAAATACAAAAAATTAGCCGGGCGTGGTGGCGGGCGCCTGTAGTCCCAGCTACTCGGAGAGGCTGAGGCAGGAGAATGGCGTGAACCCGGGAGACGGAGCTTGCAGTGAGCCGAGATTGCGCCACTGCACTCCAGCCCGGGCGACAGAGTGAGACTTCGTCTCAAAAACAAACAAACAAACAAAATGTCTTTTTTATCTTTGAAAAGCTGACCCGGAACACAGAAAAGGGAATTTTTTTTTTCCTTTTAAAGATCCCTATGGAGGATTGTTCTGGAATCCATCAGAATGTTCTAATATCTAGCCTCTAATTTGTCATGATAAGGCATGACACATTACAATGTAGATTGATAAAACTAGTTTGGAAAGCAATTTATCAACACTCATCAACCTCAAAAATGTTCATGCCCAATGCCTGTAGTCCCAGCTACTTCGAAGCCTGAGGCAGGAGGATGGCTTAAGCCCAGGAGGTTGAGGCTGCAGTGAGCCATAATTGTGCCACTGCACTGCAACCTGGGTGACAGAGCAAGATCCCATCTCTTAAAAAAAAAAAAAAAAGTTAAAAAGAGTCCACGCCCTTTGAGGCAGTAATTCTTTTTTTGGAAATTTATTCTAAAGTTCTAAAGTAATAATCCTAAATATATACTAGGCTTTCTACAAAGAGATGTTCCTAAACCTGTGATTTACCACAGTGAATAACTGTAAACTACCTAATTGTTCAACAACCAAAATAGTGGAATGGATACATTCAATTCACTAACTTAACTCAGCTTTATGTCTACATAAACATAGTAAAAATTATTTTTATAGAACATGCGTGATAACATGGGGAAATATTTTTCTTAAAAAATAAAACAGAATATGAAAGTATACTCACTACGTAATTATGATAGCATAAGAAATCAAGCAAAATCCTATAAATTGGTGTAATCAAAGCTGTGTACCCAGAAATTCCACTTCTAAGATCCTTAATCCTAGGGAAATGATTGGCTACAGGGATTTTTTTTTTTTTTTTCTGAGACAGGGTCTCACTCTGTCACCCAGGCTAGAGTGCAGTGGCACAATCACAGCTCACTGCAGCCTCGACCTCCCAGTCTCAAGCAATCCTCCTGCCTCAGCCTCCCAAGTAGCTGGGACCACAGGCAGGCACCACCATGCCTGGCTAATTTTTTTTATTTTTAATAGAAAGGGGGTCTCCATATGTTGCCCAGGCTGGCCTTGAACTCCTGTGTTCAAGTGATCCTCCCGTCTCAGTCTCCTGAGTAGCTGGGACCATAGGCACGTGCCACCATGCCTGGCTAATTTTTTTTTATTTTAAATAGAGATAGGGGTCTCCCTATGTTGCCCAGGCTGGTCTCGAACTCCTGGGCTCAAGTATTCCTCCTCGGTCTTTCCAAGTTCTGGGATTACAGGGGTGAGCCACCATGCCCAGCCTGTTACAGGGAAATTAATCACCATGCAAAAAAGTCGAAGCAATTTCAATTTTTTTTTAGCAAAAAAGTGGAAACAATTCAAATGTCCAACAACTCAAATAATAAGAGATTTGTAAAAATCAGTTATGGTACAACAATACAGTGGAAAGATGAGCAGCCAATAAAATGATGTTGAAACACATTTATTAACAAGACAACATGTTCATAATATATTAAGTGAAAATTCAGGCTTAAAAGGGTAGACACATTAAAAATCCCTTAAAAGAGTAGGAAGAGGTGAGAATGTGTATGTTCAGTATATAAGTCCAAAAGAATATTCTCTGCAAAAGTAGTTGGTTGTCTTTTAGTGGTAGAATTATAAGGATTTTTTTTTCATTTTGCTTCTATGTATTTTTTGAAATTTCTATAGTAAGCATGAACTATCTGCATAAAAAAAGAAATACATCAAATGTTATCAAAGCCTACGGAATAGAACTATGGATCTCTTCTTATTACATTTTGTTTCCTGTATTTTCCTAATGGTGTTTACTTATTTCACTTGAGAAGAGGTGAACCATTAGAAGAAAGCACTATCCGGTGCCTTCTTTAGGAGAAATATCTTGGGTCAGTCACTTTCCTTCTTTAAAATACCTGTCTCAGATGGGATAGGGTAGTTTACGTTGTTGTAACAAACAAGCCCAAACACAAAGATGTATTTCCCACTCATGCTACATGTCCATCCCAGGTTGTCTGTCAGCTCTGACCGCCATGGTGACTCAGAACCTTAGTCTGTGGATCAGCTACCATGTCAAACTGTGCCAGTTGCCACACTAGAGGAAAAAAGAGCTCTGGAAAGTCATACATCAGCAACAAGTTGCCCCAGCCTGAAAGTTACTCTTATTACACAGTGGCCACAATTAGTCACATGGCCCTATCCAATTCATAGGAGGCCAGGGCATGGGTAAGACAGATTATGTTTGGTGAATGGCGCCTAATTCACCAGCTCAGAACATTGTAAGCGAATATTGAAAGAACTATAAGGAGACATCAACAAATTTGTAATCACAGTGGCCATATTCCTGGCATCTGCTACTTTAGTCTGTGGCCAACTTTATCTTGTTAGATGCAAGCATTGTAGAAAGCATACCAGTGTGTCAGATGGAGACCAGTTACCACAAGCAAAACAGGACATGCTTTTTGTGAAATCAAAAACTAATAAGGCATTTGCTGATTGTGTGGCAAAAAGAGGATAAAGGAGCATGCAATACATACGCAATATATACATAGGTGACAGCATTTCACATTTACTCGGGATATACTCAGCTGGACAAAGAAAATTGTAGCTTTCATCCCTTCTTGGCCTTTTGGCTAAGATCAAGTGAAAATTGTAGCTTTCTTCTTTCTCTCTGACTGCTCTGATTTACCTTACAAGCCCCCACCCTCTAGGTAGAAGTAGGGAGGGGAAACAAGATTGAATTCAATTTATTAACCTCAATTCAATCCCTAACTTAAAATGTCTTTGTAGGTAAATAGTCCCTACTTGGATGACTCAGTTAAGTGCTCAACCAGTAAGAGTTCCACCACTTCCTCTGCTCCTCTCCAAGATGGCATCGGGTGTGTGAGGGAGAGGTGTAGCTTTCGAGACCTCTTAGTGGCAAAGGGCAGATGTTAATCCTCCCAAAGAAAAGCAAGATCCAGACCTCCCCATCTGCAGTCCTCTGCCTTCTCAGCAACCTAGCTAACATACTTCCTGCCCTAGGACTTCAACCTAGAAGGAGGCGATCAGAACAACTGTGTCTTGTGACCCGCCCCCAGACTGGGAAGTGGGAAGGGGTTAGGGAGGGGGGAGTGTTTTTTTCTCTACTCTTTACAGCCTGACCAGGCCTCCCTTCTATCCTGCACACAGGCCTGTGTATTGAAAAGGAAGCTTTGTTATTTAGAAATCCCTTTCTCCAAAAAGCCTGGGTTTTATATATATTGTTTTACTCAAAAGAGGTCAAGAAAATCAGCTTTGAAATTCAAAGCTGATGAACGCGCTCTGTTCTAGACAGCACCTGTTCGTCCTTTCTTTCCTGGGACAATAACCTTGATGACTCTATCAAAAGGCTAGCAGGAAGTGGGATTTAAAGGGGAAAATCAAAATGCATTGGTTTAATTATTATAAAAGGTGTTCCTCAGAGGCGAGATTGGAAGAACTAAAGTAATGAGGTATCTATTTTCTTGGGTGTCTTGTGAGATTTATCTCTTTTCTTCACAGAGACAAAGTAAAATTTTCAAAAATATGACCCTAATGAAAATACAGAATGAACACCTCACTGGTTTTATGCATTAATGAGGGAACCAGCAGGATGGTAAATCTGGTACAAAGGATAATTCAAAAGATATGTTTAAAAAGAAAAAGTATGCCGAAATAAGCTTGCTAAGTTAGAGGCAAAACAGGGCAATAAAACCATAACCTTTGAGGTCACCCCTTCTACTGCAAAGAAATCATTTGCATCTCTACTGGACAAAAACCTCCAAGTTAACATGCCTGGGCTTTAATCAAGCAACAGTGCATTCTCACAGAGAACTGAATAATCCTTGGGTGGGCGCTTTAAATGGAGGCCTTTTAATAAAGCTTCAGCCTGGAAATTGAAAGGACAAGCAGTCATTCTGTCTCCTTGTTTCCAAGTGTTAGGTAATTTTTCTTAACATACTCAAACATTGCCTACATCCCACCCACCTTAACACACACAAAACCGATCTGCTGAGAGCTGGTGGAAGAAAGAGTTATGAATGGATTAAAGAGCCTATAGGAATAAAAGATGGGGATTTAAAGCAAGCACAGGTTTCTGCTTCAGAGACACAAGTGAATGGGTATCTTTAAAAGCCTAAATATGTGATTTTGTTCTAAACCTACATATTTTAAAGATGTTTAAATTACGCTTTCCTTTTAAAATTACCTTTTCCTTTTCAAAATCTAGATAGACTTAACTAGGCCTGAATGATTCCATTACCAAAGCAGATTAATCTGGTTAAATGAAACCCTAAGGGCATGTGATAATTATTTTTCAGTTGTCACAGGTTACATAGGTTACCACAGCCCATTAATGTATGCTAGCCTATTAAGTTACTGAAATGACAAACATTATTGCATCGATAAGGCATATTCAGTCCAGTTGAGATAGAAACCATTCTCCAAATGATAGTAGCTTCCAAAATAAACCTATTTTTAAAAATCTCATAACAGCTCATTTGTAATACAGCTTGCTGCTCAGATGGTTTCTGAAAAGTATCTTCTTAGAGAGAAATCAAAACATCTCATGTACTCCGTAAATATACACACCGATTTTGTACACATAAAAATTAAAATTTTAAATTTAAAAATTTTAAAAAACAAAACAGACAAAAAAGAAAACAAATATTATAATAGGACAAAGCCTACTCTGAATAGCAGGTTCCCCATGGAATTTTGTTTTCTGAGTAGAGAGCAAGATCATCTGATTAAAAGGCTCAAATTCTCTGAAACTTTCTATTGAAGGCTAAGATGTGTAACATGAGCACATTTCCATATTAAGGTTATTCAGCTGTGGAAAACACCAGAACCCACACAAAGCTTTTCCTTTAAAAGCTGAATAAAATCTAAGACACTGCATGTTGGTGCAGAAATGAGAAATCTAAGTTGTTGTTCACTGACTGCTTGGCTGTGTTTTTTTTTCCTGCAGGAAAGCAGAGACACACATTTGAGAAAGCATTGTAACTCAAAAGCATGACCACAGCTAAGAAATTTAAGTAACCATGTCACAGAAACACAGGAACATAGATTCTGTTGGCTAATCCAAATAGATAATTAATCATGTTCCTGGCAGTGTGGAATGCAGATTTGCATGCAATTCACAGAGACTTTGGCAGGCAGGCTGAGAGCTTTCCGGAATATCAGAATCTGGAGTGTCTTGAGGAGCTGGTAAGTCAGTCATTCTGAGATCTACAGATTTCTTGGATCAGTAACATTTAAAAATAATGTTGAAGACCAACATGGTATTAACAACTTCTTATTTTGGCAAATAATAATATTGTAAAAAATAATTACTATTTATAATTGCCATTATTTCATAAAAGATATGGTTTCACAGACTCTATTTTTTAAGGCTAGTTCGTAATTGGATTCGCTGTTGGATTTGGGGGTCAAGATATCTTTAAGTAACTTAACTTATTTCTCAAACCTTTCATTAGTGACTGAAAGGCATATTGAAGTACTTGCCATGTCCAGTCAAAATGAATGTTACTTCTGAGACAGGTGAATGTGACAGGACTAGACTGGCTCTAGATAGGAACTTGGATCTTGAGAGGTCTTCTGTGGGATCATCTTGTCTTAAGGAGGGTTTTTTCAAATGGTGGGGAGATAGGAGATTTAAACATTGACCAAATTCCAACTGTGGCATGTTTTCAGCTTTATTCTGCCCTCCCTGACCTGTAAATAAGAATTAAATCAAGAAATACTGCCCAAATGCCTATTACTAAGAGTGCAGGGTTAAGCTTTGGGGCAAAATTTCTCAAACTTAAGTCTTCGTAAGAATAGTCTGGGAACCTATCAAAAGGCAGATTCCTGGGTCTTAGTGCCATGGGTTCTGAAGTCTGAGATGGCAACCATGGAATCTCAATTTTTAACAAGCATAACATGATTTTGGTGGAAATGGTCCGTGGGCCCCATCTTTAGAAACATTAGCCTAGGAGTGAAAAAAAGAACAATTCCAATTTCTGTAATGACATACTAGGTATTCAGACCAACTTTCCTGCTGAACATAATATATTAAACATCTTCTTAAAAGCATCAAAAAGTTAACAAAATAGTGATAAATTACTGGGATGCGATTCAGAAAAGACTGGAAATCCACAGAAGTGAGCCTGACATTCTGAACCATTTTTGCCTTCCCATCACTAGCAGATCCTGAAGAGACAGCTGAGAGGGTGAGCCATCTTCTTAGCAAGCTCATGGGAATAGGGAGGCAAAAATCAGAGATCAGGACCTGCCAAGGGTGGACGCATGGTAAACCAGTCCTCATCCCATACACATGCACACACATGTTAGGAGGAAGGGTGAACTGGAAGTGGCTTCCTCAGAGAATCTCACATCTTGAACTTGAACTAGGGTGATCAACTTGGGCCTCAAATTATTCTGACAAATAATTTTTCTTATATAGTGCCCAGCACACAATCAAAGATAACCAAGCCTAATTGGGACAGAAAACGTTGAGCAAGAACCACTAGGAAAAATGAACAACAAAATGGATTTAGAATGACTCCAGATACGAGTAAATCTAAATGAGTATTAACTATGTGAAACAATTAGTATAGTCCCCTGTGGGAATACATAGATGATAGATAGATAGATAGATGATAGATAGATAGATAGATAGATAGATAGATAGATGATAGATAGATAGATAGATGATAGATAGACAATTTATTTTAAATGCATGATAATCATAGTATAAAGTCTTGAGAGGAAAATAAATGGAGATAAAAATGTTCTAAATTCCTAACATTATCCAAAAGAAAAGGAAAGGTATCAATTAAAGTTAGATATTTGGCTGGGTGTGGTGGCTCATTCTTGTAATCCCAGCACTTTGGGAGGCCAAGGCAGGAGAATTGCTTAAACCCAGAAGTTTGAGACCAGCATAGGCAACATAGTGGGACTCTGTCTCTACAAAAAATAAAAAAAGTTAGCTGAGCATGGTGGTGCACACCTGTAGTCCCAGCTACTCGGGAGGCTGAGGCAGGATAATTGCTTGAGCCCAAGGGGTCGCAGCTGCAGTGAGCTGTGATTGTACCACTGCACTGCAGCCTGGGTGACAGCAAGAGACCTTGCTTCAAAAAAATGAGATATTTAGGCCAGTCGCGGTGGCTCATGCCTGTAATCCCAGCACTTTGGGAGGCCGAGGCAGGCAGATCACTTGAGGTCAGGAGTTCGAGACCAGCCTGGCCAACGTGGCGAAACACCGTCCTACTAAAAGTATAAAAATTAGCTGGGTGTGGTAGCAGGTGCCTGTAATCTCAGCTACTCAGGAGACTGAGGCAGGAGAATCGCTTGAACCCAGGAGGCGGAGGTTGCAGTGAGCTGAGATTGCACCACTGTACTCCAGCCTGGGCGACAAGAACGAGACTCCATCTCAAAAAAAAAAAAAGGATATTTATAAGTGAAACATACATGCTGTAATTCTAGGATAACCACCAAAAGAATAAGAGTATATGAGATATAAACTGAAGGAGATTTTTAAAAATTGAATGTAAAAGTCATCAGTCCAAAAGAGGGTGAGGACAGAAAGAAAAAGAAACACAAAACAAAACAGACAAGAAAAGAAAAAGTACATAATAATAAGATTTTAACACAAATATATTACAATTACATTGAATGTAAATGGACTACATTTTCCAGTGAGAAAACAAAGATTATAAAATAGAAAATAGACAAACAAGCAGTACTACTATGTGTTGTTTAAAGAGACACATTTAAAATGTAAAAATAAAGAAAAGTAGAAAGTAAATAAATGACAATAATTTTCGCCACAATTGGTAACTAAAAGCAAGTTGATATAGCTATATTAATATCACACAAAATAGACTTCAAGCAAAAAGCATTATTAGAAATAAAGCAAGTCACTTCTTAAGAAAAGTTAAATACACTAGGAAGACAGAACAATTTTAAATTTGTGCATAACTAATAACCTGGCCTGAAAATATATAAAATAAAAATTGAGGCTGGGCATGGTGGCTCACACCTGTAATCCCAGCACTTTGGGAGGCTAAGGTGGGTGGATCACCTGAGGTCAGGAGTTTGTGACCAGCCTGGCCAACATGGTGAAACCCCGTCTGTACTAAAAATACAAAAATTAGATGGATGTGCTGGTGCATGCCTGTAGCCCCAGCTACTAGGGAGGCTCAAGCAGGAGGATCACTTGAACGCAGGAGGCAGAGGTTGCAGTGAGCCAAGATCATGCCACTGCACTCCAGCCTGGGCAACAGAGTGAGACTACATCTCAAAAAAAAAAAAGAAGAAAGAATGAAAGAAAGAAGGAAGGAAGGAAGGAGAGAGAAAGAAAGAAAGAAAAGAAAGAAAGA
>NW_026652282.1:18687635-18694307 GCF_009828535.3 Hylobates moloch
CAGCCTGGGTGACAGAGCAAGACCCTGTCTCGAAAAAAATTAAAAACCTTAGCCTCTTTTCTAACAACAACAATAAAATGCAAATTAAAATGAACATGTAAAAAAAGGATTATTTTGAAATATAAGATCCCAGACCATGCAGAGTAGAAAGGTTTTTATTGTCTGATTTGGTGGCTTCAAAGGCCATCCTATCCTGAATTCTCTCCTGTATTGGTTTCTCATAGTGCTTCCTTCTGAGTTAACATGCTGTTTTCATAAGACCAGATGTAAATGCTGGCCTATGTTACTATCAGCAAATACACTCATGAACACAGGTTATTTTGACTAGTTACAGGAAGCAAAATCCTTAGCCATTTACTTAAGTACTGCGACTGTTGGTCCATTTTGATTGGGGGAAGAAATGCTTAAAAGAGCCAAGGCCTGCAAGATACTCTGGACAATCAGAACCAGCTTGAAGGCACTGGAAGCCTAGAAGGCATATCAAAAGGAGGCAACATCTAACACCAGTACACACTAAGATCTCAGGGCAAATTAAGTCCTAATCCTGCATTCTGAAAATAAGTACTTTAAGTTCATAATACCAGTAATGACTTGAGCATTCCAGGCACCATATTAACTACTTTATGTAAGCTGTTTTATATAATAGTCTTCAAAAGAAAATACTGTGATGTTTATTTTAAGGATAGTTAAGTCTATATAGAAAAATAAACCTCAATTCCCTACCTCATATCATATATTCCAGAAATTAAAGGTCTCATCATGAAAGTACAACTTTAAAGCAAACAGAAGAAAATGTAAGAGAATACTGTTGTGACCCTGGGACAGGACAGGACTTTTTCAGTAAGACCCACAAAACACAAACAATAACTCAAGAAATTAATGGATCTTACTATAGTAAAGATTATTGTTCAACAAACAACCTCATAAATAAAATTTACTGACGAGTGACAAACTGGGAAAAGTTATTTGCAGCATCTACAATGGACAAGAGATTGATATCTAGGAATCGGGTTGCTCTGTAAGTAGACTGACATCTAGAACATGGGTTGTTCTGAATATTTGTAAAACAGCAAATATTTTAGGCTTTTGGTTATATGATCTCTGTTTCACCTGCTCAACTCAGCCATTGTAGCACAAAAGCAGCCATCGAATACATGAATGAATGTGTTCCAATAAAACACAATAAAAGTTTATGTACAAAAATTGGCAGTGAGCAAGATTTGGCCTGCAGGCCATAATTTGTTGACTTCCAATCTAGAATATACAAGAAATTTCTATGGATCAAACAGAAAAAGTTAGTGCACACAATAGAAAACTGGGCAAAGGATATCAATAAGCAAGTGGCAGAATGAAAAATCCAAAGGGCTAAACAAGTATATGAATGTGCAACTCTATTAATAATCTAATAAATGCAAATTAAAATGAAATGTTTTTTTTTTGAAATGTCATTTTAAACCCAACAGATTTGTCAGAACATGGAAATTAGATAATCCAGATGGAAGCAAGGGTGTGGGCAAACATGGAACCCTCATGTCTTGCCAATAAGAGGGTCAGTTACAAAAAGACATTTTTGGAGGGCAATCTAGCAGTGCTAAGGGAAATCAAGTATGTGTTTCCATACTCCAAATAAAGGTGGGCTCTTTGATAAAGGGCAGCAGGAAGCCTTATAACATTACACATACATTATGTTTACTTTGTAATTAAAGACAATATACACGATCTTTATTTTTCTCATTTCACTTTGGATGGACAAAAATACCACCATAGACTGTCACTAGTCTACAAACCAGAATGTGTTTTAGAAATGAAGAAATTCTTAATATTCTTAGAATCTGATTCTTTTAGAGTTCCATATCTTAAAGAGAATTGGCTTTAGAATGCTTGATTAGATTAATAGGATGCTAAATTTAAGATAAAGTGAGAGTTCAATTTTATACTGTGGAGAGCCAATTACAGGGTTCTACTCTTAGATCCTTCTAGGTTTTCCCTCCTCTACAGTGTCAGGAGCATGTCAGTAGAAAAGTTTGAGAAGCATTCAGTTAATAAGAAGGGACAATTATTGACTATCCATCAATCTTTAGCTAAATAAAACTAACATATATGGGTGTTTTTTCATCCCTTTAATGGAAAATTAAATTATACAATATAACCTGCTTCGTAATTAGCCATTTTTTTCCTACCTCCACTCCAAGTATAACTTATTGTAGCACTGAGTTCTGAAACAGAGGGGTTTCCTTTCATTGAATTCATATGTCATGGTCTGATAAAGTATACAATAGATTATTCAAATTAGTATGACCCCAACAGCAAGAGTAGCTTGCAAATGCACTGATTAAAAAGGCTTATTGTCTCAAAGAAAGTATATTTACATGCTTAAAAATAACTGTTATTCAACTCTATTACGTTGCTGAAAACCATTCCAGAGTTAAAATAGTTGTGAAATAACTAAAACACAATTTTCCCTCCCAGTCTTTTATCACATGCACATTTACTTAAAAACTTAGATTATACGAAAGCATATGCACACTGTTTGATCGGACATTAAGAGAAAAATAGTTTACATGGAATTAAATACTTCAAAGTTAACACATAAAGAGAGAATTTGATAGTATTTATATCTCAATAAAGCTGTTAAAAAAGTGGCTTAATCAGTCATCTAGTCTTGTGGCTCTTAACTGTAGTGTAAACGGATCAGAGGCAAGAAGTAGTGGAATGAGGCTAACCAATCAAAAACTGGGCTACATTCCTAGCCTATTTTATCTGGCCCTTACTACCAGAGAGAGGAAGAGAGAGAGAGAGTATGGGAGGAAGCACTAGGGCAAAAGGTCAAGAAGAACCAAATGCCATAGTTAAAACATTCTCTTTCAAGAATTCCTAACTGACAGCAGACTTTTCGTCAGACACAGTAATGAAAGGAAACATGATAGTCCTCTTTCTTTATCCATAAACCAGCCATTTCCAAGACAGTAGCGAGTGCACAGGAGCCTCATTTAAAAGACATTTTCAAGGCCTGCAACAACTTTCAGGTATAGATTATACGAATGAAAACTGAAGGCTGGTTCTAGAATCAAGAATTTAAAAATGATTAAGATCTTGCTTTATGTAATAGGAACAATTTTGATAGAAAAGAGTTCAAAAAAGACAACACATAGACGATGATAAACATAAAATGCTGGTACACATTTATTCTTTTATTGCTAAACATCAAATGCCGGCAATTACGATATCTTCAGGTTAAAGCTTAAGAATGAATTACAGGACAGTCAGAAGATTTATAGAAAAAAACACCTGTGCACCATTAGTATGTGAACATTCAATAAATACCATAGGACAAAGTGATGACTGAGAGCCACAATATCTATGAAGCACATGTTTACAATTTGCTGTTAGAACAGACAATGACCTGTAAGAGCGATTATCAAAAGGTCAAGTTTAACTGCATGTCTTTTCAAACTGAGATGCTGAAAAGAATATATACATTCTTTACAGATTGTAGGTGATTAAAAAAAACTCTCAAAAATGTAAACAATGCAGGGTAGGAACACTGAGAATAAAGTTTTACTGTTGAACAAAGTGACAACACAGAAAGAACACTTTCTTCAATCCTGAAAATAATCCATTTTTCCAATCACTCTACAGAAACCATAGTGGATTCTTTCCATGCCAGGGACACAAAGACCTTCCAAGTTATTTTTTTTATGTGAACATATATTTACAGTAAATATTCAATAATACTTTTTACAGCTTACTTAAATAGAAACATGCTTTTTCTAATCCATAAATAACACTAATCATTATCCATTCAACTGCATTTATTAAGTATTTATGTCTCATGCACTGTGCCAGGGATGCAAAGATGAATATGATATGGTCCTTGCTGTAGAAGTGCCCACAACCAAGCTAAAGAAGAAAACACGTAACGTTTTCTTTCTTACATAATGAGGCCAGTTTTATACAAATGGTACTGATCTGCTCTTTCCTAGTAAAGTGGTTCCCAAACCCTGATCCTATGGGTCAACAGATCAAAATGTTTAACAGCTGAAATAAAATGAGATTTGGGTCTCGTTTTTTCACTCAGAAAAATAAATTAATGAATAAGATTTCCTCTATTAAAATTTTTTCTTGGTTTTTAAAAAACTGACTTGCACATATACAACCTTTTCATTAGTAAATTGCTTAGTTCATGCAATCAAATTAATTATATAAGTATTTCATGGCATTCTCCAAGCTCTACTACTTGAACAGGTCTGAGCATTATTATGCTAATATACTCTGATCCAAAATGACTGTCTACCTAAAAATAGAACAAATGCTGTATTTTCTGGAATAAACCAATAATTCGTATGGTTTTAGCACTGGTATTAACTGATGACCCAAGTCATTAATAAAATGTTAAAATTATATTCAACGTCTAATTTCTGTTAAGGCAAATTTGTAATACAATCTAAAAAGTTTCTTAAAAATGATTAAAAAGTTTTAGTGCTTACAGAGCAAATCAATAATCTGAAAAAGGTAACCCCATGGAATACACCACTCAGTAAAGAAGTTGGATAGATGGCTATTAATGAGTTATTGCCCTTAATCACTTCTGAGTATACGAGAGAAGCATGTATTTTCCATCAAAGAAACAGCAAGCTCATATACTTCTAGGACCAATAGCTTCACACTGGCCTGCTGACTTCCCAAATTTCCCAAGGCTGCATCTCCACTCCAAAAGACCTCGAAGCAGGCGTGGCTCTTCTGGGCTCAAGAGTCAGTTCCCAAGCTCTGGAAAATCCACATTTGTACTCACGTATAGCCATTCTCACTATACTACCAAGTCTTCTGTGGACCCAGAGAGGTAGCTTAGGAGAGAGACGGAAAACAAGGACTAGGTACTTAATAACCTGACACAGAAAAACATGGGAGCCGCTGGTGAGGACAGAGTATGGCTCAGAGTTTAAGGTCATTGCTTCTTGGAGACAGGAACCCAGGAGCTAGGCCCCAGATGGCCTCAGCAGCACAAGAGAAAATATTTACCCTGGAAGGGTTCCAAGCTTCAAAGCTCTATAGAGAATAGGAAGCAGGGTGTCTTGTGATCTGTCAGGAGATCCGGCCTAGTTCCGAGGTTCAACCCCAACTGCCTCCCTCAGCTCACATGCTGCTGGTGTGTGATGCTTCCTGCAGCTCACTGTGGATGTCAAAGCTAGTGCTGCTTTATGAGGGGGCAGAGACACCTTATCAAAGATGCAATTCTTGTGGGGCAAAACATGTCTCATGATATCATCATAGGCCCTACTTCCTGTTTTGTTCATTTATTTGGTATCATTTGACAAAGATTTTTCCCTTTCACGACAGCAGATTCTTCTATAGAATTTTACTAATTGTAATCAGACCTCAGCTTTCAGAGCACAAAATAATACACCATTAAATTTTAAAATACTTTTCAAACAAGACAAAGGACAAGAGATACAGGCCAAGACAATGGTCATCCTTCCATTTGGCCAAAGTCTGGTCTCCTTCAAATTTTGATTAATGATGCTTTTGTAAGAAGTTTTTCCCAATTAATTCCACCCAGTTCTGTTCTCCTTTATACTATTTCAACACAATATGTAATCACACGAAACGGTATTACATGAATTTGCACTTGCTTAGATATTATTCCACAAGCATCTGGGTACATTCAGTCCTAAATTAGAATATAGTCAGGGACTATGCCTTTCATTTCTTCTGCTTATCTTCTACCACAGAGTTTGCGTACTCTGGATATGGGAGGAGCTCAGGGTTGTTGGCTAAGATATAATTTTAAGGAAACACTTTATATTTCATACCAAGTAAGAATTTCAATGGCAATGGATATTACCACATAGCTGTATACTGTAACTCAGGGATTCTGTCAGATGAGTGCAAACATTACCGTGCTGTAACCATCCAGAGTCCCAGGGTCACATTGGCAGCCAAAAGTACACTGCCACCCAGCAAGATGAAAAACCCTATTAGATCTTTGACATCATTGTCTCCAATCACTGAGGTAAGGGTGGCATCCAAGAAAGAGTTTAGAATCCATTGTCCATCCAAAGCAAAGCATGGTACTGCATTAACAATAGCCAGAGCTCCTGAGAGGGAAATCAGGTATCTGGGTTAAAATCAGTTAAGGAACCAACTGTGAGAGGTCTGAGTAGAAACCATATTTCTATGAGTCAGAAGATATTTTACTGTGACTGAATTTGAGATTACACTTGACTTCTCTACTTTCTTTAAATCTCTGCCATTCCTTCTTAGATATCTACTACTTAAAACAAATGAGTTTATATTATTTCAAAGTTCAAAAACCTTGACTAGAAAAATAAAGGCCAACCACTTATAAACTAAGCCAATCTATAATGAACTCGTAGGAAGACTAAGTCTTTCTAATCCTTTAATTATACAACAGGGAAAGGAATGTGGAAGGAATAAGAAATAAGGGGAAAATTACTCTTTGGGCCTTACAAAGTATTACTTTATATTAGGAAACAAAGATTTTGGTCCTTGAAGTCTACTTTATTTTACTACCCTCTATAAGGTTATAGCATAAGTCTCTTTGTGACAAAGCTGCAGAGTCTATAGAGTACAATCTTTTTTTTCTTTTTCTTTTTTTTTGTTGAGATGGAGTCTAGCTCTGTCGTCCAGGCTGGAGTGCAGTGGAGCGACCTT
>NW_026652282.1:18694317-18696056 GCF_009828535.3 Hylobates moloch
CACATGGATACATATGTAACAAACCTGCACATTGTGCACATGTACCCGAAAACCTAAAGTATAATAAAAAAAAATAAATAAATAAATAAAAAAAAGAAAAAAAAAAAAAGAAGCCTGAAATAAACTTCTGCTTACTCTTTCTAACTGAGTTTGCAATATTATAAAGATGGTAATATTGATTTTCCTCCATCAATAACTTCCAAATGTTAATGCCTTATTAATAACCTCCTTGGCACACCAGTCTGACATTTGGGATCATTTGCTCATTAGCAACTCTGGCAAGAAGGAGCTGCTTTAGGGGCACTGCCAATTGAATTTAAGGACAATGAAAGATACCTTCCTCAGCAAGGCAAGTGCCAAAGAAAGGTAAGAAGAAAATTCAAGAAACATTTGTAAGAATCTAAAATTGTATCTTGACAGTTATTTATCATTAAGATTTTTTCTTTATGTCACATTTGTTATAAATCTAATCTTTCACCTTAATCCATGGTATTTTCATATTCTTTTATTTTCTAATCTACAATAATTACATCATAAACAATCCTCAAAAATCCCTATTGTTAAGTCATCTGCATATTCCAACATTCAAATTATTGTATTTTTAGGCATTCAAAATATATTGTGTACATGACAAGAAGAAAAACATTAATTTGGTAAAAATCACTATAAAATCATGTTTGTAAGAAACATAGCATAGATGTAAACAAATTAGCATTAATGTTCATCTTAACTAAAAACCAAGTAATGAGTTTTCATATTCAATCTTAGCTGTCTTGGAAATTGTTGGTTGTTAAATTTTGGGCCAGCAAAGTCATCTTGGATTTGGGATGGAAAGCTATTGAATCTAACAACATATGAAGAATATGCTTTTTAAAAATGCCCTATTGTATATTAATTTTCATTTTTCCCTTCTGACAAAATTATATGGCACTGCCCTTTTACAGAAAGTTCCACTAAAGAGTTAGAGATATGCTGACTCTCAATGTTCTTATGGAAAAATACAAATGACTTTATAGCCATTGCAAAAGGTTCCCAGCTATATCTGTGTTTAACATTTAGTATTACATGTTGAATTTCACACTCTCCAGTGTAATTACAGAAAACTGGAATGATACAGGAACTTCATTGCAGTGAGAGTTCCTCCTGCAAAATTCAAATGTTTGAAATGTCAGAAAGTTCTCTGTATCCTACAACATAATTTGTATTCAAATATAGCAACGGATTGCTAATTTCTTGCTAGTAAACAAAACAAAAAATTCATTTATGTTAATAAATTTGTTTCCCATCTGTAAACTAATTTACGGCACCTTTATGGTGCTAGCTTATTCATAATATATTTTTAAAAATAAGAACAATTCTATGTTTTATTGAAGTCAGAATTTTTTGGAATTCCTATTTAGTATATGTATTTTATTAAGCAAGGACCATGTTGCCTTTTCTAGGGTAAAAAACACAACCATGAAAGTTGAGATGCCATCCTAAGTCGCTTTGAGGAATGTGCAAACCAAGGGGTGAATTTGGGATTCCCAACACCACTTAAGACTTCCTACCATCTCCTTTGACTGGTGCCATTTTCTGGGAGGGGATGGCAAAAAAATAATAGCAGCTGTAAAGTATTTAGTATCTCCCTAACAAATGTGATCTTCAAAGAACTCTGTGGAACTTTGACCCTATTTGTGGTACTAATCCGTATGTGTGTGTGTGTGTGTGTGTGTGTGTGTGTGTGTGTGTGTGTGTGT
>NW_026652282.1:18696066-18705463 GCF_009828535.3 Hylobates moloch
TGTGTGTGTGTGTGTGTGTGTGTGTGTGTGTGTGTGTGTGTGTGTGTGTGTATTATATAAGGGTGTATACACATGAACACCTATATACACATACTAACATTACAAATTTACATATGCAAGAATATATTAAAAACTGGGCTATATGATCTTCTATAGCTAATTCATCAGATCTATCTGGATATGCTATAACTGGATTTGTAGTGACAAATTACATTAGTTCTTCCTTAAGTCCATGCATACTTATGATCAAGGTTCTAGAATAACTTCTCATACTGATTTTATTGGAAGTGCAGAACTAATCTAAAAGATACTAATATTGGATTTAGTGACAAATTTAGAAAATTTCAAACTAAAAGTCACATTTTAAGCCCACCATCAAGTGAACATTAAATGTGTGAACTACTATTTAGGAATATTGTCATATAATTTGAAATGAAACATTATTCCTTAGTAATTAACTACGCAGAATACACACCATGAATACAGTACACACAAAACCAGAACCTGACCAAGGAAAATGTCATTTTCTTTCTCCTTATTTTAAATCTTCAGCACCAGAAGTTTGTTTTCTCTCTGTGGGAAATCAATAAACACTTTAAAAGCAGAAGCAGGAACTCTTCTTTAACAAACTAATATACTTTATAAAAGGCCTTGGGAACCAAGGCCTTAGTTTTAGCCATATGAGGAATGGTTTCACATCTTAGTTGTGTGGGCAGATCTGGTCTCCATGGTGATGAAAAAGTCAGCCAGAGAAGTGGAAAGAACTGTGGTACATTGCTCCCAATAGAAACGGCCAAGCTGAAATCAAATGCAGCTTTTGTATTTAGCGTGGACAAAGCCTGAAGCTCCAGTGAACTGGTACTTTACCTCAGGTTGTCATGGCAACCTGCTAAGAAGGGTGGGTTACAGATACCCATATCAACTTATTACTAAGATGTAAAATCAAAAGCCAGAACATATGGGATAAAAGTAGTAAATTATTCGCTAGTTCTGAATTTGGTTTTCTTAAAGAGGAGCTAGGAATTTAATGGAGGTATTGCTGTTTTTGCAAAATATCATATATTCTAATTAGTATCTTTTTTCAAGGAATCCTAAGAATTAGCACTGAAAAACTTTTACTCTTCAATTTGGTGTTAACATTTTGAAGGCAAACCAATTTAGCATGTTAGCTCGGTAATAATAATTATGATACTAACATTTGCATTTCACTTTCTACTTTACAAAGTACTTTTATATGCAATATCTTGAAAGAAGATGCAGGAAATGTGAGAATTATGAGTTTTTATTTTATTCTACATACTGCATGAGAGATTAGAAGGTGGAAATAGATTAAAGCATTAATGTTGCATTCTTTAATAGTTCTTTTCAGGTTACATGCATTTACTCTTCAGATTTGCAAGAGGTGATTAGAAGTAATGTTTCATCATGAGAGAATACACAGAAACACACAATATATCAGACTTGGCATCTGTAAGTAGGAATTGGTAAAATCAGTGGTATCTCTGAATTTTACTCACGAATCTACTGTTTTATGTCTCCACCAAATGATAGATAAATAAATAGGCAGAAATATTTGGATTGTTTCTATAAAATGTATAAAGTAGAACTTTGAAGGAAAAATTGAAATAACTTCTGATTAGTCACCATATGAAATAATTTTCAAACTGGTATCCAGACTTAATTCTTGGGATTTATTTATTTATTTATTTATTTATTGATAAGGTTTTGTTCTGTCACCCAGGATGGAGTGCAGTGGTGTGATCACAGCTCACAGGAGGCTCAACCTCCCACCCTCAAGTGATCCTCCTACCTCAGCCTCCTGAGTAGCTGGTACTACAGGTGCACGCCATCATGCCTGGCTAATTTTTGTATTTTTTGTAGACATGCGGTTTTGCCATGTTGCCCAGCTGGTCTCGAACTCCTGGGCTCAAGCAATCCTCCTGCCTTGGCCTCCTGAAGTGCCGGGTGTGAGCCACTGGGCCTGGCCAGTTTTTCTTTTTTTAAAAAAATCCCAATATTAAAAATTAGCTACAAAAGGAATCATGTCAAAGCTTAAAATGCTAAGAAAGGGTTTTGACTCAAGTGGTGGACTCGTTTCACTGTTTATACATGTCACAGTACATGATTTTTGGACACTGGTTAAAATTGGAAAGTACACTAATTATAATTTCTACTAATAAAAGGTAAATTGTTGTAAATGTGATTGGAAGATCAGAACAACATTTTTGCTTTACTTGATTAACCATATTAATGGTGCTGCTGTAATAAAACCTAAAAATTTTAATTCCTTTTATGTAGGTCTAATATATATATATATATATATATGTATGTGTGTGTATTATATACATATATAGTGAAAAATATTTTGCTAAATTTTAATCTGTTTTAAAATTATAAGTCTGAGGGGCAATATGCAATTAAGAGTGTTCACTCTGCTGTCACAATGTCTGTCTGAATCTTAGGTCTGTTATTAAATAGCTGGGAGTCCTGGATTATGCTATCTAAACTCAGTTTCCCCATCCAGAAGATAAGGATAATAATAGTATTTCCCTTACAGGTTTGTTGTAAGGATTAAATGAATTATATTATGTAAAGACCTTAGAGTAGTGCCTGACACATAGTAAGTACTCATTAAAAATGTTAGCTATTATTTGTAATAGATTAATGTGTTCAACAAACCTATAAAATTTAAACAAAATGCATCACACTATAGGTGTTTTGGCTTTACCCTGAGAAAGGCAATTCTACTTTAGTATTTTTATCCATGTGTAAAAATATCTTCTCTTTCTATATGAGAAAGAATAAAAGATTCAGATTTATGGGCATTCTTGGCTTTGCAGATTGCATTTCACATCCAGACTATGTGGCATATCTTTATAAAAAAGATAAATCACTAAAATGTCTTTGACTTTAACAGAGAGGTATCATTTATAGAAAACTTAAAAAGAGTCTTCCTGAGACAGCGGTGAAAGTAAAAGGACAAATACATATAATTCAGTCATTCTATTCAGAATGCCCTTGACATCAAATTTAAAATTATTTTATTCAAAGACTGATCAGTTAATGATGTAAACCTGACTGAAATGAGTTGAGATTTGCTTTAGAATGGAAATAGCAAGTTAAAATAGCTTCAGTTTTCATGCTTCTTCATGATTCATTATATGATCATTGAATATATTTCACTAAACAACTGAAACGTAACAAACAAATACTGTTAATACAAATGGGATTTATTTTCCCTATCAATGGGTGTTTCCCTCTTGCCATTAGATAACTTACTTTACACATTGATATAGTTTGGCCCATCTAAATCTCATTTTGTAGCACCCATAATTCCCACGAGTTGTGGGAGGGACCCCGTGGGAGATAATTGAATCATGGGGGTGGGTCTTTCCCATGCTGTTCTTGTAAGTCTCATGAGATCTGATAGTTTTAAAAATGGGAGTTTCCCTGCACAAGCTCTCTCTCTTTGCCTGACCCCATCCAAGTAAGATGTGACTTGCTCCTCCTTGCCTTCCACCATGATTGTGAAGCTTCCCCAGCTACGTGGAACTGTAAGTCCAATTAAAGCTTTTTCTTTTGTAAATTGCCCAGTCTTGGGTATGTCTTTATCAGCAGTGTGAAAATGAACTAATACAGTAAACTGGTACCAACAGAGTGGGGCACTGCTGAAAAGATACCTGAAAATGTGAAAAGTGACTTTGGAACTGGGTAACAGGCAGAGGTTGAAACAGTTTGGAGGGCTCAGAAGACAGGAAAATGTAGGAAAGTTTGAAACTCCCTAGAGACTTGTTGAATGGCTTTGACCAAAATGCTAATAATGGTATGGACAATGAAATCCAGGCTGAGGTGGTCTCAGATGGAGATGAGGAACTTGTGGGGAACTGGAGCAAAGGTGACTCTTATTATGTTTTAGCAAAGAGACTGGTGGGCATTTTGCCCCTGCCCTAGAGAATTGTGGAACTTTGAACTTGAGAGATGATTTAGGGTATCTGGTGGAAGAAATTTCTAAGCAGCAAAGCATTCAAGAAGTAACTTGGGTGCTGTTAAAGGCATTCAGTTTTAAAAGGGAAACAGAGCATAAAGTTCGGAAAATTTGCAGCCTGATAAGTGATAGAAAAGAAAATCCCATTTTCTGAGGAGAAATTCAAGCTGGCTGCAGAAATTTGCATAAGTAACAAGGAACTGAATGTTAATCAGCAAGACAGTGGGGAAAATATCTCCAGGGTATGTCAGAGACCTTGGCAGCAGCCCCTTCCATCACAGGCCCAGAGATTTAGGAGGAAAAAATGGTTTCGTGGGCTGGGCCCAGGGTCTCTCTGCTGTTGTGCAGTCTATGGACTTGGTGCCCTGTGTCCCAGCCACTCCAGCCATAACTAAAAGGGGCCAAGGTACAGCTTGGGGCATGGCTTCAGAGGGTGGAAGCCCCAAGCCTTGGCAGCTTCCTGTGGTGTTGAGCCTGTGGGTGCACAGAAGTCAAGAATTGAAGTGTGGGAACCTCTGCCTAGATTTCAGATGTATGGAAACGCCTGGATGTCCAGGCAGAAGTTTGCTGCAGGGACGGGGTTCTCATGGAGAACCTCCGCTAGGGTGGTGCGGAAGGGAAATGTGGGGTCAGAGCCCCCACACAGAGTCCCTACTGGGGCGCCACCTAGTGGAGCTGTGAGAAGAGGGCCACCATCCTCCAGACCCCAGAATGGTAGCTTCACTGACAGCTTGCACAGTGAGCCTGGAAAAGCTGCAGACACTCAATGCCAGCCTGTGAAAGCAGCCGAGCAAGGCTGTACCCTGCAAAGCCACAGAGGCAGAGCTGCCCAAGACCATGGGAACCCACCTTTTGTATCAGCGTGACCTGTATATGAAACATGGAGTCAAAGGAGATCATTTTGGAGCTTTAAGATTTTACTGCCCTGCTGGATTTTGGACTTGCATGGGGCCTGTAGCTCCTTTGTTTTGGCCAATTTCTCCCATTTGGAATGGCTGTATTTATCCAATGCCTGTACCCCCCAGTGTATCTAGGAAGTAACTAACTTGCTTTTGATTTTACAGGCTCATAGATGGAAGTGACTTGCCTTGTCTCGGATGAGACTTTGGACTGTGGACTTTTGAGTTAATGCTGAAATGAGTTAAGACTTTGGGGGACTGTTGGGAAGGCACGATTGGTTTTGAAATGTGAGGACATGAGATTTGGGAGGGGCCAGGGGTGGAATAATATGTTTTGTGTCCCCACCCAAATCTCATCTTGTAGCTCCCATTATTCCCATGGGTTGTGGGAGGGACCCAGCAGGAGATAACTGAATCATGGGGGTGGGTCTTTCCTGTGCTGGTCTCATGATAGTGAATAAGTCTCACAACATCTGATTGTTTTAAAAATGGGAGTTTCCCTCCACAAGCTCTCTCACTTTGCCTGCTGCCATACATGTAAGACGTGACTTGCTCCTCCTCGCCTTCCACCATGACTGTGAGGCCTCCCCAGCCATGTGGCACTGTAAGTCCATTAAACCTCTTTTTCTTTCCAGTCTCAGGTATGTCTTTTTTTTTTTTTTTTGAGATGGAGTCTTGCTCAGTCGCCCAGGCTGGAGTGCAGTGGCACGATCTCAGCTCACTGCAAGCTCCGCCTCCTGGGTTCATGCCATTCTCCTGCCTCAGCCTCCCGAGTAGCTGGGACTAAGGCACCCGCCACCATGCCAGGCTAATTTTTTTTTTTTTTTTTGTATTTTTAGTAGAGACAGGGTTTCACCATGTTAGCTAGGATGGTCTTGATCTCCTGACCTCATGATCCACCCGCCTTGGCCTCCCAAAGTGCTGGGATTACAGGTGTAAGCCACCGTGCCCGGCCTCAGGTATGTCTTTATCAGCAGTGTGAAAGCAGACTAATACACGCTCACGTGCGAAATGTTCCAAAGTTTTTTCTTCAAGATGCAAACGTAAAAGAGTCATATTGAAGAGTTGCTTTGTAATAAGTGCCCTCTGTGTTGAATTCTTGCTGTCTAATCCAAAATCAACACACATTTGAGCTTGTCATCATGGTAAGCCATGTCACTTCCTAAATATTACAGCTTTCCCTGAATATAGTTTCCTCTCTTTCCATCTCTTTCATGATATGATGTCTAGTCTTTGATCTTATTAAGAACCAGCTCCCTCCTGAATTCATTTCCTTATCCAATTTGGACCTCTCTGACTAGACCCCTCAATTCCCTCTTGGATATGTATTACATGCACTTGTTCCAATATGTGCTTTCTTACTCCTGCCTGGCCACTGGGCATTGCTAGAAAAAACTGTATATGCACACTGATTGTCACCATTCTAAATTTGTGTTTTCTGACTTCAGGCCATTCAGGGCTACTTGGCAGACCTCTTATTAGTGCCTGGTTAGCCCAATATCCAATTCTTCATTAGGAGAGCTCCAAGTTTCCATTTTACTCTTCAAGACCTACTTTCTATCTGTTGAATCTTCCTCTGAGAAGGTAACATTTTGCCTCCACATTTGTCGAGGGAGAGTATCATATCTCTCATCTGGATTGTTGAATTAGTTTTCTAATTGGTATCCCTATCACCTGTATTCTCCCACATTAATACATCTATATTGGCCAGAGTGACCTACTGAAGCTCTCTATCATGTTCTTTGGGATACAATCCAAACCTCTAAACATGGTGTATTAGGACCTTTTAAATTCATTTCTAACATAAATCTTTGTCTCATCTGTACTCATCTACAGTAAATACCATATTTCACTAAATTATTCTTTGTTTTTCTTCCTGTCTGCCTTTGCTGATGCCATTTTTTTTTTTACCACCTAGAATGTACCCTCCTTTTCTTTTTCTCCTGGTGAAACCTTATTCATCCAGCTTGAATGTCACATCCTCTGTGAGGTCTTGTCTGATTTCACAAGGTAGAGATAATCAAGACCTCTTAAGTGCTTTCACAGAACTTAATGTGCTCATTTCTCAAAACATCTAATATACTGTACAGTTATATTTGTATGTTTTTCTCTCCCATTAAATGATGAATTTATTGATTCTGTAATTTTAAAATCTTTGTTTTTTCCAGCACTTAGCAGAGTGGGTACTCAGGACACTGTGTTGCCTCCATAAATATTATTTGAATTAATTAAATTGCCCAAATAGATCTTAATTCAAAATCTCAGTATTTGCGGGTACAAGCTGAACACTGAATAGACTTCTATTAAACAACTACGTAAAATGCTTTATACCTCACTAGGTTTTCAATTGAAATGAGAAGATCTACTTAAAGTTTTTGGGGTGAACTACACAGCAGAGGGGGAAATCTTAGGAAGATAAGTCACTGAGGTCAAACAATGCTATTTCTAGCACTGCTTGCTATGTCAAGGAAGAATGATTTTGACCTTATATAAAATGATAGTGTAACCACTGCTAAAGGGTGTTTTCTTTGAATGACCTACATTGTCAAGATATTCATATGTCATTAATGTTAGGAGTAGATGAGGTAAGACAAAATCTTAGACTCAGGATGAGATTTTAATTATAACTTAAAAATATACTCTCTAAAGGTCCTTCTCTGTTGATAGAAGCAGATTGATGGAACTACTATAAAAAACCTCACCACCCTGCTACTTTGAGGAAATGTTGGAAGGGGTTGCAGCCAAATTGCTTGATACAGCTTTATTGCTATGTGTAAAACTTTGTCCTTTAAACAAATTTTGAATGGCTAGGTTTCTGTACCACATGGATCAGGCAAAATAAATATGATTGTGACATAACCATTAGTTACTGATTTAACATTTTAAAATGCCATGTTACATGTATTATATGTGCATTTCCATAAAATATTGAAAATTTAACAGAAAAAGAGTCACCAAATTTTACCCAAATAGTTGAATTATTTTATTTTTACTTTTAGAATATGATGTGCATTTATTTTAATAATCTTTTTTTGAAAACTGAGTCAGTTTAAATTCTAAAAAAGCATTCTCTAAAAATATCTGATGCCTTATAATATTAGTAGATAAATTAAATGGCTTTTCTAAAAAGTCAGTCATTTCATTAGAGACAATGAAAAAATAAGAATTAGTATTCCACCTTACTCAATCAAGCCTCATGGCTTTAATCATTTAATTGGGTTACAACCACCTGAATTATGAGCTATTGGGGGATAATATAGAAACATGTCAGATATTGTCAATTTAAGATAATCTCTGATTTTAGAAACTGTACAATGAATAGAATAAAAGTTTGGTTAGGTAGATAAATTAATACATCATAATTCTACCTTTTGGAACAAGTCATGATAGAAAACTTAGGGGTGGGCGGGTGCAGTGGCTCATGCCTGTAATCGTAACACTTTGGGAGGATCACTTGAGGTCAGGAGTTCGAAACCATCTTGGCCAACATGGTGAAACCCCATCTCTACTAAAAACACAAAAATTAGCCAGAAATCGCTTGAACCCGGGAGGTGGAGGTTGAAGTGAGCTGTGATCGCACCACTGCACTCCAGCCTGGGCAACAGAGTGAGACTCTGTCTCAAAAAAAACCAACATCTGATCTTTGACAAACCTGACAAAAACAAGAAATGGGGAAAGGATTCCCTATTTAATAAATGGTGCTGGGAAAACTGGCTAGCCATATGTAGAAAGCTGAAACTGGATCCCTTCCTTACACCTTATACAAAAATTAATTCAAGATGGATTAAAGACTTAAATGTTAGACCTAAAACCATTAAAATCCTACAAGAAAACCTAGGCAATACCATTCAGGCCATAGGCGTGGGCAAGGACTTCATGTCTAAAACACCAAAAGCAATGGCAACAAAAGCCAAAATTGACAAATGGGATCTCATTAAACTAAAGAGCTTCTGCACAGCAAAAGAAACTACCATCAGAGTGAACAGGCAACCTACAGAATGGGAGAAAATTTTTGCAACCTACTCATCTGACAAAGGGCTAATATCCAGAATCCACAATGAACTCAAACAAATTTACAAGAAAAAAACAAACAACCCCATCAAAAAGTGGGCAAAGGACATGAACAGACACTTCTCAAAAGAAGACATTTATGCAGCCAAAAAACACATGAAGAAATGCTCATCATCACTGGCCATCAGAGAAATGCAAATCAAAACCACAGTGAGATACCATCTTACACCAGTTAGAATGGCCATCATTAAAAAATCAGGAAACAACAGGTGCTGGAGAGGATGTGGAGAAATAGGAACACTTTTACACTGTTGGTGGGACTGTAAACTAGTTCAACCATTGTGGAAGTCAGTGTGGCGATTCCTCAGGGATCTAGAACTAGAAATACCATTTGACCCAGCCATCCCATTACTGGGTATATACCCAAAGGACTATAAATCATGCTGCTATAAAGACACATGCACACGTATGTTTATTGCGGCACTATTCACAATAGCAAAGA
>NW_026652282.1:18705507-18715944 GCF_009828535.3 Hylobates moloch
AAAAAAAAAAAAAAAAAAAGAATTTCCTTGTTGCTTTAGCCTCTGGTATTAGCCCTGTGCTGTGGTGAATAACGTGGACAGTTACCCTGTTAACATTCTCATGCTGTACCCTCTTTATGTGGATACTTAAAGATTCTTTCTGTAAACCAGACTTGCCAATTATCTCCCCTTTTAGTATCCTCAAACCACCTAGAACTTCTCTTGTGGATGGGTATGAAGTGGTCATTAGAGCCCTGCCACAGCTCTTTAAAAAATTGGAAGGACAGGATCTTTCTGTGCCTGGGTGAAAGCACACTGAAGTGGTGCTTGCTGTTCTTTCCACTGTCTGAGGTCACCAAGGGATGCAAAGTTATGGTGACTAGCTACCAAAGGCAGGAAGAGCTTAGTATCGTGACCAGTTTTGATTTATTCAAGGATTGCAATGTTTTATTATGTAACACAGAATTCAATTTTATCAACTTTTACTGTGTCAAGACATTTATGTTTTCTTATTTTAACTCTTAATACGGTTAATCACACAAATTGATATTACAGTATTATATTAACATCTTTTAGTAGAGACAAGGGTTTCACCATGTTGGAGAGGCTGGTCTTGAACACCTGACCTCAAGTGATCTGCCTCCCTCGGCCTCCCAAAGTGCTGAATTACAGGCATGAGTCACCATGCCCGGCCAAATTCTCATGTGATTATTTCTTTTTGTTATTTAGAATTTGTATCCTTGAACTTTTTCATTGTCAATAGGAGGAACAAGTAAAACCACAGAAGCATGAAAATGTCTTGGTTTTGAAAACACCATGGTGCTAGGAAAAGAATTGATCAGGAAAGTAAGTACGTAAGATTAAAATCAGTTGTTTTTGAATTTATTTAAAATTTCTTTTTAGACCACAGACACATAGTCTCTTATGGGTAAGAATCTCACTCGCTTCAGAATGGGAGTTTCCAGAAGAAATAAAGTGTATTTTTTGCAATTTATCTAATTGCCTAGAAATGTAATTGAGAACATTATCTGACAGAACCAGCAGTGCCTTGGTTTCATATAGGAATAGGTAAATCTTCTGCAAATTAACCTACTTGCACAAAAGAATTAAAGGACATTTGAAGACTTCTGTAATAACACTTTTAATTTAGTCCAGCTATCTATACCAAAGCAATTTGGAGATAATTTCAGAAATTTTATTCAAATAAATGAAGGTTCAACTGGTTATCATTTGTGTGATAAATCCCATCACCAGAATGCTACCCATTTCGACTTGCTTCCTAATAATTACATATCACTTTATTAATATTCATTCATTCATTTGTTACATGCTGGGGAGAATAAAATGAATTCTCCTCATTTTAAAGAGAATGAGATTGAAGTCCAAAGGAAAATAAATTGTATACAGGTTTTCATTAATTTATTTATTCATTCAGTCCACATTTCTTCAATTCTTACTAAAGCCAGGCCCTATCACGGGTGCTGATGACAGATGACAAAGGACTTACAGTCTACTGTGTAAGAGAAACATATAAAGAAATAATTACAATACAATGTGTACAGGCATTTCCAAATTAGGCAGAAATATACCTAGTATTAAAATCTTTGGTATCCCAGTCCACAGTCTCACTCTTTTTGTTCAAGAGTCTTCGTGCTGCTTGTCACCGTGTTCTTTCATCTTCCCAACCACTTTCCACAGTGATATTTCTAAAGCTCGAGTCTTACAAAGCTCTCCACTGATAGAAACACTATTACTTTCCCAACCCTAAGAAAAGGGTATGTTAGATTACACACAAGACCCAATGTCACTGTTCAATCATATTCCTTTAATATCTCTCTTGCTGTTAACCAGCACATTCAGCATTTAAACCATACAAAAAAACCTACCAATTCCCTCTAACTCCCCAAATACTGTATTTCTGTGACTTTGAACATACTTCCGATCACCTAGAATGTACCTCTTGTACCTATATTGAAGACTCTTTTTTAACTGTTACCTTCTGCTTATGTACCTTTATGTAACCTCTAAGGAGAGAAGTCACCACTTATTTGTCCTCTGATTATATCTTGTTTTACCCCATCATAGGCCTTCTCATACTGCATTGCATTTATTTGTTTACATATCTGTCTCCTATCAAGTTATGAGCTCCTTGAAATCATGGGTAATAGCTTATCTTTTTATACAGAGTGGCTAAAAATTTGCTGAGATATGATGGATGATTTTTTAAAAAATTGTCAGGCTGGGTGCCGTGGCTCACGCCTGTAATCCCAGCACTTTGGGAGGCCCAGGTGGGCGTATCACCTGAGGTTAGGAGTTCAAGACCAGCCTGGCCAACATGATGAAACCCCATCTATACTAAAAATACAAAAATAAGCTGGGTGTGGTAGCCTGTGCCTGTAGTTAGGAGGCTGAGGCAGGAGAATCGCTTGAACCCAGGAGGCAGAGGTTGCAGTGAGCCGAAATTGCACCACTGCACTTTAGCATGGGTGACAGAGCAAGACTGTCTCAAAAAAAAAAAAAAATTGTCAAACGATTTCAGTTCCCAACAGGAGTACTATGAGATAGGAAATAAGGTAAATTGACTTTCTGTTTTCCTCCCAATCTAAAGCAGTGCATTGCTAAATGTGGTTTCTGGACTTGTAATATAAATATCATATGACAATCTGGTAGAAAGCACTATCTCTTTGCCTGGACAAGTAATTGATGACTAAGTTATGAAAATCAAATGCAACAGAAACAAAAATTGATCCTTGGGCCCTAATTAAACTAAAGAGCTTCTGTCCAGCAAAAGAAACTATCAACAGAGTAAGCAGACAACCTACAGAATGGGAGAAAATATTTGCAAACTATGCATCCGACAAAGGACTAGTATCCAGAATCTATAAGGAACTTGAACAGATTGACAATAAAGAAACAAATAACCCCATTAAAAAGTAAGTAAAGAACATGAACAGACAGTTCTCAAAAGAAGACATACAAGCAGACAACAAACATGAAAAATGCTCAATGTCACTAATCATCAGAGAAATGCAAATCAAAACCACAATGAGATACCATCTCACACCAGTCAGAATGGCTATTAAAAAGTCAAAAAACAATGGATGTTGGTGAGGTTGCAGAGAAGAGGGAATGCTTATACACTATTGATGGAAATGCAAATTAGTACAGCCTCTATGGACAACAGTATGGAAATTTTTCAAAAAACTAAAAATATAACTACCATTTGTCCCAGCAATCCCATTACTGGGTATATACCCAAAGGAAAATAAATTGTTCTACAAAAAAGACACTTGCACTCATATGCTTATTGCATTGTGATTCACAATAGCAAAGACATGGAATCAACCCAAGTACCCATCAACAGTGGACTGGAAAAGGAAATTGTGGTATGTATATAAATTGGAATACTACATAGCCATAAAAAAGAATGGAATAATGTTCTTTGCAGCAACATGGATGAAGCTGGAGGCTATTATCCTAAGTGAACTAATGCAGGAACAGAAAGCCAAATACCACTTATTCTCACTTACAGGTGGGAGTTAAACACTGGGTACACACAGACACAAATATGGGAATAAACACTAGAGATTCCAAAAGTGATTGAGGGCAGGGGGTTGAAAAACTTCTTATCAAATACAATGTTCACTACTTGGGTGACAGGATAATTAGAAGCCCAGACCTCAGCATCATCACCTAATATACCCATGTAACAAACATGCACATGTACTCCTGAATTTAAAATAAAAAATAAATTTTCAACAACAAGACAGAACTAACTTGGTTTGAAAAGAAAGAAAAGCATTGTCTCAAGATCTGCTCCATCCCTCCTTCAAGACCTATTAAATCAGAATCTCTGGGGGATAAGGCCCAAAATTTTGTGGATTTCCTCCAGGTGATACTTATATGGACTAAATGGTGAGAACTAATAGGTTCCTGCAAAAGGAAAATTCATGTTTTAATTGCACTCAGAAGGCTGCAGAAGATAGGAGAGAGGGACCATGGCAGCACATCCAAATGAATGATGGAAAAAGGGACCAGGCACTCCTGGTTGGAGGTAATTCCCTGACTTCCTTTGTGAGAAATGATTGGGGATCAATGGTAGACTCATACCTACCATAGTATCTGCAACATTCTAATAGTGTAGTATAGCCAAGTTGTCAAGGGAATGGGTTTTGGTGTTCAAAACAATGAGAGTCTGTCCTGGCTTCCCTGATTATCAGCTGTGTCATCTGAGCTTCAGGACTTTTATCTACAAAATAGGAGTAACAATATATGTCACTATGGATTTGTTTTAATAATAAATGATAGATGTCATTTGCAAAAACGTGGATGGAACTGGAGGTCATTATGTTAAGTGAAATAAGTCAGGCAGAGAAAGACAAACACTGCATGTTCTCACTTATTTGTGGTATCCAAACATCAAAACAAGTGAACCCAAGGAATGGAAGGATGGTTACCCAAAGGCTGGGAAACCTCTAGTCGGGGGTTGAGGGTTGGGAGGAGGTGGGGATGGTTAATGGTTACAAAAATAATTAGAAAGAATGTATAAGATCTACCATTTGATAGCATAACAGGGTGACTACAGTCAATTTAAATGTACATTTTAAAATAACTAAAACAGTATAATTGGATTGTTTGTAACACAAAGAATAAATGCTTGAGGGGATAGATACCCCATTCTCCATGATGTGATCATTACACATTGCATGCCTGTATCAAAACATCTAAGGTATACCACAAATACATACACCTACTATATAACAGAAAACTTAAAAAAAAATTTAAAAAATAATAAATGGTAAAATTGCAAGAATGCATCTTGTTTCTAATTGACACAGAGGAGGATTAATTTGGTCAAAATATATTTCATACATCGTATCATGACCTACTAAAAGACAAAACATAATTTTGACTAAAAGGATAGAAGAAAGAGCCCCACGTTACTTCTTCTATATTTTATTAAGAGGCTTCAAGGAATAAAGTGGGAAGGGATTTCCTTTACTTTCCATCTGCTCACATTGATTTGATTAAACCTAGTGAGGTTCTGGCAAAAATCTAATTTGAAGAACGTTAATCATAGTGTTGTATAAAGAGCACTAGGCAGAGTTTGAGTATCAACTGCCAGTTAATTCGCTGTGAGATCCTGGGGAAGTTACTTCATTTCTCTGAATCTCACCATTTCTCCTTGTAAAATGAAGATGAAATGATGCATCCATTCTCCTTCAGAGGGTTACGTGAGATGCAAATGTACATGAATAGGCCTTTTAAAATGTGCAAATATTAGCTATTATCTATTCCCAGTTGCTCTATTGGGGAGTATTTCTTCATATTTTACCATAAGGTTCACATAAGCCTGCCTGAATCCTGACTGCTTTAACTTACTTGTACGTATCTGTGAATGCATCTTGGTTTTGATCTATAATAGATTCATGCACAGAGGAAACACCATAACCATCACCTTGCTTTGCTATATAATCAGACATTTTTTTTTTGCCCCGTTAGAGAAATGAAAATTCCTTATGGTCTGAAATTGTCTACTGATGAGTGAACTGCATTTCTCCCCCAACATTTATAGCCCTTAAGAAATGGAGACACTAGATATAGTGTTTATTACAAGAGGCATTAATAATAGCCTGCTGAATAAAGGTTGTCTGTGATATGTCAAGTGGTTCTAGAATACTGTGCCTCACAGTTCAGCAAATAAAGCCAACCTAAAAAGCAGGTGGTGAATCCTAATTCAGGGAAAGATGTATGCTGTAACAGGTTGTTCTTAGAGCTAAGGAAAGTCTTTATCATCTGTCTGAGCATAAGGTGTTCTGGTATTTGGGAAATGGGTAAATAAAGAGCTACTATGTAAGTTGTAGAGGGCTGGCCAATTACAAAAATAGGATATATGACATGAATTAGCATTAAAATTGTATAAAGGCAGCACCAGGTAGAAGATTAGTTTAGAATATGACATGGATAGATTCAATTCCTAGTTTTCTTACCTACTGTGTAGGTTAGGGAAAGTCATGGAAATATCTGAACCTCTATTTTCTTATCTATTAAGTGAGGCTCTTAATTTCTATTCCAAGAAGCTGTTGCAGGAATATAGTGAGAGGTTACATGTCAAAGTATTTATCTCAGGGCCTGACCCAGAGAAGGTACCAAAAAATTGTTTTTATTACTTTTCTTGTGTATATTTTGTCTTTCTTTTTCTTTTCAGGCTCTCCTTTTCTTCTTATTTCCTTTTATCTTTCCTAGGACTCAAGTCATCCTTTATTTGAGGATTTGAAAGGCATTTTGAGGACTTATACATTGACTCCAAACTAGCTTGGTGCATCTTTTATTATAATTGTAGTAGTTGTGAAAATGACTCTTTAATAGATATTTCTGGATATTAAAACACCTGTATTATCTATGTATAAAAACAAAAAACTGGTGAGGGGTCAAAAAGAGAAGCAGTTAAGCTTGTAATCCCAGCACTTTGGGAGGCCGAGGTAGACAGATCACCTGAGGTCAGTAGTTCAAGACCAGCCTGGCCAACATGGTGAAACCCCCATCTCTACTAAAAATACAAAATTAGCTGGGCATGGTGGCGCTTTCCAGTAATCCCAGGTACTTGCAAGACTGAAGCAAGGGAATTGCTTGAACCTGGGAGGCGGAGGTTGCAGTGAACCGAGATCACACCACTGCACTCCAGCCTGAGTGACAGAGTGAGACTGTCTCAAAAACAAAAACAAAAACAAAAGGGAAGCAGTGAAGAACAAAGACCTACTTTGTTAAAATGGTTGATTCCAGGGATGGGGCAGGGAAAGTCCAAGTGAACCTGGAAAATTTTGTGGTGCCAGAAAGTAGCCTCAAAGAATGTTGAGACATGTTCATAGAACACAGGAATAAGCTTGAAGGGGATACTCTGCCCAAATTTAGGACAATTGGAGCAGCAAAGTAAATAATGATAGTAACGAATTATAACTCACTGAATACAAACTCATGAGTTCATACAAATATGAGTAAATGATATAGAAAAAAATGGGAGAAGGGAAGCCTCTTTGTTACAGTAGAATTCCAATGAATGAATGCAGAAGAAATGATGGAAGTAGGAAATTATCATTTGGTAAACATCATAACCAATAATTAATTCAGTCAACAGTCATTATGCTAAAACTAGTGGGTGAACGTTTGTTTGGGAACAGGGTATTTATGCCCTCCACAAAACACTTATTAATTACAAAAGGAAAAATAGTAACTTTACAGTGGAGAAACCTAGTGGACACCACCTCCACTAAATGATCAAAGTTAATGTTACCAGCAATGAAACAAACTGACACGACGGCCTCCTGATATAAGGCTCTAGAGTACACAGCCTCCCTTCTGTGGTATTCCTACCAATAAATACACAAGCTGAATCTAATCATGAGGAAATATCAGACTGCTCCCATTCGAAAAAATAGGCATCAAAATAACTGGTCTGTGTTCTTTAAAAATGTCAATGTCATGAAAGAGAAGAACTGAGGAACTCTTCCGGAGTAAAGGAGACCAAAGAGACATGACACCTAAAAGAAACACATGATCCTGGATTTATTGACTCCTAGAAGAAAAAAATACGTACATACAAGTGTGTGTGTGTGTGTGTGTGTATAATCTTTGTTAAGTTTCTGATTTTGGTAATTATAGTGCAAGTATATGAGAGAATATCCTTGTCTTTCTAGAAATAAACCCTGAAGTATTTAGAGATAATGGGGCATCATACTGGAAACTTACTCTCAATTGATTTAGAAGGAAAATTATAGATGTAGTTACAAAATTATAGATGTATCCAACTTCTATCTATCTATTGAGAGGAATATTGATACAGCAAATATGATAAAAGTATTAACAATTGGAGAACCTAGATTAGGACATATGGAAATTCTTTATACTATTCTTGCAGTTTTTCTTTAAAATTATATCAAAATAAAAAGTTAAAAATATTATAAGAACAGAGCAGCTTGACAATTGACAGATTTTGACTCAAGCCTTGGCTCCACTCATTAGCTGTGTGACAGTGGGAATCTTACCTAAATTCTCCATGCTCAAGTTTTCTCCTATGTAAATGAAGAAAATAATATCAATCTCCTGGGGTCATTAAAAGGATGAAATGAAATTAATCATGCTAGCTGCTTACCACTGTGTCTAAAATGTATGAAGCACTCAATAAATTGCAGCTATTGCTGTCATTATTATTGTCATATTACAGACCTAAAACGAATTTAGCACATCATTCTCTTTCAGGAGCTTTCTTTAGAACTCCTCCTTGTATTCGTAGGCTCTTATATCTAACTTTATTTTACTACCAGTTAATACTGTGTTGTAATTATGTGTTTGTATGTCCATCTTTCTCACTATGTAGGTAGTTTCTTGAGGGTGGCAAACCTGTTTTTTCATGTTTGTGGCCCTTGTGCCGTGGGTACAGCTGAGCCTAATACAGGTGCTCTGTGACTGTGGTAGACTAAATGGTGTTAAGGAGAAGCACTAGTAGAGCAGATAATTCCTATAAATCTGAATACATAAGAAGATGCTAGTTTATTTGCACCAAGAAAATGTTTCTTACATTCTGTAAGGCTACATACATCACCTATAATAATGACTGAATTTGAGACTCTCGACTCATTAGGATAACCGACTATAGATGATTGGTTTTGAGTCATGAAAGGATGCAAATGAATGGATGTATCACAAGTATTGTCCTTTGGAATTTGGCAGCCTGGACTTGGAAAATTATTCACTGAGATGCTCAAGCCATCATGATCAGTTGTAATTCAAGACAAATGAGAACAAAGAGTGTTTACCTACTGCTCATGAGAAATTTCAATGTCTTAGCTTCTTCTCAGCCCAACATACAAAAATTTGTGCCAGATTATAGTGTAGTTTTGCAGAGCAGACAGATGGGTCCACTACAAAATCATTTATTTAAATTCTTGCCATGCTTCATCCAAGGTACCCATTTCCACGCTAATATTATTGGCATTCTTTAATTTGCCTTTCTTTTCATCTTTAATTACTGTGTTTTGCTTCTCTCTGAGATCCATTAAAGTATCACCCAGTGATGGAATTCAAATGAATTTTTCCTGACTTACGTTCAGGTATGATTTTTCCTCTTCCTTAGATTATTTGAAAGATTCTCTATATTTGCTCAAGAATTAAAATGCCCTTCCAATACCCTTTTTCACTTTGAGACATATCCACTGACAGCGTTCCCCATAATAGTATTTCTGTGGTCTTTGGAAGTCATTCAATTTGAAGGAAGACTAAAAATGGTCAAATGTTTGTGCACCTAAATATGGTAAATGCCTCTAAAATAAATATTAACTTCATTTTTACTTGACGTATTTACATAGCTGCTTGAAATTGTTTTGCCTCCCTTTTCAAAACTGACAAAGAGCCCTTTAGCGAGATATTTGTAAGGGATAACATTTAATGCCAAATATCAAAGATCTTTGGATGTGTTTATGTTTGTCATATGTTATTTCTTATACATGCAAAACATATTATACATGCCCGTATAAGAATCTATGGTTATGTTTTATTTTAATAAAGAGCAAACAGAAACTCAGAAAAGAATGAGAGAAATAATGCACAGATCACTGAGACATAAGAAACCTTGAAGTATTGGCTTGGTCGGATATTAGAGATACATGGAAATAGCCCATCAGTAGTTTAGGGTTCTCAATACTCTAATCACCATTTCTTGTCCAGGCGTTAAAATAATCAATACCTCAACTATATCCTTGTAAAGAGTTTGAAGTGTACTCTTACGAATCTTACAAAAGACAAGCAAGTAGCATTCAACACAAATTTATCTCCTTCAGGGCGCTTTTAGCTTTCATGTATGTCTGCTACCTTTTAAATAAGTATTTTTGAATTAAAGGAGAGAATAAAAAGCCCTAAACAATTTCCCTGCTGGATATCAGTAAACACCCACAAATCTTTTAAGAAACATCATTAAATAGAGTGACCAGTAAGCAATAGAGGGTTTAAGAATGAAAGCGCCTGAACATCATGGCTTCTTCCACAATGCAGTTCTGTTTCCAACACTGCATTATGACCTCAAAAGGCATCACAATTTTTCAAGTGTCTTACATCGAGATGTAAGTTGAAAGTGCAGTTGGCTGAGAGCTGCTAGGGGAATCAAATTCATTTTGCAAAGTGAGTTTGCAAAGTCAGTCCTAATTCTTATGTGATTCTTTTAGGTTGAACAGAAGTCTACATTTCTTTCCTGTTAAGTGCAGACCTTAACATATTTAAAAGTTGACTTGAGACCTCTTCAAGGAGAACTACAAACCACTGCTCAATGAAATAAAAGAGGATACAAACAAAATGGAAGAACATTCCATGCTCATGGATTGGAAGAATCAATATTGTGAAAATGGCCATACTGCCCAAGGTAATTTATAGATTCAATGCCATCCCCATCAAGCTACCAATGACTTTCTT
>NW_026652282.1:18716044-18738769 GCF_009828535.3 Hylobates moloch
CCCTCCCTGATTAGCTTAATAACTAACCTCCTGAATTCTTTTTCAGGTAAATGGAGGATTTCTTCTTGGTTTGGATCCATTGCTGGTGAACTAGTGTGATTTTTGGGGGGTGTTGAAGAGCCTTGTTTTGTCATATTACCAGGATTGGTTTTCTGGTTCCTTTTCATTTGAGTAGGCTCTGTCAGAGGGAAGGTCTAGGTCTGAAGACTGTTGTTCAGATTCTTTTGTCCCACAGGGTACTCCCTTGATGTAGTACTCTCCCCCTTTTCCTATGAATGTGGCTTCCTGTGAGCTGAATTGCAGTGATTGTTGTCTCTCCTTGGGTCTAGCCACTCAGCAAGTCTACCCGGGTCCAGGCTGGTACTGGGGGTTGTCTGCACAGAGTCCTATGATGCGAACAATCTATAGGTCTCTCTGCCATGGATACCAGCGCCTGTTCTGGTGGAGATGGCAGGGGGTGGGGTGCAATGGACTCTGTGAGGGTTCTTAGCTTTGGTGGTTTAATGCTCTATTTTTGTGCTGGTTTGCCTCCTACCAGGACGTGGTGCTTTCCGGAAAGCATCAACTGTAGAGAGGGACTGGCAGTGGGCAGGCCCCTAGAACTCCCAAGATTATATGCCCTTTGTCTTCTGCTACCAGGGTGGATAGGGAAGGACCATCAGGTGGGGGCAAGGCTAGGCATGCCCGAGCTCTCCTTGGGTGGGTCTTGCTGCCACTGCTATGGCGGATGGGGGTGAAATTCGCAGGTCACTGGAGTTGTGTACCTAGGAGGATTACGGCTGCCTCTGCTGAGTCATGCAGATTGTCAGGGAAGTGGGGGAAAGCCCGCAGTCACAGGCTTCACCCCGCTCCCACACAAACCGAAGGGCCATTTGCATTCCCACCATGCACCTGCCCCAACAGCCCGGAGTCTGTTTCTAGGGGCAGGGTGTAATGGGCTTGAAAACTTGCCCTGGGCTACCCGCCTCCCAGCTGCGGTGGGGGGTCGGGGGGAAGGGCTTGGTTCTTCCCCAGCCTGTGGAACCAGTACACCAGATGTGTGCCCTCCCCCAAGTTCTGGCCAGGAGGCTTCTTGGCCCATTCAAATTGTTACCAAGTTCAGCTAGAGATTTCTTCCTTATGGAGTTGTACCCGCTGCTCCTCTGGTCACCGTCCTGATGGATCCCTGTGGTTCCAGGCAGGAATGGCCTGCTAGGGGACACAGCGAGCTCCCAGGTCTTTTCTGCTGCTGCTTCTTCCCCTGTATTTCACTTGGCTGTAAACTGACTCAGCCCCAGTTAAAGTCAGAAACTTCTCCCACAAACAGACCTTTGGCTTCTCCAGTGGGGGTGTGTGTTTGGGAGAGGAGGGTTTCCCTTTCCCATTTTCCGCAGTTGGGGCACTCAGAGTATCTGCGGTGTCTCCCAGGTCCTGAAGGAGCAGTCGGCTTCCTTCACAGGGTCTCTGGGTCCTCTCGGGATCGCTGATTTGTTCTTGCAGTTGTTCTGGAGCTAAAATTCACAATGTGAGCTTCTGCAAGGTGCTCTGTCTGGAGCTGCAATCTAGTCCTGCCTCCCATCTGCCATGATTATTTTTCTTACCGAGGACTGAAGAGCTTTTATTTAACCTCATCGAACGTACACATGTGTTTCTCCTCTCTCTCATGAGAGATGTCTTGGTTCTCAGTGACATCAATATAATTATTAACTTTATCCCACAACATATGCATGACCATTTCTGAGTAATATTAAAAAATGATTATCAATAGTGTTACATTCATTTCTTTCATTTTCTTTTGATATTTGTGGATTACCTTTTAAAATTATTAATATTTCTTTACAATTAGACAAAATATTTACATGGTTCCAAAGCAAATCTATAAAAGTAGAAGTCTAGCCACATCTAGCATATCTGTTTCCTCTATTTTCCTCCTATAAGTATTTAGCTATGTAATTTAAGAGAGAAGATAGAATTGGGAATTAAGGGGAAAACACTTGAACTCAGAGGTTAAAGTTTAATCATTGTAGGAAAGTTGTTGATCAAGAATTGGAAATATTCAGATAAGTAAAGTAGAGGATAAAGTGGAGTGATTTTAAATATTCATTGAATTTGCCAACAAAGAATAATGATGGAACACTTTTTTATGAACATGAGCAAAGTGTATATAAGAGAGAGTGGGCATTAATGCCAAAGTCAGCAGAAAATCTTGGTAAAAATTTACAGAGTTAAAGGTATTTGATTTCTCAATAATGAGGTGCTTTTTTAAATTTCAGAGAAATAAGCTTCCTTGAAGAAGCAAAGCAGAGTATCAAAGAATAATAAGAAATTGAGTGGAAAGGAAATGGAAAAAGATAGCATAAAAACATTCTTGTGATCCTGGGTGTTAAAAAAATAGGAACAGGAAACACACGGGGCTGTTGCTAGCTTGCGAAATACAATCAAATGAAGATACTTTATTTCCCTAATAAGGAAAATCTGAAAGTCAAAGAGAAAATTATCAGACGAGGAGTCTACAAAGAAAAGAGATGAAGGTGGAGCAAAACTCTCAAGAGTCAGCAAGAGCTGAATTCAAGGACAAAGAACAGTCAACAATTCAGTGTCCATGTGCAGAGACTGGGCCTCTAAGCAAAAATTATGGGACATATAGCTTATTCCAAGGAAGCATATAATAAATCTCTATATATTTCTATACCAAATTTAAATTCTCCCATGGAGGCCGACCCTGTTTCCTAGTAGTGATATGCCTGAAAACCAAAAAAATGCCATGTCAGGCTTATTCTCCTGATTTACTACTCCCTCAGAAAAAAAATCAATCCAATTCATTGCTGATTTCTTCTGAGTATACTGGTGCATAGCTCATATTCTCAAATCTACTCCTAATTAAACACAGAATGGCTGTATTTGATTCTTTTGGATGCCTTAAGGTGAGTCCAACTTGCCATGCTTACATATATGTTACCCTTGGTCATTGCCCAGGTTGTAAATCCCTGGGTCATTTAAACTCTTCCAAACTCTTATTCCCACATTGCTCCACATAGGCCTACATTGACCTTTACTCCCATATTTCTCCTTCCTCTCAAATCATCTCACTGTGTTCTCTGGGAACTCCTATTTCATGGTAAACTCTTCTATATTCTCAAACTCTTTGTCAAATATTATTCCTTCCATCGCATAGCCCTAATCTGTATTCAACACTGCTATTTCTAAACCATCATTCTTTTTCTGACAAATGTCCTTTTGAGGATATGCTGTCCCACTGAATCTGTCATTCATTAACATCTCATCTTGTGTCAGTTTCCAAGCTTGGTTTGTCAGTTACTTGACATCGTCAGGAAGAAAAACAATGGACATATGGCAGGTAAGTTGCTGAGGAAGAACATGGTGTACTACCTGGAAGACAGAATTAGAGCAGACATAAGGAAGGTGAATTGAGGGAATAGGCAGCATGTGTGAGCCACATTAAATCCTCAAGTAGTGAATAAGGTTTGTGGTATGTTGAAGCTGGCTCATACCAATTCACAAGAGCCAGCTGTTAAATTTTCAGAAATTTTGCGAGCCAGTAGACATCATACTGGAAGCTCTACAAATATTATAAATCAGGACCCTTCTCCCCCCTGAAATCTAGTTGTTAAATATTTACCAGCACACCAGGAGGAAAAGGAAATGAAATACTAAAAGGATATAAGGTCAAGAAAGTTGAAAACAAATTTCACCTAATTCACAATTATGTCTAGGAGCAATATCACTGTAAGGCTAAGAAATAAAAACAAAGTAGACTTAAACAGTATATCCAAGAGGGGCAAGATTAAAGATAGATTCTAAAGAAAAATGATGGAAAATGTCATTTTAGCTTGACAAATATGATTCATTTGTATTGAGGCTGAATCACAATTGTAAAGAAATAAATGGAGATGATATTGACATGTTCTCCTATATCCCTAGATACCATTAGGTTGAACTCAGTAAACGCTATTTGTTTATCCTGTGCTTAATCAGGCACAGCTTTGGTTTTTAGAAAACTTAAGTGGGTCAAGAACCTAGAAATCCACAAGAATAATGAGAAGATGGGGGATGTATTAGTCCATTTTGCATTGCTATAAAGGAATGCCTGAGACTGGGTAATTTATAAAGGAAAGTGGTTTATTTGGCTCACAGTTCTGTAGACTGTACAAGCATGGCATCCAACAAAGAAGGTAAAATGAGTGGTTTCTCTTAGTCCTTTTCCTTTAGGTAAAGTATCATGAGTTCTTTTCTCCATGGAGCTCTTTAGACACATTTTCTTGAAGGGAGAGATACCTGGAGAAGAAATGGATCTAAAAAAAAACTATCGTGAAAAGCCATTAAAGGCTTTCTCTGGCATCCAGAAACACTAGGCTACTGTTGGTGCTAGAGAAAGATATAAAAATTGAAGAGATAAATTTTTAAAATGCGATAAAACTCATCCTTTATCACTAAGGCTAGGTTATAAAGAGACCTTACTATGCACATAATCCAAACATCATGAATGAAAGCGTATTATAATGGGGCAATTGAAGATGCTATCTTTTGATTTGAAAACAAACAAACCAACAAAACAAAACAAAAGAAACAAACAAAACCTCTTGGCTTGATTTTTAATTCCAGAGTGCTTGTTATAACATACATAATCTCAGATATGTGTCAAGTGAAACAAAATGACTGACTAGTTATGCTGAGAGCTGATTTTAGCTCCTGTACAAATTCAAAGACATTTTTCAAGGCAATACTTAAAAGCCCATGCTTCTAATATCTTTAATTATCATCTTCCTGTCAATACTGAAAAAAAAATTAGATACAAAATCAGACCCGAGAAAAACCAAAGGACCTATGTTTATTAATTAATCACCATGTTTTTACTTTCCTAGAACTTCTATATCTGTGCTTCAACTTGTTCCACCCTGCTTTATGCTTTTAGGGATCACATCAAATTAGTTTCCTTGTTCTCTGACATTCAGTTGGGTGCAGCCAATGGAAAAAAACCTACTGGAAATCAACAAGAATGAGTGTGAGGTGAAGATATTTATTTTCCTTGTTCATTTCCTCTTTGACAAAATTAACAGGGTCTCCTTTTCTCTCCTGAAGGCTACTCCTCCTCCATGCCAGTAATCATTCCCTCCTGCTGTATCTTCAGGCCCAAGTGGTGGTAATGGCTCCCCGCTGTTGCTAGTTTGGAGACTCTGTTGTGCCTTGTTAGTTCCCCTTAATCCTGCTCATACAATTGCCAGTTATGTCCCGTATTAAGCTTTCCTCAATTTTCCCAGTAGAGCATGCCATCTATTTGCTATGCTGACCCTGAGTCAACCTTATTTTTTTTCACTCTTACTTCTGATTGAACAGATTTTTATCCATTGTTTTACAACCAAAATTGTGTGTTGATATCCTGTACTGTTTACCAGTTGCTACCAGTGCTATAAAGTGAAAAGAGATGAAGAAAGATAAACAAGGACATATATAGCAGGAAGGACAATTTGCTCTGCTATGGTTTTTAAGCTATGTTTAAAGAATATGTGTATGGAGGATATGTATGCGTGGTACTCAAAAGACATCCTGAGAGACTGCTGTACAAAGAGATAAGAGCAAAAATATTTCATATATTTGGCAACAAGCCTTATTTTCAACTATTTCTGGAGTGTCTCCATGTTGATTGGCCTGCTTAGAGCCTCCTATGGGCTGTCTACTCAAGATTTGGCATATGGAGGAAAATCACATGATTGTGCAAGCATTTTGATGAGGTAGAGATAGCCTACAGAAAGACCACCTGAACTTGAGAAAAAGCTAATCATATTAAGTGATAAAAGCAAGATATAACAGGAACACTTTTATGCTACTAGGGAAAGTATAAATTGGAAGAACCATTCTGGTAAAATATTTTTATCTGATAAAGTTGAATTTTGAGCATGTCCTGCAACCCAGTAATTGCACTTTAGATTTAGACCCTAAGGAAACACTTGCACATTTTCATTAAGAGACATGAGTGAAAATGTTCATACCACTGTTGTTTTTAATATCCATTTATAGGGAAATGTTCATACTAATGCTTTTAAACATCCATTGATATGAAACAGATAAATAAAATGGTCTATTTTCAATATGGAATACCATATAGCAGTGAAATGTTCATATACTTCAAAATGGATGATTCTCATAAACAAAATGTGGAGTGAAAAAAAGTTGCAGATTTCCTAAAGTTCAATATCATTATTTGAGAGTCACCATGCCAGCGTAGTAAAAATATAAAGAAAATTGACAGAGCAGTTACTCCACACTGAGAAGAGTGTCCACTTTGGGGAGTGGGATAGAGAAGGGGATAGTGTTGGAGAGGGCAATATAGGGTGCCCATGGGGAACTTCAAATGTTGCATCTCTCAAGCATGATTGTGAGTTCAGGGGTATTTATATTATCCTTATTCACATATCTCATGTGTGTATGACATTCTTGTTATATATAAAATAACCAATCATAAAAAGGCAAAAGCAAGACAAACTTATTTGCAGGAAGTCAAACTTCATTTTTATATGCATATATGCATAGAACAGGTTCTGAAAGAATTTAAAATACAATATTTTAGCTCACTGGATCATGAGATCATGGTGACCATTTTCTTACATTTTTCAAATTGTCCATAATAAATAGAAAATTATACTTTTAAAGAAAAAATATATAGCCAGTAATAAGTAGCAAATACTTGAAAAAAACACCAATACCTTCAATCAAGTTCTAGAAAAGTTATTGTATTGAATCTCATTGATATTAGGATTCACTGAAAAGAGGAAATACCAAATAAAAGTTCAAACATATGACTAAAAAGCAAAAGAAAGAAGGAAACGTTCCCATGAGCCAATGAGAATGTCAACCTCTTGCAACAATTATGTCATAGGAGAAAAAATGTCAGAAGACCATTATAATAAGAAACTGCTTATAAAGCTGCAGAAGGTGACCTTAATCGTCCAGTCATGTTCAGTTCAAACCATTATTTGGCTTTCAGCTGCTATGTATAGCATCTGTGTGATATAGTCATGTTTAAAGGGGCTGTGGCTGTTCATTTTCATTTGCAATCTCTCCTTTAGGCTGTTATTAAGATTTCACAGAGTTTGCAAAACGTCTGTCCCCTAAGACCTTGCAAAATGAGTGGGAAGTAAAAAGACTTTTTGATGCTCAATGTCAGGGAGGACGATTCACCTAGCTGTGCTGCAGTCCAGAAACACCAAGACCTGTTATTACAATCATATTTAATAACAAATATGCCAGTTATTGCACTTATATTAACTCTCTGTATAACTGAAGTATGCGCAATTGTATTTATTGACATACTGAGAGTGGTGTTTGATAACATCATATTGTTTGAAATAAACAAGGCGGTGCAAGTGTTATTCATTATAACACAATATTCAATACTGACATTTAGATTTGAGTCAGAAAGCATGATTTTAAGACTGGTGGGCTCCCTGTCATAAACTTTACCTTGTGTCTCTCAAAAATAAAAAAGTTCTTGGTTAGCGTGACCCCTTTTCTCCATAAGCATACACGTCTTATCTTTCTTTAACCCTTTGTACCATGTGTTGTTTCTGCTAAAGATGCTAATAAGTGAGATTTCCAGTCATCACTGTTTTTCTGGTAGTTTTAGGTACTATGTATATATCTGTTTTTTTTAAAACGCATATGGTCTCTTAACTAAAACTCAACCAAACATTATATCATAGTTTGAGACAACGTGAAGCATGCTAGGAAAATTATTTGTGAACTTAATGTAATTAATTTTGAAAAAGAAACCAAGAAACATGATAATAGGCTTTATATATGGTTTCATAAAATCGTAGAACATCTGGTTTGGAAATGGTCTTAATGGTCGGTTAGTCCAACCATTCACCCAGAGCTTAAGTCCCTTCTAAAACACTCCATCTATTAGTCTCTATGTCATCCGTGAACTGCCCGTTCCAGAAAGGAAGAATACAAGACTTTTGGAAGCATTCCATTTAAAATAGGAGGTACTAATTTATATATCCATCTGTACATATAAAATATTACTCCATGCACTTACTGCTCCTTATTTTAAATGTGGTATGGCATACATTACTGGGGGAAAAAAATCCTTCCCTAGCTTTCTTACACATATTCCTTTAAAAACTAATTTGACAGATCCTGGAGATTTCTCTTCTTTGACCTCCAAAATGAAATAGTGTCAAAGACCCTAGTTTCTAGGACACATGCGAGGACCTTAAAAAAATACCTCAAATGAATCATCATTTTCATCTTTCAAATTTATTTTGACTGCTTGTGCTTGGTCCAAGCAAGTCAAGGCAAATAGGCACACAGCTTCTTGCCAAGATTATGTCCTAAATAAGAGAGGATATTTGCAAGAAAGACACACTGGAAAACTCAAACAATCCTAAAAAAGCTGTGTTTTATAAGCAAACCACACAACCACCAGATGATCACCATTAGCTGTTAAGATTTAACAGGACAATTCTAAGTTTCTGTGTCAAAGAAAGTTTCATGGAGAAGTGATTTTAGGGCTCTTTTGCCTCTAGGTATAAAAAGTGCTTGGCAAATCATAAGGAATAATGCTTTTCTACCCTAAAATTTTAACTTGCAGCAATGCTTGAAATCACCCCATTACAGAATCATAGCTTTGGGGTTTAAAGGTCTCTCAGTTTTCAAGATCCCCTGGCACCAAGCTCCTAACATATACCTATTACGGTGTAAAGCTTTACTGAGGGGGTGAATGGTCTGGAATGAAACGCTCAATAGGCTTTTGACAGATAGGAGGGATCTCAGATACTAGAAGACACAGAAAGGGGAAGAGGGAGATTAAAGATAAACTTCACTCCTTGCTCAATTTTCCCAGTGCTTATCCTTCCAGTGTATATTACCTTATTTATTACTACCTTTGGTTTATCCTTAAAGTCTTCTTATAGACCTACCTAAGGCCAGGGCAAAGATAGTCAAACACTTTTGTTGAACCAAATGTATGTAACTATCTTTTTTCAGGGATCATATCTCAGTACATGCATCTTTGGGGATGTCTATATAAAATTTATATCCAATCATGAGTAGCTTTAAGGAGTTTTTGTTTGTTGTTGTTGTTTATTTGTTTGGTTTTTGAAACAGAGTTTTGCTCTGTCACCCAAGCTGGAGTGCAGTGGCGCGATCTTGGCTTACTGCAATCTTTACCTCCCGGGTTCAAGCAATTCTCGTCTTAGCCTCCTGAGTATCTGGGACTACAGGTGCCCGCCACCACGCCCAGCTAATGTTTTTGTATTTTTAGTAGAGATGGGGTTTCACCATGTTGGTCAGGCTGGTCTCGAACTCCTGACCTCAGGTGATCCACCTGCCTTGGCCTCCCAAAGTGCTGGGATTACAGGCGTGAGCTGCCACGCCCGGCCAGGAGTTCTTTTTAAATTAGCATTTACTGGGCACGTGTATTAGGTGTTTTATAAAGGTATTTTCTGAGAGTAGCTGAAGAACATTTGTAATGGTAAAAAACAGTTCCATGGTGAGTCATTTACCCAGCTACTTTCCAGTTTGAAGAATTAAGTGGGAGTCATTAAGACTGAATCAATTTCTATATATATATTTTCACTTCTAAATTGGCAAAAGAATCTGAGAGGAAGAACAGACTTCAAAATGACTACATTAATAGAAACAAATGAGCTGTTTATTTTATATGCAGTTATGAATATTATAAATACATGATTCATCCAGCAGCTGAAAGACTTATGTCACTTAAGTGCTTGGGATGATCAAAAGCAAAGTGGTTTCAATTATTAAAAATGGGGAGGTAGGGAGAAGAAACCAGAAAAAAGACTTACTAAATGATGAAGTGCTGTACTGTCATAATGAAAATATGTAGGCCTTTCTACGTCATAACATTTTAAGTGAATTTAAACTTGTAAGTGCTAAGAAATAAGTAAACTAGCAAGTAATTCTATACTACATAGTTAACAATAATTTATTGTATATTTCAAAATAGCTAGAAAAGAAAATGTGAAGTGTTCCCAACACAAAGAAATGATAAATGTTTGAGGTGATGGGTATCCTAAATACTCTTATTTGATCATTACACATTGTACGCATGTATCAAAATATCACATGTACTCCCTAAATATGTACAATTATCACGTAGCAATACAAATAAAATAATCTACTAAAATGAGTTGGTTTCTGCCTTTATCATTGTCTTCTCTTGGGGTTTCCCAAAAATCAGCATCTGAGACAAAGACTGCCTTGCGTCTGAAGGTTAAGTGTTGCTTTTGGCCTCTACCATTCCTGAATTTCCCTCTTTTCTCCATTGATAGTAGGAGGTCCAATTGCATGGCAGCATGTCTTTCTGTCTACCCTAGCCTTCAGAGGACATTTCATTGATCACTGCCATTTCTTATTGCCTGAGTGAAGGAACTGTCCTATGACCCCTCTGGGGAATATGGCCAGGTGGTAGGTTCACTGTTATCACAAAATAAATCTATACTAACCTTTTACTTCCTTAAGCCTTCTGCAATATTCAGGTATTCCTGCATCACCACCTTGTTTACTCTAGGTAATCATTGTACCAAAACTTCAAAAAGCTGGCTGGGTGCGGTGGCTCATGCCTGTAATCTCAGCATTTTGGGAGGCTGAGACAGGCAGATCACTTGAGGCCGGGAGTTCGAGACGAGCAAGGGCAATATGATGAAAGGCCTTCTCTACCAAAAATACAAAAACTTACTTGGGTGTGGTGGCGTGCATCTGTGGTCCCAGCTACTTGGGAGGCTGAGGAAGGAGGATCGCTTGAGCTCAGGGGGCAGAGGTTGCAGTGAGCCGAGATCATGCCACTGCACTCCAGCCTGGGTGACAGAGTGAGACCCCATCTCAAAACAAAACAAAACAAAAACACTTCAAAAAAGGCCATCTGAGAGTATATTAGAGAAAAATTCAGGTGTCCTTGCCAATACTTTGAACCCCAAATCACAGGTGGCTGAATAAATAAAAATATAATAGTGTTGTACCTGTATTCTATTTTTATTCACATAAATATATATTTGTGAATGAAGAATATAAAGGTCATTCATTCTTCTGGAGTAGCCAAATATTACTCTTGGATAAAACATGTAATGTCATTGTTCCCAAACTTGTATGGCATTGTTTTGGTTACATGTAAAACTGGTGTTACTGAATATTGCTTTGGCATTACTGCTACAATTCACATTTTTGAGAAACAAAAATACAGAAACTTCCCTTCGAAATTATTGTCAGAGTGATGTTGAAGACAATGTGTTTCATATCCTGTAACAAGCTGTTCATTAGGACTCTCAAGAGAAATATCTCTTCATGCTCACATCAGGAAAAGATGGTTTTTTGTGAACCAAAACTTTAAAACATATTACAAAAACAGTCAACCTTGCAAATAATGCAGTTCTTTTTCTTTTGGCTACTGGGAAGCTCAGAGCCAAATCTACATTCTACTTCTAATGATTTAATGGGATTTTACAGTAGGCATTTCTTAAACTAATTGTATCTTCTGGTTTTATCTTATTAATCCACTCTTATGTCCTTTTCCATTGATCTGTTCAACAATTTATATTTTATTTATTATTTATCACACAAGCAACTTCAAGTCCTTATTTATACTTACATAGGCATAAATTAATCTAGTTAAAAACAATTTATGTAGAGAGCTATTGAATGTACTCCCTTACATTTTAAATTAAATGAGAGATGAGCTTATTGAAAGTAAGTGATACAGCAGAGGTGGAATGGGAAACTTGAAGAGCAGTTTTACATTGATGAAGAGTAAGCAGCTCTCAAGTCATTAATCAGTCAAGTGTATATTTATTATTTAAAAATATCAGCACTGGTAAAATCAGTAATATGGCATTAGACTGATATTTTGTTGCACTGTTTCAAGTCACAATAAAGTTTCAAAGAAACGAAATACTGATTTTACTCTACATGTCTCATTTACTGCCTAACTATTTAGGTCAGGGAATTTATCTTTACTTTTAAAAAGTGTATCCATTAAGAATACTAATACTGAGGCTATAGTATGAGTTTACTTAATTTGCCAATTGAAATAATTCCATGTAAAACTGTCAAATGCATAATTCTGGCACACAACAGAATTAACCTTATATTACAACAAACTAAACTCATTTTAAAAATCAATGAAACCCATATTACAGCAAAATATAATGAGATAAATTAAAAATATAAAATATTATTAGAAGAGCTTGCCTAGAAATGACAAGCTCTATTGAAACACTACCGCACAGCCAGTTAGAATATGTTTATGCCTAAGAAACAATGGAAATAATTACTGAAAAGAATGATGCAAAGAAATATAAACAAGGATCATAAAGCAGAAGAACATTGAAAACAATGTGTATATAATTGTCTGAATATCAGATTGCTTTGAACTTTTAAAATCCTGAATCATCGGACAGGATGATTCAACAATATTCCAATCTTAGAATGGGAGGATCTGACAAAATCTTAATATTTATCCCAAGCTAGGGGTTAACTCCCAGGGGAAATTATGAACTCAGTGCAGCAATTAATCATCGTGATGAGTAAAAAATTACAGTAACATCTCTGTGACCAACTCATGGGAGTGTGGAGAAAGTCCCTTTGGCAGCTGTCTGCCCAGCTAATGGTACTAATTAATGGAGAGGCCAAATCTGAACCTACCCTACAGCCTTGTACTGAAAGCTGCTTTGTAGCTATTCATATAAATGTAGACTGGTCCAGGTCAAAATACAGTAAAAGTGGGGGCACTTTTTGTCTTTATGTCTCTGGAAAGAATAATAAAAGAAAATTATCAGTGAGTCACATGAGGGTCCATAATCCACGACAGACTAAACAGTAAATGTGGCCTTTTCCTAGATCAGTGTGATTAATTTAAAAGTCAGAACCATCTGTAGCAGTTTTGAGAACAAGTAAATTTCTAAAAAGTAATCATACCTTTTCAATAAAAAGTAATGAGTAATACCTTTTCAAATATATCTTTTATCAGCATTTGACTGGTAGCAGCCATTTGAGTGGCTATTTCATGCAAGCATTTATCAGCCATTCCGGAAGAGGTGGGTTGCAGTGGGGGCAGAATTCTGTTAACCAAAGAATCATTTATGAAATGGTTCCATTCTTGATCAGTTTAGCTTGCTTATAGTAATCACATCAATTATTTATGGAGCACTTACCATGTGCTAAGACATGTTTTCATGTGACATTTGTTCACTTAGTTATCACAATCCTCTGAAGTGGATGCTACCATCCTTCCCATTTTCCACTTGAGGAAACAATGGTTTAGAGTGGATAAGTACAAGCCTGGTGTATAGAGACAGTCAGAAAGTGGGATTAAAGCATGGGTTTATCCCCATGGCCCACTTAAACTCTTATGTAGTTACTTATATGGATACTGCCTCTGAAGCTGTGTTCAGTCAGTTCTCCAGGGAGCTCCATTCTTGCTCCTTGAAAAGTCTTGGTAGTATGCTAGCTGTTCTATTCCAGAATAGAAGCTTCTGTACTATACCAAAGAAATAAGACACGATTTACAATTTCATACATGGTGAGGCATACTCTTACCTAGTTTCCAAGATAACATCTCCTATATCTTTTTTTCTCCTCCCTTATTCCTTGTCAAACTTGAAAACTCAATTTTAGATCAGAAAAGGACCCTAGAGGCTATCTTGTCTGGTCTTCTGATTATTTAAAAATGGTAAAACCAGGGTCAAAAGAGGTTAAATGATTTAGAGTTGGTCAGTAGGGCTCCTCGGTGTCTGGAGTCCCCATCTAGTGCTTTGTTCCATTATGTTACAGTAGTTTTCATCTCTGCCCCGTATTTTTCCAGGCATCTGATGCAGGAAAGGTATGATGAAAATGATTTTTTTCAGTCTAGTAAAGGAAACTTTACCACTGACATTTGGACTGCTCTCATGGTATAACAGAAACACTGACATAGACTTTAGCAAGCTTCTCTAGCGCAACCACAGGCTGTGACTCTGGACACAAACAGTACAGAAAATTAATCTCAATTCTCTATTTGAACTAAAAGGAAGAAAGCAAACACAGGAATGTGTCAGAATGGGGAGTTAACCTGGAGAAGAAATAAAAAGCCAGATAAAAATAGAAAAGCAAGAAAGAACTTAAGAAATACATAGGGAAATATCAGAAGTATAAATCAGATTAACATTGGACCCCTTGGTCATTTTTAGGTTTAACATTTCTGATCTGTCAGACAGTTTTCCTATCGCCATTTCCTTCTGCTCCCCTGCAGCCCTTCTTTCTGACACCACTTGGGAAAATAATCTGTAAACTGATTACTAATTGACATAAGATTAACTAAAAAGAGCAGTCACACACACATATGCATATCCATACATAAACTTGTGCCTATACACTGTATAAGTCATGTAAATAATCACACTGTACCCCATAAATATGTACAGTTATATCATAAAGAACTTTAAAAGCCCAAAACCCAACAATTTTTAGACGCTTTAGATGCCTACTATTGCAATACATAATCTTTCTTGCAGTGTTTCACAGGGTCCTACTGGTATTTTGGGTGAAACAATTATTCCTTGGATAGACTATCCACACGTGACATGATCATTATCCCTTCTGCCGCCAAATCCCGTTAGTTGCACTTAGTCATCCTGGCAACCAGAAAACACCCTTAGGCATTTCCAAATCCCCCCAGGGTGGGGCAATACTTTCCTAAGTGAGAAACACTAGGGCTGAGAACAACACTCTAGGTCCAACTCAGAGGAATTACTAACATAGATTGATATATTTTATTCAAGACATATTTATTGAGTGTTTGCCATGTGTAAGGCCCTACGGTAGCTGCTGCTAGGTGCTGGGGGGTACATTGCTAAGTCCAAACAAATAAGGATTTTGCTGTAATGGATCATGCAAGATGGTATGAGAGACACATATTGATTAAATCTTCACACACACACACACACACACATAAATTATAAAGTTCTAATAATAGCAACAAAGAGACACATAGTATTATTAGAGTCTACAGAGGATAAGTTAGAGAAGATTCCCTGAAAAAGTGATGCTTGAGCTGAGATTTGAAGCATAAGCAGGAGTTTACTTGGTGATGACAAAGGGCAACAACATTGTTGGTAGAGGAAACAGCATGTTCAATGCTGCACTGATGAGACAGAGCATGGCATGTAAGAGAGATGAACAGGAGGCCAATGTGGCTACACCTGAGAGAATGAGAGGGAGCTCCCTGTGAGATGAGGCTGTAGACATAAGGAAAAGCCAGTTCACATGTGGCCTTGGAGCCTAGGTCAGTAAGTAGAATGCCTAGGCATAACTAACCAAGTGAAAGCTGGTAGAAAGCAGAAGGAAGTAGATTACATAAAACATTGATTAATCAGTGGGTGTTGTCCCATGAACCTTTTAATCAGATCAGCTCTCATCTGGATGGAGGTCAAGTTTGCACAGATAAAAAATATCTTCAGTGTGTTGTGATTGTGTAGAATGTACTCACTCAACAAATTTGGTACCACGCAAGGTCCTATGAAAGTTGTAACATGTAAGACTAGATACCTGTTGGGGAACATTGGGGGGAATCTGGTGACAACCTGGAAAGGTCAAGTGTTTCAGGGGAATGAACACTGAAGTTGAAGCTTCAGGAATCAGGTCTTGCTACCAGACTTTCTTGCCTCATGGGAACTCCACCAGTCCCTGATTAGAATTTTCATCCGTAAAACAAGGACAAAAATATCCCAAGTTTCTGGGCAAGATTAACTGAACTATCTTAAGGGAGAACATCTAACCCAATAGAGAGTACATCCCAAGTGCACAATTCATGGTTTTAACAAAACAAAATTCCTTCAGCTGTAAAGTAAAGGTCATAATAACTTCTCTGACACTCCAAGGATGTTGCCATCAGGCCAAATGGGAAAAGCTGGTAAAGAAGCACAAGGTATTATTATCATCAATGAATAAATATGGCATGAATGGCACCCTGAACTTAACATCCCTTGTTTTCTCTGTTGTAGAGGCGAACTGCTCCATGAAATACCCTTTTCCTCTTAGCCCTCAGAAAAATCATGGGTATGGGCAAGAAGAAATGATGGTATGCAGTTTTTGATATGATGAAATAAACATTACTGTGATAAGATAGTTTAAGTGCTATAAATCTACATGCACCCACATTTTCTTTGGACGCTTTGCAGAAAACAAAGTATTGTTTCCAAATAAGCCCATGGACCAACATTTTGTCAAATGTTAGCTGATCATGATTCTTTTTTAAGCAAATCCAGTTTACAACAATTTGCAGGGTGTGCCAATGCTGGGGATGCTCCGCCTCATATCCCCTCAGCCCACCTTTAAATAAACACGTAGGTGTAGTGAACACTTCCTAGTATGCTGATAACTTTCCACTGCAAGTGCCTGTTTTCACTGCTTCTCCATGCAGGGGCTTTCTCTGCAACTGTGGGAGCTGGCCCAGCCTGCTTGTTGGAAAGCCTAGAAGCCTCTGAAACTTAACCGCCCTAGGGATTACCCTCAACCAATAACGGCTGAGAGGTGGCAGATAAATATTTCATATTACTTTGTTCTTTGATGGAATTATTCTGAAGCATGTTCTACATGGTTGCTCAGAGGGTCCTCAATAGGACTGAGGCCTACGAGTCCACTGAGACAACCTGCTTATTAAAATTCTTTTGGGGATTTTTCCCTTCTCTGTCTCACTTCCCCTGCCTTCTTGTATGCACTTCTTATAATTAACTACCTGAACCCACTTCTTGTCTCGTGATATACTTTTGGGAGAACCCAAGCTTAGACATAGAATTCCTGGAATTGTTCAGTTCATAATGCACAATTTCCATTTACAATGGCATAACGATGACTACTCTAAAAAAAATGGCCCTGTTCTCTGTAGAAAGAGGAGATATCTACTTTTAAATATCTCTTAAGGGGAAAAGTCTAAAATCAAGGATACATTTCATGGGAGGGAGAGTGTGATCTGTTTAGAATATTAACATTTAGATTTTAAACTGCATTTGAACATTAGGCCACACTAATGCCCACTAACTTTTGAGGGTCATTTACTTTAAAAGCAACGAGTTGAAAGATTAAGTAATTTAATTTGATAGATGGCTTTGCGCCTGAATGTGCTTTAACACCTTTTGATCCTAATTGCCTATATTGAAGGTGTTAAGTTTGACTTGCTAAATAAAGCCTAGAAGGAGTTAACATTTCATTTGAGTGACCTACAAATGCCCCCCAGCCAAGCCTCTTGGAGTGCTTCTAACGGATGCTAAATTATACAACCCAAGTGATTAGCTATTTTAGATACTGAATTAGTAAGGATGCTAGACCATAAGCTCAACGAGGAAAAGAGCTGAACTTGTCTTATTTACCTTTCCACCTTAATATGGTGCCTTGTACTTACTAAGTGTTCAACAAAGTTTTCTTGAATAAATGAACACATGGCAACCTCCATTTAAATGACTTTTATTATTCTCATATGAGTTAAGATGGGAGAAGATTTGGCATTTAAATGGTTGCCAATCTAAGGAGAAAATACTATCACACATCTATCCTTTATCTTCAGTGTGAAGTTATAAAGTCAGAAAGCTACCCCACTCTTTTCTGGTCCATTTACATATTCATATCTGGGAAGTGAGAAGCAAGAGAAAGTTGAAAGACTGCAAGATATAAGAGTGATCCCTAAAAGAAACACTTCACCCATATAAATACTTGCTTAAACTCACTATAGTCTGTTCTTTCAGAAGAATGCGTGTGAAGGAATCATGGGACTTCAGGTCAGAATGAATTTTGTAGGATATTCTTTATGCTATGCTAGGGGAAAAAGGGAGTTTAGACAGTATCAACTTCATACTCGCAGCAAGTAAGCAACAGCTAATCAATCACTAGAGATCATCATCTTTTCTTGGGGTGAACACATATTATCTTATTGGTTTACAAGTGGTGTACCTTGGATAATTTTAGATTTGAGATCAGTCTCAATGTAGCAATGACTTAGCAAAGTGCAAAATAATAAAAACCTAGCAACGTGGACATGTTTTGCATAATCACTGAATTTCTATAGGACTCAGGATTCTCCCAGATTGTATATCAGTCCTGACTTGGTCTGGTTAATTTTTGATATCCACCCTCCATCCAAATCTCATTCCATTAGACTCAGAAATTTTGAAATGTTGTCGGCTAATATCTAGGTAATCATTCTTCTGTGCTATATAAGACTGTTAGAATTTGTATTTTTGCTGTGATGCTTGCTATATCCAGTTCACAGAAACCTAAAGTGTTATCATCAACATCTGACAGTATGAACTTCAGGGTTTGTTAGAAAAACCACTTAAGTGTGTGAGATAAAGAAAAAGAGAAACAAGGGCTTTGACTTGGCTGTGTATAGATAGTGAAGGAAAACTCCATAAATGGAAGATCCAATAATTTTGGAATTTTACTTGAAGAGAAATTACAAAACGTCAGCAATTTTAAAGCCTCAATTCCTGACTCTTTCTATCCAGTTCAATCAATAAAGCTATGCTTTAACTGGAGCTCAGGACATCCTGGGAATATCCAGATTGTCTCTCTGATTCTCTGCCACTGCTCTGTGAATAAGAACTGCCAAAGATTTCTTACATCGTTAGCACTCACTGGCCCACTCTGACTTGCTTTTCTGGCTCTTTACAAATGTATGTGCTTTGCCTGAAACTGGAAAGCACTTTCTCTTAATTTTCTCTGCATTAAGCAAGTGTTTCCCTGGCAGATGCAGTTTGTGCAGGCACGTTTTTAAGAGCTCCCCCTGCTGGCAAGTCTGTTTAAACAGTTTGTTGGCCTCTCTAGGCCCTGGCTACTATTAAAGCCACTTCACCTGTCAATTTAGAAGAGCTGTCTGTGATTCCATAAGGCCCCAGTCAGGCACTCACATTTACAGAAGGACAGGAGCAGCAATTTAGCCTTTAACTATTAGCTTGCCATAACAGATAGCATTATCAACAGCCGCTCCAACACTCAGAATGATAAGAGGCAACCTGGGTTCATTTCAGGCGATGCTGAGGGCCTGCTGAACATGACAACTTTGCCTTATAGGAGACAAAAAGCTTCTCCTTCAGTATCTGTACTTAACAAGGTTGACCATCTTGCTTTTGTCTGCTTTATCTCACATACTTTTCTTATTTAATAAGCAAATGTGATGTTAATAGGTATTAACATTGGCAACATTTTCGGTTTTTCTTAAGTGGTTTTAAAAAGGATCACAGAAAAAGGACAAATTCTAAAGGTTGTGTACTAGAACACAAGTAGGCATGCTTTGCATGACAATTAAATTTCTACAGGACTCAGTATCTTCCCAATATGTAGGAGATAAGTCCTGAGTCAGTCTAAAAATACTGAGGTATTTTTAGAAAAAACAGGCTGGGCACGGTGGCTCCCGCCTGTAATCCCAGCACTTTGGGAGGCCCAGGCAGGTGGTCACCTGAAGTCAGGAGTTCGTGACCAGCCTGGTCATGGTGGTGAAACCCTGTCTCTACTAAAAATACAAAAATTAGCTGGGTGTGATGGCACGTGCCTGTAGTCCCAGCTACTCAGGAGGCTGAGGCACGAGAATCCCTTGAACCCGGGAGGCAGAGGTTGTAGTGAGCCGAGATCACGCCCCTGCACTGAAGCCTGGGTGACAGTGCGAGACTCCATCTCAAAATGAATAAATAAATAAATAAAAGGAAAGCAGAATTTTACTGTGAAAAAATCCTAATGGGTTGTTCTTACTGGTTTAGAAATGTGATCTCAGCCTACTCACTCGTGAAATATCTCTTTGGTCCTCCTAATGAAACTCCAACTATAATTATCTTTTCTTTTCTTCATGAAAAAACCTTTGGGAATATAGTGTTAGATATGCTGAACTGTATTTATTGTTCATTTAAGCTTCATTAACATCGTCATAACTGAGATATACTTCCTCTAAGTGAAAGAAAAGTAGATAGTATTTGGAACAGAACTTCCTTCTGGCGTATCCCTGTTATTTCTTTCTCGTAGTCTCAAACATACTAATATTTCTCTGCACAGTAGTGATTTGTGGAGGGATTCAATGTTCTATAATTACTCTAAACTGATAGCAAAATTTTGTGTGCATATACATTTTCCCTTTTGGGGAGGAAAGTAATAAGGCATTTGAGGACTTTCCTTCCCCCAAAGGGAAGAATTTGATTACTTTCATCAAATTCTCAAAGGGGCCTATGACCTGAAACAGATTGAAGACCTTTACTAAAATATCCTTTAAGACTCTCCAAGACAACATGGTGAAATGAGCCACATTTGTCTTTACTACATCTGTTTTCCCTGTGCCTGTCCTTTTTTTTTTTTTTTTTTTTTTTGAGACGGAGTCTCGCTCTCTCTCACCCAGGCTGGAGTGCGGTGGCGCGATCTCGGCTCACTGCAAGCTCCGCCTCCCGGGTTCACGCCATTCTCCTGCCTCAGCCTCTCCGAGTAGCTGGGACTACAGGCGCCCGCCACCACGCCCGGCTAATTTTTTTGTATTTTTAGTAGAGACGGGGTTTCACCGTGGTCTCGATCTCCTGACCTCGTGATCCGCCCGCCTCGGCCTCCCAAAGTGCTGGGATTACAAGCGTGAGCCACCGCGCCCGGCCGCCTGTCCTCTTATACACAGTTCCTTCATGATCTCTGCTACATTTCCTTTTAAAAAAAAATGTCTACAGTCTTGCTTCATTATAAGGCCGATGCTGCTATTGACAGCTTAAAATGGTATTTATGATGTTTTAAACAAGTTGAGTGTTAAAGAAGTGAGATAGTTTAATATTTCTCCCCTTCAAATCTCATACTGAAATGTTATCTATCCCCAGGGTTGGAGGTGGCGCCTGGTGGGAGGCGTTTGGGTCATGGAGACAGATCCTTCGTGAATGACTTGATGCAGTAATGAGTGACTTCCCATTCTATTAGTTCACAGGAATGCTGGTTATTAAAAAGAATCTGGCACCTCCCTCCTCTTTCTTGCTCCCTCTCTCTCCATGTGCCACTCCTGCTCCCTCTTCACTTTCCACTGAGAGTAAAATCTTCCTGAGGTCCTGACCGGAAGCAGATGCTGGCACCACGCTTTTTGTACAGCCCACAGAACTGTGATCCATGTAAATCTGTTTTCTTTATAAATTACCCAGCCTCAGATATTCCTTTATAGCAAGGCAAAACAGACTAATACAAGAATTAAACCCCTAATTCATATTTCAAGAAGTAGTCTGTTTCAGGGGAACATTTTATAGTTAGAAATCTCTACCACTGTGGGCAGACTTTTATTTTTTAAACAAAAACGAATGATTATCAGCCTTAATTATACTCTGTGTTTTTTTTTTGTTGTTGTTAAAGTTCTAATGAATGTTCTTTACCCGGTAATCATCAAGTCTAAGTGTAATATTAATTCCTGGAACAAGATCACTTGATAGAAATTAAAAAAAATTCAAGGTCACTTTAACTTCAATTTTACTTGTGAGGACAGGCCATTCTTAATGTTAAATCTTCATTCTCCACTAAAGAATAGAGAACTTTTTTTTCCAGGAAGCCTTAATTGTTGAGTTCCATTTTCTGCTTTCTCATCGAATAACCATTTCCTACAATATATTATCTAAATTAAATAGTAAGAAAAGTAATTTACAACTATACAAGAGCTTCTCCTTTTTTGTAAAACACAATAACCAGTTCTTTTAACTTTTATCTATCAAATGCCTACTGTGTGAAAAATTATAAGGTCCAGTGAGATAAATAATATGAATGTTTTGTAACCTGGTAATACTATTTGATATTTAAATTAGATTGAGAAAAGAAGAAATAGTATTTAACAGATGCTATGGGTGCCTCATCCAGATTCCCTTTATCAGGCCAGGCCAACTACCCCTTAGCTTCTGTGGTGCTGAATGCTAACAGTTCACATTCACTTCTCCAGAGGATTGCCCCATTCATGAACGTCTGGGAAGCTCTGCCTCCATTTCCCAGTGTGGTCCTTGGCAAAAGTTTTATCAATATGGAGATACAAAAGCCCACCTTGCTTTCTTTAACGTGGTAAGAACTCAGTGATACAGTTGATGCTCCAGAGCTCCCTGTGGGATCAGGCTGAGGCTAGTCTTCTAAAATCTTATCTTTGCTTAGCTCTTTCCCCTGCCCTGTCTTTCTAAACCCACTCCCTGGCAGGTTTCTCCCGAAAACCCTCAGGAAATAACTTACAAAAAAATCCTTATCTCAGGCTCTCCTTTCAGGGAATCTGACTGAAGACAGAGTAGAAGCAGTGCTTTTACAAACTACTTTTTTTTATTCTATAGTAATTATAGAATCACCAAACTATAGAGTTGCCGAAGACCTTAGGATTTACCATCTTTGCCTCGTACATATGGGTAATGAGGCCCACTAAGTGGCTTTAGAAAGAGATAAAAAATAGTTTAGGACAGAACATAAACACAGGTCTGCTGATTTCCAGCCCTGTGGCCTTCAAATGATTATTACAGTTAAGACTATACACTTCCTTTTATGAATCCATGAATGAGGAGTAAGTCTTCTTATATAAATATACATAAATTTGTTTATTCAGCAAAGGATTATGAAACAAAGTGAAACCATTGAAATTTGCAATGTTTGGTAATACTATGGAAAACCCATGTTATTAATTATTGGCAACATTTTGCCCCGTTTCAAAATAAATATTTTATTCCATCAGCCTCAGATTTTTAAATGTTTTTTCTTTTAACTTTTTTTTTTTTTTTTTTT
>NW_026652282.1:18738804-18748871 GCF_009828535.3 Hylobates moloch
TGGGCGACACAGCGAGACTCCGTCTCAAATAATATAATAATAATAATAATAATAATAATAATAATAATAATAATAATGAAATTCTGTTACATGTGACAACATGGATGAACCTGGAGCACATTAAGTGAAATAAGCCAGAGAACAAAAAGATAAATACTGCATGATGTCACTCCTGTGAAATCTCAAAAGTTGTTCACATAGACGTAGAGAGTAGAATGGTGGCTGCCAGAGACTGCGGAGTGGGGAAGATAGGGAGAGGTTGTTCAAAGGATACATAATTACAGTTAGATGGAAGGAATTAATTCAAAAGATCTATTGTACAACAAGGTGACTGTAGTTAATGATGATTTATTATGCTCTTGAAAAATGCAAAGAGAGTGAATGTTAAGTGCTCTCCCCACAAAAAATAACTGCATGAGGTAATGCAATTGTTAATTAGTGAGATTTAACCATTCCATAATGTGTATATATACTTCAAAACATCGTGTTGTACGTGATAAATACACACAGTGTTGTCAAATCTTAAAAAAAAATTTAAAAAAAACCAAGGTGATTGCTTAAAAGTCTCTCAGCTACCCATAGGCAGGGCCACAAAGATTTTGTTCTCTGGAGAAAGTAACCTGCAAACTTTTTGGTTTCAGGGACTGAACAGACAGGGTGAGGGTAATCATGGGGCTGATCACAGGTAGATTTCAGGGAGGTCTGCCAACTGAACTGAGGGGATGCCCCAGCCTGGACATCCAGGACTTAAGAGTTACCATAGTTAATGTTTGCCTAAGAAAGCACTTAGACCAAACTGGATTCAAATCCATGCTGCTAGTTGCTAGCTCAGTGATCATGAATGAAGTCATTAACCTCTCCAAGCCTCAGGTCTCTTACCTGTAAAGTAGAGATAATAATATGTATCCAAGTTGTGATAATTAAATTAGATAATATAAATAAGGTATTTAGTACATGTTTGGCACATTATACATAATAAATAGTAACAAGCATTATCAGTAAAGAGCAGTATCTAGAATCCTTTCTGAAGGACTTGAAACTACCAGTAAGTATAAATTATTGTAAACTGACCCCTTTATTTACATTATTTTCTAACAGATTACCATAGAAGTATAACCTGAAGTCTTCAGTAAGTCACAGGTTACAATCATGTTAACATTGTTCTATATCCCAGGAGAACATTCGAGAATGGGCTCTGAAGTTAGACAAAATTGACTGTTTCTGGCTCTTGCAATTACTAATGTGATCTTGACAAGTCACGTGTTTCTCACCTGTGAAGCTGGAATAGCAACAACTATGTGCAAGATTGTTGTGAGGGTTGGCCATAAAGCAGGCATGCCCCAGCAGAGTGCCTAGGACATAGTGGGTATCAACAAACAGAAGCCATTTTCACTACGATTATTATTAGGCCAAAAAAAAAAAAATACAAATGCCAATTGAAAATCTGGTCAACTTTGGAATAAATATGCTTTGGGCTATTTTTGACATTCATCAAATGTCACTGGGGTGGGAGGGCTGTCTGACTGTTATCCAAGTACTGGGATTCCACTGACTTATAAATCAGTTTGGAAATTAACACAGTGTACTTCTAAATGGTAAACTATACTTCTTTTTTTGTCTAGGACATTTGCAGACATTTCAGCCAAACTGGCAGGGAAAACGATACTCAATATTTTAGGTAGCTTTTTACACTGGGATTTTAACTTATTCAGTTTTTCTTTCTCTGTAAAGTGGAGTCTCCGGCCAGAATCAATTAGAACAGCACTTTTGTGGCTTGTACATGGACACTCATCTTCATTTCTTGGACTCTGAGCCTCAATTTCTCATTCAAGTGGAGAAAGCATATAACAAGAATATGGTGAGTAGTATTTTTCATCTCATAATCAATGGAGAAGTAAAAACTATTGTATATAAATTCTCTGAAAATACTGGAAAATATTGCACTTTGAACAGTATTTTGTAGGATATTTTAGTTACTTTCTCAATGGTATATATTTTAAAAGCTTAGAACATATTATAAATTCATGGCTTTGCCACAGATTCTTATGTTCAGTTACCTTTCTAATTGAACCAATTAACAAAACAAAATACACATTCAAATGAAACATGTATCTAAACCATTTAGGAATAATTAAAATTATAGATCAGGTTTTCTTTCACTGATCACAAATCATGGTAATGCTTTTGTGGTGCTCATTTCCGGGCTCACTTTGGTGTGTTTATTAAAGCACAGTATTGTCAGATCACAGGGAGTATCTCATTTTCATTTTCATATCTCCAATTCTAACGGGGATTAAATTATCCAATTAAGCCGTTAATTAAAAAGACTCCTACAGAATAAACTGCAGGCTACCAATGGCATGTTCAATTTTCGTTGTGCTGTGCTCAAAAGCAATTTTCTAAATTCAAAAGAACTCAAAGTTACTGCCCCATACGTCACTTTATAAGGTGTAGCTGGGAATGCTCCCTGAGAACTAAACCCATTTGCTCTTCATTCTGGGCACACAGCTAGACTACATGTCCCAGCCTCCCCTGCAGTTAGATTTGGCCAATGGAATATGAACAGAAGTAATGTAGACAACTTCAAGGACAATTGCAAATCTTCCACTCAATATCTTCCATGGCCTTTTTCCCTCCACTGGCTTCTTATAGATGAGCATACATTCAATCATGTGTTGAAAATGGCAGAACCATAATACGGAAGGAGGCTGGGGTCCCTGAGTCACTGGTTAGAGGAGAGAAACTCACTGATAATTAATACCCATTATGTATGTAATGAAAACAAGAAATAAACTGGGTTCAGCCATTGAGATTATCTGTTTCTACAGCTAGTGTGATCTTAATTTAAAAAAGCAAGTGAACTTGAGGCACATGCAAATATGTTAAACCTAATTGGAAACAGCCTCTTGCAAATTTTGATCAGGTCCACTTAGATGCATATCTAACACTGTCACTTATATGCATCTTTCCTTGTGCCACTTCCCTATACACAAAAATCCTTTCATGGATCAGCTCAGAAACTAGAATAAACTCTCCAAGAAGGGCACAAACAGGCCATACTCAGCTACTTATTACCCACAATCTCTGTGTCATCTGATGTCCATTTCCTGTACATGATGATGATATGACCTACTACGCAGAAGGGCTGACCGAGGATCCTACAAACCAGTACTTTTCTAGATCTTTTTTTTTGTTTTTTTTTTTTTTTTGAGACGGAGTCTTGCTCTGTCCCCCAGGCTGGAGCGCAGTGGCGCGATCTCGGCTCACTGCAAGCTCCGCCTCCCGGGTTCACGCCATTCTCCTGCCTCAGCCTCCCGAGTAGCTGGGACTACAGTCGCCCACCACCACGCCCGGCTAATTTTTTGTATTTTTAGTAGAGACGGGGTTTCACCGTGTTAGCCAGGATGGTCTCGATCTCCTGACCTCGTGATCTTCCCACCTTGGCGTCCCAAAGTGCTGGGATTACAGGCGTGAGCGACCGCGCCCAGCCTTTTCCAGATCTGAGAACATATCAGTGCCAGAAAGGTGTTTAATCAATCAACATGGGACTCAATTTGCACTGTCAGCATAACACTAAAAGACACCACAGAGAAATCAGTATAAATTCTATTGTATGCCTCTGGATTTGTCTGAACTCGGGGAGGTAGTCAGGCATGCAGAGTCCCATACCACTCAGTCATTGTCTAAGGGTCACCAGGCACTTCCAGTTCTCTGAAAGTGCATTGGGCAAAGAGGCTCCAGTAGCCATGAGGGCAGCCATCCTAGAGAGCCACAGCCAATTAGAAACAAAAGCAGACCGAAGATGAGATAAGGCCACCCAGTAAAAAGGAATTTGCTGGGATCTGCGCAGAGGAAACACCAATAGTATCCACCAGACAAAAGTTGAATAATTCTTTCTCTGTGTTCCAAACCACAACCTGATTTACTTATATATCATAATCACTCAGTAGGGCAATTGAAACAGTTTATATATTCATCTCCCATGTTAGACCAGACTGTTCACTGAAGCCCAGACACTGTATATTATCCACCTAAACATAGCTAGTTTGGTGATTGATTTAAATATAATGGGTGCTCAGTTACTGTGTGCTGAATGAATAACTATAAATTGACTGGATTGTTAAAGAATGATGATAACACAGAGATTCTTTGATTTGATAGTAACAACTGTGATGTTCACTGTCACTTTTGTGACACCAGCCCTATCCCCTATCATCGCTGATAATTTCCTCAGAGGCATCTCTTTCTCTATAGAAATACTATTACAAAGGCAATAAACCATATCTGCTGACTTACATTCTGGAAGAAAATATAATGACGACCTCGTAAATACCTTCTTGTCTATGGAGAAAGTTACTGCATTCAAATCTCACTTTTCTAAGCCAAGAAAGCTAGTATAGTACAGTTATTGTACATTATTTTTTGGCAAATGTTTGTTGTATAAAACAGGACGACAGAATATGTTAACAGATCTAATAGATTTTAATATTTTTAAAAAAGAAAGACACAGCCTTCAACCAACTTTTTATTGTCCTTAAAATGATTGATTGTTCACATCGTTTCATGAGTAGGAGAAGAAAATACAACCAGTCTCACAATAACCATTTAGATATAAAATGCATAATCCAAGAATATCTTTCTTCAAACCAGTAGGACACTGTCACTGGTGATGAGAACGTTGTTATATGAAGCAATCGTATATTCTTCCATAATTTAATATGCAACTGAGGCATTATGTTAAATGTATCAAGGAAGAAGCCTATCAAATGCTAAGTGATTATAGAAATACTGATTGAATAAATGTATTTAGAAATGGGATAATCTAAGGGATAGAGTTTAATCCACAGGTCAGTAGACCAAAGCCCAAAGACTACCTTTCCTTCCTGTGGGATACGTGACAAGAGATTTCAGGCTTCTCCACTTCTGTGGCACAAGCATAATCTGTCTGGCAAGCCATAGTTCCTAGCTGCTTCTTAGTGATGCTCCAGGGCTAAATAAGATAAAATTTATGTGCTATGCTTTAAGCTCCATTGAGGCAAGGCACTAAATAAACTTCAGGATAATTTATGAATCCTGTGTTTGCATTAGTGATGTCCAAGTCCATCTCATAAAATGAATAAATGAAAACAGGAGGCCAATGCTGAGCACTTAGTGAAAAGCTCAGTACACTTTGGGCAATGGTGATGAGCCCAAATAAAACCACTTTATATCTAGAAAATTTTTTTACTAATCCAGGAGATTTTCACAAACAAAAAACCTAACTCCTTCCGATGCCCAGGCAATAGTTCACGGGCAGAACATCTGGTGTGTCAATCAGAGAACTGTATTATAGCAGCCCTAGTCTGAGATCCAATATCTAATATCCTTTTAATTTACCATAATTATTTTTGTAAAACTTTATGGCTCTACTCCAGTGAATGTGCTTAGCAAGGAATGCCAAAATCCTGTCTTCTCTTCAGAGCCACATCCATAGGCCAGCTTCTCCCTACTTTTTTCTTTCCCTTCCAGTTGCATTTTACCTTTCTCTTTCTACCACTTAATCAGTGTCTGTTTATCTTAGCAATCTGTATCCAAGAGAAAGGACAGTGAGAATGTAATTGGAAGAGTTAAACATAAGCATATATTTGGAAATTCAATCCTTCTCATTGTTCTAGCTAGTAGTGATAATTTGCTATTGCTGCTTTTGGTTTGTTGTTTTGTTTTGCTTTGTTTTAGTAATGGACCTCCTACCTACAATTTTCGGTGTAAGAGTTACAGCAAGTAAAGTTAATCAGGATAAGGTAAGCTTCTCGTCTAGAAACTGTGAGGGCCCCAACTAATCACCAACGAGTTTTGCTAAACCAACAAGTGACTTAATTTATCTTTCCAAAGCCATAATTCTATGCTTTTATCAAACACTTTCTCTGACCTGCAGGAATGTGTTTATCTGGAGTTTATAAAGGAAATCTAGAAGGGAAACACTATTCATATAAGCATGACAAACCTCAGCTGATTTTAAACACCAAAGTGCAGGAATAAAACAGAGTATCTTGTATGTCTAAACCAAGTCAGAATGCTTCCTCCAGAGAAAAGACACATACATTTCCAACCTAATACTGCTTGTTTGTTTTTAGAAATACAAACTAAGGTCACATTAAGCCAGGTTAAGAGGAGGAAAAGGTAGCTGCCCTTCACAAGTTTATCCATTCAGAGAGGAAGAAGTCAAGGGGAAAATCGCTCTCCTCTGACTAATGCAGTATAATTGTTTCCTCATGATGGTGCCCCTCCATTTTTCTCCCTTCAAACGTTCCCATGGCTACAAAAGGACATGGCACACACACACACACACACACACACACACACACACATACATATATTTTAAAAGAATCACAAATCACAGGGACACACAATGGCTTCCTGTGGTTAATCTGAATTTGTCATTTTGCTTTTGGGATTTTCCTATTGGCCCACTTAACCCAGCACCTCATGCATAATGAATAATGTAAAGGGAGTATGGGGATGCCTATTTTAAGAAACCAAAAATGCCAGGTAACAACTTTAAAGCCATTACAATTTTATCCTACACACACACACACTCACTCACTAATAAGAAAGGAGTTCACTTAGAAGGATAATGCTCTAAGGATAAAACACATAGTACTGCTCTTTCTCACAACTCTTTAGATGACTTGAAGAGTAAAAATTATGTTTATTTGGACTATGCAGGGAATTTTAAATTGAATCAATAAATTCTAGAATGTCATCAATCAATAATTTTTTCAAAAAAAATTTTTTTAAAGAGAGGTAACATTAAGCTGAAACAGAAGGGTACATTTGTCCCTCCTCAATGTGATGTTTGTTCCTTTGCACTGAAGGGAAATGAAAATCATATGTTCCTAATGGGGAATCAGAAAATTGTTTTCTCAATGTCTGCTCATTTCAAAACCAGTACAATGCACACATATGAAGGTAATGAAACAAACAAGAATCAGGCTTAAAAAAAGTGTCTAGCAGACAATCACTGCAGTTCATACAAATTGGACAAAATTTTGGAGATTTCATCTCCTAGTTTCCCTGCTGTTATGTAACTAGGAGGTTTTGCTTCTTCTGGGACCTAAAGATATGTCCTCATTCCCTTTTTTCTATTGAATAAACTCAAATCCGTTACCTAGTAGCCTTTCTGCGAGCTTTGTTCATGCTGACTTGAACAGGGCAATCTGCTACATCAGATGCAAGCTGTGAGACACATTTTCATTCCAACAGACTCCAAAGCTGAAGGCAAGAACTTCATCAAAAATTGTAAAATGGAGATCAAACATATTTCTAATTTAACTACCTTAGAGTTGAGGAATGCTGTGTAATTACTCTCCATAAAAACTTGCACTGCATTCCACAGAGCAGCAAGCCCTCCCAGGTATTCATGCACATGTCTTCATCATTGAGAGGCTACAAGTTTAATAGATTGAACTTTTAAAGGATACATCAATTTAGGCTTCCCACAAAGCTATAGATTGAAATGCTGTGAACCACATAACTGTGGCTAACACACTAAAATGGACAATAGCAACAATTTAGCAGATAGCATTTTAACAAAAGTAGCCTAGGGATTTATTTTTGTTGGTTTGATTTTCTAAAGAAACATGCTTAGTTCATTCTTGTATTCCATTTTATAAGCCCTACAACTTTGAACAGATACTGTCTAGATCCAAGCAGGTCACCTACCCAAATAATGCAAATGCACTAAAAATGAAAGTCTCCAGGCCTAAAGCAATGGGCGATGAAGGCTCAGTGCAGCCTCTGCTGGCACTGTGCAACTGTCTCAGGATGCCATAAACCAGCGTCCCAGCTACCACAGTCGGCAGGAGTCCATGCCTCTGTTCATCATGGAATTGGGTGGACAGTTAAAAGCTTTCTGGAATTCTTCAAAGTTACTAATTGCACCATTGACCCTGAAAAAAGATACGTCAAAGCATATGTCATATAATTCTTGCACATCAACAGGTTCTGTATAAAACTGTAGCAGAATATTGCTAGAAAGAATGTTGGCATTCTTTTAATCTGTTTACAGGGAGACAACTAAAGCCCAAAATGATTAAGTAAATTTCCAGAAAAAATTAACAGACTAGAACCAGCATCTCCTGAATGCCAGGCAAATGCCCCTATTACTCTTCCAACAGTCTTCAAATTCTTTTAAAACTGTATCATCACCAATATTAGTTTTTCTAACTTTTTAAAAACTTTATGGAAAGTATAACTGACATAAAGTATACAAAATATTAAATGTAGAACTTGCCAGTTTTTGTGTGTATATGCCCATATTACTATCTGCCAGATCAAGACATTCCAGCACCCAGAAGCCTCCTGCCTGTTCCATACCAACACCATCTCCAAAGATAACTACTACTCTGACTTCTATTGCCATAGCTTTGCCTGATTTTGATCTTCATGTGAATGGAATCCACGGTATGTACTGTTTGGTCTTTGACTTCTTTCACTGAATATAATGTCTGTAAGAGTCATCCATGTTGTTGCATTTCCAGCTATTTTTAAAGACTCCATTCAATCTACAAAACATTTTCTCTGAATTAGTGTTAGGTATGGAAGCTCATAGTTGCCCAGAATTTGATTAATGCAACGATCAATTAATGAATGGTATCTAGTTATTACTGATGAGTAATTCTTCCCTGGAGTTAGCTCCAATATATCACATTCTTATAGGCTTCCAACTACAGTAAAGACTGGAGTCCTACTCAGCACTTAGACTGTAGCTGCCTTTTGGAAGTGGTATTGCCACTGTGTGATTTCTGCTGCACTCCAAATCTATAGTTACTGCAGACCTCAGTAACAAGCCAGCACACACATACACAAAATCTTCCCCCCCTTCTATTTCTTACTCAACTCCATGTTCAAAGGGTTGACTAGAGACTCAGCATTCTCAGTCCCTGACTATTTCTTCCCTAATGACTTTGTTACCTACGGGTATTTGAATAAATGTGATGGACTGTATCCAAAAACTCCTCATAACCTCTTGTGTTTTAGCTGAATATATGGGTAGGGATGCATATTTCATAGTGTGATTCACCCTAGGCAAGTGTTAAAGATAGAATATCACTGATAATTAGTAAGCATACACTGTAAAATTCAACATTACAGGCAACTAGTTAAAGGAAATAACTTTCTGAAAACTTATCTGTTGAGTAATTAATCTACTGTGTGATTTCATCTGCACCATTTGTCAGTGGGAACACATTTTAGTACATTGGAGACCGTCAGCCTTCATGACTGTTTAGCCCAGTGGGGGAGAAATTTCCAACACAGTGATTAGATTTTTATGCTAGTGGGTAATTTATAGTCAATTTCTGAAGCATTTCTAAGGCAAGATCTTAGGAATAAGATTTTAAAATATAGAAGAAATTTTAGATGGCTTTCTTGCAATATGCTAATGGATCCATTTAAACATTAAATATAAAGATATCCAGATATAATGTCCTAAACAAAGAATACATATAAATTATTATGGTTTTTGGATTTCTCATCATACTTATCTTTCCCGTACTATAGAAAATTTCTGTCAACCTATAGGACCGAGTACAGGGTGAGTAGTATTAACTTTAATTTTATTTGTACTTAATGTTTTATACATTCTGACAAATAAGACTGTAATTCATAATCCTTTTCCCTTTTCGTTTCAAAATATGATCCAACTGTTTCAAAATATGATCCAACCTGAAAGCCAAAATGTAGACCCTCTAACTCTAGATATAAATTATAATTGCTAAATAATACCATGTATCCTCCTTTGTGTTCAAAGCTATTTAGGAAGTGGCCATTCATTCATGTTTGCTGGTTGACTGTGTGAAAGAACAAGAGATATTAAAGGCGATATTCTTTAAAACAAAATAAACCAGAGCTCTAGGTGTTTTAAGGCAGAGTACATCAAATCTCATCCTTTCCTGGCCCGGGCGCGGTGGCTCACGCCTGTAATCCCAGCACTTTGGGAGGCCGAGGTGGGCGGATCACGAGGTCAGGAGATCGAGACCATCCTGGCTAACACAGTGAAACCCCATCTCTACTAAAAATACAAAAAA
>NW_026652282.1:18748881-18781548 GCF_009828535.3 Hylobates moloch
CCCTGTCTCTAAATAAATAAATAAAAATAAATAAATAAATAAAAAATAAAAATGTATAAAAATAAAAATTGAATAAAATCAAAATTAAAAGTACATCAAGGAGAAGAAAGAAAACCCCCAGTCATTGTGAGTGACATTAATACAACTTTCTTAGTAACTGGTGGAAACAATAAACAAAAAAAAGTCAAAACACATAGGTGTACTCTACACAGCCGCTACAGGCATGACCATGTGAAATAGTAGACAAGGCCAAAGTCCAGGGAGGATCATGTACAAGGGAATTCCTCCCAGAGGGCAGGACCAAGGTCTGACAGGAGAACTTCCTTCACTACTAGGGAGTCTTTGTGCATCTTGCCAAACACGATTTCATCCTTTCTATGCACCAGCGACTGATGAGTGCTTTCCATTCTACATTTTCCCAAATGGGAGTTTTCTCTGTGTCTATCCTGTTCTTGCTCTATACGATGTGCCAAATGTTGAGTAGTGTTGGGGGAGTAATGTTCTATTATTATATAGATTTCTGGATCATGAGACAGTAGATCTAGACCTGATAGAAAAGACTGCACATTACACAGAGGTGTCAGACTTTGTTTTGTACTCAGGAAATGGATTGTATTTTGAGGGATGAGTGTATTCTATGTGTATGGATATTTAGATGCCAGAGGTTTGGAAGTGTCAGAGTTTGGGAATTGTTCCCTGTGTCCATTTTGCCTTTCTACTTTTTGGTAACAGAGGCCCCCTGCATGTGAGCTCATCACATGGCTGTCCGGCAAGATACTACATTTTCCAGTCTCCCATGAGGATAGATGTGGTCACGTGACTGAGTCTGGGCCAATGGGATGTGTGTAGATGTGATGTATATTTACCTCCATAAAGATGAAGCTGGTTGCCCTGAATATTCTGTCCATTAGTTGGGAAGTGGCAATGAATGGAACAATGCCTTGGGCCCCAAGAGGGATCCTGAGTATGACAGAGATGCCCACCAGCCTAGGTTCCTATATGTCATCATGGAACAGAGCTGCCTTGTAGACCCTGGACAGTTATATTACTATAAAAAAGAAATAAACTTCTATCTTATATAAGCTATTGTACTTTAGGATTCCTTTGCTACAGCAACATTGCCTGTACCCTAACTAATACATGTGTTATGGAGTGACAAAGGTCAGTTGGGAAGGTGGGGGTGAAGAGGAAACACTTGTTGTTAGCCTTAATAGTAAACTCAGGAGTCAAGATTTGATAGGCTTGGTAATGTGAAGCATTGCCGAGGGACAGGGCAGATAGTGGTGCCATTAATGGTGATTGGGTAGCTGATGAAATGGCTTCAGCTACCTTTTGTGTGATGTTTGTAATTCCAAATCTCTGGGCAATTCTCTCCAGAATATCATGTCCGTATCTCTCTTGAGATCAAATAGGCTCCTCAAACTCAACATTTCAAAGCTAGGCCGGGCGCCGGTGGCTCACGCTTGTAATCCCAGCACTTTGGGAGGCCGAGGCGGGCGGATCACGAGGTCAGGAGATCGAGACCACGGTGAAACCCCGTCTCTACTAAAAATACAAAAAATTAGCCGGGCGTGGTGGCGGGCGCCTGTAGTCCCAGCTACTCGGAGAGGCTGAGGCAGGAGAGTGGCGTGAACCCGTGAGGCGGAGCTTGCAGTGAGCCGAGACTGCGCCACTGCACTCCAGCCTGGGCGACAGAGCGAGACTCCGTCTCAAAAAAAAAAAAAAAACATTTCAAAGCTTAGCTTTCTTCTCTCCAAAGCCTTCTTCCCGTATTTTCTATTACAGGTTAATGACTGTACCTTTCAATATCACCCTTCACCCACTTGTCAGTAGAAACTAGAATCATCCTTGATTCCTCCTTCATCACCACACAGTGTCTCATAAACATCACCTACTTCTATTCTTTTTCCTCTATTCCCATTGCCAGTGCCTTAATTCAGGTCTTCATTATCTCTTACTTCAAATGTTGCAGTAGTCTCCTTCCTTTTTTTCTGTTTCTTTTTCTTCTTTTTTTCAGCATTCTTCTTTCTAGCTGATTTCTCTGATTTCAATCTCCCCCATGCCTCAGACTGCTCTCAGGACTCTTTTTCCAAATAACAAATTTGACCATGTCACTTACCCTCTTTAGACATCTTCTTCAATTTCTCAATTTTCTTTTTTTGAGATGGAGGAGTCTCACTCTGTCACCCAGGCTAGAGTGCAGCGGCGCCATCTCGGCTCACTGCAGCCTTGACTTCCCAGGCTCAAGTGATCCTCCCACTTCAGCCTCCCTAGTAGCTGGGACCACAGGCACACGCCACCATGCCCAACTAATTTTTTGTATTTTTGGTAGAGATGAGGTTTTGCCATGTTGCCCAGGCTGGTCTCAAACTCCTGAGCTCAGGCAATCCGCCCGCCTCAGCCTCCCAAAGTGCTGGGATTACAGACATGAGCCATCGCACCCAGCCATCTTCTCCAATTTCTTTTAAGCTAAGGAGCCTGGACTGGTCCCCTTTGAACCCTTATCAAGCCCCTCAGTACACTGTGGGCCCCAGGCACAATGAGCCTTTATAGACAATGTCCTCTCTGCCTGGAACACTTTTACCCTGTCTTCATTTAACGGACTCCTACTCTGCCTTCAAAACCCAGTTTAAACATAACTCAATGAAATATCTTCTCAGGCCAGGCAGGGTGGCACACTCCTGTGATCCCAGCACTTTGGTAGGCCAAGGCAGAAGGATCACTTAAGCCCAGGAGTTTGAGACCAGCCTGAACAACACAGTGGGACCACATCTCTACAAAAAATTTAAAAATTAGCCAAGCATGGGGGGGCACGCCTGTAGTCCCAGCTACTGCTGCGGCTGAGGCAGGAGGATCACTTGAGCCCAGGAGATCAAAGCCGAGGTGAGCTGTGAGCATGCCACTGTACTCCAGCCTAGGAGACAGAATGAGACCCTGCCTCAAAAAGAAAGAAGAAAGAGAGAAAGAAAGTAAGAGACAAAAAAAGAAAGAGAGAGAGAGAGAAAGAAAGAAAGAAAGAAGAGGGAGGGAGGGAAGGAGGGAGGGAGAGAGGGAGGGGGAAGGAAGGAGAAAGAGAAAAGAGAGAGAAAGAAAGGAAGAAAGAAAGAAAAGAAAGAGAAAGAAACAAACAAAGAAAGAGAAAGAAAGAAGAGGGAGGGAGGGAAGGAGGGAGGGAGAGAGGGAGGGAAGGAAGGAAGGAGAAAGAGAAAAGAGAGAAAGAAAGGAAGAAAGAAAGAAAAGAAAGAAAGAAACAAAGAAAGAGAAAGAAAGAAACAATAAAGAGAAAGAAAGAAAGAGAAAGAAAGAAAGAAAGAGAAAGAGAGGAGGGAGGGAGGGAAGGAGGGAGGGAGAGAGGGAGGGAAGGAAGGAAGGAGAAAAAAAAAAAAAAAAAAAAAAAAAACAGAGAAGAGAGAGAAAAAGGAAAATCTCCCGAACCGGGCTTATTGTTTAGATATATGAATGAATGAATTAAAGATACATTAAGAACCAAATCCCAAAGAACACACCCGGTAGAAAGACAAAAAATTTCCAAAATAGAAATTTACCACTGGAAAGGAGCTTACAGATTGTAAAGATCATCTAAATGTGTTTACAGATGAGGTTCAGAGATATTATGTGACTATCTCAGGATCAGACAGGGTCTGACTATGCTGCCCAGGCTGAAATGCAGGGGCTATTCACAGGCACACAGCACACTACAGCCTCAAGCTCTGGGGCTCAAGCAATGCTTCTGAGTAGCCGGCACTGCAGGTGCACATCATTGTGCCTGGCTCTTCCTGTACTATTTTTTTCTGTATTTTGCTGTGAATGCATTGGAGAATAATTTTAATAGAAGGATTTGTTTGAAAAGCGGAATTTAAAGGTTCAATGCTTCAGCTTGCCAACAAAGTTGCACTTCAAGTCAAATATGAAATGATCAAAATGTCAGTGTGATCTTGTCACAAAGATAATTATCTAAGTTACAAGCCATTCTCCGAGAGAGACTCATGGAAACCCTGTGTACACACCAATGTAGACATTGAAAACAAGAGATCATCCAGTCCAAGGATTCTAAACATTTTCTTTTTCACCTAGGAGTCCTTTGGCAGGCTGGCTTCTCAGAATAATGCTTTTGAATGCATAAAACATCACACATAGGAATACAAAGGAAATCAGCATATTGAAAATATGCCTATCAAAACAGTAAATATTATAAATGTGTGATATAGTATTATATATGTTTCTTCATTTAATGTATTATTTAACAACATCTATCAGGAGTCTAATTTTGAAGTGGTAATAAGTATAAATGATATTTCAAGATATATGCAACAATTGTCATGTGATACAAAAATATTTCTGATTTCTATTAATGACAAATCACAGGTTCTGCTAGCATGACTATGGTTTAACGCTTGCATTTGCAGTTAAATAAAACACATGCTTTTGTTAGAGATTACTGAAAATAAAAAGGAAATGTTTTTCTCTTTCAAGTTCACTGATACGCTAAACCCCAAGTTAAGAATCCCTGGATTAGTTCAATCCCTCGTTTTAAAAGTAAGGGATCGGCCGGGCGCGGTGGCTCACGCCTGTAATCCCAGCACTTTGGGAGGCCGAGGCGGGCGGATCACGAGGTCAGGAGATCGAGACCATCCTGGCTAACACAGTGAAACCCCGTCTCTACAAAAAATACAAAAAATTAGCCGGGCGAGGTGGCGGGCGCCTGTAGTCCCAGCTACTCCGGAGGCTGAGACAGGAGAATGGCGTGAACCCCGGGGGACGGAGCCTGCAGTGAGCAGAGATCGCACCCCTGCACTCCAGCCTGGGCGACAGCGAGACTCTGTCTCAAAAATAAAATAAAATAAAATAAAATAAAATAAAATAAAATAAAAGTAAGGGATCTTTTGTCTGAGATATGTAAAATTAGGTCAAATAAAGTTAATTCAGAGAAAACCATTGATGGGTCTATGACGTTGGCCTTTTTCAAGTCAGCACAGTTCCCTTAAGGAGCTTGGGTTTAAAAACAAACAAAAAGACTTGAAAAGGGAGGTTGTTTTTATACAATTTCTGCTTTCTGCTCAGTGTTCCTGGTCCCTAAGTCCTGCTTGGTACAAAGGCCCTTGAACTAGAGGAAAGGACACTTAAGAATTAAGCTCAAATTAGTATCTCAGTATGTTATCCTGCCACCGTACTAAGAACAACAAGAAAGATGACACAATTAATTTTTGAATAAATGTCAACAATAAGAAGTGTCCAAAAATGCCCTATGAAAGAACAGAATACTCAGCCTTGAAATGAACTGACACTGTACAGGGATTTGGGGCAGCTGGATCTTTCAAACCTTTGTGATTATAGCTCACAGTAAAAAATAGACTTTTCATTGAGACCCATCACTCGCGTGCATGTATACACATACATGTGATTCAAACAAAAGTTTCCCCAAACAGGCTTACCTTAATAAGTGATGAGATCCACTGATAGTTTTTGTTTTATTCCTTTCCATTTCATTCAAAAAATGCTAGTCAGTGACTCACTATTCGTGAGCAAGGATTGGGTTACAACCCATAGTTTCATAAATACCGGACTGGATGAACTTCAAGGACTCTCAGATTCTAAGATTCTGTGATGTATGAGTGGGTCATATAAATGAATACAGTATTGCAGGGGTGGTAAATGTTTTTAAGAAATGCTATTCTTATTTTATTTTTTATTTCCAACTCTTCATTTTGAAAAATTTCAAAACTACAGGAAAATAAGAATGGCAAAATAAATGCCCTATATAGTTCACCAAGATTGACATGTATTTTATCACATTTGCTTTTTCTCTCTCACTGAACACACACACCTAGGTATTTAAGTATATACATACTGAGACAGAGTCTCGTTCTGTAACCCAGGCTGGAGTGCAGCGGCACGGTCTCGGCTCACTGCAACCTCCACCTCCAGGGTTCAAGCGATTCTCCTGCCTCAGCCTCCCGAGTACCTGGGATTACAGGCATGCGCCACCACACCCAGTTAATTTTTGTATTTTTAGTAGAGACAGGGTTTTACCATGTTGGTCAGGCTGGTCTCGAACTCCTGACCTCAAGTGATCCACCAGCCTTGGCCTCACAAAGTGCTGGGATTACAGGTGTGAGCCATCATGCCCGGCTGGTATTTAAGTCTATTCTTGTTATTTTTGCTAAACCATTTGAAAATAAGTTGCAACATTATGATACTGAATCTTGAAGTGAAATACTTTAGCCTGTACTTCTTGAGAACAGGGATATTTTTCCACAAAGACACAATACTATTGTCATATCTAAGAAATTTAGCATTAATGCAACAATATTATCTAGTATAAAGCTCACATTCACATTTTCCCAATTGCCCCAAATGTCTTTTATAGCTGTTTTTCTATCCAATCAAGAACTATGCAGTACATTTGTTATTTCTCATTAGTATCCTTTCATCTTGGTTCTTCACGACACTGAGCTTTTTTTCTTAATAAGTTTTTGAGGAACAGGTGGTGTTTGATTAAATGCATAAGTTCTTTAGTGGTGATTTCTGAGATTTTGGTGCACCCATCACCCAGCAGTGTACACTGTATGCAATGTGTAGTCTTTTATCCCTCACCTACCTCCCACTTCCCCCCTCCGAGTCCCCAGAGTCCATTGTATCATTTTTATTCCTTTGTGTCGTCATAGCTTACCTCCCTCTTATGAGTGAGAGCATACCATGTTTGGTTTTCCATTCCTGAGTTACTTCACTTAGAATAACAGTCTCCAATTCCATCCAGGTTGCTGTGAATGCCATTATTTCATTCCTTTTTATGGCTGAGTAGTATTGCATTACACATATATATGTATATGTGTATATATATGTATATATATGTGTATATGTATATATGTATATATGTATATGTATATATATGTGTGTATATAGATATGTATATATATGTGTGTGTATATATATGTGTTTATATATATATATATATATATATCACATTTTCTTTATCCACTTGTTGGTTCATGGGCATTTCGGGCCGGTTCCATATTTTTGCAATTGCAAATTGTGCTGCTATAAACATGCGTGTGCAAGTATCTTTTTCCTATAATGACTTTCTTTCATCTGGGTAGATACCCAGTAGTAGGATTGCTGGATCAAATGGTAGATCTACTTTTAGTTCTTTAAGGAATCTCCACACTGTTTTCCATATGGTTGTACTAGTTTACATTCCCATCAGCAGTGTAGAAGTGTTTCCTTTTCGCCACATCCACGCCAAAATCTGTAATTTTTTGATTTTTGATTATGGCCATGCTTGCAGGAGTAAGGTGGTATCTCATTGTGGTTTTGATTTGCATTTCCCTGATTATTAGTGATATTGAGCATTTTTTCATATGTTTGTTGGCCATTTGTTTATCTTCTTTTGGGAATTGTCTATCATGTCCTTAGCCACTTTTTGATGAAATTGTTTGGTTTTTTCTTGCTGATTTGTTTGAGTTCCTTGTAGATTCTGGACATTAGTTCAATATCAGATGTATAGGTTGTAAAGATTTTCTCCCACTCTGTGGTTGTCTATTTACTCTGCTGATTATTTCTTTTGCTGTGCAGAAGCGTTTTAGTTTAATTAAGTCTCATCTATTTATCTTTGTTTTTGTTGCATTTGCTTTTGGGTTACTGGTCATGAAGTCTTTGCCTAAGCCAATGTCTAGAATGTTTTGTCCGATGTCATCTTCTAGAATTTTTATGGTTTCAGGTCTTAGATTTAAGTCTTTGATCCATCTTGCGTTGATTTTTGTATAGGGTGAGCGATGAGAATCCAGTTTCATTCTTTTACATGTGTCTTGCCAATTATCCCAGCACCATTTGTTGTATATGGTGTCCTTTCCCAACTTTATGTTTTTGTTTGCTTTGTCAAAGATCAGTTGGAGGCCAGGCACAGTGGCTCATGCCTGTAATCTCAGCACTTTGGGAGGCTGAGGCAGGGGCATCACTTGAGGTCAGGAGTTCATGACCAGCCTGGCCAACATAGTAAAACCCCATCTCTACTAAAAAATACAAAAATTAGCCAGGTGTGGTGGCAGGTGCCTGTAATCCCAGCTACCTGGGAGGCTGAGGCAGGATAATAGCTTGCACCCAGGAGGCAGAGGTTGCAGTAAACCGAGATAGCGCCACTGCACTCCAGCCTGGACAGACAGAGTGAGACTCTGTCTCAAAAAAAAGATCAGTTGGCTGTAAGTATTTGGCTTTATTTTTGGGTTCTCTATTCTGTTCCATTGGTCTATGTGCCTATTTTTGTACCAGTAGCATGCTGTTTCCATGACAATGGCTTTATAGTATAGTTTGAAGTCAGGTAACATGATGCCTCCAGAGTTGTTCTTTTTGCTTAGTCTTGCTTTGGCTATGCGGGCTCTTTTTTGGTTCTATATGAATTTTAGGATTATTTTTTCTAGTTCTGTGAAGAATGATTGTGGTATTCTGATGGGGATTGCATCAAATTTGTAGATTGCTTTTGGCAGTATGGTAATTTTCACAATATTGATCCTACCCATCCATGAGCATGTGATGTATTTCCATTTGTTTGTGTCATCTATGATTTCTTTCAGTGTTTTGTAGTTTTCCTTGTAGAGGTCTTTCACCTCCTTGGTTAGGTATATTCCTAAGTATTTTGGGGCAGAGGGCAGCTATTGTAAAAGGGGTTGAGTTCTTGATTTGATTCTCAGCTTGGTTGCTGTTGGTGTATAGCAGTGCTACTGATTTGTGTATATTACCTGCATCTCTGGTATGAAACCCACTTGATCATGGTGGGTTATCTTTTTGATATGCCATTGGACTCGGTTAGCTAGTATTTTGTTGAAGATTTTTGCATCTATGTTTATCAGAGAAATTGGTCTGTAGTTTTCTTTTTTTGTTATGTCCTTTCCTGGTTTTGGTATTAGGGCAATATTGGCTTCATAGAATGATTTAGGGACAATTCTATCTTTCTCTATCTTGAGGAATAGTGTCCATAGGATTGGTACCAATTCTTCTTTGAATGTCTGATAGGATTCAGTTGTGAAACCATCTGGCCCTGGACTTTTTTTTGTTGGTAATTTTTTTTATTACCATTTCAGTCTTGCTGCTTGTTATTGGTCTGTTCAGCATTTCAATTTCTTCCTGGTTTAATCTAGGAGGGTTGTATATTTCCAGGAATTTATACATCTCCTCTAGGTTTTCTAGTTTGTGCCCATAAAAGTGTCCATAGTGGCCTTAAATGATCTTTTGTATTTCTGTGGTATCGGTTGTAATATCTCCTCTTTTGTTTCTAATTGAGCTTACTTGGATATTGTCTCTTCTTTTCTTGGTTTATCTCGCTAATGGTCTATCCATTTTATCTTTTCAAAGAATCAGCTTTTTGTTTCATTTATCTTATGTATTTTGTTTGTTTGCTTGTTTCAATTTCATTTAGTTCTGCCCTGATCTTTACTATTTCTTTTCTTCTATTAGATTTGAGTTTGGTTTGTTCTTGTTTCTCTAGTTCCTTGAGGTGTGACCTTAAACTGTCTATTTGTGCTCTTTCAGACTTTTTGATGTAGGCATTTAATGCTTTGAACTTTCCTCTTAGCACTGCTTTTGCTGTACCCCAGAGGTTTTGATAGGTTATGTCACTATTATTGTTCGGTTCAAAGAATTTTTTAATTTCCATCTTGATTTCATTGTTGACCCAATGATCATTCAGGAGCAGATTATTTAATTTCCGTGTATTTGCATGGTTTTTAGGGTTCCCTTTGGAATTGATTTCCAACTTTATTCTACTGTGGTCTGAGAGGTATGTGATATAATTCTGGTTTTCCTAAATTTATTGAGACTTGTTTGTGGCCTATCATATGGTCTATCATGGAGAATATTCCATGTGGTGATGAATAAAATGTATATTCTGCAGTTGTTGGGTAGAATGTTCTGTAAATATCTGTTAAGTCCATTTGTTCTATAGTATAGTTTAAGTCCATTGTTTCTTTGTTAACTTTCTGTCTTGATGACCTGTCTAGTGCTGTCAGTGTAGTACTGAAGTCCCCCACTATTATCTAGTGCTATCAGTGGAGTACTGAAGTCCCCCACTATTATTGTGTTGCTGTCTATCTCATTTCTTAGGTCTACTAGTAATTGTTTTATAAATTTGGGAGCTCCAGTGTTAGGCATATATATATTAGGATTGTGGTATTTTCCTGTTGGACTAGCCCTTTTATTATTATATAAAGTCCCTTTTGACTTTTTTAACTGTTGTTGCTTTAAAGTTTGTTTTGTCTGACATAAGAATAGCTACTCCTGATCACTTTTGGTGTCCATTTGCATGGAATATCTTTTTCCACCTCTTGCACTATCTTGGATGTCCAGTCCAGTTGAGTTTTCATCTGACTCCAGCCCCAGCTGCCATCTTATTATGCTGGATGAGAGACCCTGCTTAGCTGAGCCCAGTCAACTCACAGAACAGTAAGAGATAGTAATAATTCAAAAAACATTTATTGACATAATTTCAGACTTACCAAAAAGTTGCAAGAATAGTACAATGAATTCTCAGATATCCAGAGTCCCCAAATGTTAATCCTTTACTATATTTGCTTTATTCTTCTCTCTCAATCTCTGCCCACCTATCTTCTATCTCTACCCATATCTTTCACTCTTATCAAAAATAAGTAACATTGATACAATATTATAGTCTGACCTATATACTTGATTAAGATTTCACCAATTGTCCCAATAATGTCTTTTATAGCAAAACAAAAAACAAAAACTTCTAAAATATGTGTTGCCTTCAGTTGTCATGTCTCTTTGGTCTTCTTTCATCTGAAATAATTCAGTCTTTGTTTGTATTTCATGACATTGACATTTTTTTGAAGCATGCAGGCCAGTTATTCTGTAGATTGTCCTTCACTTTCAGTTTGTCTGATGTTCCTCGTGACTAGATTTAGATTATGCATTTTGGGCAGGAATCCCACAGAATTGATGCAGAGTTCTTCTTAGTGCCTCATATCAGGAGGCACATGCTGTCAATTAGCTCCGTTACTGATAATGTTAACTTTGATCATTTGGCTTAGTTGGTAACTGTCAGCAACTGTAAAGTTACGCTTTTCCCTTTGTAATTAGTAAATGCTTTCTAGAGAGACACTTTTTGACTCTGTAAATGTCTTCTTACTACTCAAACTTTCACTCACTGGCTTTAGCATCCATTAATGATTCTTGCCAGAATCAATTATTATTATAATGGCCACCAAATAGTGATTGTCATATTTCCATTATTCTTTCTACATTTATAATTTGGCTTTCTACTGTAAGGAAGATCTTTCCCTTCTTATTTGTTTGTTTGTTTGTTCATTTAAGTGTGGACTCATGGATTCTCACTTTATTCAATAAATTATAACTCTTAATACTAGTATTTGCTTTCATGCTCAAATTGTTTCAGAGTTGACCAGTGGGAGTTCTTCAAGCTGGGTCCTGTGGCCTTTTAACATGTCTCCATTATTTCTTGAGCGCTCCTCTACTTTTTAACACAAGATGATCCAGGCTCATCTTGTATTTTCCTTGCCCCAGCTCTGATTCCTTTTAGTGGAGAATGTTATGTAGAAAGCAAGAACTGGGTGCTGGGTGTGTTTATCATTACTGAGGTATCATTGCTTCTACAGCCTCTCAACAGACAGAGCTGGGAAAGAGATGTCTGTATGTACATATTTTCACAGACATATATGTATACACACACATGCATTTACATATGTATTCAATACATATATATACATATCTATATTCATTTCTATATCTAGCTATCTATATTGATCTACATATATATATAATATATATAGCCATAACTTCCCAATGGTACCTCCAGCTCCAATCCAACACAATGACATTCAATCTGTTCTTCCCAGTTTCCGTAATGGTAACTGCCTTCCCCAATAATGAAAAAACTGGATCCCATTATCCACAATGTATTTATTTATTTGCTTAACCCTAGATCGCATTGAAAGTAGTTTCAGAATTGTGAATTTACGCCTATGCCAAAAATAAGCTTTCTGACTAGAGTCCATTATTTGTTTAAAGTTATTTGCGGGCATGTGGTCCAAATTCTAAAAGTTACTTGGATTAATGCCCCCTTTCAAATGTGATTATGTTTTTATTTGAAAAATGCATCAGTTCACTTGTTTCTGTTTGTATTCAATTTTAAGGTCCCCTGATTGTTATTTTAAGCCACTATGGCTTATCATGCGACAATGGATTACCCTGACACCATTGCATCACATCAGGAGGCATACGATGTCAGTTATTAGTGATGGAAGTTGGATCATATAGATAAGCTCTTATCTAGCCAGACCTCTTCATTATAATTAATAAGTAATCTGTGGGGTGCCTTACTCTATTTTTAAAGTAATTCTTGCTATATGAACTTAAAACCACCATAACTACCACGATTGAGGGACCGTAAGTCAGACTTACATTTTTCTCTATGGAAACGCCTGCCTTGATGCCATAGGAATACAGACAGAAGGAAGAGCATCTATTGATGGATTACCCAGTGGGTGGGGTCCACAGCTGGCAAGAAGGTGGATATCCAGCTGTGATGAAAACATTGGATTCTACTTGTAGTTCAACAGCACTTAAAACAGAATGCTACACACTGTGTGTAGGTTTGCCAAGTTGTGATTTGGATCCCAAGTCATGAGATGGAAGGAAGGAAGGAAGGAAGGAAGGAAGGAAGGAAGGAAGGAAGGAAGGAAGGAAGGAAAAGAGAAAGGAAGGAAGAAAGAAAGAGAGAGAGAGAGAGAGAAAGGAAGAAAGAAAGAAGAAAGAGAAAGAAAAGAAAGAAAGAAAGAAAGAAAGAAAGAAAGAAAGAAAGAAAGAAAGAAAGAAAGAAAGAAAGAAAAAGTCTTTTTATTTTAGGTTTTTCATGTGGAGTTAGAATTGGGTGCCTGCTAAGAAAAATGTCTGTTTGTAAAGAATGCTGCTTCTCTTTTTAACAATAATGCATTGATTTTCTAGTTAGGATAAACATCCTACTGTATAAAACTAGTTGAGTCTATGTTGCCCTCTTGATTCCATGTCTTTTAATTTCTGTCTTTAAATATATTATTTGATCATATTCAAGCTATTGAATCACAGTCCTCTTATATTCCAAATGTACAGATGTTCATGGCTATATTCCCAGTGCCTAGGATGGCACAAAGTATGGCTGAGTGGGAATTCCTTTTTTGTTGTTTTTTTTTGAGACAGGGTCTCACTCTGTAGCCCAGGCTGGAGTGCAGTGGCGTGATCACAGCTCACTGCAGCCTCAGACCCCCAGGATCAAGTGAGCCTCCCACCTCAGCCTCCTGAATAATTGGGACCACAGGAGCACACCACCATGCCTGGCTAATTTTTTAATTTTTCATACAGATGAGGGTCTTGCTATGTTGCCCAGGCTGATCTCAAACTCTTGAGCTCAAGTAATCCTCCTGCCTTGGCCTCCCAAAGTGCTGGAATTACAGGCGTGAGCCTCCATTCCTGGCCAAATTCTTATTCTTTCATTCACTCTTCACAGATTTATAGCATGCCCACTCCTCTGTTATATGCCAGGAATTATCCTAGGCATCAAACCACAGTGGTTAATAAAATACAGCCCCTGGGTCAAGAGCTCACAGGCTAGATCTAGAGAAAAAGAAAAATATAAAAATTATTGAAATCTGTGGGGCCTGGGGAGAGGAATAGGCACTGACAGAAATATGCACTTGGTTTTTGTTGTTACATTTGTAAGGCGTTCTCAATTTATTCACAATTTAGGCACATGGAAGTATTACTCACAGGAAAATGCTTCAGAAAAAAGCACAGCATTTCAGTAAGCAGTTGAAAAAACACAGCATAGTTATGGAAGAGATGGGTAGAGGACTTCAAAGTCTTGTATACATATTTGTCATCATCATCATCATTTTTTTTTTGAGACAGAGTCTCGCTCTGTTGCCCAGGCTGGAGTGCAGTGGCGTGATCTCTGCTCACTGCAACCTCCGCCTCCTGGGTTCATGCCATTCTCCTGCCTCAGCCTCCCAAGTAGCTGGGACTACAGGCGCCTGCCACCACACCCGGCTAATTTTTTGTATTTTTAGTAGAGACGGGGTTTCACCGTGTTAGCCAGGATGGTCTCCATCTCCTGACCTCGTGATCCACCCGCCTCGGCCTCCCAAAGTGCTGAGATTACAGGTGTGAGCCACTGCGCCCGGCCCTCATCATCATCATTTTTAAAAAGTAATATTTGAGTTAGCTGAAAAGTACCTAGGATTACCACTGTTGCTAAATGTTTTCAGAGTAAGGCCTGGGTTTTATAGGATCAGAGAAGAGGTGATGAGAAAAAGCCCCCTGCGGTGAACCCGAGTTTAAAAGGATGTAATACTTGCGTGGTATTTTTCTCAGTACAACTGTAGTTTTAAAAATGAAGACAGCCCCCAAAAATATTTCAATACCATGCATAATCCCATCCACAGGTAATGGTAAACAATCTTTGTTTATATCCTTCCTATTTTTCCAGAATACAAATATATTTAAAAGCATATAAAAATATAACCAATCTGTATTTTTTCTTTTGCGATCTGCTTGTCTCACTTAACAATATTTTGTGAATATCTTTATGCATCATCAAATATTCTTCTACCATATCAAATTTAAGGGCAGCATTATATGGAAAGAAAGAATGCTGAAATAACATTGCTGAGAGTAAGATATAAAGTTATATACAAATGCAACTATTGTTGTGTTCATTTTTATCTGGCAGAAATCATTTGCATTTCTACTGAACCAAATAAGAATTGCTCATAATCTTATCAGTCTTTTCTGCAAGTTAATATGCAAATATGTAGTTTTGCATAATCTAGGCCCTAATCAGTAGCCATTAGTAAATTAAACAAAGTTACATTTCTCTGGAACTGTGCTTTACAATATGGTAGCCTCTAGCCACATGTGGCTACAGAGTACTTGAAAGACTAGTGCACCTGAGGAACTAAATTGTTCATTTTATTTAATTTTACTTAAGTTTAATTTAGAAACAGTAGTGTCAAAATAGTTTTCCATTAAATTCAACTTTATTATTTAGGCAGGACAATATTTCACTTTAACCGTGGCATCTTGGCCTATGTTAAGATATTGCTGCATTGGGCCGGGCGCAGTGGCTCACGCCTATAATTCCAGCACTTTGGGAGGCCGAGGCAGGCAGATCACTTGAGGTCAGGAGTTCGAGACCAGCCTGGCCAACATGGCGAAACCCCGTCTCTACTAAAAATACAAAAATTAGCTAGGCGTGGTGGTGGGCAATTGTAATCCCAGCTACTCGGGAGGCTGAGGCAGGAGAATCGCTTGAACCTGGGAGGCAGAGGTTCCAGTGAGCTGAGATCACACCACTGCACTCCAGCCTGGGCAACAGAGCAAGACTCTGTCTCAAAAAAAAAAAAAAAAGATATTGCTGCATTGTACTGTGTGTGTCCAGTGCATGAGTCATTTTCAGTATTACATGTAAACATATTATTACTCTAGTCAGTGTCTGATTGACATTGATTCAATTTAAATGATGTTTTTCTATGCACTGATGTAACACTGAAATGTGTTCATTTGAATATTTTATACAGACAGCACTAATTACAATGATACATATGTAAATCAAAATTGGTAACTAAATTGAAGTATTTATGCCTTAAATTATGATATAATTAAACAGCTTTTTTTTAAATTAAAAACAGTGTGAACTGTTTTAAATGTAAAACGAAGGCAGAATTGGGTGCAGAGGTAGAGATTATTCCTGCTGTGCCTGGAATAGAGAAACAGAAACAGGAAGAAGGTATGTTGCAAATTTGAGGCAATTTGCCAAGGCAAAGCAAAACAAAAAAAAGCTGTTTGTTGTGTAAAAATTGTTCAAAGATAACAAAGCAGACAACATAAGAGACATTTTCAGCAAATACAGAGTGAATTTGATAACAAAAGTGAAAAAAATCAATAAAATTAGTTGTCAGAATTCAAAATTGAATGTCCAATAAAAATTGTTTAAAAAGTGATAACAGGCTCTGAGCTTGGAACTTTGGCTAGCTTTATATTGGCTTGGATTCTTGCACAAAAAAGAAAAATAGTTTTAGATGGCAATAGTAAAAGAAATTATTTCAGTTATGGAAATTTTGTTTAAAAGTTGTAACGAAAAGACTTTAAAATATATTTTACAAAAAATGAAAGCTCTTCAATTAAACCACAGAAAAATTGCCTGTAGAATACAAGACCAGTATCCAGGATTAATTAATTTAAAATTTGAAAAATTGCAACTACTTTAGCTTTAGATGATTCATGTGATCTATGACACTGCCCAATTAATACTTTGGGTATGTTTTGACTCAAAGGACTCCCATATTTACAAAGAAATGCCAATTCATACCTTTAAAAACTTGTAGCAAAAATTTTTTAAATCTTTTACATCTCTCAAGGAAGAACTTCAGTTAGATATGAAAAAAAAATCGCGATGAATACTGCTCAGCCATGTCAGGTCAAAATTCCAGATGTATTGGAATTTTAAAATAGGAGTCTGATGTTTTCCTGGTGACTTCATATCACTGTATGACACATACCGAAAATATTTGGGCTCCCTTCTCTGAAACAGACTCTGTGAAAGGAGTCACGAATACTGTTGTTAAAATTGTTCAGCATATACGTGCAAATGCTGTGTGTGACTCATCACCAGTTTCAAGAACTGTTGCAAGAAATTAAAGACAATGAATTTACTCTTGTGTTCGTTGCCAGTGCTCATTGGTTAAGCCATAGAGTTTTACCAAGCTGTTAACTCCAATTCAAGATTTTCTTGAAACAAAAGGAGTGCTTACCAAATATACAGCAATCAAAAAAAAAAAAAATAGCAATATGATTTATGTGTTTTCTCACGGATATCACACTGCATAGGAACAAGATAAATTTAAAACTCCAAGAAAAGGAAAAGCTTATTTGTGACTTAGCTAGACAGTTAAAGGATTAATGTTGAAATTGAACTTTTTTGTGATACAAGTCAATAATAATGTTTTTATACCTTTTCTAACATGAATCAAATATGATAAGATTTTATTAATAGACAGTTATGTAAATTGGCTGCAAAAACTGTATAAAATTTTAAAGAATGCTTTGTTTATATTGATAAACTTAGAATTGCTTCTCAAATCATGCAATGCCCCTTTGAATTCAATGTTAATAATATGGAGTTGACGCAAATTAGTGAATTTACTTAACTTGGACAGACATGATTTTGAAACTGACATCCTTTTTCTTCAAAGTAAAACCACTTCTTCTAAAAAAAAAGCTAGTTTTGTCAATGAGGATGCAAATATTAAAGGAAAATAATTTTTGCTACTCAATTCAGTTACAGGAAAACTTTTAGGTATGTTAAAACAACTTGGATATGTGAATCCACATTTCTTCCAAATGCAAATTTTATGATTCCTAAATACAGATGAAGCACTTCCCGTGAAAATCTAGCATCTGAAGATGTGCTGTGAGTGTAAAACACTCATTGTATTTCAAAGGCTTAGGATGAAAAAGACAATCTAAAATATCTCATTAACAATGTTTTCAACATATTGAAATAATAATATTTTAAATACATTAGGTAAAATGTTATGCATTATTAACAGCAATCTATCTGGTTTCTTTTTCTTTTTTTTTTTTTTTTTTTGAGATGGAGTCTCACTGTGTCACCCAGGCTGGAGTGCAGTGGCACGATCTCAACTCACTGCAACCTCCACCTCCCAGGTTCAAGCAATTCTCCTGCCTCAGCCTCTTGAGTAGCTGGGATTACAAGCGTGCACCATCACACCCAGCTAATTTTTGTGTTTTTAGTAGAGACGGGGTTTCACCATGTTGGCGTGGCTGGTCTCAAACTCCTGACCTCAAGTGATCCACCTGCCTCAGCCTCTCAAAGTGCTGGGATTACAGGTGTGAACCACCACACCTGGCCTTATCTGGCTTCTTTCTACCTATTTTTTAATGTGGCTACTAGAAAACTTAAAATTGTATCTGTGGCTCAATTGGACAGAACTGCTCTGCATTAGGCAACGTAGATTTACTTTTTAAATAATATTCCAGTGGGACACAGAAAGACCAGAGAGTAATCTTTTTATTACTTAATATGTAATATTAATTCCAAATTTTGGGTAACTTTTCTTAACATTATTAGCTCATGAAAGACCATGCTGGCTGGGCACGGTGGCTCACATCTGTAATCCCAGCACTTTGGGAGGCCGAGACAGGCGGATCACGAGGTCAGGAGTTTGAGACCAGCATGGCCAAAATGGTGAAACCCCATCTCTACTAAAATTACAAAAAATTAGCCGGGTGTGGTGGCAGGCACCTGTAATCCCAGCTACTCAGGAGGCTGAGGCAGGAGAATCACTTGAATCCAGGAGGCGTAGGTTGCAGTGAGCCGAGACTGTGCCACTTGCCCTCCAGCCTGGGCAACAGAGTGAGACTCCGTCTCAAAAAAAAGAGAAAGACCATGCTATGTCTAAGACTTACAGCAACTTAGCAAGTTTAGAGTCCTGTGTCTTTGGAGGAATAATAGGAGTTGAGTGACAAAAGGCAGGTGAAAGCCAGATCATGAGATGTCTTTAAGCCACATGTAGCACTTGATCTTTATTCTGTAGGCAACTGGCAGCCATTGAAGAATTTTAATGAGGGAGTTGTTGCATTATTAGATTTGTATTCTGGAAAAGTAACAGTTGAAGAAAGCAAGGCATGAATTGCAAGGAGCCAATTATTATTGTACAGGATAGAAAGAATAAAGGCCCAAATCTTGATAATTAGAAAGAGGCCATGGGGGAAATGATGAGATGAATTTAAGAAAGATTTGGTGTGGGAAAGGAAGATTTGGTGATAGGGTGTGGGAAGTGAAGGAAAGGGATCAAGAATAAGTCCAAAGTGTCTGATGTGGTCAGCTCCGTGGGCTGTGGTACAGAGTCTGTTCTTATTCACTATTTATGAGCATGTAAATGTCTCAAGTTTGGGATTGCACAAGAAAGACTAAGCGGGGGAAGAAGGTAAAGAGTTCAATTTGGTCATTTGACTTTGAAATTGTAGATGGCAAAGAGGAACAATAAATAGGTCCAAAGCTCAGGGGAAGGAATGAGAGCCAGGGATGGAGATTTGGGAATCTGCATACAGGTGACTAGAACTGTAGGCATAGATGAGATCACCTGGAGAAAGGGGTTCTCCACCTTGCCTACACCTTAGAATCACTTGGAGGGATTTAAAAATAACCCAATGCCTGAGCATACCACAGACAAATCAGGGATGAGACCCAAGCATGACAATCTTTTAAAGCTTTGCAGTTGATTCTAATATGCAGCCAGATTTGAGAACCATTGGTACAGGGAAAGGAGAGAAGACGTGCCAAGGATGGAAGCTGTGAGGAGCTCAACATTTACAGAAAAAACATAGAGACAGGAAGAAGCTGGTGAAGGCACCATCAAATTGAAGAAGCGGGGGAACGAGAAGGTAGTGATGTCATGGAAGCCACAGAAAGAGGAGGTTTCAACAATCTATTATAAAAACAAAGATCAAGTAATGAAAGAACTGAGAAAAGGTCAACAAGGATTGCCGAATGGGATGAAAGCCCAATTGCATTGAAGAAAACACACACACACACACACACACACACACACACACACACACACACGGTATGTATGAGTCAGCACCAGTGTGAGGTTTTCCATTATCCTGAACAACAATTGAGAAGGACGGGAGAAGGCAAAAGGCTGGATTGGTCCAGGATTGGGAGTTTGCAGTGTCGAAGGATGAGAGATTGAAGAGTTGAAGACATGATGTGACTGATGTGACCAATCATGGGGAGAGAACTAAAATGAGAAGGTGAGGGGTCAAGTGAGGAGGAAATGAGGTGGTCAGGGGACTGAAGGTCCTGATATGGTCACAGAACGGGTATAGCACACATATTCTGAGTGGGCTCATTCCCTTTACACCAGCTGCCTCCTCCTCCTAACTCCTCCACTTCCTCCCTCCCACCCTCAATCTCCTCACCCACAAGTGCATCCAGAATGATTGGTGCTGAGGAGGTCAAAGAATTGAGATGGGGCGTTGGCTACCTCATGCACAGAGAAGCCAAAACTCTACCCAGGATGAGGCAGGCATTGAGGTAACGGCTCCATCAAAGTCATCAGTGAAGGTGGGAGGGTGACCTAGAGGCCTGCTAGAGTGGCTGAATGGGGCATGAATCTCCCAAGGGAGGAATGTGTTAGTTTTTTGTTGTTATTTTTTAAACTGGGTCTGTGAACAATGGGCTGAAAGCATAAAAAAGGCAACCTTCCTTTTTTTCCTCAACCCTGCACTTTAAAATGCAGAATGTTTCTCTTAAATCAAATTTGCCCATTAACAAAAGATTTAAACATGCCTTAGACTCCGCTGTGTCATGTACATTTCAGGAGCATTGCTTTTTTTTTCTTTTTCTTTTGTAATATTCTTTTATCTTCTATATATCTATTGTTTTTTGATAACCTTTAATTTTGATACAGTTTTAAATGCGTGCACAAAAAGTTGCAAAAATAGTACAAAAAATTTTGTATATCTACCTTTACCCAGCTTTGACAATTGTTGACATTTTGCTCCATTTGCATTATCAGTCTCTTTCTCTTTGTTTTTATTTGTACACGCATATTTTTCCCCAAACCATGTGAAAGTAAATTGGAAACATATTGCCCCTTTATACAAAATGCTTCAGTGTGTAATTCCTAAGAACAGGGGCATTCTCTTACATAACCACGGTACACTGATCAAAGTCAAGAAATTTAACATTGACACAATGCTGTTGTCTAATCCACAGTCTTTCCTCTGCTTTGGTCAACTCTCCCAATAATGGCTTTTATGGCTTTTGTGGCTTTTTTTTTTTTCTGGTCTAGGACATTGTGATTTAGTTGTCACATCTCTTTTCATCTAGAACGGTTCCTTACCCTTTCTTTGTATTTTTTTACCTTGACATTTTGTGAAGAGCATAGACCATTAATTTTGTGGAAGTTCCCTTAGTTTGAATTTGTCTGATATTTTGCCGTGATTAGATTCAGGTTATGCATTTTTGGCAAGAAGATTACAGAAAGGATGTTGAGTTCTCAGTGCATCACAGCAGAGGGCACATGATGTCTGTTTGGCCCAACTGGTGATCATCGCACCATCACTTTGTCATAGCAAAGGAAAGTTCTTCTAGCTTTATTTTTTCAATTTGGAAGGCATCTTGCATTGCAGAAAAATTTTCTTTTTTACACAAGCATAACTAGAGGCTTTTAAATTATTTTTGATTAATTGCAAATAACCAAAGAGCAATAACCTAGGTTGCTTTTTTTTTTTGAAGAAGCAAGTTTAAAATAATATACATTCATGTTTACTCGTGGAGTTTTACTGTCAACAAGTATACTTACACTGAAACAAAATCTATTACTTTCAGACAAAAATGAGAAAACTGTACATTTGTAAATAAGCTTGATAAAATGCAATTTAAGATTATTAAAGGACAAAGTTCCAGACACAATGTACATATATATGTGTGTGTATGTACATATATATATATATATATCTTGAGACAGGGTCTCACTCTGTCACTCAGGCTGGAGTGCAGTCACACAATCATGGCTCACTGGAGCCTCCTGGGCTCAAGCAATCCTCCCACTTCAGCCTCCCAAGTAGCTGGGACTACAGGCCCATGCAACCACGCCTGGCTACTTTTTGTATTTTTTGTAGATGCCCGGTTTTTGTATGTTACCCAGGCTGGTCTCAAACTCAAGGGCTCAAGCAGTCCGTCCACCTTAGCCTCCCAAAGTGCTGGGCGTGAGCCACCGTGCCTAGCCAAATGAACATATTTTTAAAATACTGATATGAATATATCCTTAAAGTACAAGACCTTTATAACTAACATTGTAATATGCCAGGCAATATACAATATAACCAGAAGAGACAGATGGCTTAGTAGAGAGGAGTGAATCCTAGCAGTGATCGCTATGTAATGATTTTAGGCAGATACTCAAGAGTCTGACAGAGGGCAGTCATGGGACTGGTTGTGCCACGGGGAAGAAGTTGAAAATGGAGTTTAAAAAGATTTGAAAATAAGAGTTGGGTCAACACACATAAATTTACTTGCTTTGAAGATGTTGAAATGGGATCCAGGAACAGGAAAAAAGAATATTTATCGTTTTGCCTTTGCATGCCAAAATGTAATCTCTCTTTTTCTTCTAGACTTTCCTTAAAATAACAATTGTCTGCATGTAGAATGAGTGTGTTTTAAAAGAGCCATTCAGGGCTTTTTTCGGTGCTCATTTCCTGTACTGAATAGCAACATGATGATAGACTAGAAATTCTACTGACTTTGAGTCAGACTGACCCACAAGCCAAGCCTCACTCTGTCACAGACTGGCATGAGGCCTTGAGCAAGTCACTTGACCTCGGTGTCTCAACACAGTATTTAAATGAGAGAATGAACCTTGCTGGGTTCGGAAGGTTAGAAATAACACATATAAATAACTCATAATACTTTACAAATACCGTGATCTATCCTAGGTATTCAATAACGGAATTTAGACATGAGGACAATTTCATGAAAAGTTTAGTTTAATGAAAAGAGCTCTGGTCTGGGAACCAGGACACCAGGGTTCTGGTCCCTTTCTAGTTTATTTAACTAATAAGCTCCTAACCTTGGCCTCAAACGTTTTGGACTGTAGTCCCATTAAGCAAGGAGTGTTGGCGAGAGAGAAACAGATCAAGTTCTTGGGGAGCTGGCAGGGAGCTAACATGGTACCATTAATACAAGTTGGGCTGTTTTTCACTGGCAGGCTGAACACTCTGCTGTGAAAACACGGAGGTGGGTGAGTAAGTGCGCAGCTCTGCCTGGGCCAGGGGGCGCCACTTGAACTGGGCCTGCTTGAATGCTCCTGTATGGATTTTTCCAATGGAGAAAGGAGGGTGTTCCAGGTACCCAAGACTTAGCAGGTGAAGAGACAGGGTGCTGCCACCGTGCAAAATGGTGCTTCACATCAAATGCCACTGCAAGCAGCTTCTGAGACTGCCCCTGACTATTTAGTTGTATCAAATACATATTAAGATAAGTAGGCCAGGTGCGGTGGCTCACGCCTGTAATCCCAAGCACTTTGGGAGGCTGAGGTGGGTGGATCACTTGAGGTCAGGAGTTCAAGACCAGCCTGGCCAACATGGTGAAAACCCATCTCTACCTAAAATACAAAAATTAGCCAGGCACAGTGGTGTGCATCTGTAATCCCAACTAGTCTGGGGGCTGAGGCCAGAGAATCGCTTGAACTTGGGAGGCAGAGGTTGCAGTGAGCCAAGATCATGCCACTGCACTCTAGCCTGGGTGACAGAGGAGACTGTCTCACGAAACAAACAAACAAACAAACAAAAAATGGAAATAAAGATACGTAAAAAGTAAGGAGTCCTGAAGGAGTGTGACACCTTCATAACAAAATCAATGCCCTCTTCAATGGAGCTGCTATTTAATGAATACTAGTCATGTGTCAGACACTGCCCTCAGTGTTTGCCAGATATCTATTCATTTAATTCTCACAACAACTTGATGAGGTGTTTATTACCTCGATGAGGTAATTATTAGCTCCATTTTAGAGAGAGGGAAGGAAGCACAGAGAGATTGATGAACCTGTACACTGTCACACAGCTAGTAATAGGTAGGGGTAGGAATTTCACCCCAGAAGTTGTTTGGTGGAGTTAGGGAATAGCTTCAGAGAGCAGGGAGAGAGGACACCCCCCTCCAATCGCACACACATTGATGGGGACGGGGGTGCCTACTGGTGGGAGGTTTGTGGAGTCCTAAGAAAAGTGGAGACACTTTGGGACAACTAGGCAGGGCAATCGGAGTCAGCAAGGTGAGGGGCAAACAGCCTGACTCCTGAGCCACCTGCTTGGGTTCAAGTCCTGGCTCTCCCACTTTCTAGCTACCTGACCTCTTTGTGCCTCAGTTAACCCATTTGTTAAATGAGGATAATTTCACCTACCTCTTAGAACTATTGTAAGCATGAAATAATTTTGTATTGGAAGCTGAAGAAGCTATCAAAGCAGGTAAGTGTTAGAGGAGCTGGCCTCACCTTCCTTGTGGCCCAAGAAAGATATTTACCCCAGGGCATTCTATAGGCTTCACTGGTGAGATGTCTTTCCTCTTAGGCCATCAAATATTTAGAATTTTTTTACTTGCCCAGTCATGATGGCTCACATCTGTAATCCCAGCATTTTTGGGAGGCCAAGGCGGGAAGATCTCAAGCCCAGGAGTTCCAGACCAGCCTGGGCAAGACAGTGAGACTTCGTCTCTACAGAAAATAAACAAAATTAGCCTGGCATGGTGGTGCATGCTTGTAGTGCCAGCTACTTGAGAGGCTGAGGTGGGAGGATCAATTGAACTCAGGAGTTTGAGGCTGCAGTGAGCCAAGATCACACCACTGCACTCCAGCCTGGGTGACAGAGCAAGATCCTGTCTCAAGAAAAAAAAAAAAAAAAAAAAAAATTTTTTTTGACTTAAACTTTATGGTGAAATGAGAGAAGACCTGAACTTAGGGGTAGTGGTGGTCTTGGGGCCAAGACAGAGAAAAACGTTTCTTTCAGTCTCTACAGGCACTTGTAACACTTGTAAAGTGCTAGGCCTCTGGGTTATAGGATTATCCCCACCTGTCCGCACATCTCTGGGAAAACCACAACCAGGTAGCTGGTTTCCCAGCAGCCTTCATTTTTGCTTTTTTTTGGCCAACACCTCACTTCAATTCCCTCCCATTAGGCATTTACTGAAATTTTTGGGTGATGAAGTCTGCTTATTAAAAATTTCTATACAGCTTTACCTTTCAAACTTGGTGTGACTATAAGCTGCTGCTTTTTTTTAAATTGAGGTAAAATGAAATAACATAGAATTAGCCATTTGAAAGTGAACAATTCAGTGGCATTTAGCACATTTACAATGTTCTGCAACCATTACATCTAGTTCCGAGACATTATCGTCACCCCAAAAGGAAACCCTTACCTATAAAGCAGTCACTTCCCCTGTCCCCCCCACTTCCTGTCTCTATGGATTTACCTATTCTGGACATTTCATATAAATGGAATCATACATGTGGTTTTTTGTGTCTGGCTTCTTTACCTTGGCATAATGTTTTTGAGGTTCACCCATGTTGTAGTATACATCAGGACTTCATTCTTTTCTTTCTTTTTTTTTTTTTTTTCTGAGACGGAGTCTCGCTCTGTCGCCCAGGCTGGAGTGCAGTGGTGCAATCTCGGCTCACTGCAAGCTCCGCCTCCCAGGTTCACGCCATTCTCCTGCCTCAGCCTCTCCGAGTAGCTGGGACTACAGGCGCCCGCCACCACGCCCGGCTAATTTTTTGTATTTTTAGTAGAGACGGGGTTTCATTGTGGTCTCGATCTCCTGACCTCGTGATCCGCCCACCTTGGCCTCCCAAAGTGCTGGGATTACAAGCGTGAGCCACCGCACCCGGCCAGGACTTGGCATTCTTTTCATGGCTACATAATATTCCATTGTATGGCTCTACTACATTTTGTTTATCCATTCATCTATTGATGGACATTTGGATTGTTTCCACCTTTGGGTATCGTGAATAACTGAATAATGCTGCTATAAACATTCGTGTTTTTGTTTGAACACCTGTTTTCAATTCTTTTGTGTATATACCCAGGAGTGGAGTTGCTAGATCATACAGTTATTCTGCTTAACCTTTCAATAAACCTCCAAACTATTGTCCACAGCAGCTGCACCATTTTACATTCCCGCCAGCAGTGTATGAGGGATCCAATTTCCCCGCATCCTTACTAACGCTTATTTTCTGGTTTTTAAAATGTGTTTCTTTATTTACTTACATATAGCCGTCCTTGTGGATGTGGAGTGGGATCTATTGTGATACAAACTGCTTTTTGATTTGGCAGTGGTGCTCTTGGCTTTACACTGGAATCTCCTGGGTATTTATTTATTTATTTATTTATTAACAATCTCAATGCCCAGGCTGTACCTGGGGCCAATTTCATTAGACACTAGGGCTAGGCCCAGGCAGTGGCAGTATGTTTAAAGCTCCCAAGGTGATTCCAGTGTGCAGCTGAAATTGAGAATCGCTGTAAAGATCCTAGCCCCCTCTTGCTTACATATATTTTTCTTTTTTTTTTTTTTTTGAGATGGAGTCTCACTCTGTCACCCAGGCTGGGGTGCAGTGGCCCGATCTTGGCTCACTGCAACCTGTGTCTCCCGGTTCAAGCGATCCTCCCGTTTCAGCGTCCTGAGTAGCTGGGATTACAGGCGCCTGCCACCACGTCTGACTAATTTTTGTGTTTTTAATAGAGATGGGATTTCACCACGTTGGTCAGGCTGGTCTTGAACTCCTGACCTCAGATGATCCACCCGCCTTGGCCTCCCAAAATGCTGGGATTACAGGCGTGAGGCACCGCGCCTGGCCTTACATACTCTTTTTAATCAAAATTTTAAATAGTGTTAAAATAGCTGGGTGAGTCCCACATTCATCTGAAAAAATGGCGGGGAGTGATCCAGATCTTTGTCAGCCACTCTAACCCTAATAGCTGATGCCAAGTTTTTAAGAGGGGAAGTGATTTCACCACAGCAGCACACGGGGGCTAAGGAGGCAGAATGTCTCCAGGGGTCCCAAATGAACTGGTGAAAACAAAAATTATATTTTAAAAAAATGAAACAAAAGGCTACTGGCTTTGATGACCAGGGCAGCTGTTAAGGACTGCCAATCCCCATCAGCTCCCTCACCCGCCCTGCAATGAAAGTTTGGGACAGCAGCATGATGGGTGGCCTTACAGCGCAGGCCAATAGCCTATGGATATTTCCCATTAGCACCTCAGCTACCCATCCACTGCCACCACCACCACCACCACCACCACCTCCTCCTTTTTAACAGAGGGCTCTTTTCTGCTTTTGACTTCCTTCTTCCCAGTACACACTTGCTCACTGTGTAGGACAATGTGGCTCTTTCTCTGAATTTTTAGAAACTCTGTTGCCGATGTCCAGCTTGGCCTGTCTGCTCAGAAGCAAGTGGGCCCATTTGAAAGGGAGGTAGGGAGAGGACTAATACTTAATACTAGCATTTTGCTAAGTGGGTCACCAAAGCTTTCACCCTAAGCCTGGACTTCATCTTGTTGTCTATATTGTCACTGCACTGTAGCCACACACTCCCAGGATCACACCTGGAGTTGAACAAGGAGTTTTCTTCTCCTTGCAGGTTGGGGAAACACATACCATGGGAATAGAGGCAGTGATGGGGCAGGGGCTCTCAATAAGAGGGTGAGAGAAAGGATGACTTAGAGGATTTGCACCTGGGTATGTTAGCGGCACCTGACAGCGATAACCTGTCAGGTGAGAATGCCCCTGTATGTCAAGTGCACCTGAATGTGTGTTTGGAGTTCCCAGCATGGCCAACCAGAGTCATTCCTTATCTATGGGGAACATCTGAGCCTCTGGCCTGGCCAAAGCAGTGTGGGTCCTGAAGGGGATTGAGGCCTTTTGTTTAGGGTAAATGAAGGTTGCCAGGTTGTTAGGGGGAGGGTGTTCTCCTGTTGAGCCCACTGCCACTGGATCGTCCCCGTATGTAAGTTACCAATCAACTCTATGTCTTTGAGTCTCTTCTTTGGCCCCTTGAACCTGGTGCCATCCCCAGTGAAGTTAATAGGCATCTGGCATGACACTGTGTCAGGTGGTTTTGGGGAGCGTTTAGGGAAGCCAGGTGTTGCTCTGGATGGAAGCTGGTGCGGGGGGCAGGGGTGGGGGGAATTCTATGATTGGATGGTTTAATAAATATTCTCTAGAAGCAGAGAAAATTAGAGTCAGGCTACAGCTGTGGTTGGTAAAGAAGTAGCAGTCACTCATATTAGCCAGGATTGGGGGGGAGAGGTGGTGTTTGGTGATATTTGTGGTTTGGACAAGGCTTTTGTTTTCTCCATGTTCAGACATGATTACAGAGTGGTCTTGTTTGTGTTTTGTCCCACCCTGGTCATAGAGTGGCCTTGCCTGATGTTGGTGTTTTCGGGAGTTGTTTCTGTTCAACAGGACATCCAGGCACAGCTGTGAGTGCCTGGCCAGCTCCGTGAAGGCAGGACTGCTTTACTCTTTCTCAGTCTTCCTTTTCGGGCAAGAGTAGTCAGCGGCAGGCTGCAGGACATGAATCCACGATATCCACATTTTCACTATTGACAAGACTGTTTCAAGAATGCAGTCTCTAGTCGGACTAGGTAAATCTAGTCTCTGCTGAGTCTTTTGTTGCAGGACGAGTTGCTGAAGTGTCTGATAACAGCTGTGCAGTATTTAAGACTCTGCACAGGATCCACTGGTCGACTATAACACAATTACCACAAACAAAATGATTATTAGTCCTGAAACAGGCCTGGAAGCCAAGGGCCTAGATTATAAAACTCAGGTAATGAGAACATGTTCCTGAATCCAAATAGATACTCACGGCCCAATTGGAGGTGTTTAAAAGAGGCCTCCAGCAGGATTATGTTACTGGTAAGTAGGACGTGCATTAGGAACATCCTTGCAATGACTCAGTTGCCCCAACAATGTAGGTTTCATATTGAGGCCAATTTAACTCTGATACTGTGCCAACATCATGAAGCATTTGTTGTGGTTTTTTATTTTTTGTTTTTTGAGACCGTCTCGCTCTGTTGCCCAGTCTGGAGTGCAGTGGCATGATCGCGGCTCACTGCAACCTCCACTTCCTAGGTTCCAGTGATTCTCATGCCTCAGCCTCCCGAGTAGTTGGGATTACAGGTGTGCGCCACCAAGCCCAGCTAATTTTTGTATTTTAGGTAGAGACGGGATTTTGCCATGTTGACCAGGCTGGTCTCCAACTCCTGGCCTCAAGCGATCCGCCTACCTCAGCCTCCCGAAGTGTTGGGATTACAGGCATGAGCCTCCATGCCCAGCCAATGAAGCATTTGTTAAGCTCCACTTTTGTTATGGCTGTCTGATAAGTTAAGCAAAAGCATCTCAGGTTTTTCATCTCTGCTTTGTACCTTGCAGGAAACAAGGCGAGGCACAAGTGCTGGGGATGAGATTTCAAGCCTGAGCCCGAGGGCCACCTGTGCTGCCAGACACAAGCTGCAGAGCATAACCAGCTACACAATTTGCAGGCTAAGGGCAAAATAAAAACACGGGGCCCCTTGTTCGAGAGTTAAGAATTTCAAGATGGCAACAGCAGAGAATTAAACCAAGTGCAGGGCCCTTCTGATGTGAGGCCCACACTGGTGCTGAGTGGGGAAAGGCACACCTGAGACCCATGGAGCCCTACTGCTCCTGCAACATGCAGGACAAAGACAACTCTATTGTCAGTGACCTGACTCCAGAGGAATGGCAAGAAGTGAAGAACATCCCAGGAAGAAAGAGGAGCTGCAGACTGACATAGCTAACTGAAGGATGAGAATTGCAATAGCTAACAAAATTGAGAATCTAGGACACAGAGAAGAATGGTAAGACATGCAGAATAACAAGCAGGTGGCCATGGGTGGACAAAAATTAATGCAGGTCCTAGAAAAAGATTCAGTTCTTAACAGAGAAAGGTCTGTTCAACAGACCCTTGTTGAACACTTGTGAAGACACTGCCCAGTTTTTGTAGAAAAGTGAAGAACTCAGTAAAACAGCCGTTGCCTGGGAGGAAGAGATGAGTTTAATATCCAGGTTCTTCGTTGCTTTTGTGGAGGCACATGAGTTCATTGATTTAAATTTTGTCTAACCATTACAGCAATTCCTGTGGCCGTGAGAGGCACGAAAGCCTGACACGATGATGGAGGCATTTGCCCAGGGATATTGTCAGTGCAATAAAGAATAATTTTAGTTCAGACGCTCATGCTCTCTCCCCTTTGCCATCATTTTGTTGAACAGCAGCCATAACCCCAGTGTCAAAAATAAGCCCACCGCAAAGGCTATTGCCATGAATAGAGGCGCCAGTGATGGAGGAGTCCTGCTAGACAAGCAACTCCGGAGTCTGCAGTTTCCTAATTCAATATTAACAATGCTGTCCTCTTACTGGCTTCTCCCTCATTCTTATTTTGCGTGAAACTGTAGATAACGTAAATGCCCAAGCGCTTTCTATTCAGTCCTCAAATGCAAAGCAGACCCTTGCTAATAATGGTAATAATCCGAATGGGATTAACTGCAGCATTTTAAGAAAAGGCAGGCAGTACTCTTAGACTACAGGGGTGGATCTCATCATTTGATTTTCCCGACTCCGCCAGGAAATAAGAGGGGCCTTGGTTTGGGGAGAGGTGTGTGGGGAGGCGTAAGGGGTGGGCCCCCCGGAAATCCTGCTGCGCTGTTTAAACCTAAGGTGACCTAACGGATGGCGGGAGCGGCCGCGCGAGCCTTGGAGCAGGGCGCGGCCATTGGTGACGCACGCCGGGGAGCACGGCGCCCACGTTTCCACCATTAGCGAGGCCTCACACCCGGCGCTCCAAGTTCGGGGCTGGAGGCGTCCCGGCTTCCTCCCTCCCGGAGGCGGGACCGGCCCCGCCCCCGCGCCCCGGGTCGCTCCCGGCGGCCCCTCCCACCTCCTAGTCCTGGCCTCCCCGGGCGCAGCGCACTCCCCGCCGGCCGCAGCCTGACACGCCGCGCGGCCCCCCAGTCTCCCGCGGCCGCTCCCCCAGGCATGGCACAGGGCCTCGCCTCACTATGGCAGCAGCACGGCACAGCACGCTCGACTTCATGCTCGGCGCCAAAGGTGAGGGCGCCCGCCGCCACCTGCGCGGCCATCCCCGCCGCTCCCGCCGCCTGGCGGGCTGGGGCCGGGTCGGGCGGGGCGTGCGCCGCGGGCCGAACAATGCGGGCGGCCCGCGCGGCGCCGCAGTCTCCCGGACTGCCGCGCACAGCGCGCTGCGGGGCCGCGTGCACCGGCGGGCGGGCGGAGGCCGCGCTCCTGCTGGCTCCGCGCTCCGTCCCGGCCGCAGCTCGGGGCCTGGAGGGGCAGTCCCGGGTGCCCGCCGGCCGCGCCGCCCTTCCGGGCCCTGGCCGTCCACCCGCGCTCCCACGCGGGCTCGCCGCCTTCGCGCTCCCGCTCGGGGAGTCCCCGGGCTGTCGGGCGCGGGCGGACCCCCCCCATGGGACGAGGGTTGCAGCGACTGCGGCGGAGCGAGGCGTGACCCGCGCGGCGAGCCTGGGCTGGGGGCGTGCGCCGAGCGGGGTTGCCCGCGCGACCTTTTCCTGTTCTTGCAGGCGGGTAAATTTCCCTCTTGGGGGCGGGGGTTTCCCCTCGTAGGGAGCTGGGGCTGGGGAAAGGTCTGCGGACGCGCAGCGCTTGCAGAATTCTCAGCCGACTGCGTAGGAGACGGATCCCCCGGAAAGGAACTGGGGGACGGGAAAAGGAAACGATTATTATTATTGGGGGTGGGGAGGCATGAGGTCTGGGCGCGGGAATCGTTTACACCCCGAATCGGGGAGCTATCAAAAGACAGCCGGCCGGGCGCGGTGGCTCCCGCCTGTAATCCTAGCACTTTGGGAAGCCGAGGCGGGCGGATCACGAGGTCAGGAGTTCGAGACCAGCCTGGCCAACATGGTGAAACCCCGTCTCTTCTAAAAATACAAAAATTAGCCGGGCGTGGTGGCACGCGCCTGTAATCCCAGCTACTTGGGAGGCTGAGGCAGGACAATCGCTTGAACCCGGGAGGCGGAGGTTGCAGTGAGCCAAGATCGCGCCATTGCACTCCAGCCTGGGCGACAGAACAAGACCCTGTCTCAAAAAAAAAAAAAAAAAAAACCGACCAGAAGACAGAGGCCTGCTAAAGTCGGAACTGTGTGCAGGAAATTTGAAGGGGAGGGATACTTTGCAGGCCTCTTTTCTCGGGGTGCCTCTGTCGTGGGGGGGGGGGGGGAGTCGCGGGAAGGATAGAACTGCCCTTTCTTTTTCTGGTGGCTTTCAAACCTGTGACTGCCGCAGACTTGAATCTGCACTTCCCATAGGTTCCACTTGGAGTGTCTCGCTCATACCTTGCTTTTCCCACTGTTTTCCTCGAATTGGATAGAGCAGGCTTTTCTCTTACCATTTTTAACACTGACTTTTTCTTTCTTTCTGAATTTCTGAGTACTCACTTTGCATTTTCTCCCGCAAATTTAAAGGATCTCCGAAGGCACAAGATTTAGTGAAGACTGAGGATTTGGAGCAACACCTGGGTTTGAGTCTGGCTTCTTCCTGATGGGCTCTGCGTGTGGCCTTAGGTTTATGTTAACCTTTCTGAGCCTTCCCTGTCCATTAAAAAAAGAAAAGTGTACACCTCTTCGGGCTTTTACTCTTAAGAGGGTGGCTATGGAGCACAGTGTAGGGTTTTTAAGCAATGTCAGTGTGTTTAGGTGGTCTGAAGTGACTTGGAGAAGACAAAGCATGTTAATTTTAGTTCCCACATTTCTTAGGTGAGGATGTAGGGCAGGGAGACTGCTAGAGATGAAATGGTGCTTGAGTGGTGGAGCTGAAGAGCCAAGGTTTCATTAATTACCCTGCCAGCCCTAGGGCTGAATGGTTAATGAAAGCTCTAGCATACTGAATTTAGCAGTGAGGAGAAATAGTGTATTAGGGTCACCCAGCTAGTAAGGGGTGAGTCTGGGAAGTGTCCCTGTTGTGAGCACCTTGTGAACACTCACCTGTATTTATCGTCCATGGGTTTTCTTAACTTATTTTTTTTTTTTTTTTT